>NC_068977.1:17418538-18053150 GCF_016808095.1 Vigna angularis
CTGGGAGGCAACCCAGTCTCTGAATTTTTTTTATCTCTTATTTTGTTTTATTTTTTATTTTATTTTTTCTTTTTAATTTAGTTGTTTGGTTTGGATTTGATTTTGTTTTTGTGTGTTTGAATTTTTTTTTAGGTTGTATGCTGCTTTTGATGGTAATAATGACAACATCTACTGATGGATGTTAGGTGATTAGGCATCTACTGATGAATTCCGATAAAGATGAGAAAGATTGATGTCTACTGAGGGATACCAATGAAGATAAGAAATATTAGCATCTACTGATGGATGCTATGTGATTAGACATCTACCGATGGATGTTATGATGATAAAGACTGGGTCAAGCTAGTGACGTTAAAGAAGCGATTGCTAGGAGGCAACCTAGTGTTTTACAAACTTTTATTTTATTTTTCTGTTTTTGTTTTATTGTTTTGATTAATTGTATTTTGTTTCTGTTTTATTTTTTTCTTTTATTTATTGTATTTGCTTGAATGAACTTCACTGCTTTGATTCAATTGTGATTGTTTTGTGATAAGTATTGCTTTGTGATATTCTAGTATATTGATTGATGTTGAGATAATGCATGATGTGTTGATATACAGGTGATGGCTAAAAAAGTGTGAAATAGGTGCTTGAGGTAAAATTTAATTGAGATATTGAGCAGGATGTTTTTCTGAATTATGGGACTTGAGAGTTTACTTGTGTGAGTTTTTGGCTTCAGAGTTGTTGTGAATAATTGTTATTACTTTGGAAGCATGAATGATTTTGCCCAAATTTTCTATGATTGAACTACTTGTTTGCAGGTTTCATATGATCAAAGTCATCTTTTGTTATCCCTTAAATTTTTTTAGCCTACTCATGAATTTTTCCAAATAAAAAGAGAACAGTTTGTTCCGTCCTTTGAACCTTTAACCTTAAGCATGCTTTGAAAACCCTGTTTTAAATTCTTTACCTTGAGTTGAGTTGAGAATATTTGTGAGGTATTGATAAAGGTTCAAGTTTGGGGTTGCTAAAAAAAAAATAAGCAGTGAGCACAAAGAAAAAGAAAAAGAGAAATCAAAAGAAAAGAAAAAATAAAAAGAAAAGCTCACTGCAAGGGAAAAGGTTAGGAATAAGAAAAAGATCTTCTTGAAAAGAGAACATGTATGTAATTGTTAAATTCATAAATATCTCTCTTAACTCAAGGATTTTGCATTCCTGAAAAACCATGTTTCTTCTTAGCCCAGCCAAGTTACAAGCCAAGAAAAGCCCTTGTGATAAAAACCTGCTTGTGAGTATGTTTGATTTTGGTTAAATGAAAGGCAAAATTAATTTGTTTGACATTGTGATAGCAGAGTGAAAGAAACACCAACACTTCACTATACACTTTTGAGTGCATGAGTGATACACTTTTGAGTGCTTGAGTGGAACACTTTCTTTGGTGAAGAGTAGTTCTCTGAATTTCTGATTAAATCTCTGCTTAGTTGAGTAATCATTCTTAAGAATAGCATCTGTTGAAACATATGAGCATCACATTAATTTTAATTGAATTAAGACATCTGTAAATCTTGACTGACATCTTTATGCTGAGTTGATAAAAGTGATCTCTTGTCTTGGAAGAAAAAGTTTTTGAAAAAGGTCAAGTCATTGTAGTGATTGTTCTGAAAAGCTAAGTTACAATTTGTTTTGCTTGAGGACAAGCAAAGTTCTAAGTTTGGGGTTGTGATAACGGTTTAAAATACCATTATCTATGATGTAATTTTGATACTAAATACACCCTTTTTAACTTAGAAACTTGCGTGGACTCATGCTTTTTCATTAAGTTGTGTGAATAAGAGAGTTGAGGTTGAATTTGATGATTTTATGATTAATTCCCTTTGTTTTGATAGAAAATGATTTAATCCAGGAAGCAAAGATGAAGTGCTAAGGATATAGAGCTCATAAAGGCCTAGAAAAGCACCAGAAGAGGGAACTGCATGAAGCTTGGGCGACGTGCAGGAGGCTTGGGCATGGAAAAATCAACGCCCGCCACCTGGGCGGCCGAAGCCTGGGCGAAATTGAAGGCTCAAGCCTTACGGAAATCAACGTCAACTGCACGGGCAGCCAAATGGGGCGCCCGAGCAGTGTGCGATGCTGATCCGATCTAGTTTTTGCTCTGTTTCGACTCTTTTGGACCGGGCCCTATTTCTACTCTTTTCCAACTTTATTTAAAGGACCTAGGCGCTCTAGGTTTTATATCTCTGGCTGGAGCAACACAAAAACACACTTTTTTACTCTCTAAAGGCGGATCTGGAGGCAAAAGCTTCCTCTTCTACTCTTAGGGTTTTACTATCTCATGCTTTTCCATTGTACATCTAGTTTCTCCATGTCTATGGGGAACTAAACTCTATTTGTTGTTGGGGAATGATGTAACCTTGTGAACTCTCATGTATCTGAATTGATTCATAATCATATATGCTTTATTCATTAATTGTTAGGGAATTCATCTGTTTTAATGCTTGCTCTATTTAACTCATTTAGTTGCATGATTTATGAATTGCATGAGTGCCGGGAGGTTCCTTACAATTCAGGTTCTTGTTGAATTCTCCCAAGGGTAATATTTCTCAAGGATGAGAGTATGAGTACTTGGTCGTCTTAATCTCTTGATCTTTAGACTTAATTTTCTAGGAATGCTAGGAATTGCACGAACTAGGAATTAAGGCAGACTTATTGCGCCAAGGGATTGGGTTCTAAGAACTTTAGTGAGTGGCATTAACATTAATGCATAAAAAGGAATTCTTATATACACGAGAGGGAACATGGTGAAATCTAACCCCAACAACATATTCATCTCATATTAAACAACATTCGTTCATCTCTGTGTTACTCTACTATTGATCAATTTGCATTCATATTTTATTTTATGTTTTTGCATGATCTCGTTTATTTTAAGTCTTAATTAATTAATTTATCACGCGACTGTTTAGTGCCGAGAGTCATCTGGGATACAATACTTGATCTTACCATTTTATATTACTTGTGTGATTTGGTACACTTGCCAATCCATCAACAACGGTGTAGGACGATGAAGGTGACATGGATGTTGCTATGGTTGGACGAAGGCAGTGATGATTTCGTGCAGGAGGAAGCTTATGGAGCTCCGGCGATGGTGGATGAAGAAGATGAACGGTGGCAAGGTCGAAGGGAGAAGACACTTTGGTGGTGGCGCGAGGGTTTCTGGCGAAAAGAAGGTAGTGGCAGTGAGCTCCCTAGTGCCTGCCATGGAGATAGTGGTCTGGACGGCGGCGACTTGCGGCATTGGCGGCTAGGGTTGGGAATTAGGGTTTCTTTGTTAGAAAATATTATGATGACGTGGCATGCGATGTGGCAAGGCTACTGATGTGGCACTCTCTCATTGGGTGAATGGTGAATGCAAGGATTACTAACACAATAACATTTTGTGGGTTTGATTTAGGAGTGATGTAGGTAGGGAAATTTAGGGGGTGTGGCAGAAAAGGGTTTCCTATTGGGCTTAGTTTTGGGTCTTTTGTAGAAAAGAGGAGTCTAATTCTCTCCTCAAAATTTTGATTTTGGGCCTTACTTTGGTAACTTTGGACCAATAAAATTTTAATTTCAGCTGCACAAATAAACATTAGAACATCCAAGAATAATTTATGCGCTAAAACTCACTTTTTACGTCTTTATAATTCCCAAATTCAACAATTCCAATCGTCACAAATTCACTTTAAATCAATCATTAAGCATAAGAATCTCATAAAAAATTTGAATTCTCAAACATAAATGTGGACATAAATATGCACTCATCAATGTGTGAATTAGAGAACGCAATTAGGGTCCATTATTTCACTTTCTGGTGTGTTTTGCTATTATTATAAAAGAAATTCAAGTCGTGCAATTATAATTCAACATACAATACATTTTACTTTCAAACCAAAACAACCTAAGCATACAGATAAATTTTAGACTTGACCATATAGATACATGTGTTATTATCGAGCTATAACGGGTTGTACACTTATAGTGGTGGAACAACTGGCCCACCCCAAGCTACCACAAGAGGTTTGTCTGTTAAACAACGTCTTAGGCCAAGGTAAAGCCCCTAGACTAAGACCTCCTACTACTCTCACCACATGCCTCACCCTTCTCTACTTGAGAATTGATTACTAGTAGAGTGTTAGGATAACTCCCAAGACTAAGCTCCTACAATAATACATGCACTACTTGAAACAACTATCAAGAATTTCACCTTAGAAACTCTTTTCAAACCATACTTGAAAACATTCATAACTTCATTCATAAAACCTCATAAAAAAAATTTCATTGATATTACTAAACAAGCCTTACATTATCATTTCATTTCCATCCATAAGAAACAGAAAAGAAGAAAACAAAAGAAACAAACCTGCATACAAGGTGCCCAACAAAAAATTTAAATTTTTAGTTTTTTTTTAAAAGATAATTGATTATCACACATGATAATCGATTATTCTTGAGAAAAAAATCATGCAAAAGAGACCTTTGACTGAAATAATCGATTATCATGTGTGATAATCTATTATTCTAGAGATTTTTTAAGAAAAGATAGCATTCTGACTGAAATATCGATTATCAGCCAAAATAATCGAGTATCCCTATCAATTTTGACATTAACATGATTTTTCTAGTTTGGTTGCTCCTAAGACTCGTCCAAATGACCAAAATTAGTATCCTTTACCTTAGATTGATTCAAAAACATGTTTATACTCAAAAGAAGATACCATTTTGATCTTTTGGCCAGAATTTAGTTGCACTAACTCATATCAACAAACCAAAAGCTAAGATATCAGATTTTTACAAACCAACCATATTTCAATGAACTAAGAGTCCAAACAAGTTTTAAATAGCCTAAAAATTCAATTTTCCTTGTACAACCCTTATCTCAAAACCTCGCCAATCAAAACGTCTTTTTTAGACCAAAACTAGCCTATAATTATACTTATTTACTACTTTTCCATTCAACATTAGATTTTTGGTTAACTAAGGTTCTAGATAAGTTTTAATGGCCTAAAATAAACTTCAAACATCAATATTCTTTCTAAAGTCGCTCCTCTAGAAATTCACCTAACCCAAATTTAGACTGAAAATCAACCCAACAACGCTCCATTTCACTAATTTTAATTCTACATCAATTTTTCTATCTAATTAAACTCCAATTAGTAGCATCAAAGTCTAAAAAATTATCAATTCACAAGCATAAACAATAATATTCATCAATAAGTAAACCTTCACTCATTAAGATACAAACATCATTCAACAATCATCTCAATTTGTAATAGATTCAACCAAGTTTCAATCTTACAATCTATCAAAAATAAATGAATAGAAGGACACTAATTATTAGAAGATCAAACGATCTTAAAGAACCCCAAACAGCTCCACATATCAAACGACACTAATTGTGCCTACAAATAATGAAATTATGATCAGGGTATGCCGTTTGAATTGCCATGAAAATAAAGAAGGTTAGCATGCAAAGAAAAATGAAACTAACCAAAGAAAATAATATAAACTAATACTTGGAATGTAGAAACTCTATGGATAGATCAACTTTATTTTTGGGATAGTTACATTTGAGCATAATAAATTTATAAAACTTATAAGACTAAGTGATGAGAGAAATGTAATTTAAAAATGAAATTAAATGCATATTCAATTTAAAATAAGGTTTCATTAGAAGAGGAAAACACAAGAAGATTAGATGAAAGAAGTGTGAAATGTAATTAAACAAATATAAAGAATGGACAAAGGCTACAACAAAGTATTGGACACAAGCACAAAAAGTATAAGAAGTCTACAAAGAAGTTGGGTGCAAGTACACATAATAGATAGTGTTAAATGTAAGTACAAAGAATAGGTGCAAGTCCAATGAAGCATGAAACACAAGTTCGAAAGGAATATATATATGCAAGTCCAATGAAGCATTAGGCACAAGTAAAAAACAACCAAACAAATATTATGAAGCACAAGACATAATTTTAAGTCAGTAGGAAACACCAACATGTAGTCATCATAAGGTGCATTTGACTGAGTGTAAAATTGTCTACCTTGAGAAAAGTTAACTAACACTTCCCAAAGATGATTATGACAACCACATCTAACTTCTAAGTTTCAATGCTTGTTTTAATGTGGTCAGAAACACAAAAAAGTTGCAAATAAAGAAAAATGTCCTTTACTATGCATGTTGAGCATAACAATGGAAGTTGCTAGGGTAAATTCATACACAGTTTGAAAATCACTAACACAAAGGAGAAAAAAGCAACAAACAAGATACAAAGGTCCCCTTAAGAATGTTTATTAACAAAAGAAAAGTATTACCTTTCAATTAATGTATTATTTGTGACTTACTTACAATAGCTCAATTAAGCTTATAACTGCTTTTGAAAAATATTGTCTATGATGGAAATAGTTGAGTATTGTCACATGATGAATGTGGTAGAGAATGATAATTATATTCTTTTGGACAAAGATAATAAGTCAACCCTAAGGACCTTTGGATAGATGAGCCAAAAGAAATACATTTACTTAACTTTAAAACATGTAATCCTCTCACTACTATAAAATCATTTATTACATAGATACTTTTTTGTTAAATTTTTTATCAAGTAATATATACACTTTATTCATGTATGAAACACAAGAAAATACTAGAAAAAGAGGAAGGGGTGTTTTGAATAGTGTTTTAAACTCTTTCGCAATTCCATGCTTAATAACTATTGTAGGAGTTAGATGGTCTACAATAGTTGTTAAACGTGTGTGCATGTAGAAAAAACATTTTAAACAAGAGAATAAAAAACACAAGTATTTTTATATTGGTTCACTCAACCTAAGCTACATCTAGTTTCCCTTAAGACCTTTTAAGGAGTTCTACTAATATTTTTCAAAGATTACAAATGAGTACAAACCACTCCTAATATATAGTGAGTATTATCAACCACTCTTGGTTCCCCTAGTCAACCTGACTAGTTCGAGTTTAACCATGTCTTCCTAAGATTTGTCAAGATATGTCGTGTAGGAGCTAGGAAGACATCCTTAATGGCTTCAACCTTCTTCATCTTTAGTGGCCTCTCGTCAGTATCTAGTAGATGAGGTGCAATTATATCAAGCATCACGAATACTTTCTTGAAGCATTTGAGAGGTGCTTTGTTTTGATTGAGCAACAAAAAGAACATTCGCTTGTAGAACTCCAGTAATAAGTGTAATTCACGATGATCGACCGCTACAAGAGACACCTTGGATATGGGGCTCTTGATATTGTCTATCATGAATAACAAACTTTATTACAGGAATGCTCAATGGGATTTCCTTAGACACTATTTAAGAGGGGGCTCAACAATAGTTACTTCTTTGGAAATAGAAGTGTGCTTCTTGGATGCTTTGGCGAACTTCTAGAGCTCCTTGACAATGAGTCTATTATCACATTTGTTATACTGTTTAAGACTTTCCATGGTGGGAGAAGGCATCTTGATCTTCTTGAACTTATTTGCCTTCGATGTAGATAGTCGAGGTTGTTTAGTGGATACTCCACCCTTATATGCTATAATCATTTGTGCAAGAGTGGTGGATTGTTCACTAGTCGATGCTGTAACAGACGTTGTTGGAGACTGTTGAGCTTTAGATGCTGTTTCTTTTTCTCAGCCTCTCCACTCTAAAATCTCGTCTAATCTGACGATACTTCAATTCCAGCTTCATTATGTACAACACCTTGGAGAGACCTGCAACTTTGAGTGTCTCCTTCTTTTCTGGTTTCAATAGGGGAAAAGCCAATGTGCTCTTTCTAACGTTGGCCATCTTGTTAATGTTGAGTGGAGGTCCTTTGTTTAATTTCTTCACCTTCAACTACATCAGCCTCACGTTACTAATATTGAATTTTTGGCCTCGTGAAACACCACTCGGTAGTATGTCGTTCCTTACTGAAGCAAGGACGGTTGGAGACAATAGATGCTTGTTTAAGACCTCGACAAATGTACCGAATCGTATCAAGTAATAATAATAATTGGTAAGACCAAGTATCGTTTCCCAAGAGACTCACGACACTAAACAGTCATGTAATTACTTAACTAATTAAGACTTTGAAGAACAATTTAGGGTTTTGAATGCAAAAACAAGAAAGTAAATATGAATGCACTTTTGATCTATTGAAGAAAAACACAAAGATGAATGGATGATATTGAAAATATGAGATGAATATGTTGTTGGGGTTTAGATTTCACCTAGTTTACTCTCATGCATATATTAATTCATCTTCTTCATTAATGTTAATATCACTTTCTAAATTACTTAAAACCCGAGGTCTCGGCGAAGAAAGCCTATCCTTAATTACTAGATCACAATGTCTTGTATCCCTAGTAATTAATTCTGCATTATGATTAGAAGCTTAAGATAACCAAAACTCATATCCCTATGTCTAAGCAATAATGCTTTTGGGAGCAATTCTCCAGATCTAGGTTTCCCTTATGTGTCCATATCACGAAAACCAATGATCATGTCATGAATGAGTTAAACATAATAAGCATAGAGTAAAGAAGAATAACCCTAAAAATTAATGAAAGAAGCAAATATCAATTAAAACCAATTCAAATACATGAGAGTTCACAAGGTTACATCATCCTCCAACAACATATTGAATTTAGTTCCCCCTTGTCATGGAGAAACTAGATGAACAATGGAATGAGAATGAAAGATAAACCTTAAAATCGAAGAAGAGAGCTTCCGCATCCACTTCTGCCTCTAGAGAGTTGGAAAAATCTGAATTTGTGTCAATTCTGTCAAAAGATACTCCCTCTAGGACGTCCAAGTCCTTATATACAGCTGAATTGGATCATGGGCCAACATCGCTGGTGCTCAACGCCCCAAGTTAGGGCGCCAAGGCAAAACTGCGAGAAAACTAACGCTCAGCGCCCCTAAAAGGGCCCTCAAGCTTTGTTCGATACATGAAACTGGCGCTCAGCCCCCCTTTCTGGCGCTCAGCCCTGACTGGTTGACGCTTAGGGCCTCTTTCTAGCACTCAGCTTCAGCAAGACTTTTGTGCACTGCGTCTTATTCTCTTTTTCTACATTCCAACTCCTTAGTACTTTAACTCCTCTTTTAAATCATTCCAATAACCTACAAAATCAAGGGAATTTAGTGATAAAATCATCAAGTATACCCTCTACTCACTTATTCACAAAACTAAACTAAAAACATGATTTCAAGCAAGCTTCTAAGTAAAAAAAGATTGATTTAATATCAAAATTGAATCACAGATAACGATATTTTCAACCGTTAATAAGTAGCCTATACACCAACGAGGAGTAGTAGCAATTGATCCTCTCCTTATCTAGGTTTCTAATTGATTAAATGTAATGAATGAAGATGAGGTGTGGCAAGTTGAATGACAACCCACTCATTAAATGATTGATAGAAAGTCTACCCAACTCAGTTACATGGTCTCTAGGGTTGCTTTTGTGTAGAAATGTCTTGGAGTAGATGTGTTGGAGAATCTTTTGCGTATGAGCACAACTCTTTATAGATGATTTCCTGGCCATTATACTACTTTTTGAACTTTACACTATAGAGGGTGCATTCAGCGGTTCCTTGGCTAGCATATATTTAATCCCAGCACTCGAAGTAGAAATTGTCGAAGCTAGGGCATCTGATAACAACAACTATAGTCTCAATGTTAACGTCCACTTTTTGTCTAATGACCTCAGATACAAGGTCGCTAGATCACATTTGTGCGTTTTTCCAAAACTGCCTTACCAATTCATGTAGTATGGGAGTATCCAACTTAAAGAAGATTGTAATGCCATATATGTAAGCATCATAGAGAATATCGTAGCCACATGCTCGGAGATCCTTGAGAACCACTTAGTGCTCAAGATATAACCTTATGGGTTTTTCTTTGGTGGCGTGAACGGTTGAGACTCTTGTTGCAACTTCATACACCTCATTGATAAAGAAAGTAACTTCTTGTGTAGAGACCATGGCAGTGGATGAAAGTTTTCTTTGAGAGAGAGTTTTGGTGGATTAGGGATTTTGAGAGATGAATGTTTGAGAGAGAATTCAGAATGACTTAGGAAACATGAAAACATTTGAGGTTCCTGGCGGTTATCTGTGTGAGGGATTAAAATGATTTCTTGGAATGCTAACCATCATGCATTAAGGGCAATCATGACATATTTAATTCCATGTATATGATTTTGCTTATCTGACACTTTTGAATTTTTCTCTAACTTGGATAGTTTTTATTGGGCCAACTAATCTAGGTTTAGCACTAGACAATGTCATCCATGTATGCAGTGTCGATAAACGATCTATCTTAGAAAATGTTATAGCATGTGTCATATGACTTAAACACTAGACACTTATAGAGCATGTACTAGATGCATTGCGAGATAGAATATCTTAAGAATTCAACACATTACTACTATTGCTAGATGTAAGAATCTTACTTCCATTGATGTCGTAGTGTTTGAGTTGATTCTTCCTTCTAGAATTCTTTCCTAGCTTTATTGATATTAGATGATCCCCCTTTGGGAGATGAGAGCAGCTAACCATTGTCTATGGAAGAGCTTAGTCATGAAATATTATTTGATGTCATTAGTTGCTTTATTTAATAGATGCCTTTTCTTCATCAAGCGCTATAAGCTACTAAGCTCTCTCTTTTCTCCTTCAGGTGTTTCACCATATTGTTTAAACACTTGTTTCCAATCTACATATAAGGAAAAAAGTTGTCTAGTTCTGACATTTCATATGTCAGGCTTGTACTTATTATTTCAACATGTAAGGCCTTTTTCAAACATGACAATACATTTGTTGTCATGTTGACTATTTGTTAGGAGATTATGTTTGGGCTTAAAATAATAAACGTAATCAATTTATGGGATAACATCTATACTTATCTTTATAGTCTCTTCTTTCCTTCCTTTTTGGCTTCCTTTGAGGATAGATGATTCTTTTGTCTTCTTCTTCATTAGGTCTTGGAACATAGAACTTTTTCCCGTTGTGATTTGCTACGACCCATTGACCTGATGTCATTATGGGAGTGTCTTTTCTATAGTCCAACAAATATGTAAGAGAGATAATTTGATTCTTTAGTACCGATCTAGAGTTGGTTCCAACCTTGTTAGTTTTTCTTGTCCTTTTTTATTTTAGAATGGGGCTTAGCATCGAAAATTTTCTCTCCAGCTTTTATAAATTTAACAAATTTGGATGAAGATATATGATGAGCTTGTTTGTCTTTAAATCCTAAACATGTTTTGTCAGAAGGAAGTTTATTGTTTTTTATTAAAAGCCCTAACGTTGCCTTCATAGGTTTTGTTCAACAATTTGAGTAAAGTGTTGTTTTTTGCTTAATTTGTTCAATGTGTTTAGTATTTTCATTTTTTGAAATGAGTTTTTCATGTTTTTTGTTTCAAAGCATTCAGCTTCCTTTCTAGGTTGCTAACTTTTTGTTGTAAGAATTTTACATCATCCTTAGACGATGTTAAGTCAAGTAATATAAAATGGTAAGACCAAGTATCGTATCCCAGAGGACTCACAACACTAAACAGTTTGTAATTGCTTAACTAATTAAGACTTAAGAATAATTTTTGGGGTTTTGAATGCAAATGCAATAAAAATAAACATGAATGCAATTTGATCAATTGAGGCTAAACACTATAATGAATGGATGAAGTTGATAATATGAGATGATAATGTTGTTGGGGTTTAGATTTCACCTAATCACTCTCATGCATATATGAATTCTTCTACTTCATTAAATTGTTAACGTCACTCTCTAAATTACTTAAAACCCGATCCCTCGACGAAGAAAGCCTATCCTTAATTACTAGACCACAATCCCTTGAATCCCTAAAAATTAATTCTGCATTACGATTAGGAGCTTAAGACGACCAGTCCTCCTATGCCCATCCCTGGGCAATATTGCTCTTGGGAGAAATTCTCCAGATCATGGTTTCTAGGTATTTCCCAATAACAAAGAAGACCATAAAATCATGCCATGAGTGATCAAACCATAACAAACATAAAGCAAAGAAGAAAATCCCTAACAATTGATGAAAGAAACATATAATAATTTAGAATAAATTCAAATACATGAGAGTTTAGAGGTTACATCTTCCCCAACAACAAAAAGAGTTTAGTTCCCCATCGTCATCGAGAATTTAGGTGTACAATGGAATGGAAGAGATAGAAAAACCCTAGAAACTGAAGAAGAGAGCTCCCGCATCCCCAAATCTGCCTCCAAAGGGCGAAAAGTGTGTTTCTGTGCTCAAGCCATCAAGAGATAGCAACCCTAGGTCGTGCAAGTCCTTAAATATATCAAAATTTGATCATGGGCCAACGTCGCCCGTGCTTCACGCCCTAAGTAGGGTGCTGATAACAGTTGATTTTACGTGTTTTTGTGTATATATTTTGGTGAATAAATCAACTCCTTCATAAATTTTACCTTGTTTTATCCTCAAGTTTAGTGTGTTTTCTAGTTTTCTTGTGTTTTAGTTAGTTTATGCTTATTTTTACCTATAATCTCTTTATTTGAGTGTGTGAAATAAATGAATAGGAGACAATTTTAGTGGAGGAAAACAAGAAATAACTCAAGGGAACATGTTTTGGGACAATAAAAGATCAATTTGAAGCAAATACCCATGTTGTACACCTTTAGAATTGCACAAGAACTTGACTTTTAGAATGCTGTCAAAACTGCCTATAGTTGAGCGGTAGCTGAGTGGCAACTGAGCTATCTGTCTTTGGACTGCTGTAGCTGAGGTGGAGCTGGCGTGCAGCTGAGCGCCAACTCTATAGAATGTTGCTGTGGGGCTGCAACTGGGCTGCAATTGAGTGCCAGCCCTCTGGAATGCCACGGCTAGGCTGCAATTGAGGTGCAGCTGAGCGGTGACGACGCTGACTTGTCAAAATAGGTTATTTAAACATGGTTCCCGCAATTTTTTGGGCATTCTTCTCCTCCTACACTTCATTCTTCACCTAGAGAGATTGGAAGAGGCCCTTGGAGACTGTTTGGGGGTGTTGGGAAGCTCTCCCACTCCTCCTTGGGTCTTCAAGCTTCATCAATGGTTAATTTTCCCTTTTTGGGTTGAGGAAGAAGATGGGTCATGAATTGGAGATGGAATAGCGAAGGGGAGGCGCAAATGGAGCAAGGAGTAGCTGCCAAGAACCTTGGAAGAGGCTGTGCATCTTCTCTTTGGTTCCAATTCCTTCCCTATCTCTTCAATTTTGTAGAACCCTAAGTTTTCTGCCATGAAGGAGTTTTCCTATTTGTTGAGATTAGTTGTAAAACATGGAATTCTTATGTATTTTGTGATGTTAATGATATATGTTTTTCCAATTCATGTTAGTATTCAATTTCTATGCTTAATGCTTGCTTTGGATTGATCACCCATCCATGAATTGTGGTTCTTGATGTATTGAGAAATATGATTTGAACCTCGAATTGAAATTGAATACCTATTGGATGGAATTGAGATGTTTGTGAGTGCATGAGAATGAAATGGATGAATTCTAATCTTGACAAATTGTAAATAAACTATGTTAAATTCCTTGCCCACAAACTATTTGATGAAATACCAAAAAGAGTTTCTTGTGTTGTTTTGTGCACTTTTTATGTCCAATTGAGTTATAAAAGGAAGAATTGTCATGTGTTGCACAAGTCCCTTGGGAGAGAACGATATTTATCACTTGCTATGCTGCGACCAGTGCACTTGCCGTTGGTTTTGCAGCCAACAAGTTTTTGGCACCGTTGCTGGAGACTTGTGTTCCAACACAAGGCAATTTGGGCATTTGTGACTCTTTTAGACTTTGTTGTTTGTTTTGTCTTTGAATGTTATTTTGTCTGCAGTTGGCTTTAGTTTTTAAGACTTTCTATTGATTTAGTTTGAACTTAATGCATGTCTCGGGGTACGTCTTTGAGCTTGATGTAGTTGTTGAAAGTTCTTAGGGATGAGATTTCAGTAGTGGAACTAACTAAATCAAACTATATGTGAAAATCACCAGGGATGAGGTTGTGTGTTTGGGTTCACTGTTTTGGAACTTAAAGCAAGTTTGATGGACTTCTTACACCAAGGGATTGGGTGAGGGTTTGTCATACTTAGGTAGGCACAACATGAGGGATCTGAGTGTTCTAACTTTAGAAAACAAGGAAAGTGGAATTCTTTGTCAATTGTATGTTTGTTTTGTTTGTGTTTCTTTTATGCAGTTTTCTTACAAATGTTTATACTTTCCACTGGTTCTTAATGCAAGTTTTGATACATGATAACGGTTGAAAATATCGTTATCTGTGATGTAATTTTGACACTAAATGCACCCTTTTCTCCTTAAAAACTTGCTTGGAATCATGTTTTTCTGTTACGTTGTGTGAATAAGAGAGTTGAGGTTGAATTTGATGGTTTTATGACAAATTTCCCTTGTTTTGGCAGGGAATGAGATAATATGGAAAGCAAAGATAAAGTGTGTTAACACTCGGCAAGTGTACCGAATCGTATCAAGTAATAATAAAATGGTAAGACCAAGTATCGTTTCCCAAAGGACTCACAGCCTAGACAATTATGTGATTTCTTGATTAAATTAGACTTGTGAACAAAATCATTGTGTTTGAATTACGGAAAATAAACATGAATGCAAGTTTTTTATCAATTGGATTGAAAGAACCAAAAGAGATTGATGTAAAATATGGAATGATGATGTTGTTGAGGTTTCTGATTTATCTTATCCACTCTCATGTATTTATGAATTCATCTTTCTTCATTAATGTTAATGCCACTTGCTAATTTTCCTTAAACCCGATGTCTCGATGAAGAAAGCCTACTCCTCATCACTAGTTTACAATGTCTCCATAGAAATTATTCATGCATTACATTCGCACAGAAGCTTAAAGGCAACCAATCCTCATATCCCTATGTCTAGGTAATATTGCTCTTGGGAGAATTTCTTTAGTTCTAGATTTACCTATATGTGTCCATATAAATAACATCAATGATCATGCAATTGAATGAGTTAAGCAAAGCATGCATAGAGTGTAGAAGAAAAACCTTAACAATTAATGAAGCAAAGCATATAAAATATAGAACCAATTCAATACATGAGTTTCAAAGGATTACATCGGTTCTCCAACAACAATGGAGGTTTAGTTCACCATATTCATGGTGAAACTAGATGAAAAACAATGAAAGAATGAATGATAGAACCCTAGAATTTGAAGAAAGGAGCTTCCGCATCCAAAATCCGCCTCCAAGGGGTGAAGAAAGTGTGATTTTGCCTCTTTCTGTCCAAAGATACCAACCCTAGGTCGATTAAACCCTTATATAGTTTATTAAAAATTACAGAAAATAGGCCCAAGCCCAAATAACTGTCGCTCAGCGGCATTTTTGGCGCTCAACTGTAAGTGCGGCTCTTCAAGATGACGCTCAGCTGCAGTTTTGGCCCTCAACAGTGACTGTGGTACTTCAGAATGCCGCTCAGTGGTGACTGCGGCTCTTCTTTTGTGCACTTTTACTTCCTTTCCTGAGTCCAGCTCCTTACTACTTCATGTTCTTTCATCTAATTCATCTTAATTCCTGCCAAAACAAGGAAAACCAAACATAAAACCCATCCAACTCTCTTATTTCCAAAACTTAAGTAAAAACATGATTCCAAGCTAGTTTCTAAGCCATAAAGGTTGTTTCTAATATGAAAATTAAGTATAAAAATAACGGTTCAAAAAGAATAGTTCAACTTAGAACCCCAAACTTAGAACTTTGCTTGTCCTCAAGCAAACAAGATGTAACTCAGTCTTCCACCAATCCATACAATAGTTCAACACATTCAAAAACTCTTTCTTTCAAAAGTAATTACTGAAATCAGCTTATCAAAAAGAATTCAGTCAAGATGCACACATGCTTTGATTCAATCAAGCTCATTGTGGTGTTCACATAATCACATAGTATCCAACAAATGCTATTCTCATGAATGATCAATTAACTAAGCATAGATGTAATCATGTGCTCATGGAATTATTCCTCACTCGATAAAGTGTTTCACTTAATCACACAAGTGTATATAGAGGTCACTCTTTCACTCTACTATCACAATGTCACATGAATTAACTTTCATTTACCCACAATTAAACACACTCACAAGCAAGCATAATCACAAGGACTTTTCTATGGCTTATAATGTGGCTGGGCTAACAAGAAGATTGGTTTTTCTGGATCACAAAATCCTTTAGTTAAGAGAATCATCATTTAAACACAACCATTCTTACTTATTCCCAACTTTCATTTGCATTGAGCTTTTCTTTTTCTTTCTTTTCTTTCCTTTTTATTTTGCTTTTCACGTGCTTAGCTCAATTCTTGTTGTTTTCCCTTTTTAGACTTCCCAACAACCCCAAACTTGAACCTTTATCAATACCACAAAATATTCTTAACTCAACTCAAGGTAAAGATTTTCAAAAAGGGTTTTCACATCATATTCAAGGCTAAAGGTTCAAAGGATAGAACACATTGTGATCTCTTTCATTGGGCTAAAATCATGCATTTGGCTAATAAAGGGTTACCAACAAAGGGTCTCGATCATATGACACATACAAGCATGTAATTCAATCATAGAAACCTGGACAAAGTCATTCATTCTTTCAATGTAATAACACTCATTCACAAAAACTTTGGAGTTCAAAACCTCACACATAAGCTCATTCAACATTCCACATACACATCCTGCTTAACATCATAATCACAATCACAACATCATGCATCTGTTCACATAGCTTGTGAACAACCACCTGTATATCAGCATATAGTGCACAATCTCAACATTAATCAATATCCAAGCATCATCAAGCAATACTCATCATGCATAAATCACAAGCAAACCATCATAGCAGATAAAGTTTCACACTGAGTACATCACAACCTATTCTAAGAACATAAGCAAATAAGAAAAATGAGTTTAGAACGCTGGGGTGCCTCCCAATAAGCGATTGTTTAACGTCACGAACCTGACCCAATAAGCTCAAGGATCAACTAACTTCATCACTTCTCCTCCCAGATAATGATTGAGACGTTGACCATTCACTACCCAGCTTCTCTGTGGATCACTAGCAGCTGGATTGATGAGAGGGTCGCACCTCTCACAAAAGTTGTGCATAAAAGAATGCAGTATAAACTAGGAAGTGACTCCTAGGTCGTCTCTCAAGGACCAAATGTGGTTCGAGTCTCAAGTTAAACACGTAGTGGGGGGTTGTTAAGAGTTTGAATGCAAACAAAAATGTAAAAACAGTTTCAAATACAAAATTAAATCTAATGGTCACTACTAACATTATAACTAAAATATCACAATCAAGCAAAATAGACAAGATTAAAATGAACAGAAACGATAAACTGAACAATGCAATAGATAAGTGTCCAAAGCAATTAAGGCCAATAAAATGCAAAGCTGAAACAAATGGCAAACAGCGTGAATAAATTCAAATGCAATAAGCTAAAAAAATAAGGACACGTTGCAACTTGGAATGAAATTAAATGCAAGGTTACGTGAACAAATTGAATGCATAAAGCAAATTCACAAGCAGCAGGAAACAAAAATGAAACCTAATAAATGAAGTGCCACGAAAAAGTAAAATAACTAAATTAGAAAACATTATCATGGTTGGCAGCTGGAATTAATGCAACAAGTAAGCTAATAAATTAAAAGCACAAACAATGTCACATCTTCTTCACGTGGCTTCACACCGCTGGTGCCTCCTGCTACCATTCCCCCAAGCCGAGACAACACCACTTCTTCCTCCTACGTGCTCTCCTCTCTCATCCATTCTCGGGCAGCACAAATTAAAAGAAAGAAAGAAAACTCCAAAATGTTGAATCACCGCATCTCAACGCTTCTCTTTTCCTAATCATCAATCACCACACTTTGCCTCATTAGCTCCACGTCACCCTGTGCTCCACGTACAAAGCCCCATCTAATCACCTCTTCATTCTCAAATCCCTTATTCCATGACTCCTGGACATGACCGTGCTTCCCACTAACTCCCACCTAACCATCTTTCATTCTCTATTCCAGCTAAGCTAAAACGAAATAAACTCCTAAAGTCAATCACCGCTGCTGCCTCTTAAAGAAAGAAAGACTACTTCCGCGTGCTGCTGGCATAATAAACCGAGAGCTGCTTCCAATAAATCAACGTGCATGCTCTTCTAAAATGAAAAGTAAATCAGCGTAAAAACGTGCACAAAATAGAGCACAAATTCTAATTGATGGAATCAATAAATTAACGTGACAGCAGCGAATCCAAGCTTTTGACAAAACCAAATGAAAAGGCAATGAATAAATCAGCCAAATGAAATTAAGGTGAAGCTTTTTCATTCATCTCCGTATCAGCATTGCACACTTCTTTCAATTAAAAAAAAAACATTCAAAGAGAAACTGAGGTTGGCGGCTACAGCTCCAGGCCGAGACCCCCCCTCTTCATCCAACGTCAGGGGTTTTAAAAACCCTTCTCCAAGCTTGCAGATGGACCTTCCAGAATCAGGCCGTGACACTCAAGCTGCTGGATGCCACCCCTCGTGCTTGCTGGACGCGTCAGCCAAGTGTGGGCCGGGTATTCTTGTTGCCACTTCTCATCCCCAAAATCATCATCAGCTGTAAACCTCTTTCTTCAAGCCAAAATCCCTCCACGCGTGATGCTTCCAAAATCAGCCCTCTCCTCAGCGTTGCACATCAAAATGAATGCCCCTTTCTTTTGGACCGTGGTGGGCCTCGCTGGACAGCGCACCCCCTGCATTACTGGACGCGTGGTGCCTTGATGTTGGACCAGGTTTTTGAAGGCTTGCTGGACCGTGAAGGCATTTCCCTGGCGCATGTTCATGCTTCTTTCCAGCCAATGAAATCAGCGTGCTGCAGTTTGAATGCAAACCTTCACGTGTGCTTCATTCTCTAATTGGACAGCACATTTTTTTTTCTAAAGACACCACTTGAAATCCACTTCTCCAAACCCAAAACAAAATCAGTTACTCCGCCTGCACTCCCATAATTGAATTTCACACCTCCTTTCTCATCTTAGTTTAAAGTATATTTGATGTGGCATTTTCTTTTGACCTCCAAAATGTCCCAAATATTATCCAACAATTTCCCTACAATCAATAATGCAAATAATAAGCTCAAATAATTCAAATTAATTAAAATAAGAATTTTTGGTCAAATTAAGCACAATTAGCAAAAACGGAAAAATACCGGACATTTAAGCACAATTCCCTGATTAATTCTAGCACAATAAGCTAAGTGAAGTGAATAAAATATTGACTCATCATGGATCAACCAATTCAATTGCTCCATGTGGATGCACACCTTTCACTATGAACGGTCCTGACCATTTTGACTTCAACTTTCCAGGAAATAGCTTCAATCATGAATTGAACAATAACACCTATGGCCCTGAATTAAAGACCTTTTTTATCAGCTTCCTATCATGATAGAATTTTACCTTTTCTTTGTAATTCCTGGATGAATCATATTCATGCAACCGCATCTATTCAAGCTCTAGCATCTGCCTTTTGCGTTTGTTCTGAGTTTCATAGGGATCAAAATTTAAAAACTTAAGAGCCCACAAAGCTTTATGCTCCATCTCCACTGGAAAATGACATGCTTTCCCATAGACTAACTGAAATGGTGATAAACCCATAGATGTCTTCATTACCGTCCTTGATGAGTCGATATTTTTTTGACTTCACCTAGTTTATTGTACCGGATTTAATTAGGGAATTGTGTTTAATTGTCCAGTATTTTCCCATTTTTGCTAATTGTGCTTAATTTGACCAGAAATTCTTATTTTAATTAATTTGAATTATCTGAGACTAATTATTTACATTATTAATTGTAGGGAAATTTTGGATAACCTTTTGGGACTTCAAGAGAAATGTGACATCAATTTTATTTTAAGCTAAAATGAAAGGAGGTGTGAATTTCATTTTTTGAAGGGAACTTCAATAGGAGCAAGTGTTGTCACGTGATGGGCTGGAATTGGAGAAGCATCTTGGCTTTTCTTTGAGCACAAAAAGGCGTTCCAGCAGAAGCAAAAGAAAGGTGTGACGGGCAGCAGCTTTGGTGTGCCACGTCCAGCTATAGGAAGCTCATGGCCCACAATGGAAAAGAGCCCAGTAGCACACTTCACACGGAAGAAAGAGAGAGAGCATCACGGGTCCAGCTGGTTGGGAGAAAGTGGCTTTCATTTTGGAGAGGTGCACAAGCAAGGAAGCATCCACCAGCAACGTAAAGGAGGGGTACACACGGAAACTCGGGAGTCCAGCTTCACGCATCCAGCAAGCCTTCAAGCAGCAGCAAGCTGGTCCAGTAAGCAAGAGGGGGTGGCATCCAGCAGCTATGGAGCATCACGGCCCAGAGAAAATTGGAGACCTGGGCACGGGTTTTGCTGGCTGAAGCAAGGCACACGCGGACATTCATTTTGGTCTGGTCCAGCAAGGCTACGAAGATGGAGGATTTGAAGCGTGTAATAGCTTGGACATGAGGGTTTAAAAACCCAAGGAGCTGCACGGGGGGGTTTCTACTCTAGCAGCACGAGCTGGACGTGTGAGGAGCCAGCCGTCACCGAAGAGGAGAAGAGAGCACTGCCACAAGGAGCTGCACGCTGGGAGTTTGTTGTCACTGCTGCAAGGGAGCATCTTTCATTTTGGAGAAAGGCTTTACGTTAGCAAAGGTGTCATGCCTTGGTGAAAGGAATTTTCTTTTACTTTCTTCTAAAAAGCTACGTCCACTTCCAACATTTTCATTGCAATTGTCACATCCACTCTCGGTTACATCAATGTTCAGCTCAAGCTTTGTTTATTTTATTTATTTCATTTCAATGGTGCTTCAATTTATTTACATGTTGGATTCAGCAAATGCACTTTTCTTCCAAACTTTATTCTCGTTTTCTTCCAAGCCTTATTCCATTTCAATTGGTACAAGTACTCTTAATTTATTAACTTACTAGTTGCATTCAATAACTTCCACACACTTGCTTTCGCTGATTTTTATTGAAATAAAGAGCACATTTCAATTTATTACATTGAGTGAAAAGGGACGGCTGGAAGGGAAAGCAATTGATGCGCATGGTGATTGAGGGATGAAATTAGGATTTTTAATTCAGCAGCAAGCACACACTGATTTGAATTTGAGTAGTTCACACATCTTGTTTTAGGACCGTTCAGTTTACTGTTTCTGTGCACTATGTTATCTAATTCGTTCAACTTCTTTATCATCCTGTATTTACAATTTCCTCACTTGCTTTAGAGACTGTTCGGTCTCAATGTAGAACAGTTCGGTCATCTGTAAGATCGTTTGGTCTTCTTGCTTTGTTCATTTATTTCAATTTTTCAATTATGTTTGGTTGTATTTAATTTCCAGTTTTAATTTAGTTCATTCCGAATCACAAAAACACTTTCAAACCCCCCCCCCCCTCCCCCCTCTACTACGTGTTTGTCCTAAGACCCAAACCACATTTGGTCCTGGAGAGACGACCTAGGAGTCCCTTCCTAGCACTGTACTGCATTCTTTAATGCACATCAAATTTGATGGGCCGCGACAACCCGCATCAGTCCTATATGCCCAGAGAGCATCATCCAGTTTCTGTGACCAATCCTTTCTTGATGAAGCAACAATTTTCTCCAAGATCCTCTTTATCTCTTTGTTAGACACCTCAGTTTGCCCATTGGTCTATGAATGATAAGGTCCAGCTACCTTATGTCTCACACCATAATGTTTGAGTACTTTTGCCAGCTAATAATTACAAAAGTGAGATCCTCCATCACTAATAAGTACTCTTGGAGTTCTAAAACGTGAGAAGATCTGCCTCTTTAGAAATTTTATCACAGTGCTGACATCATTTTTGGGACACGCCAATGCTTCCACCCATTTACTCACATAGTCCACCACCAATATGTATTCATTGTTAAAAGATGGTGGAAAGGGTCCTACAAAATCAATACCCCAACAATTAAAGACTTCAACCTCTAAAAGGCTCTGTAATGGCATCTCATGACGTCTTGAAATAGTCCTAGTTCTTTGACACTTATCACAATTTCTAGCATGGTTATGAGCATCTTTAAACAAAGTAGGCCAACAAAATCCTGACTGAAGAACTTTTGCTGCTGTTCTTTCTCCATTGAAATGTCCTCCATAAGGTGAGTCATGACAGTGCCAAAGAATTCCTTCTAGTTCTTCATTTGTCACACACCGCCTCAGAAGATTATCTGCTCCAATTTTGAACAAATAAGGATCATCCCAGATAAATTGCTTGGCATCATGCAAAAATTTCTTTCTTTGTTGCCAATTGAGATCCTCTGGAATTACTCCTACAGCCTTGAAATTAGCCATATCAGCAAACCATGGCCTTTGTTGAATGTACATGAGTGTTTCATCTGAAAAAGATTCCCAGATTTCTGCTTCCTTACTAGTAACCTCAATGTTAACCAACCGAGATAAATGATCACCAATCAAATTCTCACTCCCCTTCTTATCACGAATTTCCACATCAAATTCTTGTAATATAAGCACTCATCTAATCAGATGTGGCTTAGAATCCGGCTTTGTCAACAAATACTTTATAGCTGCATGATCTGTGTAGATAATCACCTTAGACCCAATAAGATAAGGTCTAAACTTCTCCAAAGCATACACTATAGCCAGAAACTCTTTTTCAGTAGTAGCATAATTTAACTGGGCATCATTCAAAACTTTGCTAGCATAATAGATTGTATGAAATATATTCTCTTTTCTCTGACCAAGTACGACTCCTATTGCATAATCACTAGCATCACACATTAGTTCAAAATTTTGATTCCAATCTAGAGCTACAATCACTAGGGCCGAAACCAATTTACTTTTCAAGATGTCAAAGGCTTTCAAACATTCTTCATCCATCACCAAAGGTACATCTTTAACAAGCAGATTACTCAATGGCCTAAAATCTTCTATAAAATCCAGCATGGCCTAAAAAACTTCTGATTCCCTTCACATTTGTTGGTGGTGGAAGTTTCTCAATGACTTGTACTTTAGCTTTATCCACTTCATCCCCCCAGCAGAAATCTTGTGACCTAACACAATTCCTTCTGTTACCATAAAATGACATTTCTCCCAATTAAGCACAAGATTCGTTTGAACACATCTTTTGAGGACAATATCAAGATTAGCCAAACACTTTTGGAAAGAATCTCCAAACACAGAAAAATCATCCATGAAAACTTCAATACACTTTTCTATGAGGTCAGCAAAAATTGCTTGCATACACCTTTGAAAAGTAGCTGGACTATTACATAACCCAAATGGCATTTTTCTGTAAGTAAATACACCAAAAAGAACATGTGAATACCGTCTTCTCTTGATCTTTTGGATCTACCACAATTTGATTGTATCCAGAGTATCCATCTAGAAATCAATAAAAAGCTTGACCTGCCAATCTTTCCAGCATCTGATCCATGAAAGGAAGAGGAAAATGATCCTTCCTAGTGGCTTTATTTAACTTCCTGTAATCAATGCACATTCACCATCCAGTAACAGTCCAAGTAGAAATAAGCTCATTCTTCTCATTATAAATTATTGTCATCCCACCTTTCTCTGGAACTACCTGTACTGGACTTACCCATTCACTGTCAGAGATTGGATATATAATGCCAACTTCCAGAAGCTTCAATACTTCTTTTCTAACAACCTCCTTCATCATTGGCTTTAACCTTCTCTATGGTTGAGCATTTGGCCTATAGTCATCCTCCATAAAGATTTTGTGCATGCAATAAGTTGGACTTATACCTTTGAGATCTGAGATTGACCATCCAATAGCTTCTTTATTGGCTTTCAATATTTCTACCAACTTTTCTTCTTCTTTAGGAAGCAAAGAATTACTAATGATGACTGACTTTGTTCCATCTTCTTCTAAGAAAACATATTTCAAATGTGATGGTAACATCTTTAACTCCATCTTCTTTTCTTTGACTTCTTCTTTGGTATCAATCATCTCAAACTTAGCCTCCTCCACTAGGATCTCCTTCAATGTCTCCAAATCCGTCATACATTCATCAATTAATTTTTCTTCCTCTTCATTCAAGTCTTCACAAGCATCAATAAGAGTTTTCTCTAATGGAGAAGAATAACATACCATCCTTTCTTGCACCATACAAACTTCATCGAGTAAATCAAATTGGAAACATGCTTTATCATCTTTAGGGTATGTCATGGCTTTGAATACATCAAAATTCACTTCTTCATCTTGAACTCTTACTTTAAGCTTACCATTCTGATACAGTTGCTCCAGAAGAGGTGTGGGTTGAAGGCAGTGGAATGATGAATTGGATCATGAGCAGTGTCGAAGTTGGCTCACGAGAAGCAGCTGGCAGCGGAAAGAATTGTGGTTTGGCAGCAGCGGAATAGTGAATTCAGTGGATGCATAGATGGAAGAAGAGCTCTAGGTGATTGAGTATACTAGCTCAGACGACCTTCACTGGAAGGAAGCTAGATGGAGAAGGAAAGCTCAATAAGAGGTGACTTTTGGCAGAGTTCTGGTTGCTGGAAAATACATCAGCAGATTAAAACTCAATATTCTTCAAAAGTAATCTACAAGCTTTGCCTATGAGATTTTATAGATCAATCTCAAGGCTTAAGCAAGCAATTTACACGTTTCAAATTTGAACCCATGTGCTAAATGTGTGGCTTCTAAAACACGTGACAAATGAGTTTTATGTGGAGAAAACAATTACTAATGCAGCCCCATAGAAGGATAAGCACACCCCTTCTTGTATAGAAATGTCTATTTTACCCTTCTCCATGTTTTGGCAGATTTGGAATATCTTAAAAGCATCTTCTAGGTCTCCAATCTTCCATCCAAAGATAGCAAAGAGGGTTTGGCCTTTGGGAGAGTACTCATCTTGTAGCTTCTTGATCATCCCTCTTGAGATAGGTCCAATGGTGCTAGGCCTTCTTGTATCATTCCCTTCCCCTTGGAAAGGATTTGTCCTCAAATCTGATGGTGCTTCTGAAGACTTATTTTTGGTGGTTCACAAGGGTTCCTCCGGGGTCAAATATCCATCTGCAATAAGCATCAAACATATCTCTAATTAGTTTTCTTTGACCCAATAATATATATAAAAGACTATGTGTAGAAGAAGGTTTCCTAATTTTGAAATTTTTAATGTTAATATAACAAAGAAACCTTTCTTCATTTGAAATTTTATTTATATCTTGAGTTATTGGTAACCATAATGGTAACCATAACCCAAGTTGTGACTTTTCATGTGTTGAAAGTGATAACATTTTTAAGGATGGAGTGGCAAAGTCTTTGAAAGAAAAGTGAAATTTGGAAATTTCAAATATAAATGGAGAAAAATGAAAGGATAGAAAACCTCCCCTTAAGAATCTAGCTTCTAGGGTAGAAGGAGATGTTGCCCTTAGTTGCTTTTTCTTTTCTTCCATTTCTATTCGTTCAACTTCTTCCTTTTCTCTTCTTTGTGCGTCTTTTCTCTCTTTCTCTCTTCTTTTCTCTTCTTCTCTTCTTTCTCTTTCTTCCTCATCTCTTCTCTCTCTTTCTTCCTCTTTTCTTCTCTTGTTTTCTTCTCCTTCTCTTCTCTCTTGCTCTCTTCTTTTCTCTTCTTCTCTTCTCTCTCTTTCTTCCTCTTCTCTTCTATTTCGTTCTTCTTCTTCTCTTCTTTCTTTTTCTCTTCTCTCTCTTTCTTCTTGCTTTTGTTTTTCTCTTTTTAATCTCTCAATTCTATATTTGCTTGTCTCTTCCCATAGCCTCTTAAGTTTTTCTAGAAACTCACTTTCCCTACGAGAGTACCCACTTATATTTTGAATGAATGACTCACCTTCTCTAATAAGCTCTCTCATAAGTTCTAAGTTCCTTTCAATTTCTCGAGGCACAAACTTTCTTCTCATACAAGCTTTCAATTCATTCCAATCATGGATGGGAAATTTTCTACCTATCTTAACATGATATTGTCTATCATCCCACCACTCTTTTGCATGCTTTTTAAAACTAGAAGTGTAAAGACTAAGAATATAAGATTCATTGTCTCTAGAATATTCAGATTTAATTTTGCTCACCATCAATGAATGCAGGTCATTAATTTCCTTTTCCCAAGCTAGGTATGTTAATGCACCAATATCATCACCAAAGAATGGAATGTTTTCACTAGCTTGTTTATACAAATCATCTTCAATTCTATCAAATTCATAAGATGAACAAAACTTCCTTCTAGCTTTACTTTTCCTTATCAATCTCAACTCATCTTGAATAACAGCATTTTGAAGCTCTCTATTGACTTTTTCTTCATTCATTTCTCTTCTTATTTCCTTGAATTCATTAGCTAAAGTTTGAAGAGAAAAATGTTCTTTTTCACTATCACTAATCCTAGGAGAATGCCTTATAGACATTATGATGGACTTAAATGTTATTCTTGAAGTAAAGACTAGAGCTTTTCACTTGAAAGCAATATTCCAGGTAAGGGAGGTGATTCACTAGGAATGCTTAAGTACCAAGCCTTATCCTTGCCAAATATGCTTCTAGTTACTTACTAGAGTCCTTAGATCAAAATCACTCTTAAATCCACTTAAGTCTTAAAGACAACAAAGAAAACACAAAGCAAAGAAAGAACACAACCTAACTCTAAATTCGGACCCCTAAGAGAGCTTCCTATTCGCACAAGATATATGCTATCTAGTCGAGAATGGGAAAAGCAATTAAAGTGAGGTCTCCTAGGTGAGGCTTAGACTTTGGATCTAAGACACACTCACCGACTACTCAATTTTAGGTTGTGAGACTTCTTTCAGTCAAGTTAGCAAATGAGGGAAGAACACTTATGAGTTCTTCCACTTCACTTGCTTGCAATGGCCAACTTACAAAATTGGAAAAGAAAGTAAACACAAAAATACAAGGGAAACAACAAAATTTGGGAAAACAAAGAGGTAGTTGAATGTGGCAGCTTTGGTTGCTCTCAAACAAGTAATGAATCAGACTGGATTCATGCAATTCTCTCAGCTGCAAAGTGAATTATGTTGCTGTTGCAGCAACCAGTTTGATGCAGACCAGTGAAGAATGTGGTTCTGCTGCACCAAAAATCAACTCCAAAGTTGATCTTTTCTTGCTCCAATCCACTCCCTAAGATGCTACCAGTGTTGTAGGACCATCTGAGATAATTCTGCACCCAACAAAGAGCTCATACAGACCACCAATAATCAATTATTAAGCCAGAAAATCAACACTGTTGCTGCCAGAAACTGTTAAACCAGAATGCACAACTGTAGTTTTATCAAACAGCTTATGTGCAGGATTTTCAAACAGCTTAAATCAATCAATTAATCGGTTTCCAATGAATGGTGGCACTCAAAATGAACTTAGGAAAGGATCTAGAGTAGATTTGAAAAGCAAGAAACAAAGATAAGTTGCAGCTTTGATCAATTTCGAAACCAAATGTAAACTAGGCAAAGTGTTTGATAAAATGCCTAGAAGAAAGCTGAAAAACTGTGCATCAGATTTTAAATTTTGCTTGGCACTGGTTCACACAGCTTTTTACAATGCAGTTTATGGTAAGATTTGAATTGTGCACTTCTTTTAATTCAATTGAACCAAGCTTTTGCTACCAATTCTGAACTAAATTTGATGCAGTAATCACAACAAGCTTTCAAATTAAAAATTGGTGGTTTGAATGGTCATTTTGCACAAACAAATTTGGACTCTTAATTTTATGATTGGAGCAAATTTGTTTTACCAAATATGACTTGTGCAAACTGCCAGCAGAGGCTAAATGCTTTTAAATCAAAATTTGACTATTGCAGTTGCTCTTTCACACCAAATTTGGCCAATTCACCATCCAATTTTTAGCAAAAGAATCAAACTGATATGTAATCAATTAAAATGACTCTAGGACAACAAATCAAACTTAAACAAGACTCTAGGAATGACTGAAAAGATATCCAAATATGAGTTCTAATTTGGACAGATTCAAAATCAGAAAAATGACTCAACCAGATTCTGCATAATGGTGCATCCAGTTTTTTATGGTCTTAGACAATACAATATTCATATGGTTTGCACATATTGTAAAGTCAGCATATCATCACAGCCAAGGATGATATTTCCATACAATGCAGTTTCAGAGAAAACATATGAAAACCATATTTAAAACAGATTTGGATCAGCATTCATTGGCACTGCACTGTGATGGAATTCAAGATGCACTGAGCTCTTTAATCATTGCTAATCTCATGTGCTTCTATTGAAAATCCAATCAAACACAGCAGATTTATCCCAAACCAGTTTCAACTCAGAAATTTGACAAAATAAACCAAAACACAGTACTAGACATGACAGAATTAGATTCCAAAATTAAAAGACTCAAAGCAAAGAATTGACCGATTAAAATGATGAACAATAAAGCAATTAAAAGCTGGAAACAACAAATTTCTCAATTGAAATCTACTGGAACTGTGAAAACAATGTAACAGTACAACAGAATACAGAAAGCAAGAATGGAAATGTTGACAGAATGCAGTGAATGAAAACAGATACTCAGCTGGAGCGTGATGCAGAACCAAGGCTCTGAATACCACTTGATACAGTTGCTCCAGAAGAGGTGTGGGTTGAAGGCAGTGGAATGATGAATTGGATCATGAGTAGTGTCGAAGTTGGCTCACGAGAAGCAGCTGGCAGCGGAAAGAATTGTGGTTTGGCAGCAGCGGAATAGTGAATTCAGTGGATGCATAGATGGAAGAAGAGCTCTAGGTGATTGAGTATACTAGCTCAGACGGCCTTCACTGGAAGGAAGCTAGATGGAGAAGGAAAGCTCAATAAGAGGTGACTTTTGGCAGAGTTCTGGTTGCTGGAAAATACATCAACAGAGTAAAACTCAATATTCTTCAAAAGTAATCTACAAGCTTTGCCTATGAGATTTTATAGATCAATCTCAAGGCTTAAGCAAGCAATTTACACGTTTCAAATTTGAACCCATGTGCTAAATGTGTGGCTTCTAAAACACGTGACAAATGAGTTTTATGTGGAGAAAACAATTACTAATGCAACCCCATAGAAGGATAAGCACACCCCTTCTTGTATAGAAATGTCTATTTTACCCTTCTCCATGTTTTGGCAGATTTGGAATATCTTAAAAGCATCTTCTAGGTCTCCAATCTTCCATCCAAAGATAGCAAAGAGGGTTTGGCCTTTGGGAGAGTACTCATCTTGTAGCTTCTTGATCATCCCTCTTGAGATAGGTCCAATGGTGCTAGGCCTTCTTGTATCACATTCTCCACATCAATTAAAACTCTAGCAGTCTTCATAAATGGTCTCCCAAGGATAAGAGGCACATCTCCATTCTCCTCCATCTCCATTATAACAAAATCCACTAGAAATACAAATTTGTCAACTTTTACCAGCACATCTTCAACCACCCCATACGGATATTTAAGAGACTTGTCCGCCAATTGAAGCGCCATTCTAATAGGTTTGAGTTCCAAACCCTCAATTCTTTTGAACATAGAAAGCGACATTAAATTAATGCTAGCTCCCAAATCAATCAACGCCTTTCCAACTTCCAACTCTCCTGTGGTGCATGGAATAGTGAAGCTTCCTGGATCTTTAAACTTAGGAGGTAATTTTTGTATGATTGCACTGCAGTTACCTTGCACTTCAATGGTCTCCTTCTCAATGTATTTTCTTTTCTTTGTAAGGAGTTCCTTAAAAAATTTTGCATATGATGACATCTGTTGCAATGCTTCAGAGAAAGGTATGGTAATCTCCAGTTTTTTAATAATCTCCATGAACCGCTCCAGCTGTTTTTCTTTCTTCTTCCTTGAATAAATCTTTGGATAAGGAAGTGCTTTTTCAAAATCTCTTTCTTTTTTTCTCTCATCTATCTCTTCTCTCTTTTTTTCTTTCTCAACCTCATTTTCTTTCTCTTTTCTCTCTATATTTCTTTCCTCTAACACTTTACCACTTCTTGTAACAATGGTTTTACACTCTTCTCTCAAATTACTTTTCGCATTCTTCTCACAACCCTCCATCTTGTTAACCAATTGCCCAATGTGCATCTTCATACTGTTAAATGCTGCCTCTACATTCTTACAATAAGAAACACTCCTTTTCATGAATTGCTGGAAAGTCTCCTCAAGCTTTGTAGTTGTCTCAATTGGAGTAGGTTGTTGCTGCCACTGTTTTTGCTGCCTTTGAACCATTGAAATATTATATATCTCATGTGGTAATAAAGAAAGCTTCTTTGTCACTTCTTCCAGCTATTGAGTAATAATTTTATTTTGTGCAAGCAAGGCATCTTGAGATTGCAATTGTAGGACTCCCTTCTGTTGAGGTGGAGCTCCTCTTTCATTATGTATCTCCTTATCATTGGTAGCCATGTTGTCTATCAACTCAAAAGCTTCCTCTAGAGTCTTGCATTTAATATTACCTCCAGTTGAGGCATCTAGCATCAATTTGGTTTGTGAACCAAGACCTTCAAGGAAAAGAATAACTATTGTTGCTTCGTCAAAGCCATGAGTGGGCGTCTTTCTCAACAAGCTCTTATATATATCCCATGCTTGACCTAGCGTCTCCTCCATGCCTTGTCTAAAAGAAGAAATTTCTTGCTTTCCTTTGTTGATTTTGGATTGTGGGAAGTACTTGTTTAGAAACTTTGAAACCACGACTTCCCATTCAGTAAAGCTATCCTCTGGGAAAGAATTCAACCATAGCTTTGCATTGTCTCCCAATGAGAAAGGAAACAAACTAAGCTTTATAGCGTCATCCGGCACACCTTTGAGCTTCATAGTGTTACAAATCTCGTTGAATGTGGTTAGATGCTCATATGGACTTTCATGTGATAGCCCATCAAATTGGTTGCTCTTCACCAATTGTATCAACACCGGTTTCACCTCCATATTTGCAGCATTGACCCTCGGCCTAGCAAAGTTGTTAAAGTGATGAGGGCCAACAACAGTGGTGTAATTCGCCAGAGTACGCCTACCGTTGTTCTCTCCAGCCATCTCTTCAGTACTTTGGTTATATCTTTGTGGCGAGGGTTATAAATATGTTTCTGGAGAAGGAACTAATTCTCCCAAAGTTCGAACTCTCCTCCTCCTTCTACTTTCGTCCAATCCTTCAAAAAGAGATACTGTTGTTTTCTTGGTCCTAGTTTGATATGTATCCTGCATACACAAGAAAACAAAACCCTAGAAACAATTGTTAGCACCAAAAGATAAAAAAGATAAAACAAAAAGATAAAAAGATAAAAAAGATAAAAAATCAAGTCAAAGTTAATCAATAATCACATAAATAGAATAGTTAAACCACGAGTCCCCGGCAACGGCGCCACAAATTTGTTAACACTCGGCAAGTGTAATGAATCGTATCAAGTAATAATAAAATGGTAAGACCAAGTATCGTTTCCCAAAGGACTCACGGCCTAGACAGTTATGTGATTTCTTGATTAAATTAGACTGGTGAACAAAATCATTGTGTTTTAATTGCAGAAAATAAACATGAACGCAAGTTTTTGATCAATTGGATTGAATGAAGCAAAAGAGATTGATGTAAAATATGGAATGATGATGTTGTTGGGGTTTTCGATTTATCCTATCCACTCTCATGTATTCATGAATTCATCTTTCTTCATTAATGTTAATGTCACTTGCTAATTTACCTTAAACCCGATGTCTCAGTGAAGAAAGCCTACTCCTAATCACTAGTTTACAATGTCTTGTCTCCCTAGAAATTATTCATGCATTACATTCGCACAGAAGCTTCAAGGCAACCAATCCTCCTATCCCTATGTCTAGGTAATATTGCTCTTGGGAGAATTTCTTTAGTTCTAGATTTACCTATATGTGTCCATATAAATAACATCAATGATCATGCAATTGAATGAGTTAAACAAAGCATGCATAGAGTGTAGAAGAAAAACCTTAACAATTAATGAAGCAAAGCATATAAAATATAGAACCAATTCAATACATGAGAGTTTCAAAGGATTACATCGGTTCTCCAACAACAATAGAGGTATAGTTCACCATAGACATGGTGAAACTAGATGAAAAATAATGAAAGATAGAACCCTAGAGTTTGAAGAAAGGAGCTTCCGCATCCAAAATCCGCTTGCAAGGGGTGAAGAAAGTGTGATTTCGCCTCTTTCTGTCCAAAGATACCAACCCTAGGTCGATTAAACCCATATATAGTTTATTAAAAATTACATAAAATAGGCCCAAGCCCAAATAACTGGCGCTCAGCGGCACTTTTGGTGCTCAGCGATAAGTGCGGCTCTTCAAGATGACGCTCAGCTATTGTTTTGGCCCTCAGCGATGACTGTGGTGCTTCAGAATGCCGCTCAGCGGTAAGTTACGCCCAACGATGATTGTGGCTCTTCTTTTGTGCACTTTTACTTCCTTTCCTAAGTCCAGCTCTTTACTACTTCATCTTCTTTCATTTAATTCATCTTAATTCCTGTCAAAACAAGGAAATCCAAACATAAAATCCATCTAACTCACCGCCCGAGCGCCCCTTTTGGGCGCTTGAGCGTTAGAAGCACCAAGCTTGGGTGCCCCTTTTTGAAGCTTAAGCGCCAGGAACCACCATTCACCGCCTGAGCGCCCTAAGTGGGGCGCTTGAGCGCCAGCGACACGAGCTTGGTCCTTGTTTATGTGCTGTTTTCGCTCTATTTAGTGGACCCAAATGTCCTAGGTTTTGTATGTTTGGCTTAAGGAGCGCAAGAGCACACTCTTTCACTCTCTGGAGGCAGATTTGGATGCGGGAGCTTCCATCTTCTACTTTTAGGGTTTTTCTATCTCATTCTTCTTCATGTTCATCTAGTTTCACCATGTATATGGTGAACTAAACTCTATTTGTTGTTAGGGGATGATGTAACCTTGTGAACTCTCATATATTTGAATTGATTCTTAATAACATATGATTTTTCATTAATTGTTGTTGGGGGATGATGTAACCTTACAATTCAGGTTCTTGTTGAATTATTCCCAAGAGTAATATTTAGGTTAAACCCCTCTGAAAATCCCTATTTATGTGGGTTTTTCCCGGTTAGATCCTCGTCTTATTGGTTTTTCCAATTTACTCCTTAAAAGTGAAAATTTGACTCAATTGGGTCTCTATCGTTAAATTGGGTTAACGGGGTTAAGTTTTTGATGACCTGACACCTTGACGTGTTAAGTTTTTAATATGTGGCATTAGCAGAGGTTTAAAATTAGGGTTTAGTTGTGGACTTTAAAACATGGCATATGCAGATGGTGTTAGATATGTGAGAAATTAGGGATTTAGGGTTGATGAAAATCAAATTAGGGTTGTTGAAAATCAAATTGGGAAAAGAGTCTTCGTGTTTGAGATTGAAGAAGCAATAAATTTAAGATTGATAGAGTTGGAGATTGAAATGAGTTTTAGCGAGGTTAATTGTATGATGTTCTCGCGAAATTAGGTTCACACGTTGTAAACAAGAACAGGGGCATGACAGTGACCATGGTTTCTCATAGCAAAATTGAGAATCTACTTTAAAGACTTCCCGTTGTCGATGCTCCGTCGTCAACGCTCGACGGAGGAAGACCCCTCCCGAAAACAAAGCCCGGTCGTGGTTCCTCAGTGACCGTTGCGTCATTATTTCTGTTTTTTATATTCTTTTCAATATGCTATTCAACCACAGATTTCGTGCAAAAATGATCTGATAAGAAATTTCAACTTTGAACAGATTTCGTGCACAAATGACCATTTATGCAGAGTTATCATACTTTCTGTTAATAATCTGTGTACTTATGTCTTGGTGGTGGCAACACAGGAGGAAGGTTTGGCTGAGTAGTAGGTTCTCACGCTTTCCTGAGGATATGATTAGATACTAAATGCCATGAGTATGGTGTGCATTGTAGTACTTTTATTCCAAGAAGTCAGAAATTTCATGGTTCCTGAGAAAATAGTTTTGTGATTGTGAAGTGTAAATGTGTCGTCTGGCATTCATAGAAGACACGTATATGTGTTTGTGTATATATTGGGCACTCACTAACTATATTTTTCAATTTCTGAAATTATTTTCACATTTTAAACGTCTCTACATATAAAAATATCGATTAGATAGATACTGCAATTATATTGTCATGTTGTTACTTGTAAGATATTTTTAGATATTAATTTTATATTTTATATGGCGCATATAATTAATAAGAATAACTTTGACAATTTTATCTTGAAGATTTTCTTTTATTGATTTTAGAAAAATCTGCATTTAGAAATGCTTGGAAAAGCAACCAAGGTTCTACTGCTCTGTTATTTACATTATTGGGTTAAACTATTCTACTTACATATATTATTGATCTATTTTCAATCTTAATCCTGTAAGATTCCCCGAATATAGATACATATATACTTACAGCTTCAATTCAAGAATTCTATAATTATAATAAACAATAAGTTTACGAGTTCAATGATAAAGTAAATCTAACTTGTACATAGATACATAGATGTATAAAAATTAGAATTTATATATAAAAAGAGAGCATGCAGAGAAATGATGAAATGTCAATAATGTTTGATGGGTTGTTTTCACAAAGAAAATGATCTAAGAGAAGGGCAGCCATGCTGAGAGACCAACATCTGTGACACCGCGAGCAGAATTGCTTCCTCTGATAGACAGTTTTCCTAGTCCTCCACGGGCACTAGTCCCAACTGCAATTGCCGCAAGCCTCACATAAGTTGCCTTCTTCCCTCCCAAACACTGTGATAAGTACCCATCATCTTCGATAACTAGATCCTCATCCACCAAGGCTATTTCATCATCATAGGAAGCAGATCCCTCAGTCACATCCTCCGACTTGTAAATTTCAGCTCTGCAGAAACTGCTCATAAAAGAGCTCCTCTCTTTGCCACAAGAGAGTCGTCTGAAAATCTCAAAAATACATTCGTTAGGAATAACTTCAACAGTAGGCTTTTGATCTTTCCTGATCCGTGGAGTTTCAAAAATATCGGGGGCATTGATGCGAGCTCGTTTCTTAGGACTGTAGTGGTACGCATCCATACTTGAATTCAAAGTACACATGCGCAATTCACGTCCAAACTCCAATGACGAAGCTCCAAAGCCCTAATGAAGTATGCATCCTCTCCACTAAAGACTTCACCAAGCTTGCGATGCACTCTTCTCTCAGATTTTTAATCCCAAATTGAATTTGATTAAACCCTAAATCCCATTTCACATTTTCCTGATTTCATATTATTACATTTTCCCAAATGCCACGTTTAAACTCTAAACATGCCACGTTTTAAAGAAAATAACACGTAATCCTCCCACCTGTGCAAAAACTTAACCCCGTTAACTAAATTTAACGGTAGGGGCTCAATTGGTTCAAATTACCACTTATAAGGACTCAATTAGAGATTCTAATAAGAAGGGGATCAAAATGGGAAAACCCCACATAAATAGGGACAACTAAAGGGTTTAAACCTAATATTTATCAGGGATGGGGGTATGAGTCTTGGTCGTCTTAAAGCTCTTGATCTTCACATTTAATTACTAGGAATGCTAGGAATTACATGAACTAGTGATTAAGGACAGACTTATTTCGCCGAGGGATCGGGTTTAAGTGATTTAGTAAGTGACGTTAACATTAATACATAAAGAAGAATTCTTACATACATGAGAAGGAACTTGGTGAAATCTAACCCCAACAACATACTCATCTCATATTAAAAACAACATTCGTTCTCCATTGTGTTATTCTGCTATTGATCAAAATGCATTCATATTTAATTTTCTGTTTTTGCATTTGAAACCAATGATCTCGTTTTCTTTAAGTCTTAATTAATCAAGTTATCACACGACTGTCTAGTGCCGAGAGTCCTTTGGGATACGATACTTGGTCTTACCATTTTATATTACTTGTGCGAGTCGGTACACTTGCTGATCCATCAACAAGTTTTTGGCGTCGTTGCCGGGGACTCATGGTTTAAACTATTTTATTTTTGTGATTCTTGATTAACTTTGACTTTATTTTTATTTTTATTGTTTATCTTACTTTTTATTTGTGTTTTGTGTAGTTTGTTTTTGTTTTTGTGCTAACAATGTTTTCTAGGGTTTTGTGTCTAGTTTATGCAGGATATAGTCAGGACTAGGAGCAACAAAAGTTATGAACCTCTTCTTGAAGGACTTGAGACTAGTAGAAGGCCAATAAGAAATAGATTAGCTAGAGAACCTTCTCTAGAGGAAATTTCACAGGCCTCACAATCTGATCAGGAAAGCATGGACAACAATGGTGGTAGGCGTACTTTGGCAGATTATGCAACAGTTGTTGGCCCTTACCATTTTAACAGCATTGCAAAGCCAAGGGTCAATGCCACAAGTATGGAGATGAAGCCTACATGGATTCATCTAGTGAAGAGCAACCAATTCAATGGACTGTCACATAAAAGTCCATATGAGCATTTGACCACTTTTAATGAGATCTGCAATACTGTGAAGCTGAATGGAGTGCCAGATGATGCTATTAGACTGAGCTTGTTTCCTTTCCCATTGGGTGAACTCTTTTCCTGAAAATAGATTGACTGAGTGGGAAGATGTGGTTGCAAAATTCTTGAACAAATACTTCCCACAGTCAAAGATCAACAAAGGGAAGCAGGAAATCTCTTCTTTTAGGCAAGGCATGGAGGAGACATTAGGGCAAGCATGGGATAGATACAAGAGCTTGTTGAGAAAGACGCTTACTCATGGTTTTGATGAAGCAACGATAGTCATTCTTTTCCTTAGAGGTCTTGGCTCACAAACTAAATTGATGTTGGATGCCTCAGCTGGAGGAAATATCAAGTGCAAGACTCTAGAGGAAGCCTATGAATTAATTGACAACATGGCTACCAATGACAATGAGATGCACAGTGAAAGAGGAGCTCCATCACAACCTAAGGGAGTTCTACAATTACAATCTTATGATGCTTTACTTGCTCAAAACGAGATTATTACTCAACAATTAGAGGTCTTAACAAAGAAGCTTTCTCAGCCACCAAAGGAGTGCCAGAATGTCTTACAGGTTCAACAACAACTTTGTGAACTATGTGGTGGTGATCATATTAATGGTCAATGTGCAGTTCCCGAAAATCTCAATGAAGAAGTTAACTACATGGGCAACCAGTTTCGTCCCAACAACTACAATCAAGGGTGGAAATCTCATCCAAGCATGGAACAAGGTCAATTTGGGCAAGCTGGTGGAAATTCAATAGACCACCACAACAGCAACAAGAACAGTGGCAACAACAACCCTCTCTAACTGACAAAACTACAAAGCTTGAGGAGACTCTCCAACAGTTCATGTAGGTAACTGTCTCCAATCAGAAAAGCACTGAAGTTGCTATAAGGAACCTGGAGATGCAGATTGGTCAAATAGCCAAGAAGTTGGAAGAGATACCTATCAAAAGTTTCGGGGCTAATACTGAAGTTAACCCCAATGAAGAATGCAAGGTTATTGTGAGCGTGAAAGATGAGAGTGAGAAAGAGAAAGAAGTATAGAGAAAAGAAAAAGTTGATTTAAAAGATAGAGAAGAAAAAGAAGAGAGAAAAATTGAAGTTGAGAGAAAAGAAAAAGAAAAGATTGTGAAAGAAGAGAGAAAAGAAAAAGAAGAGGTTGAGAGAAAAAAAGAAAAAATTGAGAAAAATCTTCATCACCTTGAGGAGTGTACCAAAAAAGAAAAAGAGATGCAATTAGGGTGCTTTGAAGAAATCTTCAAAAAATTGGGGATTAGAATTCCTGTGACTGAAGCATTGCACCCTCAGCATATACTTGATTTTGATGACCGGCCATTTTCGCAAAAGTTTGAAAAAATATCAAAGCAAGCTCTGATACCAATTGTCGGAATAATCGGTACCGTTATAGAGTCGCGCAGCGGAATAAAATATTCGGAAAGCGTGTTACGGTCACAAATCAAGTTTTGATGGTCCGTTTTAGAAAATAAATTTTCTTAGAGAAAATTTATCAAATAGTTGATGTGCATAAAACAGTAAAGAGTGTAAGGAATAGAAAAATTGACACACTGGATTTTTATCCTGGTTCGATTCAAAAGAATCTACATCTAGTTGTTAATCACTATAAAAAGTGATTAACGATTTTCACTAAAATCAGTTTCAACAAATTACAATAAGAATGAATAAAAACAAAGAGATAAAACCTTCCTTCGACCAACGAACTGGAAGCAAGCAATCTACACTTTCCTTCGACTGACGAACCGGAACAGTGCAGAATAGTTCTTCCTTCGACCAAAAAACTGGAAGAACAGTAGCGTTGCCAACTCGAAGAGAATCGCTCCTACCTTTGACCCACAAAGCGCGAGCTTCTCCTTTTCACGAGACTAGGCAATGCAATGAACTAGCTTATGGAACTTCCTTAGATCACACTGTATTCTCAAAAGCTCAGAGTTATCTTCTAAGAGTTTTGGAACTAATTTATATAGCCAACTGGTCTAAGTTCGCAGAGATGAATTATAACTGTCACAGATAATCGATTATTGTTAGTGATAATCGATTATTTGAGTCCGTTATAGGGTTTTTCAAAAGTGATAATCGATTATCTTGAGGAATAATCGATTATTCTAGAGACTTTGGCAGTTCTCATCAAAACTAGTGATAATCGATTATTTGGAGTAATAATCGATTATTCCAGAGCAACGAGGTTTTTCAGAAGGGCTCAGGATAATTGATTATAGCTTCTAATAATCGATTAAATGCGTAACAGTTCTAGAAATACGAATTTTTCTAAGTATTACATGTTTAAGGCTTTTCCTAATACATTTATAATCTACAAAGTGCTTTTAAAAAAATTATAACAATCTATCGTCTTTCAGCATCATCAAAATCATTTATCTTCAAATTTACCAATGCTCCTCATTGGTAACAGAGGAAACAATTGAGGTACAGGAAGAGTGTAGTGTGATCTTACAAAAGGCACTTCCTCTTAAGGTTAAAGATCCAGGAAGTTTCACCATTCCTTGCACTATCAGGAACCATAAAATAGGGAAAGCCCTAATTGATTTAGGGTCCAGTATCAATTTGAGGCCCTAATCTGTTCTTAAAAAAAATTGGTGGTCTTGAAGTAAAGCCTGTAAGGATATTCTGTTTATGGCAGATGAATCCACCAAAAAGCCCTGTGGTGTGGTGGAAGATGTGATGGTACAAACTGAAAATCACAGATTCCTGGTAGACTTTGTAGTAATGGAGCTGGAGGAAGATTCGGAGATCCCTATTATTCTTGGAAGGCCATTCATGAAAACGGCCAAGGTGATCATCAATGTTGATGATGGAACTATAGAACTTAAAGACCAAGAAGAGGAAGTGATTTTCAATGTCTTCAATGCTGAGCAGCAAATCTAGGTGAAGAAGACTAGTCTCAAAGCTGCATGTGGAGATGCACCAGAGATTAGTACTAAAGTTGCCAAGCTAGGCAAGAAAGGTAAAAAGTGTTTTCTATCACAGGTAAATGAAGAAGAAAAAGACAGCAAAGGAAAAAGTGTTCATCAAGACTCCCTAGAGAAACATGAAGAACTTAGACCAGGAATCCCAATGAGATTCAACAAAAAGTTGTGGGTTGTGAAAGAACTCAGAACTGATGGACTGGTAGAGATTGAATCTCCAATTTCTAGGAGAATCAAAAAGGTGAACAGGAAGCTACTCGATCAGTTGCTGTGGAGAAGGAAAAGATGACACCAAGATCAAAGATGTGACATGAGCTTATTGGGTCAAGCTAGTGACGTTAAAGAAGCGCTTACTGTGAGACAACCCAGTGTTTTAAAAACTTTTATTTTGTGTATTGTTTCTTTAGTTTGATTTTTGTCATTTGATTTATGTTTCTGTTTATTTTGTGTTTGCTTGATTCTAGTGTGCATAGTTTGTAATAATTGAATATTTGAGGGGTGGAGAGAGGTTAATTATGTGATTTGAGTGTTGTTGTGAGAGTAGGGAAAAGAAACTTGAAAATTCTAAGTTGAAGCTGAGAACCCATGGCCAGAAATACCCAAAACAAGCCAAAAAGCAGAGAGAGAAAAGTGTCGCATGCCACTCAAGCACCCCCTAAGGGGCACCTGGGCGGCGCGATCTACAGACTTGGGTCTTTTAAGAGGGCTCAAGTGGGATTTTGGCCCACTTCACTTTTTTTTATACCTTAGGGTTTCGCCCAAGCCCCCCTGCTCAGAATTTTTCCACTCTAGCCTCCCTAAACACTCCTTCTAAGTTCTCTTCTCACTTTTCCCCTCATTCTTCCACCAAGAATCCTAGTTCTCACCCATTTTGCATCATTCAACCATTCAAGTTTGGGGTTTTGGAGTGTGTGGCTGCTAGAAGTTCAAATTTCTTCCATTTGTTTGAGCATTATCTACTAATCCTTTGTCTCCAACAAAGTAAGTCATGCCATCTAGTGTTTTAATCTCTCAAAAGTTTGATTCTTGATGAATGTTGATGAAAAAGCTTGATTTTTTATGATTGGTACTGTCTATGCATGATTTGCCATTGTTTGGACCAATTAAATTGTGCTAATTGTGGTTGGGACTGAATAGAAATTGAATTGGAAAGTGAAGAATGTGGCAAAGCCACGCTTGATAGCACCGCTCGCCATTAAGTTGATAGCAACGGCGTTAAGTCCATTCTGATGTGACTGTATTTTTTCTCTTCTATCTTTTGCTGTCCAGCTTTTTCTCTCGCTGCTTCAGCTTTTTCTTTGATGATTTGTTGAACTTGTTCTTTTTTTGTGGCCCTTATTCATATACTTTTCATAACATAGGGACCCAATCTCTTCATTTTCAAAACCGGGTACTAAATAGAAATTCACCTCTTAACCTGAGGACGAAGTAAGCATTTAAGCCAAAATATAAAAAGATAAAGAGATAGAAAGATAAAAAGATGAAAAAATAAATAAAAAAAATAAAAAGATAAAAAGATAAAACGATAAAAAGATAAAGAGATAAAAATATAAAACAATAAAAAGATAAAAAGATGAAAAGATAAAAAAATAAAAAGATAAATAAAAATAAATAAAATAAATAAAAGATAAAAAGATAAAAAGATAAAACGATAAAAAGATGAAAAGATGAAAAGATAAAAAGATAAAAAGATAAAAAGATAAAAAGATAAAAAGATAAAAAGATAAAAAGATAAAAAGATAAAAAGATAGAAAGATAAAAAAAATAAAAAATAAAAAAGTCTAATCGGTTAAGAATCACACAAATAGAAAAGTTATACCACGAGTCCTCGACAACGATGCCAAAAACTTGTTGATGGATCGGCAAGTGTGCCGAATCGCATAAGTAATATAAAGGTTTAATACATCATTTGGTCCCAACTTTTAGGGGTTTTCAAAGTGATCCTACCTTTTAAAAAAGTTCAGTAAGGCCTCATATTTCGTTAAAAAATGTTCAATTCAGTCCTTTTCGTTCACACCGTTAAAAACAGAACGCTGAAAATGCTACAGTGGCCAAACCTGAGTGAGCTGTGCAGTTTGATGAATAGGTGGAAAGCACAGATGAATTACTCTAACAATTAATGAAAAATCATATGTTATTGAGAATAAATTCAAATACATGAGAGTTCACAAGGTTACATCATCCCCCAACAACAAATAGAGTTTACAATGGAATGAAAGAGATAGAAAAACCCTAGAAAGAGAAGAGGAGAGCTGTCACATCCCCAAATCTACCCTCAAGGAAAATGAGAGCTGCCACATCCCCAAAATCTACCCCTAAGGGGTGAAAAGTGTGTTTCTATGCTCAAGCCATCAAAAGATACAATCCCTAGGACGTGCAAGTGCTTAAATAGAACATAAAAATAACAGAAAAAGGTCCAAGCCCACGAAACTGGCGCTCAAGCGCCCTAAATGGGGCGCCCGGGCGGTGTGTAGCACATTTCTCGGGCTCAAGCGCCCCCGAGGGGCACCCGGGCGCAGTGCGGGACGAAAATTCTGCACTCTGGTTGACTTTTCTGCACTCTGATTGACTTTTCTGCACTCTGGTTGATTTTTCTACATTCTGGTTGACTTTTCTGCATTCCAACTATTTGGTACTTTAACTCTTCTTTCAAATCATTTCAATAGCCTACAAAATCAAGGGAAGAAGTCATGGATAAATAGGAGAGAGAAACCTTAAAAATCTAAGATTCTCCAATAAAGGCACTTGAAAAAGGAAAGAGAGCGACCTCGACGCTCTAAATTGCTGCCTAAGAGGAGACGAGACGTTCCACACATACAATGAAAAGGGGAGCAGATCCACAACTTCAAAAGGCGTTGAAAGTGTGTATCAACTCTTATGAAGGCATCGTTGACGACACGGTGATCACCTGACCGAGATGATCAAAATCGTGTGATGGTAAACGATGGCGCCGTTGACAACGGTAGACGATGGCGCCGCTGCCGGCAACAACGAGTGTAGTGGTAGAGGCAACAAAATTTTTTTCCTCAAAAGAACCTCAGGCTCTAGATACCATGTTGAATATAATGAAAAACCATCTATGTGATTAATCTTTCTTGTGTTGAATATACACATAGGTGTTGTATTTATAATAGAAGAAATATGGGCTAAGTCCAAAATACAAATAAGAAATAATAACAAACTAACTAAGTATAAAAGATAAAGTTATGATAAAAATAATATATCTAAAACATTATTTGAGTCTCACAAAGACGTTTTTCTTAGTAGGACGCTTTTTTTGAGTAGTTGACCTTTTAGACGTTGAGACACTGTTTGTATCGTCTATTAGATGATTTATTTGAAAAACATTTTCTTTCTTCAGAAACTTTTCTCTATAAGTAATATTTCGTTGAGTGTTATTTGATAAGCTTCAAAACTTGGGTTGCTAGACAATCTGATTTTTTCGCAACAGTCCACATCACCAATCTTTTTAATCATTGACAAAGGCATAAGATTGATGCTTCCAAGGTCTAGCAAGGCTTTTCCAACTATCAATTGTCCAATAGTCACAAGTACTGCAAAGCTACCTATATTAACAATCTTCTATGGCAGAGACTTCTGAATAATTGCACTACATCCAACCTCTAGTTGAACATTTTCATCTTGTAAGGTTCGTCTTTTTTGGGTCAGCAAGTCTTTCATGAACTTTGCATAGGTAGCCATTTGTTTCATAAATTTAATGAATGGTATATTGATCTGCAACTTCTTAATCATATCCAAGAACCTTTTTGAATTTTCTTTCCTTGTCTTTCTTTGTTGGTATATAAGGATATGATAGGTGAGTGACATAGGGGCTATCATCTTCAAACAAAATTTTCTTGTTCTTATTTCCCTCTTTGTTTTTTCTTTCATGTTCTTTCTTTTTCTCCTTTTCTTTTTCACTCTCTACTTCTTTTCGACTAGGTACGCTCTCTTCTTCCTTTTCTACATTTTTGTTTTTCTCTCAATTCTTCAGAATCTTGCTCACACTTTTTCTCTTCTTCTTCTCTTAATTTTTCACACTCAATCTCACACTCTTTTTCTTTTTTCTCTATATTTTTCTCTTTAAATTTCTTCAATTCTCAAATCATCACCAAATCCTTTACCTATGATAGTTCTTTGCCTCGTGGTAATGGCTTTGTATTGTTCCTTTGGATTGATCTTGGTGTTGGTCATGAGCTTTACTTCTTGCTATTTTGCCAACTATTATGCTAGTTGTTCAATCTACATTTCCAGGTTCCTAAGTGAAGCTTTTGTGTTCTTCTAATTTGAAGTAGATACCTGGATGAATTATGGCAATGAATCCTCAATTGTTTATACTTTATCTTGTTGTTGATTTGTTCTCCAGTTGGTGAAGTAGTTATTTGAACTTCGACTATCAATCATGAAGTATAACTCCTATTCTCGAGCAGTTTCAGTAGTAGAGCACTGATCATTTTGGTGTTCACCTACACATAAATCACATTTTAAAATCTATTGCACTAAGCCGCGAGGTCTCGACTCAAGTTGTAGCTTTGCCATATACTGTTCTAACTCTTCCATTTGTTGAGAAATGATTTTTTTCTGTGCCAATATAGCATCCTACGTTCCTAGCTTCAGTATTACTCTTTTGGAAGGTTAATTTCTATCATATTGTGCTTGATGATCATTAGTTGGTAGTGATTCAATACTTGTGGCAGCCTCCTAACACTTTTCATCATCATGGCTCTTCTTACTGATGTGTCCAACAACATTATGGTTTGTAGTCTCAATCCACTATAGAACATGTTGAGTTGAGCTACTTTATCAAATCTATGATTTGGGCACTTTTTAAGTGAGGCTTTGTATCTTTCAAATGCTTCACAGAAGTATTCACCCAATCCTTGGGAAAAGGTTGCAATAACAACCTTAACACTGATATATTTCAATGGTGGGAAGAATCTAGCCAAAAAGTTTCTTTCCACATCTTTCCAACTCATTAAACTCTGATTTGGGTGAGATTGTAACCAAATACTAGCCCTCCTTGTAAGGGAAAATGGAAACAACATTAGTAATACAACTTTTTCATCTTTATAATCAATCCCAAGTGTTTCACAAAGTTCATAGAATGTGGCCAAGTGATTGAAAAGATCTTCTTGGTCTAGTCCAGTAGATTTGTTGTGATTAGAGAAAATAAGGCATGTTTCACTTACACTCCTTTTGTAGGTATAATTATGCTTGAGAAATGGCATGACCTTTGTTGATAAGTGTAACCTCGAAGTAATCTTCTCTGATTGTTACCTGCAACCATTTGATTCACACAGTTTACTTTTAGATCAAGATTTGCTTCCACTTCAAGATTTGTACTCACAGCTTCAGTGTTAGTGTTTTCCTCTATTTTCTATTCTTTTTGTTATTCTTTCTAAGTGTGCATTCTACCTCTAGATCAAACAATAAACTTGTTTTTCTCTTCTCCTTTGCATACACAACAACTTAAACAATGGTGAGTGACATTAAAGCACAAAGATTTATACAGAAATGAGTGTAAAAATCAATGAAACAACAATCTTAAAAACAGTAAAAAAACTGAAAATTAAATGAGTCAGTTTATCTACACTTAAATACAGATTTGTGCAATGATCAATATGGTTTAAATAAAGATTTTCTTGACATAAATCCCTAACAACGTCACCAAAAACTTGTTCGTGATAGGTTTGTAACCTGACTCAAGACTAACTAAATGGTGAAGTAGGTAAAACATTACTTTAGGCCTCAAACAAATAGGCCTACAATTTTTTTTAGTATTAATATTCCTCTATTAAATTAATTATAAAATTATGTTAAAAAAAATAGTCTCAAGATATTACTTTAGTACTAATAAACCTCTATTAAAGCTTTATGTTTAAGAATAAAATTTAATTAAAAGTGATATGTAGTTATCTTTATGATCTTATAATCAATTTTCATTTCTATTTTCTTCTTTTATTTCTATGTGACTTTTCATTTAGTGACTCCACTCCTTGCTTTCTTCTATTCTAAAGTGCTTTCTTCTATTCTAAAGCATTTTTTCTTAGGATTTTGGTAGATTCTCTTGAATCTAATGATGCTTGTGTGTACCAATTTTTTTTATCCTCATTTTTTGTTAATATGTTTTTTTTATGTTGCTATTGTTTTTCTTCTATATTTTGAATTAGTATTAGGATTAAAAATGTGTTTCATTTACCGGGCTTAGTTTGATGATACTTTTCGATTTATGGATTTCTAGAGTTTTTGTACATGAATTTTGATAAGAACTGAAGTTTCTGTTTGGATTGAATTGTAGAACTATTAACTAGGTTAAAATTTAGCCTTTTAGTGAATAATGGAGATGAAATTTCTAATAACATAAGCGAAGAATGGAAGAATAATGTGAAAGTTAAATGAAATTAATTACGACATTTTAATAGATAATTTTGGATTAAAAAAGCTCAAAAAATAAATTTTAAATAAATCTCATTATTAAGTTTGCTTTCTGTCTTCTAAACCATTATTTATCATTGACTTGATTGAGCTTTCAGCTTGAGTCGATTCGACTTGACCTTTGAGAGAATGAGGTGAAAATGAGTGAAATTTCAAGTTCCTTATACTTTTGAAAGTATTTAAAATTAATCTATTTTATTTATTTGAAATACCTTATAAAATTCCTTAAATTTGAATTTATTTTTAATTACTTTATTCAAACAAATTTGAATTTATTTTTAATTATTTTAACAGATAACAAAAGAGAAGTTCATCACGTAAGGTAGTCTGCATGTTCAAGATGTTGTTTCCTTTTTCATTAATAGCTATCTTAAATCAATAGCCAAACGATGAAACCAAAAGTGATAACTATGCATGCTGTTTTCATCCGTGGAAATATGTCATTTGCAGGATTTGTGTTGAACAGATTCGGGATCAACCAACAAATGGCCTACATGAAAACTTAGTAATATTTGGGCACCAACTACTTTTGCATTCAGTGGCAAAGAAAATTCAAGAGGATTCACTGAATGCAGTAGGGACTATGAGAGTTGAAGAAGGAAAATTGAAGTGAATCTTGTACACATGTTGAAAGCAGATGAACAGAACCATTAATGGGAAGACAAGTAGGGTTGAGAAAGAGATGTTAGGACACATATAACTTTCTATCAGACATCAAATTTTGATAGATCAGTTTTTTAGGATTAAAATGCAGTTCGGCCAAGATTTTAATGATTTAAAAGAAATATACACCAAATTTGAGTGCAAGAAAAATAGAATTTAGAAAGATAACTACTTCCTGCGCCTCCTTGTTTTTCATAAAAGTTGTATTTTTCAAAATACCTTTCATTAAAAATATAATTAATTTTTTTTATACTTTTTTATTTTTATTATTTTTCTAATTGAATGTTTTGAAAGATATTTTTGAATTCAAAAATACTTTTCCAAATATTTAATAGAATAATTTTTTTCAAAACAACGTATTTTTAGAAGATATTTCCAATCTAAAAATGTTTCTGAAAACATTCATTTCAGAAATTTTTTTATATTTCAAAACATTTGATTAAAATATAAAATAATTTCATAACAGAGTATTTCAAAAAATATTTTCAGATCCATAAATATTTTTCAAAACCCTCAATTTGAAATTTTTATTCCGAACAAAGTGTTCTGAAATATAAAATAATTTTCAAAACATTTTAAAAAATATTTCTGAATCTAAAAATACTTTCCAATTGGAAAATACCTTCTAAAATTTGCTTCAAATTTTTTTTTATATTTTGAAAGGTATGTATCATCAGGGTTACTCTCTACACCACCCCACTTTGCTCTCTCTACCACCACATTTTTTATAAATTCCAAAACTATTTTTTATATTTTAAAATATCCTACACCCCCACCTCTTTTCTTCAACGGATGTCAACATTCGTTGAAGAAAAAATTATTCAACGGATGTGGCGACATCCGTTGAGTTTCTTTTCTTTTTTTAATTTTTAGTTTTTTAATTTATTGTATTTTAAATTAATATATAAATATTATTTAATTTTTTTAAAATTTTTACTTAATTATTTATAAATTAATTTTATTTTATTTAATAAAATAATTATTATTAATTTATGTATTATTATTTAAATAATAATTAAAATATTTTTTATACATATATATTAAAACGGATGTGCCCTCCGTTGAATTTTTTTTTCTTAAGTTTTTAATTTTCTTATTTTTTTATTTTAAATTAATATATAAATATTATTTAATTATTTTAAAATTATTATTTAATTATTTATAAATTAATTTTATTTTATTTAATAAAATAATTATTATTGATTTTAATTTATTTATTATAATTTAAATAATAATTCAAATACTTTTTATACATATATATTAAAACGGATGTGTTATATCCATTAACGGATATGGTGACATCCGTTGAGTTTTTTTTTTTTTAAATTTTTAATTTTTTATTTCTTTTATTTTTTTTATTTTAAATTAATATATAAATATTATTTAATTATTTTAAAATTATTATTTAATTATTTATAAATTAATTTTATTTTATTTAATAAAATAATTATTATTAATTTTAATTTAATTATTGTTATTTAAATAATAATTAAAATATTTTTTATACATATATATTAAAACGGATGTCACACATCCGTTGAATTTTTTTTTTAAATTTTTAGTTTTTTTATTTTTTATTCTAAATTAATATATAAATATTATTTAATTATTTTAAAATTATTACTTAATTATTTATAAATTAATTTTATTTTATTTAATAAAATAATTATTATTAATTTTAATTTATTTATTGTTATTTAAATAATAATTAAAATATTTTTTATACATATATATATTAAAACGGATGTGCCACACGAATGTGGCGACATCCGTTGAATTTTTTTTTATACACATATATATAACGAATGTGTCACATTCCGTTAGTTGAATTTATTTTTCTTTTAAGTAAACGGATGTCAACATCCGTTAAAGGTGAAACGGATGTTGACATCCGTTTTATAGAAGGATAAATTAGGTATGGAGTGGTGCAGGGAGCTGTTGGTGGTGGTAGAGGTAGCAACTCTCCTGTTACATATATCCAGTAAAAGGCCCAGGAAGCTGTTTGAAATAAAAGATAAATAAAAGTGGTATTTAAGCAGACACATTTCAGACTGTCTTTTAAACAAGTGGGCTTATGAATCTTTGAGGATACAGGAAATTAGGCTTTTCTTCTTTCTACACCCATCTAAAAGTATAACACCCCATTTTTTTGGAAATAGAGTTTGTAGAATTAGAAAATATATTGCGAAAATCTATTTTGTAATAATGAATGAGATGTGTATAAGCATTTTGTGAGATCCATGCAGAAACATATTATGTACCATTGAACCACTAATTACATTTGTCTGCTTCTTTTTAATGAATTGTTTTATACTTCAAAAAATCATTCCACATTTTTTATGTGGTTTTTACATTTTGATAAGATATCCCAAAATATATAAAATATAGTGAATGAGGGTTTTTTTTTTAAAGTGTATTTATGGTTCCAATCATGTGAAGATTCACGGGTTTTGGTCAAAATATAGTCTAAAAAAGGACATTAAACAAAATGATTGACAAAAAGACACAAACTAATAAAAAAAAAAGTAGGACAAAACAAAAGTTAGAAGACCGACTTCAAACTTAATCGAAGTTAGAGAATCATAATACCGTTGTACCTATACGAAAGATTTACAAAAAGTTAAATTATTAAACAAACACTGCATAGCATTAACCGTGTTATTTAAAGTCAATATTTTATAAAACTTAATAATATAATTTTTTGTATCTTGATATCAATTTGGAGTATCATCACTTTTGTTCATAACTAATTTTTTACAAAAAAAAAAAACAAACATGTTAACTACTTTCTCTTCAAATTTCATTTTACCCATTTATAAAGCTTGACCATTAAACTTTGCTGGAAAAATTGAAGTTCAATTTCTCTATATTAACAGGTATTAAATCAAATTAAGTGACACATGAAACTTTGTTACCAATTTATTCTTTATGTTTTAGGGAACTATATATCTTGTTTCAACATATACATACAAGTTGCATGTAGAATGGAAGAAAAATATTCTTAAAAAAACTTAATTTTTTCAAGTTAAAACCAAAGGAGATTCATAAAGCTATGTTTGCCTAACTCTTTATGAAAAGGTCTCCATTATTGTACCAAAAAACAGTGTTCATTGTTGTTAATTTATATTTGATTTTGTAGAATTTAAGAAATAGAAAAGTAAAATGTGTTTGAAATATGATGGTAGTAGAAGAGTATTATTGTTGGAATGAGATGTATGTATCCTTGCATAGTTGTTGTAGATGTCTCTCTCGTATGTGACATTTTGGTTGGTGGTAATAGGATCCCTATACGTAAAAACAAGTTACCCCACAAATGCCAAGTGCCTATTTCCATAATATTCTTCACATATAATTCAAAGTGAGAATATTATGTTACCAACTTGTGATATTATTGCCAATTATATATACCATATACGAGAACCTATAAAGTATTCTCTTATTTTCTGACTTACAATAGGCCACTATCATTTCACATTGCCAAAAGTCTTCATCCATGCATTGTCACATCTCAACAAAACCACCATTGTTGTCTACAATAGGTCCACACTTCTTAAATAATAATAATAATAATAATAATAGTAATAGTACCCTTATCTAAGATTGATTTTATTTTTTATTTTAATTTAAATAAAATATTCTAATCACCATTTAGATTTTATGAAACTAAATGAACATTTCGTATTTTTTTTATCTTACTTTCGTTAATTGTTTGAAAACTACGAGAGCGTATACTCTATAAGGCAAGTTAATGTAAATATTTAAAAAAAAATCAAATGTATAAATCCACGAAATATTCTTGAAAGTGGTTAGTATAATTTATATTTTTAATTATGGAAGAGAATTTTGTTTTAACTAAAACGTTGGTGACCACTAAGATACGAAAAAAAGAATACAATCTTTTAAAGAATATTTATCTTAATACTTTCGAGAAGGAAAAAATCCTTTATTCCACTCTGGATTGTAGGATGGGCTAAATTTTTGTATTATATAGTAGTATCTCATTAGCAGAGGAGTTGAATCACGAAATTTTTTCTTTTAATTTTTCGGACTCGTAGTTATATAAATTAAGATGTAAGATCTTATATTGTTCACTCATTTATAAGTACAAGAGCTCTATATCTAAAAATGTTATAATACAGGTTTATTTTTCTAAATTATTTCAGATTTAATATATTTCTAATGCAACTTTTTCGATTTTGAAACTTTTTTACAAACAATGTTGTTGTATAACTATAAATAATCATTTAACCTTTGAATAACATAACTCTTTTAGTCACAACATGATTTGTCGGATTTGCTCATAAAACATTTGATTTAACTGATTTGATAAAAAAAAAAAAGGTGGTCACACACCAAATACTAGTGTTCGAAGTACCCTAAAAAGAGAATGTTGTTTGTGACATAAGACACAACCACCTCCACCACACACAAGTGTTGGAACCTAAAAAGAGAATCTTGTTTGTGACTTGATATGCATATAAATGAATATGCATTGGCAAGTCAAAAAGTTAGTGTTCTATGCACCCAATAATAATGAACATTGAACCATAAAAAGAGAGAGATTATGAACCATATAATGGAACTAATTATAAACATAAATTGATTATAATTGAACACTATGGTAAATTGTATAGATTTGTAATTAAAATTTAATATCAATAATTTTACTTTCCTACAAATTTACTTACATGAGCATACTCGTCATGAAAACTTATCATAACATTGGTGAAAGATTCAATCATGATTGAATCTATATTAATAATAACAATATTAAAGAAACATAATATTATAACTTTATAATAAAAAATAAATTTTATAGGCTATTAATCTTTAAAATCCATATAAAGTTTAAAGTTGAAGTTTCAAGTATATATTCAATTTTTATTATCAATATTTTTTTTTTTTAGAACAGATCAGAAGGATCAATACTTTGTTTTTTTGAAAAAGACTAAACTATAAACATTTTTATTGACTCTTAGCAAATAAATTTTGCTGGTTTTGACTGATTGTTTCTTATGGTCAAATTAATCTAGCTATTTTCAAGCTTGCAGCCAGAAAGTATCCGATTTTTCAAACTCAGATGATATTAAATAATATAGTTGAATAATTAATAAAAAAAAGTGTTGATAATCATCTCAATTTATGATTATAAAATTTTAAAACTTTAAGCTCAGTGGTGATTGGAGATTTCAACTTTATTTATCACTAAGTAAAAGTGTTGCATTGGTGGGATGCTAGCTGGGTATTCTACAACATTTTCCTAACAATATATATATATATATATATATATATATATATATATATATATATATATATATATATATATATATATGTATATATATATGTATATATATGTATATATATATATATATATATATATATATATATATATATATATATTACATTCATATTATATAAAGAGACAAAAATGCATAGTCACACTTCTCAATATCTTCACTAATTGTATGTAAATTATACAAAGTGAATCCATTATTTTGGCAGACAATGGAGTTTTCAGATTTATTTAGAAACATTTTATATTTTTATTGGTGCGCGTTACTGATTATTCATGTTAATATATATATTTTTACTTTGTTGGAGCTTTTCTTTCTATTCAATTATTACATATGTACTCTTTTGCTTTTATGATATGTAGCAAAACGTTTTAGTGTTCAACTATAACATCTTTTAATCCCAACACATTAATATAAAGTATCTTTATATATATAAAAAAAAACTTTTAAGGATTTTAGATTATTAAACTAAGAAGTACACTTACGGGTGTTATGGTGCTCATACCAATAACATATTTACCTCTACGAGGGTAAGTGGTATTTTTCTTCAAAATGTATTTTTTTTCTTACATGCACCCTAATGACATAATAAATATACAATGAAAAGTACTATTTATCTGATAACTTTATTCTAAAAATTAAATTTATATTTTATTGTTGGGGCATTATGTATGTATGTATTTATTTTAAAGTATTTTCTTAATAAATAGTTATTCTCTTAAACTTATTTAAACTTACTACTATAACTATTTACACTCTAATTACGTTTAGGCTCCTTATTATGTTTTTTATTACTTGCTCGGTCTTTATTAGATTGGGTGCATTTCAACATCATACTAAGCGGAGGGGTCGAGATGTATGATTCGATGTAGCATATATTGAACAAAATAAACTCAGAATACATTGGAAAAAGAAAAAGGAAAATTTTAGAAGTAAGTAATTTAGTGTTTTCCTATTCATTTATTCTTAAAGTGATAATATTTATTCAAAAAGACTTACGTATGTGGTTTTCGATAAATATATATTGTTAATAAAAGCGTTGTATGCTGTATTTTTTCTTTTTTCTTTTATTTATATTGAAAAAACAACATCGAAATCTAAAACCAATGTTGAATTCCATGGGCCAATGGCCTAGTGGATTGGGCCATAATGTACCATTAACCCAACTTGTTACAGGATGTTAATCATGTGCTTTGTTCATAATAATAAATTACTTATGTATAATGATAAGTTAATTGGCTATTTATACCACAATTTTCTGTCCAAGTCAAGGTACTCTTTCCAGTAAAATTTCATACGATGAGTCGTAGAAAAGATCTATGTTGTTGTCTACATCAATAGCATTCTTAGTGGATTAAAAATAGAGCATTGTTAACGGATTAAAAATAAAACAATGGTACACATATAACATAAATCTAAAAATCTCTGATATTTTTTTTCTTCGAATGTATATACGCCCTTTTTATCTATATGACTGTTTTTTCTTAATAATACCTAAATGTTATGAGTGCAATGCAGAATAACATGAATAATTAGGTATTAAAAGTATGTTTTTAGTTCATTTATTTAAATGTATATTGGAATCCACCATTCTTTAAAAGTTCATATAAAATTAATTTCTAATGAATTTAAATTTTATATGATTTATTGAACAATTATATTAATTAGATTAAAATGTCAAAACGAGTGACTATAACACGTTTCAGCCACATGTAAATTTTAAAATATTTTGTTTTATATTTTTCTTTTTTTCTTTTACATTTTTCTTTTAGTCTTAGAGGATGTATTTTATGCATTATTAAACATTTTGAAAAAGATAAATTTCAATTTCGCATGTAAATTGAGAGATTTAAAACATACTAAACAGATTTGTCATTCCATTTTTCAATATTGTGCAAATCATCTGACAAATATTATCAATGCTATTTGCGATTGCATTACAATTGTGGCTGAATTTTGTTCATTAACCTTTATTAAAATCTTGCATCTAGCTTTTACATCAATTTCATGAACCTTTTCCCTAATCAAAGCATTTCGCCGAGATGAAAATGCCTCCTCAGGAATGATAGAGTTGGAGAAAATATGGTCAGAAAGACATCCTTGAAGCCATGTACCCTAGGTAACAAGATGTTTAATAATCCTTGGAGTAATAACTTTTGCACATATTTTAACATTGATTTTATGGACATGTTTATGCTAATGTTACCTTGTGAGTTGAATATTGATATTTGTTGGTTAATAAACACTTTTTTCGTAAGTATTTTGTTAGTTCATCAACATACATGTGAAATTGAAATTTATCCCTCTAAAAAAGTTTAGTTTAAAATTCTCCGATGATTCTCATATTTGTACAAGATTCTCAATTCGGTCCTTTCATTTTAAGTTATCTCAATTGAGTCCTTAATTTTGAAAATGTGTAACAAATAAGCTATTTTCGTTAAGTGGACAAAAAGTACATCAAGACGTGCTGAGGTGTAATATTTAGTGAAGGATGTGTCATTGTTGAATAATTTTAGTGACTGACGTGTTGTTTCATCACCTTTTACATGTGCAGTGTTTGCCCTAACATTTAAATGGTTGTCCTAACATTTAAAGGGGAGAAGTGGTTTTGTGAAGGAAGAGGTTGTCGAAAGTGGAACTCGAACATTGTTCAGCTGAGGCATGTCTTGTTCTTCTTCGTCTTACACTTGTAATGGTTGAGGGATACAACATAGTAGTGGCGTCGTAATGAGATTGAGTGTAAAACCCATTTGCTTTTGTGGTGAGAATGCAGTGTTTTTAACTATCAAAACTCCTAAGAATAAGTGTTTTTAACTGCCATTAAACTCCTACCCTAATAATACAACGTAAGACCCATTTTCCATCCCTAAAACGAAAACGAAACACCCAACTATCCACCAAATCAAACTCACCTCAACTACCGTGAACCTTCGTTTCCTAGTTGTTTCGAAATCCACAACTGATTGTGTTGGTGTTCTGTTCTGTTGATCTTTAAATCCCTTTCACTGTGCTTCAATATCTCTACCACATTGTGTTTGTCTTTTGTTCCAAATCCCTCTTTCGAAATCCATAAATCTCCAGTTTCAAAATCCCTAATCTATAGTAATTGTGCACCGAATCCCTAATTTTTTATCTAACCACGGTCTACAGTTAAACAATGTCATGTCATAAATTAAACTTCAATTCTACATAATAAAATTACCCACATCACCATGTCTATTGTGCACCACATTAGCATGTCTTGATGTTGTTTTTGTCCACTCAACATAAATGGCTTATTTGTTGCACATTTTCAAAATTGATGACCCAATTGAAATAACTTAAAACGAGGGGACCAAATTGGGATTCATGTACATATATGAGGACCATCCGAAGGTTTTAACCAAAAGTTTATATAAAATTGATTCTTATAATTTAGTAATGCATATAATACATCATCCAAAACCAAAAGAAAAAAATGAAAGTAAAAGAAAAGAAAAGTAAAAACCAAAAAAAAATGTATTACTTTTAAAATTATTACATGGGGCTGACACATGTCAATCACATGTTCTGACATTTTAATCCAGTCAGTATGGTCGTTAGACACGTCATCTAAAAGTTAACGTCGTTGGTTTTGAAGGATGTATTACATGTATTAATAAAGTACAATAATGAATTTTATATGAACTTTCAGATAATAACAAATTCTAGTTTCGTATATAATTAGAGAGACTAAAAAAATACCTAATCCTATCCTAAACTTAAAGAAACCACTCATTTGTAAATAAAAATAAAAATTTTGAACTGTTAAACAAACCTATTTTTTTCTAATAGAAGATAGAATTGTGGAAACAGTGTGAGAACTAAGTTAGAGTGGAAATTTGAATGTTAGTGGTGGTTGTGTTTTGGAATAAACTTATAAAATTATTAGGTAACAAGTGAAATATTTTACTTTGGAGTGTTTTCAAGTTATATGAAAAGCAAAAGTTATTATCTTTGATTGGAATGTTGTAAGAAAGAACTTTTGAAGAGAAACGTGGTATTATTGCATAAAGATGTATTCTACTATATGCAAGACCTGAGATTTTTAGCTATAGTTTTTCTTATTATTTGGCATAAATGTTACTTAAGGATATAAAGACAACTTATACTCTTTAATGAGTGCATCAATAATAACAACATGGAGTTGTAAGTTCTAAGATTTATAGAAAGTATGGATAGTGATTTGAATACTTATTTACTCTTTTCTCCTTTCAACCATCAAGTGTCCATTGAAATCAAGAAGTTTGGATAACAAAATATTCAATTTAGTTAAAAATTGATAATTATTTAAAATAAAGTAAACAATTTAGTTTCAATTAATCAGTCTAGCCATTTTGGATATATTGTTGCAAGTAAAAATTTAATTAATTGGATTCCCATAGAACATGGTTAATATTTAAAGGTATGTAACTTGAGTTGATATCACAAAATATCAATAATTTAAGTTGTTGTATTTTAAGAAAAATGTATTTAAAAAGTATGTAACTTGAGTTGATATGCAACAAATCCATTATAATATACAAAGTAAATAAAATGTATATAAAAAGAGATAAAGTCACTCTTAAGAAAAAAAAAGAAATCATACAAAATTCATAAGATAAAGGAATTTCATAAAAAATAAAAATCATACAGAGGAATCGATTTGGTATATGGATCAAATAGTTTCAAAATCAAATTTTACATTCCTAATAAAATTAGCCCCAATTACTATCCAACATAAGGTAACTATTTTTACAAGTCCGTGAAAGCTTTAATTCCTAATATACTTAAAGAAAATGAGTTTGGATTGATATCATTTAACTTGTGAAATGCATTATAGAAAATAAGAGATAAATAATAAGATCTTTTTGTTAAAAAAAATCCCATAAAAGGACACAAAAAAATTAGTAAAGTTTTTTATGCTTTATTGTAGGAAAATAGATGTAATTATATATGTTGATATTGGTTTAATTAGATTTTTGTAACATCCCAAAATTTAAAATTTTAAAACTATTAAAACATATAAATCACATATAATTTATTTAGTTGTTATGTTTATACTATATGTTAATATTTCAAGTGAATTTTTTTCCTACATTGAATAGGAATAAACAAGACGTGCATTTTATTAAAAAAAAGTACAAATAAAATTATTGTGTTAAGGTTTTTGTTGGAAGTGATATTTTGATCTCTATATAAAATGTTTATGTTGGTCATGAATTTCCCTGGTATTTCATTCTAGCAAAAACCTTATCATACATAATTAAAATATATACATCTTAAAACATCTAAAGTTTCCTCCAACTCTTGTTCTTATAGAATCATTCACTTAAACTATAACCAATACTTACATGGTATATAAAACTTGTGAATATAATAGATTATAAATGTTATTTCCATCCACATCACATTTTTATTTGTAAATCAAAATATGGTTCCACACATCCTATTCATATTCAAAGATAATCCGACCTATTGGTAGAAAACTCCAACCTGGATAAAAATGTATAAAAAAAGCTCCATATTAAAAGAAAAAACTATAATGTCCTAAAATAACTATGTTTACCTTATAGATACACATACTTTAAATCTATTATATTTTATGCTCGTAAAAACATTCATCACAGTTAGATGATAATACAAGCCATACAAAATGATAAACTAGTAATTCAAAAAATTTCACAATACAAAATAATATAAAAAATTACATTTTCAAAGCCACATATTTCATATTTACTCATTACATCAATATTAGACACATGTTCATTCATACATAATCAACTGAAGGATTATTTAATTTCATGTTAAAGACATCACTTGCTACATCCTACAAGCAATCACACTCATATCTCATCTTGCTTATCATATTAGATATGACGACTTCAAAAACACTTACATACAATAAACATTATACACTCATGTGACAAGGTAATTTAGATATGACTTACAAGATACAATTATAATTCCCACCACAAGCTAAGTCATAGAAACAATTATGGACTCTCACCACCTAATGCATGTATATGTCCAATAAATATAAAGATAACCTTTTACAAGCATCCCAAATTTAATACATTTGAACATTACATAGCACATAATATTATGTTATTAGTAAAAATCGCCTGCATAAGATCATATTAATCTACCCTAAATAACTTATCATACACAAGTACTTTTAAAAAAAAATCATTTAATAAATCAAACATTTGATTTAATACTTTTTATACAATATATATAACAATCATATACATTTACACTACAAAAATTATTAATATTACCGACGAATTTTTACCGACAGATACATTTTCGTCGGTAAATTTTCATTACCGACAGTATTATCGACGGATTTTGAATTTTATTCACCGGTCAAAAGCCTTCGGTAAATCCGTCGGTAACTGACATACACATTACCGACGGACATGTTCCATCGATAAATTCGTCGGTAATGTCAATGTCACTTACCGACGGATTTACCGAAGGCTTTTGGCCGTCGATAAAAAAAGCGAGAATTTTCCCGCCCATTATTTCACTTATCAACATTACCGACGGATTTACCGAAGGTCCATGTCCGTCGATAAAAAGAGCGGGAATTTTCTCGCCCAAATTCTGCCTCCAGTGTTAGTATATGTGGCAAAAACGCTCATTTCTCCTCATTTTCTTTACCAACTCAGTTTCACACCACCACTACTCATTTCTCCTTACCGTCTTGTGGCTTCAGCTCTCTACCATTGCGGGTTGCTCTCCACCATCGCAGGATAGTCTCCACCATCACGGGATGCTCTCAACTTTTCCGGCAAGCTCAAGTTTTCTGGTGGGCTGTTGTAGAGTTCATTTGTGCGATTAGGAACATCATCGGTGCTAAACTTTTCCGGCGAGCTCAACTCTGCATGATAAAATGATACAACATCACCGGTCCTAAATTTTTCCGGCGAGCTCAACTCTCTATGATAAAATGACACAACATCACCGGTCCTAAACTTTTCCGGCGAGCTCAACTCTCCATGATTCTTTATTGTTATTCGTGTGATGCCGTTTTGGTGGCGGAGTTTGTGGAAATGAAAAAAAAAATTGACTCAGCGACGAAGGAAGAGGAAGAAGATGAACCAGGTCGCGACAATTACCGACGAATTTATCGAAGGCCTAGATCCTTCGGTAATTACCGATGGCTTTACCGACGGCCAAAAGCCTTCGATAATTACCGACGGACGAAAGATCTGTCGATAAAGTTTACCGACAACGTTTTTACCGACGATATGTTGGCCGTCGGTAAATGCTAATTACCGACGGATTTTATACATTACCGACGAATTATGACTGTCGGTAATCTCAATCATTCCTGTAGTGTTAGTTAAATAAACACATTTTTAATGCTTATAAGCTTTTCTTTGGATTTTAACTTGAGAGAAAATTCCTTCACTTGAGCAGAACTTGTCCTAACTTGAATAGAAAAACCCTTGTTTGAGTGAAAATTGAGTCCTGTAAACCTATTTTCGCCCAGAGATTTTGACTTAAACAAAAATTTCATCACTTCAGAAAAAGTCACCCTTAATTGAACCCTTTTTCCGAAGTGCTTATTTTGCTTATAAAGCAACCAAAATGTTCCTTAAGTAAAAAATACAACAATTATAAACCTATAGCCAAGTATAAGACTTATACAAAATTGATCTAACTAAAACTAATATGTTCCAACTTAAAAACAAAAGTGATGTGAAACAAGTTTCCAACTCCATAAAGATCAAATTGGTTCAAATTTACATCATTCATGATCCAAATTCAACTATATATAGCAGGCCACAAGCTTAAATAAATTTCATCCATTAAATTCTTATATTGCATGCTTCATTCACTTTAACCTCATTTGATCATAAAAAGTTTAATATACATTTAATATCACCGAGTATTAATATAAAACTCTATTTCAATGCAACAAGACTACAATTAAAATAGTTTCTCAAGTTTTAAACTCAATAAACAAAATACTCTTTTAAACGATTTGAACAATCTTCAATCAACCAATAGTACAACCTCTCCTATCCAACATTTCAAACCAATTTCTATAGTACCAAATGACCATTAAAATTTTAACAACTCTCATATTCATGTATTTCTATTAGATAATCAAACAATTCACATCAGTATACCATTCTTAACTAAAAAACTTTTGGTTTAATACCTATTTTGGTCCCTAGTTTTGTAGGATTTGTTCAAAGTTGTCCTCCTTTTTTTCAGAAGTTCACTAACATCCTATCTTTTGCAAAAGCGGTTCACGTTAGTCCTTTTTGCTTACGGCGTTAAAAAGGTTAACGGCAGAGTTGTCCAACTGGCAAAAAGTTGATGACTTGTTCACTTATTATTGACGTGGCACTGACACGTAATTTGAGGTGTACATTTTGAGAATAAAAATAAATGATGTGGAAATATTCAATGTCTGGTACCGGTGCAGCTCGATACGGTGAACCCGTAAACGGTGAAGTTCGCCTTCGCGCTCAACCTTGAATCCATGGTCAATGTCGAAGGCGTTGTTTTGATTCCCGCCGCTCCCAGCCGCTCCCATCAAAGGCGTTACGGAGCAGGTTTGTGTAGTTATTAGGGTTTGTAAAGTTTGTAAGTTAGGTTGGTTCCTCTCCTATTCAATGCTCTCTGTAGTGGCAGGTGTGCAAACCATGTGAAGAACATAGTAAAAAAAGAAGAAGAAGAAAGAAACGACACTATTCAATTTCCTCTTTCTTCAACCTCAATCACACAATCTGCACAAAAAACCCTAAAATCCCAAATCAGGAAACTCCTAATATGCAAAAACCCAAATTGCAGCATCACTCCACCATGTGAGGAATGTGAATATCCTTTGCCCCATGTCTTCGAACAAACCACGTTGTTGAACTAACCACGATGTTGAACAAACCATGAACTCAATCTCAACACAAATTGAAAGCAGATTGTTGAACCCCAAATCGCTCCAATTCACCAATTGGTTTTATTCTAAAGGTACTTTCACGTCTTTAATCCCTAAATTTCACGCCCTAATTTTAACGCTCTGTTTTACATTTTCCACATGATTTTAATCCTAAACGTAATTAACACCTCAAATTACGTGTCAGTGCCACGTCAATAATAAGTGAACAAGTCATCAACTTTTTGCCAGCTGGGTAACTCTGCCGTTAACCTTTTTAACGCCGTAAGCAAAAAGGACTAACGTGAACCGCTTTTGCAAAAGATAGGATATTAGTGAACTTCTGAAAAAAAGGAGGACAACTTTGAACAAACCCTATAAAACTAGGAACCAAAATAGGTATTAAACCAAAACTTTTTTTATGGCCAAGCCTCATCTACACGATCTAAATCTTCTAATAGAAAGTGTTATCAAAATTTAACTAGCTTCTTGTACCTAAAAATTATAGATATTCAAACTAAAGCTACCACAAGTCTTGTTTTATCCCATGAAGCTCAAACTTATCCAAAAAAAAAAAAATTAATCATCAAACCAGAGATACCACTACGATTTTAGCTACAACTTATTCAACGTTGTATTTGCACAAGCTGCAAATTACGCAGCTGGTTCATGAACTTTTGTTCAAATACTCAACTTTATTTAAAGTAAAAGAGAAATTAATTTAAATTAAAATTTGATATATAAAGTTGATTCATATTTAGCTACTCTTGACTAAAATTAGAGAACTAGCTTTAGAGACCTAGAGAGAGAAAAAAATTACTAAAAAAATTTAAAAAGATAGTAATATCTTAATAATAAATAATTGAAAGGTTGAAATTTTAGTTTATATTCTCAAATATAACTTAAATTTTTAATATTTATTTTTTTTATTATTCTTTTTAAACCTGAAAAACTATATCGTACAATTCCAATATTAAATAACCATATTTTATTTATTAACTTTATTTTTTTCATATTCCAAGTCATACAATTTCTTTCTTTTTTCTTTTCTTTTCAGCATATCCTATTAAGAGTTGTTAGAACTAATTCTTTTAGTTTGTTAGGAGTGCTAGTTTACGAGAACTGTTAATTAATTGTTACTGCTATTAATTTATTAAAAATATGTGTTAACTCTTGCATATGACTGCTCTAAATATAAAGTGTGAATGAACTTTAACTGTTACTTCTTTCTAATCAAATTAATACCAATGGTATTCTTTTAAGAACCTAACTTTTCTATTTAGAAGTACGCGGTAGTTAAGCCTCGTGAATTTGGAGTCACGTGTGTCTCTTCCCATCTTTTTTTCATAATTATATAACAGGTATAATTTAATTACTAAATTAATATTTATTATTTTTGTACACATATACCTACAAGTAGTCTTTTTAGCTAGTTGTTCCCTAAGAAACATATTAACAAAGTTACTATGAACTATTCCCGTTTTCTTTTTGTCCATCTAGTCAATATTTCAACATTCTAACTACTTTAAACCTATTGCCATTTCAACTAACCACATGTTAGGTATAATAGTTTGAACTAATAGAAAGCTAAGTCATTACTAGTTGACTAAAGGAAGCACAATTCAAGTAAAATTAAACTAATTTCCATAATCTCTAGTAATAAAATTCAAAACCACCAAATGCTTGAAAACAATATGCTTTAAAATACCCCCTAAATTAAAACAAAGTTTATATTAATATATATTCAGACAATCAGATAAAGTTTATATATAACTTTACTCAAATAGGCTGAATGTGAAACAATCTTAATATATATTTACATAGGAAAAAGTTTTTTTCATTGAAAATGTATGGAATTGATTTTCCAATATTTCTAATATTTTTTTATGGAAAAGAAAAAGGATGTGAATTCAGTCCAAATGCAAACAACAAAGTAATAATAGACTTCTAAACTAAAAATTGAAAAGCAAGGAAAATTCACCGTTGGTTGGTGCATTGACAGAAGCTATTTGGGTAGATAAAAAGAAAAGGGTAGTCTTGCTCCACGTCAAGATTGAAAAGGACATTTTAAATAGAATGCAACATTGTAGGACCATGTATTATGCAATATTTTGTTTGGTAGAAACTACCTCATTGAGGATTTTCACTAGAACCCACATCTCGTGATGAAAAATAAAGATATGCTTCCCGTGGTTACTGAGAAATATATTGATTTGCTTGGCTAGGGGGAAACAATATTTATTTATCCCTAGTGACAAAGAACATAAAGATTGGGAAATCATATTGAAGAAGAGTTAAATGTCATAACTATTTACATACTGCATTTGGGGACCACTATTCCTTGGTATCAGTGATTTTTGTAATGTATCTAGAATATGGCAGGGAATATTGATTTTTTTTTGGCTTACTCTTTCCTTAATTATGATATATATATATATATATATATATATATATATATATATATATATATATATATATATATATATATATATATATATATTACACTAAAAGAATATATTTTCTTATTAGAGGTGTACTTTTAGCATTTATATAAACCGTTAAAAAATGAAAAGATTTCTGTCAATTATTTTAATTGTTATATATTTTATATTAGTTTGAAATTTAAGTGAGGTGTATAATTTCAAATTTGTTGAAAACTCCGTAAGCAATTTTTTCTCATGTTGACATTTTTTTTTCTTTTCTTTAGTTTTTTTTTTCTCTTCTAAATTTCAGGTAGCTTCTCCTTCACCTCCATCTTCATTTAGAACTAGGTCAAGACAACATATTACTTTTAAGGACAAGACTTCTGAAGACCAATTACACAAAACAATTACTTGGAGGTTCTTTCTCCTTTACTTGCATCTTCACTTCTGATGAATATGATGAGTTTCTTAAAGATTGTATCTAATAGTTGTATGTAGGGTGTCAAAAGTACTCAAAGTTGTCATTTCTATTAAAGTTGTATCATATAAAATGCTTGTGTGGTATGACTAACAAGAATCTGGCCATGATTTTTGAGTTATTAATTGATGCATTCAAATATGCAAAATTTTCTACTTCATTTTCTGAGCCTAAGAAGATGATTTATAAGTTTGGCCTTAATTATACCAAGATATATTCTTGCCAATAGAATTGTATGTTATATTAGGGGAAAGGATGAGAAAATGGAGAATTGCAAATATTGTAATAAATATATATGGAAAGAAAAAGGCACTATGGGCAAAAAGAAACTACCAGGAAAGGTATTAGGCTGCTTTCCCTTGAAACCAAGATTGGAAAGGTTATTCATATGTCCTAAACCAACAAAGTCCATGAGATGACATGTTTTAAATAATAACCCATATGTCCTAAACCAACAAAGTCCATGAGATGGCATGTTTTAAATAATAACCCAGATGGATTGTCAAGGCATCCAAGAGATGCTAAAGCATGGAAGAGTTTTGATCAACTTCACTCGAGTTTGCTTTAGAACCTAAAATTGTTTGCCTTGGCCTTGCAACTAATGGTTTGAATCCTTATCAAACCATGAATCATAGTCATAGTATATGGCCAATGAATTTAGTTCTATACAATTGACTTCCTTGGGAGTGCATGAAGCAATAATCTTTTATTCTTTCTATGATCATTCCTGGAATAGAAATGTCAGGAAATAAGATAGATATGTACGTACAACCTTTAGTGAAAGAGTTGAATGAGTTATTATGGGAAAAAGGAGTGAAATTCGCAAGAGTATCAATATAAAACATTTACGCGATTAACACTCAATAGGAGATTCAATAATTTAAATTTCTTTCATTTCTAAATTATAAATTTTGTTTTTGAAAAACAACTTCTTCATCTAAGGCTTTCTCATATTTAAGTTGTAATTCTTACCTTAGTCCTTATCAGCACATAATCTACTCAACTCGAGCTCGTGCTAGTAACCTTTGGCTGCCAAGTCTTGTTCAAAGATTTTATTATTTTAATATCAAGTTCATCGGTTTCGAAAGTTTTACCCAATCCAGAGGGGTGGTTAATGATACGCGTGAAACACTATTGCACATCGATGATGGTTTCACCTTGCTGCATTTGAAACATCTCGTACTCCTATATTAAGGTGTTCTTTCTTGCATGCTTCACCTCGTCAGTTCCTTCATGAGTGACGCGAAGGACCTTCCACATCTCTTGAGCAGTTATGCAGACCGAGACCCTACAAAACTTGTCTAAGACCAAAGTAGAGGAAATTATATTATGAGCTCTCACATAAAACTAAGCTCTCCTATTTTCCTCAATAGTCCACTAAAAGCATGGCTTAGCTTTATGAATGTCATTAACAATAATAGTGGGGAGAAATGATCCATTTAAAACGGCTTCCCAAACACATCTATCAACAGACTCGAAAAATATTTTCATCCTAACTTTCCAGAAAGGATAATTTTTACTTGTAAAAAGTGGGGGCCTGTTGATGGAGGCACCCTCAGCATAAATTTGGTGTTGTCTAACCATTTTCGTAAACTTTTGAAAAATTATCAAAGCAAGCTCTGATACCAATTATTAAAAATACACGTTGTGAAATTATTGAAGTTTGAAAACAATCAAGAAGGGTGAATTAGCTTACTTAATAAAATCGTGACTTTTAAAAATTACCCTTTTTATAAATTGATTTTATAAATAAAATCGATTCTTTATAATTAACGACAATAAATATAAAGAGTATAGGGAAATAAAGAATTTGCACACAAATATTTTATATTGGTTTGGATCAAAAGATCATACATCCAATTGTTAATCTCTCTAAAAGAGGGATTACCCAATAACGGGAAATAAACCAATAGCTTACAATAATGGAGTAGAGTATAGGTTTAAAATACACCTCTCTTGACAGACAAAAGGATGAACCAGCTTAACTTTGCTTAGTAGATATGCTTTACCACTTAGACACACTAAGACAAACACTTCCTTCTACAAGCACCAAGTTCACAAGCTCATTTAACACACAAAGACTTTCTTTAGCACACAACTCTTAAACGTCTGAGTGAAAAGTTATCTGGAAATTAGGTTTAGAGAAATTATATATAGACCGTTAACTCTTAATTTGAAAATTAGGTTAGAAAATTGAAGAGACTTTTTACATTTGTCATTGATAATCAATTATCATAATTGATAATCGATTATTCCATAAACTATTTCAAAAATTATTTTCTCTTTGTGATTATCAATTATTCCAGGGGTTTTTCTAAAAATATGAAGTTAATTGTGATAATCGATTATCATTTATGATAAATGATTATCTCAAGGGTTTTTCTGAATATATGAAATTAATTGTGATAATCAATTATCAATTATTACTTATGATAATTGATTATCTTAAGGATTTTATGAAAAATAAAACTTTCCTGAGTGTTTTGTTGCTTGGATTCCACCTATTGACTCTTGGTCTACTAATTTTAAATAAAATATACAGATTATAAAACTTTAACAACTAAATTCTTAAATCTTTAATGTATCTTTTAAATCCAAACATTCTTTAAATCTTCACCATTTCTTCGTGAATCATCATCAAAATTATTTATTAAAGTAATATTTCTGTTAGCTAACCGTCATATTAATTAGATTTACTTCTTGATTACTTGAATAATAAAATTTGTAACAATATAACCTAATTTCAAATTCTTAAGAATGAAAAATATCAACCAACATTCAATTAATTTATCATTTACTATTAATAACTACCATTATCTTGTCATTATATATAGTTACATAAAAATTTCACAATTTTATTAAGTTTTTATATAAATAAAAATTATTATTAACAAAAACAAAAAATAAACTACATGTTAGTGTCTCGATCCCACAAGCGAGCGGAGCACTCGATTGGAGCGTTATTATCCAATAACGGGAAATAAACCAATAGCTTACAATAATGGAGTAGAGTATAGGTTTAAATTACACCTATCTTGACAGACAAAAGGATGAACCAGCTTAACTTTGCTTAGTAGATATGCTTCACCACTTAGACACACTAAGACAAACACTTCCTTCTACAAGCACCAAGTTCACAAGCTCATTTAACACACAAAGACTTTCTTTAGCACACAACTCTTAAACCTCTGAGTGAAAAGTTATCTGGAAATTAGGTTTAGAGAAATTATATATAGACCGTTAACTCTTAATTTGAAAATTAGGTCAGAAAATTGAAGAGACTTTTTACATAAATAAACCGAACGACATCCAGAGTCTAAGCGAGCGGAGCACTTGATTGCAGCGTTGGAGAGCAACAAAGTCACGTTAGAAATGTTAGTGTCTCGGTCCCACAAAATCCCTATCGAAACATTTTGGCGCCCACCGTGGGACCGGGGGCATCCCTTATAACCACAAGGAACCGTACAAGGATGCAGTCTCACCATCAACGTCAACAAGCTTCTACGGCTTTACAGATAATTATTTTGATATAGATTTATTTTATTATTTAATTTATATGATTTAATTTAAATATCGTAATTCAATATTATAATATTGTTCAAGATTTATTAAGGGTCCAATGACGCACTCACCACTTAGACAAATTTGGCATTGAGTGTTCAAGTATTTGGCCATTTGGCCTCATAGCAATTTGGCCATTCGGCCTCACAACAATTCGGTCGTTCAGCCTCATAGGAATTAGGCCATTTGGCCTCACAGGTATTCGGCCCTTCGGCCTCAACTATTAGGCCATTCGGCCTCACAGGTATTTGACCGTTCGACCTCACAGGAATTCGACCATTCGACCTCATAGGTATTCAACCATTTGGCTTCACAGGTGACAGGGCCATGCAGACCACTCGACCAAGAGGAGTGCAAGAACTGAGAGGTAAATCCCTCTCGTCCTCTAGGAAGTTCCAAAACGAACTCCTAAGTCGAAAAACCGAGCGGTGGGAAACATTCTTCATGAACGCTCATCCTAAACCGAGCGGTGTTGCACATCCCCAAGGACTAACACTCTCATCCACTAGGAAGTTCCAAAATGAACTCCTAAGTCGAAAAATCGAGCGGTGGGAAATGTTCTTTATGAACGCTAACTCTCGTCCTAAACCGAGCAGTGTTGCACGTCCCCAAGGACTGACACTCTCGTCCACAAGGAAGTTCCAAAACGAAGTCCTAAGTCGAAAAACCGGTGGGAAACGTTCTACATGAATGCTCACTCTCGTCCTAAACCGAGCGGTGTTGCACATCCCCAAGGACTGACACTCTCGTCCACTAGGAAGTTCCAAAACGAACTCCTAAGTCGAAAAACCGAGTGGTGAGGAACGTTCTCCATGAACGCTCACTCTCGTCCTGAACCGAGCGGTGTTGCACGACCCCAAAGACTGGCACTCTCGTCCACTAGGAAGTTCCTAAATGAACTCCTAAGTCGAAAACCCGAGCAGTGAAGAATGTTCTCCTAAACTCTCACTCTTGCCTAAACTGAGCGGTCACAAGCATTCGGCCATTCGGCCTCCTCACAAGTACTCGGCCATTCAGCCTCACAGATATTCGGTCATTTGGCACAAAAAGTATTCAGCCAGTCGGATTCATAGTGCAGATAAACAAAATGCTATCAAAGTCGCTAGTCAACGTGGGAAAAAGTTCTAAAAAGAACTCCCATCATAAGCCGATCGGCCTAGTAAAAAGTTCAAAAGGTAACTCCTAAAGTCCACCATTCGGTCAGAGACGAGCAACGACTCAAATTACAATAAGAACAACCTCCCCAATAGAACGAGGACAACCTTCCCCAAGCTCATATAAGTCCTATAATTAACCTTGGCTAAAGCCAAACGGTTAACTCGGACTTGGGGGGCATTATGTATAGTATGATATCTAGGCCGAACGGTTAGCATCCAAGACCGATCGGTCTATCTACTGTAGCAGCGCTCGTCAACAAGGTCAAACCAGGACAATGCTCGTCAATCAAGTCAAACCAGGTTAAATGATGTTGGGCCACAATTGGGCTAGCATTTATGTTATTGGACTAGTAATCATGCAGAGGATAAAATAATCAAAGATATCTGATTAAAGATATTCATAAAGCTGTTTATAAGCAATCGACCGGATTTTAAGGTAAGTCTGTTTATATTTTATTAGGCTTGTGATAACCTATAAATACAAGGCCAAAGCTAAAAGCCAGGTACATTCCATTCACATTCTACTCACGCTCAACTAAGACTCCTTACATTCTACTTACGTCTGATAAGGACTTAAATACTAAACTATGATAAACAGTTCATAAAACCGCTCCTAACTTGAGTGTCGGAGTGCCTTTTGCAGGTACTTTCCCCATCTATAATCCAACCAATGACATCCAGAGTCCATGCGAGCAGAACACTCTAGTCCAGCGTCGGAGAACAGCAAAGTCACGTCAGAAAGATTAGTGTCTCAGTCTCACAAAATCCCTATCGAAACACTATGTAACATACATTTATGAGTATTATAAATGATTATTATAACATTGAGATTATTTAGCTCTCATGGTACCATATGCAACATTATTTGTTATGTGTTTTATATATGATTATAGTAGTCCACACACATATAAACATAATATTTATATATATCTAACACATTATCATATATTCAATATTTCATATACACTATAAATTATACTTAGAATTTTTTCAACTAGATATGAGAATCTCCAACATCTTAATAAAAAAATGAAATCTATCACAGTGGACATCTTTCACAAGATTCTTACGAAAGACAATAGGATAAATTAAACATATTTATAATTAATATTTACATAAAAAGACAATACCCATACATTTATAACGTTGATTCACGATATAAATAATTTACAAATAAACTTACTTTATAGATCGTTCATCTAAATTAATTACTCTAACTTAAATTGAAAATTAATGGTTTGCTAGTCTCATTAGAAGAATCGAATTCATTTGATTGATTAAACACACTTGAACAAGCATCGGGGTTAGTATCGGTGCTCAGTTGTTAGATAGGGGACTTTGGCTCCCTCAAATTTATTTAGATTTAGTATGTAAATAAAATATATTTTTTAAATCTTATTATATTCTATAGTTTCCCCCCTTCAAATTTACATATATTTAAAGAAAAGGAATTTTGGCAGCCCAATATATTTATTCAAAAGAAAAATCAGTTTCACAAGAAACACCAATCAATATAATATATTATTTGAAAAAAAAAACTTTCAACATTAATTCTATTTACAGCCAATGTTAAAATATAGAAACTACTAATGCCATGAGTTAAATACATAGAAAAAAAAATCCCTGTTTAACAATATTTTAAAGCAAACACTTAACCAAACTGCTAATGCAAATATAGATGCTAATAAATTCAATTCGAAAATGATTGTCAATAATAATATTTTATGATTGCAATTATGGCCAGTTATTTTTCAGCACACTGATGATAATGACCTAACCACAACAAAGCATTGGGTTTGCCACTTAGAGCACACTCAAAAGGATGACGAAGCTTACCCTTACGCAATCGGATCATCACCGACACTCATTGCTTACCTATGTACCTTTCCCTTCTCTTTTTCTCTCTTTGTTTTCAATTTAAATAAAACATAAAATAAAATAAAAACAAACACAAGAATTTGCTTTTCTTCCCACATACTTTTGTCCATGATGATGTGCTAATAATCATGATTTCTGGGAACTTGTTAGTGGAAAGATGAGTAATGTCTTACTCGGCCACAATTATAATATTAATGATAATACTAACATTCTTTTCAATTTCAATCTGGATTTGTGGAATGAGATTAAATATAATATATAATTTTTCAAAAAGGTGATAATAATTTTATAGTCATGCTTCCCTTTGGTAGAAGAGCCTGTAGTTATCAATAATTTATTATTATTATTAATCTAAACGCACTCAATGAGCTCTACTTATATATATTTGCTTTATCCAATTAAAAAAAGGTCGGTGTTTTAAGTAATAATGAAATCTAAAAGTCTTATTTGTGAGAGATTAAAGAGCAGTTGACTTACCTAGTATTAGTTCGTTTGCATATCGTTAACCTAATTTAGATTGTTTTTGTTTTATATTAAGGAGTGTTTTTGTAGTGAAAGTTAAGTAAGAATACGAATACAATTATATTTTTTAATATGGATGAATATTATATGTATATATCCCAATATGTTATGAAATATATTTAAGATGCTTATAAATAATATTTTATGACATAACTTTTTATTAGATTTTATTAAGAAGTAGTAAGTAAATTCATATCTTTTATATTTATATGTCACTCATATATATCATTATAGAAAAAAAAATTCAAAATCATTTAAAATCATTTAATATATTTCGGTTTTAATAAAAGCAAAAGTCTTTCAAAATGTAGTAGATTTTTAAAATTCTTTACACAATTATAAGCTTTGATTTTAAAATAATTTTCAATTATTGAAATATAATCGAAGCCTTTAATTATGTAAATATTTTTGAAAATGTCACAAGTGACATTTTTAAAAATGTTTAAAATTATAAGCTTTGGTTTCGTTTGTTAAGATTAAAATTTTAAAATTTTATGTTTTCATCAAAGCTTTAACATTTCTATAGTTGTATCACTCTCCTCCCTTTCCTTCACATTTTGAAAGCAGTAAGAGGTTTGTTCTCTCGTCTTGCTTTTTTTTGTTCCATAATATTTTCTTTTTAATGCGAGTTCTTAATGTTTTATTTAATGTAGGAGTGGGAAGGGTGTGGTGGCTCTGTTTGTTGTTGGGAAACACAATAATTCTTGGGTGAAAAATGCTGGAAAAGTAAGGATGAGAAGAAATTGAAATAATATTTTTTTTAAAAAAAATGGGCTTTGGTTATGAACCAAAACCTAAAGTCTTACATTTTTTACCTCATCTGAATATGATTTGGTTTAAAGAATCGAAGTAAAATTTCCAAAATGTTTAATCATTCTAATGGTCTATATTTTTTGTTCGAAATCGAAAATTGGTCCCTATATTTTTTTTTGTCTCAATTGTGTCCCTAATTTGAAAAAAATTGATGCAATTTTTCCCTTGTCAACAAATTGGCTAAGCAACGTTAAATAAACATTGACTAGGCACACTGTTGTGAAGCTTTTAAATGACGTGACTTAATAATGAAGTTTGTGATGTGAAATTAGGTATTTTAAGAATAGAAAATTGGTGAGTATTTGGTAAAACAAATTTATTGTTAAAATAAGGGATTCAATTCGTAGGTTAATTGACTAAGTTCAGGAATTGGAAAAGCAATTATAGAAATTAGGGTTCATTCACTGAAATTAGGGACCTAATTGTGGAAAAAATAAACAAAGGGACCGACTTGCGATTTCAAACAAAAAATGGGGACCAATGAAATGATTAAACCTTTCTAAAATAAGTAGCATCAAAACTCTTACCTGCACTAGTGTATACACTAAACTCAATAATGACAAAAAATATCACTTTAAAAAATATCTATTAAATAATGTCCATTCTTATGCCAATCAAATATTATCCATAATTAAGTCCTTAAAATAATGTCCAATCAAATATTGTCCTTAATTATAATCATAAAATAATATCCACAATAGGCTAAGAAAATATCCCCTAACTAGTGATAAATAACCACAATGATAATAACCAATGACATTTAATGCCTAACATGCATAAAAGAAACTCAAATTATGTTTCTTCCAAGGCCTTTGGTAAAATGTCTATCTTGGTAGGAACATATGAGGGACAAATGGTGTTAGTTGTTAATTCATTAAGTAAAAAATGACAATGTACTTCAATATGTTTTGTTCTTTCATGAAAAACTAGATTCTGAGCAATATGTAATGTTGATTGACTATCACAATACAATCACATCCCTTTAGAATTGTTAGATATATTGTGATTCATGTTAATTACGAAAATTTAGACTTTTGATATTGTTGATATTATTCTAACAATATCTTTTATTTACCATATTTATGTTTGGTTTCTATATATACTTGACACAAGGGAAGTTAACCCTATACCTACTTTTTCTCTATATTCAACATGGTATCTAGAGCTCACGTTGTTTGACATTTCATTTTTTCACTAGTACAAAAATGGTTTTTTATACCTCTTAAAAAAGGCTTTTTATACCTATCTTTTAGTAGGTATAGAAACAAGGGGTATAGAAAGTTACGATCTTTTATACCTATTTTGAATCGGTGTAGAAAGTCTTACTTTTTATACCTGTGTTATTCATAATAGGTATAAAAGTCTTATATTTACACCTAATACTATGAGAGCAGGTATAAAAAGTTCTCCTGAGAGAAAATTTTCTTTTTATACCTACTGGTGCTATAATAGGTGTAAAAAGTGACTTTTTTTTAAAAAATATTTTATTTGTATGTTCTACTATCCATATTCAGACCTGCATAAGATTCAATCCCAAAATACAATTTAAATAATCCATAACAAGTAAAATAATCAATATGATTTTCATCAACACATCAAAATGTAATATCTACCTAACAAAGTTCCTAACTATATTTACCTAACATAGTTACTTAACATATTACACATAAAATAGTTCCTAAACTCAAAATGTAATATTGAAACATCCAATTATTTACAAATGGTTAAAAGAAATGCAGCCCATTGCTCCCGAACATCCTTTATGACATGTTCCATTGGAGACGTGTCATCAAATATCTACACAATGAATAGTTTGAGTAAAGTTATAATATTAATGACTTAAGATCTTAGTTACAAAATGTTCACGTTACCAATTTCCATGAGTCAACGACATTTGCGGATATAATTTTCTGCATGTGCCTCATGACATAATATCCACACTCAAAGCTTTCCGGTTGACGTGAGCACTACAAGTTAAATTTATAAAGTATCATAAAATTTATAATTGTATTTATAGTTTGAAAGATTAACTACTTACAGTTGGTGCAATGAACTGCAACTTCTTTCTAGAGACGATATGTGTTCCCTGCAACCTTGAATATGCCTCAACCACTCTATAAAGTTAAATGTACATTGAAATGAGTCATAAGGAACTTAGTAAAATCAGATATGTCTACACTACAAATAAATTATTAAAAACTTACAATATTAGTGTATTTTTAATTGCCAAAGTGTGAGGTTTTTTGTGCAATGAACATAAGAGAACTACAAGAAACTGTTGAGGAAGAATTAGTAACAATTGCCAGTGACCCCTGTAGATTCAAACAATAATAGTGTTAAATAACATTTACAAAATAAAATTTTATTAATAAAAATTATATACTTACTGTTGCAAATAAGGTGCTAAGTACACTTGCTTTTTGCCGTTTACAAAAGCCTCTAAGAGGTAGTTTTGGACCTCTTCACCTTTATTCCCAACTCCTTGAATGGCAACAGGGTCAATAAAACCATAAATGTGATCATTCTTCTTTTCAATGGTCAACCGATGTAAATACCTTAAACATTGAAAATGAATAATGTTAGAATAAAATATTGAATATATTTAAACTTCATAAATGTAGAAATTTACTTACAACAACCAAAGTTGTAGTACTGATATACATAACATATCAGTGCCAGAGAGAATTTCAAAAATATCCCTTTGACATATGAAGAAAGAGAGTGAAGATGTCCTGTTTGTGACTTCAGGAGGCATTTGTAACTCTATAGGAGAAAGGGAGATCTTCACTGCCAACACACCAAGTTGTTCTAGAATTATGTGTTGTGGCGGCTGCAACTGTTGTTGCAGTGATTCATTCATATCTTCCTGCCCTTGTGCTTCAACCTGGTATACATATTTAAAAACTTACAAAATATTAATATTACTAATAAAAACAACAAAGTGCATAATTAAAACAATTACCTTCTTTACAATTGCTCTTGATAATCTAAGGGGCCAAAGGATAAAATTTCCAAGGGCCTGTCCCACTGTCTGAACATCCTCAGTGGGCACAGGGACTCAAGCTGTAGCATTTCGTACGTCTACAACCACAACTCTCATCATATCAGCTGTAATGGTTTCATGGTGTATGGTTGACCCCAATGTATACATTTTACCTAAGTTATCCAAATAATATTTGTAAAATATATCAAAGAATATGATTCAACAAACAAGTACATCTAGACAATATAATAAGATAAGTTACCTAAGGCCACCAAGCACTGTAGGGCATCATCACTAAACAACTTGTAGTCTGCATCAATAGTGGGAGAAGCATTTTGAGGAGAAACATCACAACTCTCCTTTGTGCTTATACAAAGATGAGAAGGTTGAGGAAGATTCCTAGGTTGGCTTGAGGAGGAGGCTAATTCTGCTCGCACATCTGCTAACAATTGTGCCCGCATATCAGAGTATTCCTTCTTCAATTGTGCTCTCATATCACCGTACTCTTTCTTCATCTCACTGATCTCCTCCCTCATCTCTTGTCTAATTTCTTCTCTTATACCCTTGAGGACCTCCTCACTGACATGGGCTTTACTATGATGACTTGTTGGAGGACCGAAGAATTGACGGATGCCAATAAATTTACCAACACCTCGAACACGTCCAGAATGAGGCAACTGCCAATATGTCCTCACGGACCTCGGGAGTGAATGTACCTTGTGTGCTCTGCTCAACCAACTCATCCTACAACCAAATATTTAAAGTTAAGTTAATCACATATGGGAGATCATATGTTGTTATTATATGAACTTACAATGCGCCTAGCTATGCTCGCAGTTTCCTCAGATGTGTACTCCCCAGATGGTCTTTGACGAGCTCTCTTCCATGTAACATGGCGTGGAAGACGAGTTATGGTACTCGTATCGGAGGCCCCAATAGGATTAGAGGCAGATGCCTCTTTCATCATCTTCTGCTCCAATTTCTCATAACCCCCACGAGACAATATATGAGGGTGGACATTTTTCTTTGCAATCTCTTGTGCAGCTCTCCTCTTAGCCTAGTGTATAGATAATTAATTATGTTAGCAATATGTTAACATAAATAGTTAAACTATGATATAAAATGAAATAGTTACCTGAAAGACAGGATCTAATCGCTTCAACTTAAAGGCTTGCCATGTTTCCTCATCAAGAAATTGATACTTTTCACAAGGGCTTTTATCAGTTTTGGAACCATAAATATAATGACTTGTAAGCATAGTCTTGAAATTCTTCCATCTTTCCCCGACATATGAAATCCATTTCGTCCTCAATAGATTAGTGTTTGGGACGTCATATGTGACCTGTGCAATAAGAATGAATGACATGTTAAATATGAGTTATATATGTTAATGACACATTATATCAAAGTTAAGATTTCATACCAGGATGCTCTGCCATATCTGGTTCTTCACATTCTCTGGAACATGATCCCAATCATCACAAAGAATGGATGCCTTGCTTCTACCGAGCAAGGCCACATAACTAATGAATTTCGTGCTATTTTCTCCCAAGGGTTTACATGTCTGCTTATCAAAACGAATGGGAAGCCTATGATCAGCGTTGCGGGTGGCTACCAACTCTCTCAACCTTGTCCCAAACCTACCTTTTTTTCGGGTAGGCGTATGAATGTCATCCGCACCTTGTGAAGGTGGGAGGTCACCAGATGATGCATCACTAGACATTTTCCTACATAAATCATTAAGTGTTAATAATAATTAATAGATAGAATAACAAAGCAAAATATATAATACATCTAAAATTTCAGTTTATACATTGTCAAGTTGCAATGTTCTCCCATAACCCTTCATGATGATCATCACGTATGGCATGGACGTCGTCTACTTCATTATCGACATTCAAGGTTGGCATATTTGATGAGAAAGATGGAGTTTCACTAATATCAAGAACGACTTCATTATTGTCATCAGTATAATGCATTGGTCTACCTTGGAGCACCACTGACCATCTATTGTCTTCAGGATCACTAACATAAAACACTTGTTTTGCCTGAGACGCCATGATAAATGGCTCTTCAGTATAACCTTCCTTTTCTAGGTCAACCAATGTAAAACCTAGATCATCGGTCCTCACACCAGTATTACCATCAACCCACTTACATTTAAAAACAGGTACTCTGAAACTTGTGTAATCTATCACCCAAATATCTTTAATTACGCCAAAGTAGCACATGGATGCCATCACAGGATTTTTGTCCTTTGAACTCGAGAAATGCATTGACTTGGCCACAACCATTACTCCACTATTTTGAGTGGTGCTTTTTTCATCTTCTTTTTGTGTATGAAATGTGTAGTTATTTATATCATACCCACACCAACATATGACATCAAAGTTTGGCTCACTTGATAGCCAATTTAATGTATCAGAAGTTGTACGGTCAGCTTGAACTTGTTGTTTGAACCACTTTAAAAAGGTTCTGTTGTGTTCATTAATGACCCACTTTTGAGGCATTCGTGGATTATTTCTCTTAACTATATCTTTATGAGCACTTAAGTAGGGGATGACTTCTTTAGTGTTATTCAATATATACATATGTGCTCGTAGAATTTCAGCTCTATTCAGGGTGACAACTTTTGCACTTCTAGTACCTTTACCGACACCTCTTCCATGGTAACGAGACCTAGGTACCCCTATAGCTTCAACATCTGATAAGTAGTCTGTACAGAACTCGATAGCTTCCTCAGCAATATATCTTTCAACGATTGATGCTTCAGGACGATATTGGTTCTTTACATAACCTTTTAATATCTTCATGTATCGCTCAATAGGGTACATCCATCGTAAGAATACTGGACCACAAATTCTAACTTCTCTTACTAGATGAATAATTAAGTGGACCATAATATCAAAGAATGATGGAGGAAAGTACATCTCCAACTGACACAATATGACCACAGCCTCATTTTCTAGTTGATCCAACTTCTCAATGTCAATAACTTTACTACATATTGCATTGAAAAAGAAGCACAATCTTGTTAATGTGTATCTAACATTCTTAGGCAATATGCCCCGAATAGCCACTGGTAGTAGTTGTTGCATCAATACATGACAATCATGAGATTTTAACCCAAGTAATTTGTGATCTTTCATGGATACAACTCGTTTAAAATTAGAAGAGTAACCCAGTGGAACTTTCACACCTTGTAAAAATTCACAAAAACTTCTTTTTTCTTGTTTACACAATGTGTGACATGCTGGAGGCAAGTATGTCCGCTTACCATGTGATATTGGAGCTAATTGTTCTCTTATACCTATTTGAACCAGGTCCAAGCGAGCATTGAGTCCATCTTTCGTTTTCCCTTGAATATTGAGGAGTGTTCCGATAATACTATCACAAACATTTTTCTCTACATGCATAACATCTAAACAATGTCTAACATCAAGCACCCTCCAATATGGGAGATCAAAGAAAATTGACCTTTTCTTCCATATGTTGCTTGAAGTGCCTTTTTTTTGTGTCTTTCCAAGAACAACCCCAATGTCCTTCACACGCTCATATACTTGTGATCCACTTAAAGCCATTGGAGCTAATTCATTTTCTTGACACCCATCAAATGCTTTCTTTAATTTACGATATGGATGGTTTGTACTAAGAAACCTTCGATGTCCAAGGTATACTGTTTTCCTTCCATGCTGTAATTGACGATGACATGTGCCTTCTTCACATATAGGGCATGCTTTATGACCCTTAGTGCTATAGCCACTTAAATTACCATAAGCTGGAAAGTCGTTGATAGTACAAAATACCATGGCATGCAACTTGAATGAATCACCAGTGTACCCATCAAACATATCAACACCTTCCTCCCATAACATCTTTAAATATTCAACTAATGGGGCTAAATAAACATCAATGTTGTTTCCTGGTTGTCTTGGACCCGAGATCATCAAGGATAACATCACGTATTTGCGTTTCATACACAACCATGGAGGTAAATTGTAAATCACTAACATCACAGGCCACGAGCTATGTTTACTGCTCAAGTTTCCATATGGATTCATTCCATCTGTAGCAAGTCCAAACCTAATGTTTCTTGAATCTTTACAGAAATTAGGGAACATGGAATCAAAATTCTTCCACTGCATTGCATCTGCTGGATGCCTCAAATTCCCATCTTTTATACGTCCATCTGCATGCCATCTCATGAGTTTTGCATCATTTGAATTACTGAACAAGCGTTTCAATCGTGGAACAAGAGGAAGATACCATAAGACTTTTGCAGGAGGACCCATACTATCACATTCAAACTCATCCTCTTTTTGTTTGTATTGTGATACCCCACATTGTGGACATTGATGTAACTTGGCAAACTCGCTCTTGTATAAAATACAATCATTTGGGCATGCATGAATTTTTTTATACTCCATACCCATGGGACACAATATCTTCTTCGCATCATAATTGCGTGTTGGCAATGTGTTACCTTCAGGAAGCATGTCACTCAACAACTCAAGCAACTCTGTGAAACTTTTATCAGTCCACCCATTTCTTGCCTTCACATTGAACAATTTTAACACAGCTGACAATCGAGTATACTTAGTGCATTCTGGATATAAAGGTTTTTCTGCGTCACTGCACAAGTTGTCATACATATGAGCACGTTGGAAGGAATCATGTCCGACATCACATATCATGTCCTCTAACCGATCACCCATCTCTAAATCAACTTCTTCTACTTCTACTTGAGAGTCACTTACACTTGGCATGTCTATTAATTCACCATGCCATGTCCACTTTGTGTAGCTCTTTAGGAATCCATCACATAAAACATGTTCTCGAATAACTTCAGTTGGTAGTTTTCGCTCATTCAAACAATTAACACACGAACAATAGAATCTTCCGTTATTGTCTGGAACATTCATCTTTGCAAATTCAAGAAATTGTTCTACTCCACTCTCATATTCATTTGTTGTACGTATCAAATTTATCCAACTCCGATCCATTGTTATCTGTGAAAGCAATCACCTTTATAATAGTCAAAAGTATAAATATGACTTTTACAACAAGAGTAAGAGAAATGAGATTTTTTTATTGGGATGAGTTATCCCAAATTATTTTTTCTTTGAAACTTTCCAGGTGGTATGGTGGCTGGTGGTATTACTATTCTTGTGTTATTTTCTCTTCCCATAACAGAAGAGTTCAAACTAATTAACTTTTACCAATTTCCTTTATCACCACATCATAATAATGAACAGGTAATCTAATAAAATAGTAAAATTTCATTAGAAATTTATGAAAAAAAAATCAACTACATCTAAAAGGAGAGTCACATTTGTTACAACTAGATTGTCAGTTACTGTCTTAATCCTTTGTAAACAAAGTACATAGTGTAAGAATATGTTGATAAAATTAAGATAACCAATTGATGGAATGTTTAACTATTGACTTAGGTCTTTCTTTGCAATTGACAAATTGAGATTTTAATTTATTATCAAGATATTTTTAATCTTCTCACGTATGACTATTATTTTATATCAGTTTTAATTTTATATTTGATATTTAATTTTAATTTTATATCAAGATATTTTAATTTTAATTTTAATTTTATATCAAGATTTTAATTTTTATTTTATATCAGTTTTATTTAATTTTAATTTTATATCAGTTTTGTTTAATTTTAATCTTCTTTTAATTGATGGGAATGTTTATGACTATTCTTTTATTATCAAGGTATATTTGTTATTTAATTTTAGTTTATTAATATATCAGTTTAAATTAGATGGTTATATAAAAAAAATAACATCTCTAACAACTAATAAAACATAGCCACCACAATCATCATCATCAACTATATATAAGTTTCAACTTGGCTATTATGCCTCACCCTCTGTCATGCCAATTAATTTCTTACATTCTTTCTGCCTATTACTTTCCGGAGACATAATGGACATTAATAATTAACACTCAATGCACACATAAATTAAAAGCATAGAAAATTGTATATGTATATGTATATACTTAATAAATACTTTGAACATGATATATATAGCGATTTGAAGGTGATATAGTTAGAAAACATGTAACTACCTTAAAAATAAACATATAACTATCTTAAAAATGTTTCCATTGAGGTGATTAAATATATCTCTATTGTTTATACATTTTTTAATGAATCTAGTGATTTGAAGTGGTATTTGCATTGCTAGTCTTCTGTTTTCTGATTTGCTGCAAGTAAAAGATTGAAGTTTAAACCCACTCCTGCCTTTGGAAAACAAATATTATAAAAGAATAATAGAGTTTAGTAATTCTACTGTACTTGATTGAGTTTAGTAATAGAGTTTTGATTGAGAGTATAGTAAACTATTTTAAGACCATTTTTATGTCATATTTAAAGTAACATTGTAAAGGTTTTGTATGATATATGGATAGATCTGCTAAGAGTTAGTGATTGCAGGCTTTGTTGTGAAATCATCAGATTCATAACAGAATCATATACTCTCCATCAGTTTGATTAAATTGTTTGGTGATATTACTTTTGAATTTAAGAAGGCTTTGTTGTGAGTAGACAGATTTTGGATTTTAATTCTTTGTAACTTACACAACAAATTTTTCTCTTTTTTACTAACTTGTTTACTGTTTGGGGGATTCCTTATCATCACATCTCTAATTTATGTTCCTCTTTGTCTTGGTGACCTACTTTTCACCAATTAGTTTATTGCCTCTCCATCGGTTAACTCTTTTCACCAATCTTCCACTCTTGCACATTGCGGAACACAATGAAATCTAACTTTTTCAGTTTAATATTTCTCTAAAGTGAAAACTGGCTAGTGAAACATAATTAAATCAGACAAACATTTCCCGCAATCCACATCATTTGACTACCATACATCAGATCCATCATAAGGGATTAAATTAAAGGAAATAATATAAGAAGGATAACCATGAGTGAAAAGGCATATTTTAAGAATAGTATATTTTAAGAACAGTATAAGAAGGATTTCATTGGGAATATATATCCAATTCATTTTGCAGTCTTTGTTTCTTCGTCCTGAACTTTTAAACACCACACTATTTTCAACTGCAATTATCTAGACCTTATGTGTGGCTCTATGAATTCTAAATCTGTATATGTGCAGCAGATTAAAACTGGTTGTCATCCTAAAGCACACCTTTAAAGAAAAGAAGTTAATTACATCACCTACTTCTGTTCTTTGTATTTTGGTTTTTAGACCATGTTCTTGACTCCTATTAGTATGAGCTTACTAAAGCTATTACTTACATATTTTCATAATGTGCATGATAAGTTTTGATTGTTACACATATTATATTAATTTTTTCTCCTGATTATTTATTGGCAGAGTTTCAGGATGTATGTGTGGATTCTTGGCTTACTTCATGGAGAACCTTTTGTCCAGTTTGCAAGTATAGACAATTTTCTCCTTCTTGCCCTTCTTCCCCTTCTTACTGCTCCTTTTATCCAATAGCATATTAATTATTTGTTGTTTCTCCTCCATTTATGAGTGGTAACATTTGTTTCTTTGTTAAGAGTTAAAAAGCTTAATGTTTTGAGTGAGTAGTGGAAGGAAATGGATCATAATCTGGTTTCTTAGTCATGTTCAAGTTTGGCAGATTGTGGCTTATTTTTTCCTTTCTCTCGTTACTATCTCTATCTCCTACCTTGATAAGGATTCACCCTAGATAATCATCATTCCTACCTATACTTGCATCACCAATCTAACATCAACTACCAGTTAAATATCTTTTCTGGTTAACCAATTGCAGAAATTCTTGTCCGTGCCAAAAAATTACAAAGTTGCTGTAATTTTAGGGTCTCTATTCAAGAATTGAACACTTTATTTTTACAAAGTGGTTTTTAAGTGCTAGACAAAAGATATTAATGTTCAAGTAGTCTAAATTCAGGCTGAAGAAATGAACTTGATATTACTTACTGAATCTTTCAAACTTTTAAAGGTTATCATAAACCCCTAAATTGTTATGTTCTGCATAATTGATATTTCTACATAATTGATATTTCTACAAAACCACTCTTTGGTGGTTGAAAACTTTCATAGTCCACTCTTCATGAACATCAAGTAATTGAATTTAATTGTAATGCATTTTTTATACAGTTGAAGCGAATCTAAGTTATGGTTCTTTTTCTTCTAATCATGTTATGTACTGAATACTTTTTTTTAACCTTTTAATAATATATTACCAGATCAGGTTTTCCATTGTGATAACAGAGGAGCGTTTAAATACATTGTGATAACAGAGGAGCGTTTAAATCCTGCTTCATCTGATAAATTATTTGTTAGAGTTTTGGTTAATTTGAGAGATAACCATGTCAGATGTATTTATGATCTGTACATTCCCCTATTACTAACATCCATGCCGAATTTTCTAGCGTCTCCCTAATCAAATCTACGTTAAACTCAAAAGCTATACCAAACATTACAACAATTTCTTTTTCTATACAGAACTGCCAAGTTTGCCCTAGCCCCCAAATTGAGTAATTCTTTTCACAAAACAACAAACATAATATTCATATTAAACTTCACCGAAACAGCAATGGCAATGAGAAAAACTGAGCAGTTCTTTTAAAAAATAACAAGCATAATGGCTTACCTTGTTGTTGTTGGAATACCTTGTTGTTGTTGGAAACCCGGTAGACCACGCGATGAAGGTCAAACGTACAGGCCAAACGCACCACCACGAAAGCAAAGCACTATAGAACCAACCATAGTGAGGGCTTCACCCAACGACGAACAATAGCTTCACCCAACCACCTCGGCGAAAGCTTCAACAATGGAAATGAGATAATGAGTGCACGAGAAGAACGTCAACCATCGAACGAGTGAACGACAACAGTGCACGACTGAACAACAGTGAAGAAAAATGTGAAGGAGTAGGAGAACGAGAACGTTTGTAGAATAGAAAAAGTGAGTTGGGAAATAGGAAAAGGGAAGTAGAATGTAGAGTAATCTAAACCGGTTATATTAGCTAACCCCCTATAGAAAAATAATCTAGACCGGCTATAAGTTTAATAGGTATAGAAGTATTTCTATTTTATTACAATTTTGCCATCACACCAATTTCTATATCTATTTTTAGCATAACCGGCGTAGAAAAGCTCCATTTATTTACGAAATTGCCATCGCATCATATTTTATACCTGATAGATTTCAACAGGTATAAAAATACGCTATAAAAAGTATATTTTCCACTAGTGTTTGTCACCTCTACCACTACCGTTGCTACCGCAACCGTCGTTACTTTCAATCGTCATTGTCATCATAACTAGAGTATATGTTAACCCTCGACAAGTGTAACTGAATCGTATCAAGTAATAATAAATTGTAAGACCAAGTATCGTTTCCAAAATGACTCACGGCCTAAACTGTTATATGATTTGTTGATTAAATTAGACTTGTGAACAAAGTTTTGTAGATTTAAATGCAAATACTAAAAAGTAAATATGAATGCATGTATTGATCAATTGAACAAAAGAAGCAAAACGTGATTGAAATATATGATGATGATGTTGTTGGGGGTTTTCAATTCATCCTATGCACTCTCATGTATTCAAGAATTCATCTTCTTCATTAATGTTAATGCCACTTTCTAATTTACCTTAAACCCAATGTCTTGGTGAAGAAAGCCTACTCCTAATCACTAGTTTACAATGTCTTGTCTTCCTAGCAATTATTCATGCATTACATTCGCATAGAAGCTTAAAGGCAACCAATCCTCCTATCCCTATGTCTAGGAAATATTACTATTGGAAGAATTTCTTCATGTCTAGATTTATCTATATGTGTCCATACAAATAAAATCAATGATCATGCAATTGAATGAGTTAAACAAGCCATGCATAGAGTATAGAAGAAAAACCCTAACAATTAATGAAAGAAAACATATGAATTAAAGAACCAATTCAATACACGAGAGTTTCAAAGGATTACATTGATTCCCCAACAACAATAAAGGTTTAGTTCACCATAATCATTGTGAAACTAGATGAAAAATAATGAAAGAATGAGAGATAGAACCTTAGAATTTGAAGAGTGGAGCTTGAGCATCCAAAATCCTCATCCCAAGAGGTGAAGAAAGTGTGATTTTGCTTCGTTCTGCCAAAAGATACTAACCCTAGGTCGACTAAAACCTTATATAGACTCTTAAAGATTACAGAAAAGTGGCCCAAGGCCCATTAAAATACCGCTTAGCGGTAATTTCTGCTTAGCGATAATTTTTGCTCAGCGGTAAGTGCGATTCTTCTATTTGACGCTCAACTGCAGTTTTGCCCCTCAACGGTGACTACGAGACTTCAGAGTGCCGCTCGACGGTAATTTCCGTTGAGGGGTACTTGCGGCTCTTCTTTTATGCACTTTTTCTTCCTTTTCTGACTCCAACTTATGGCTACTTCACTTCTTCCATTTAATTCATCTTAAACCCTGCAAAAACAAGAGAAACCAAGCATAAAACCCATCCAACTCTCTTATTTCCAAAACATATGCAAAAGCATGATTACAAGCTAGTTTCTAAGTCATAAAGGTTGTCTTTAAGGTCAAAATTAAGTCTAAAAATAACAGTTTTTCAACTGTTATCAGTATCCATTCAGACCTGTTAAACCAGAAACTCAGGAACAAGATGTTATTTATACAAAGATGAAGGATGTTAAAGATGAAGGATGCTAAAGATGCAGAAGTAGAAGTTGATGACCAAGTTGATGTTGAGGACAAAGTTGATGAAGAAAAGATAGAGGAGGAGAAATTCTTTTACATGAATTCCCCTATTAGACCAAAATTTTAACGACCACCTATAAGCAAGTTTTTTGTTTTAATTTTTTGCAAATTTAAATTTCAAGAACTTTCAATTTAATGCAACTATTTTAAATTATATGCATGATGTTTGTTTAATTGTCAACTTAGATTAGGTTATACATAGGTTTTGAAGTTTAATTTGCCACTTTAGGAAAATCATTTTGAAACAAGATGAAATATTAATTAAGGGCAACAGAAGCAGTCTTTATGATTTATGAAGTGGAAAGACAAAGAAAAACTTTAAATGAACCCAAAATTGACAGAGTGGAGAGTGAGTAGCAGCTACAATTTTTGCATGATAAGTGTGCGAATCCAAAATTGAGAGTGTGGGCACCAAAACAATTTGATACACAAAGACATTACAATTGATCCGAATCTTGTGCCACATCTTAGAGGATAATGAAACATAATGAACATGGAAAGGATCAAAGCAATTTTTGATTGAAATTTATGTAAACCAAAGCCAAAAAGCCTACCTATGAAAGTTATTGTTGAATCTTTTTAGCACCACACTAGAAAAAATATGGATTTTAACTCGCACATTTGACATCGATTTCGTTGCAATCGAAGGATAAAATGGCGCGGTGGCATTTTTGCAATTATCGCAAACAAATATGTGTCGGTTCACAAAGAACCGAAGCCAAAAGGGGTATATAACCTCAGTTGTTTAGATATGTCTCGGTTTACAATTTTTTTTTTATATTTTTTTAGAGGCTTTAGGCAGCGGTTCCTAATAGAATCGATGCCATACAACCCTTATTGCTTCGGTTAATAAAAAACCGAGGTAATAACATGTGTTTCTAGGATTAAATTTCACGAATAGACACAACCTCTTCCACCTTTCTTTTTTGTTTTCATTTCTTTGGTTGTTGCGCCGCTCCTCTCTTCGTTGCCTCTCTCCCCTCTTCAACTTCCATTTTTGCAACCATCCACTAGTACAAAAATAGCGTATAACGTCACGCGTTCAACGTCGTAGCACTCAATATCTAACGTTAAAAATGACCGGTGACATTGTCGTAAATAAATTGATTCGCTCCACGTCAATTACTAAAGTAGTGCACCGTCTAAAATGTATTAACGTCAAACAAGAAGCATATCGACGTAATCTAAAATGTATTAACGTCAAATAAGGCCAAGATCGACGTAAAACAATGACCTTAGATTCACATAACGTCAACTTAAGAAACATCTGACGTTCAATTTAAAATAAAAAATAACGAAATAGTGGTTTGCTTCTAGCAGTATTACTCCTACCCACATTTGACGTCAACCATGACAAATATTCGACGTTTTATATGCCAACATGAAGCCAAAGAGTAAATCCCTTAATTATTCTTTATTTCTTTTCTCTTATAAACCAAACAGAACGTCCCACACTTTATGGGGTCGACGTTTAAAACAATACAGAACGTCGAACAAGTTGGGGTTGGACGTGCTGGTCGTAATCACATAACGTCAATAAGGAAGCAGTCGACGTCCAATACAAAATAAATAAATACTAAATATTGATTTAATTAATATGACATCAACCGTAACAAAAGAAGGAAGTTGTATATTATAGCTAGCAGTTATTTGTTTATTTTTCGTTTAAATTAACCCATAAAATGTCAATTTTAAATTGGCTTAGACGATTTGTTATTTAGTTCCTTTTTTATTATTTTTTCTTTTTCTTTTAAACCAACCACAGAACATCAAATTCTTCTTCGCATTGGACGTTGTATTTTCCATATATTATGTTTTTAATTTTTTCTTCTAAACCAAACAAAAAAACGTCTTTGTACTCGTGGCTTCAACGTTTTATTAAGCGAAGTCAAATTATGTGGGTATTTGGCTTTGACATGCCGTACTCGCATATAACGTTAAAGTTCAACGTCCCATAACAGAACAAAGAACCACTCCAATGCCTTTCACGTCGAAGTCCCCTAGAGTTGACGTTCTATGGGAATTTAAAAAGGAAAAAGAAAAAAAACAGCGACCTTTACCTTGGATAACAAATAATACGTCAGATACCTAAGGAATTCGACGTTTAGTGTTGGATTAAATAAAAAATAATTAAACCAAAAAGACACTTTGGAAGTTTGAAGAAATTGACGTCAACCTCTTCGTTTCTAGAAGTAAACTGCATGTTCCCATATATCATTTAAGTAGACTGTCTTTTATTATTGAAGCCCATATCAGGTCCATATAAGGTTGTTCTTCTTTGCTATTGCTCTTTTCTATTGTTTGCTTGGCTGACAACATATTCTCTTAAGTAATCGTACTTGATGAATCGTAGTCTTTTCTTTTACCCCACACCACCAGATACAGTCCTACAATAATCACGATAGCACCAATTGCCCTGTAAAAAAATTCAGATTTATTTAGTTTAATTTTCTTATGAGTTTTTAGTGAGTTTTCTGGGCATGTGATTGTATTTCCTATTACCTTCCAAGGTACATTTGTTCTGGCAGAAAGAAGGAGCCCATGATAGCCACAATGACCATGCAGAGAGGGTTAAAAGTTGTCACAATGTCCTTACCTCTATCTTTCATCACAACTCCTTGGATGTAATAAGCCATTCCTGAGCAAACTATGCCCTGCATGAGAATACTTTGTAAATTTAGACATGATAAAATATTCCAAAATTAATTATTAAATTTGATACTTTATGCATGAAGGTGGTGTAGTGGCATTTATAAATTCTATTTTAAAGTTAATCTGTTATAGTGTCTACAATAAATATATAGTTTATGGATGGCAATGCTGATCCAGTGAACCCTCTATGGGAGCAAGAAATTCTTGAGTGGTCCTGGACCAGTGATTCTCAATTAATAACCATATCAGGCCCATATTAGCCCATATCATTTCGCACCCTTTCAAGATGCTACAACCTCCATTCACCAAATATCTCGTAACAATCTGTTAACTTTCTTCTCTGTTTCTCTATCATTTCTTTCAAGTTCACCAAAGCGAGTAATTTTCTTGTGGTTTGATTCTTTGACATGGAGAATAGCTTGAAAGAGTGCGTCATGGCGAAGAGCTTGAAAGAGTGATAGAAATCCAAAGAAAAAGGTTGAAAGATTTGGATTTTGCACCCTTTCAAAACGCTACAACCTCCATTCACAAAAATCCTTCTACATTTTAAATATCTCGCGGATATTTTCGTCGTTTGATTTTCATTTTGTTTTCTATGTTTAATGTTATTATGTTTTTCCTTTGTTTCGTTTCCAATTATGAACCTACGTAATAATGGATTTCTTTTAGGAATCCTTCAAATAATTTTACGTCGAATACTGAAGGAAAATGATGTCCCTATGTATTTCCCAAATAACGTGGACGTCGCTATGTATTTCCTAAATAACGTGGACGTCAAGTGGTGTTAATATTGACGTGTATCTCTTCGTTTTAATGTAGCATTTATCATGCCCTGCCAATAGTCTTTTCCCATATACCTGGACGTCGAGTGGTGTCAGTATATGACATGGATCTCTTTGTTTTTAACACAACATTTATGAAGCCCAACCAACTGCGTTTTCTCATATAAAGTTGGACGTTCTATTTGAATTTAAAAAGGATAAATAAAAAAAGGGAGCGACCTTTGGGTTTGTTTAACGAATAATACATCACATGCCCAAGAAATTGGACGTTAACTTTTCACATGCCCAAGAGTGCAATGTTATATTCAATGTAATGATGTAACATTAACAATTTCAATTACAATCATACAAGTGATTTAATCAATTTAAACAATTCAATCACCATTCACTAATGTTAGTGCCAAAAGAGAATTTTATTAATATTCAAAAGATGATTGATTACAACCAATAAAACAAAAGATGGTTTAAAAAGTCACTGATTACAAAATTAAAATCAAACAACAAAAATCCATATTCTTCTGTTGCAGAATTATTGTTGATCACTTTCTGGTTGTTCACATCGCCTTCCTTTCCATTTTGTCGGTGATTTTTCAATCCTTAAAGTCTTTTGTTAATGACTGTGTCAACTTTCAATTTACTTGAGCCCCAAGAATCTTTTTAACGATTCTGACATACAAAAGATGATTACAACCAGCAAAACAAAAGATGGCTTAAGAAGCCATTGATTACAAAATTAAAATCAAACAACGAAAATCCATATTCTTCTGTTGCAGTCAGCTTTCAATTTACTTGAGCCCTAAGAATCTTTTTGAGCAATTTTGACATACAATCTATTTTCACCGCATAACTATCTAGCCCATTCATCTTCTTCAATTTTTGTCGAATCTGTTTTGTTTGCACTCCAAGAATCAAATATGGGAAAGACTTGCTGATGATCATCATTTTTTCTCTTGGTGAATCCAATAAGTCCTTGATGACCAATCCAAATATGAAAGAGAAAGCCTTCTTTGCTGATCGGTTGATAAACGACAATCCCAATCCAAACCTCTTTGATCAACTTCATATCAACCCCCTTAACTTTGTTACAAAATGTTTCATCACTCATCTTTAAGTTGGAGTAGAACACGCTCACCAGTTTCAGATATCTGTGAGAAACCACGGTTTTAATCTTCCTTAGACTAAAAAGATTTCGTCGAATGTCTTCATCACTAATCCAACCTGTAGGATTAACATTCCTTGCAATCCGGGCAACCTCCCATTTTCTTCTTGATGATGATGAAGAAGCCATTTCTGATCAGATTCTGGAATGTCTTTCACATTTCTAGGGTCTCTAACTCTTCAGTTTAGAAAACACTGAGTGCGTTTTCAAATCGAGTATTTATAAAGTTGTGCATCAAATCTTATAAGTTTCAGGCCCAACTAAAATTTTCAATCTTATATATCCCAATAAAATAATTAAAGCAGCGACGAACTTATAAAGAGTTCGACGTTTTATTATGCGATTGAAGTTGAACTCTGACAATATAAGGATTGACTTGATGGGCGACGAATTTATAAAGGGTTCGACGTTTTATTATGTGGAACTCTGAAAATATAATTTTCAATCTTATTATATATCCCAATAAAATAATTTCAGCACCGACGAATTTCTAAAGAGTTCGACGTTTTATTATGCGGAACTCTGACAATATAATTTTCAATCTTTTATATCCCAATAAAATAATTTCAGCAAGAACGAATTTCTACAGGCTTTGACGATTTATTCTCTGACAATGTAAGGATTGACTTGATGGGCACTGGAGTAGTTGGGCGCATTAGTGTCTCCCAACATTTTCTTTAAATACAGTATCGGATCCTTTGGAAATACCCTTTGAAAACCTACACTACAGAGCTTCCGTAACCAAATTCATGTTCTCTTTTTCCTTAGGATTGCCATCAGTTCCTCTACTTAACAAATACATTTCTTTGTTAACGATGAATGCACGGTGGGAATCCTGAGGAAAATGTTAACACTTATGAATTTCAAAAACATTCTCCATTGTTTTTCTTTTTTTTATTTAATTCCTGTGTTTTTTTTAATGTTGTTTCTTGTTCATGTAAAATCCTGAGGAAAATGTTAACAGTTATGAATTTCAAAAACATTCTCCATTGTTTTTCTGTTTTTTTATTTAATTCGTGTGTTTTTTTTAATGTAGTTTCTTGTTCAAGTAAAAGATATAGGACGTCGAGTAGAAATCAAATTCGACGACAAACTTTAACAGGGAAATTAAAAGTTAATAAACTTCAAGGTTTAAAAATGAATTCTTTTGCAGGCAAATAAACCGTCATATAGTTTGATTAAATCTATCATGTATCATTGTCAGAAACAAAATTCTCAAACCCTTCCTATAAATGTCTAAATCCTGTTCTCAGATGGCTTCTTCATCTTCACGACGTGGAAAGAAGGTTGCACACCTTCTAAGAAATGCTAGTCCAAATGGGTGGATCAGTGATGACGAAGAACGATACAAATTTGGATGTTATAGAAAACTCTTCAAGGTGGTCCCTCACAAGTTCTTGGATGTGGAATTATTCAGAAGGGAGGGGTTTATCTTTCAAGAATGGCTTGTAGATGTTGGTCTTCTAAAATTTGTAGAAATGATCGGTGATTGCTATCCTGACCTGGTATAGGTCTTCTACCACAATCTGAAGGTTGTCGATGGTGTTATATGCTCTCGGGTGAAAGGTGTCGATATTAAAATTGATGATGAGATATGGCTATCTTTTACTGGTCTCAAAGTAGAAGGCTTCATGTCTCATGAAAGAAATTCTGAACTCAACCAATGGACCACAAAGCAGAAAATTTAAAAGGAATATCTGAGAAGCCAACAAGGCTAAAGGTATACAAGCCGTATCTACTTATGGTTTGAAAATGGAAGAAAATATGTGTGCTTTTGTACTTACTTGGGTAATACTACCTGGAAGATGTTTACGTGATCGTCTAACTACTGCAAATTTATTTTTGGTTCATTCCTTAAAAACCCAGATACCAACCAACTAGGTTGTTGTCATGAGTGAGCACATGATTGAAATTGCAAGTAGTCATGGACATATTCTGCCATATGGTGTTTTTATCAACCGTGTATTGAAGCATCATCAAGTTGATGTTACTGGTGAAAAAAAAATTTGGTGCACCGAATAAAATGAAATAGGAAAAGCGGCATTGAGACATAATGGTCTAAAGAAAACAAAAGATGGCTGGGTGTTCAAGGATGTTGACGAAACTCCTTCTACCTTTACTCCACAGACTAAGTTTGAAAGATTTGTTGTGGATCAATTTCGAATGCTTTTAACAAGAATTTCAAAAGTTGAAAAATCTCTGATCATGATTCACAAGAAATAAGATGAAGACAATGCTCTCATAACTCCCTCAGCAAGTGAATCTGATGTTGAAGACGACACAACAGGATTTGAGTCTATGGAGACATCTGACTCAGATTAGGAAGAAGAGTCCATTTTAGTTTATTTTTCTGAAATTAATGTAATATTTTAATATATATTAGTATATTTTTGTATGTTTGAACTCTGTTTGAAATTTTAATATATACTTTTCGTGGTTATATTTTCATATTTTTCCTTTGTTTAATGTTATTATGGTTTTTATTAAAAATAGGAGAAAATGAATGTTACGTCGCATATTGTAAAAGTCGACGTCAAAGATCAAGTCTAGTTTTATAAATACACTTGCGCATCCTTGATCTAGTCCTCCACTTATAAAATTTAGTCGTAACTTTTCACTTTGATATCATATTTTTTATGTTTCCTCATAGCTCTTCCTAGGTCATCACAAAAGTTAGGGTGACACAGGGAAGAGCTATAGAAAACATAAGAAATAAGTTAACAATTTGGATTTCGTTTCAAGTAGTACAATTTCATTCATATTCATAGTGATTACAATCAGATTACAAGCAAAACAGACACAGAGCAGAAACACAAAACCGACTACATACTAAAATTCTAAGCGTCTATTCTAATTCTGAATATTTCCATTGAATCCTCCTCATTAGACTCTTCACTTGAATCTTTAGTTGGAGAATCTTTTTTATTCTTTTTCTCATGCAGAGCGTCTATCTTATGTTCGAGTCTCCTGAGTTTTTCAACAAAAAATCTTTCAAATTTGGTTTCAGGGACGAAGTTGGTGCGGTCCGAATTCGACGTTCAATCATCATTCACTGAATAAGTAAACAATCTCTTTGGATTCTTCTGAACTCCTTGCTGACTAAACGTAGACATGTCATTGAGCAGTCTTTCGAATCCAATGCACTCAACATTCGACGTCAAATTTATAAATTTAATTTGTCTTAGAGTTGTTTCCACCATAAGAAATAAAATAGCTATGAAATCTAATGGTAGAAGACAACTCCAAGAAAATTTAAAAAACGATTCATACATAATTGAATGTTGAAGTTGAACATCTTCTTTATATAATTATTTTATATCATAAAATTGTTTCAACATTAAACATATTGTGAACCATATTTCTTTTTCCCAAGCACTTTCCTTTCAGTAAGATAACTTGATCATTTCCTTACTGTAAAAAGCATTTTGTTCACTTGAATATCAAAGGCCACCATCATATGAACTGAGACATGAATGAGGCACTTTGACATTCAAGCGAGCGAATTGTAATTTAAAGAACAAACATGTTTCGAAATCTAAGGAAAGGAAAATGCCAAGGAGATAAAAAACATGAATCCTAATATGTTCAATACGGAAACAGGAAGCAAGGGATTATGTGATGGATGCAATATTTATAGATGAACCGATGACGTACATCGTGTAATTATGCTTAATGACTATCTTGTCTGAACGTCAAGGCCCCTCCGAATCTGACGTTCAAACATTAGCAGTCTTTCGCATCAAATGCACTCAACAAATGATGTCAACATTATAAATATAATTTTTTTGGAGTTGTTTCCACCATAAGAAATCAAATAGCTCTAAAATCTAATGGTAGACGACAACTCCAAGACAATTTAAAAAACGATTCATACATAGTTGAATGTTGAAGTTGAACATCTTCTTTATATAATTATTTTAGATCATAAAATTGTTTCAGCATTAAACATATTGTGAACCATATTCTTTTTCCCAAACACTTTCCTTTCAGTAAGATAACTTAATCATTTCTTTACTGTAAAAAGCATTTTGTTCACTTGAATATCAATCGCCACCTTCATATGAACTAATACATGAATGAGGCACTTTGACATTCAACCGAGCAAATTGCAATTTAAAGAAGAAACATGTTTAGATATCTAAGGAAAAGAAAATGCAAAGGAGATAAAAAACATGAATCCTAATATGTCAATATACGGAAACAGGAGGCAGGGATTATGTGAAATGCAAGCTATATTTATAGATGAACTGATGACGTACATCGTGTAATTATGCTTAGTAACTGCCACACTCCACCTTCTTGTATGAACGTCGAAGCCTCGCCGAATTCGACGTTCAAACATCATTCAGAAAAAAATCAATAAATTTCGTTTGATTCATTTAAAAACAAAATGACGTCCCGCTCCCCAGAAATTGTCTACTTTTGAATCACCTGCGAAGAAGGTGAGATTTGGAGGGCTTGAAGTTAAAAATTTTGATGTGCCCCTCTATATTCATAAAATTTCACTCTCAATTTTGCTAAGTTAATATAATCGATTCTAAGTAATAAAGAATCGATTCAAAGCGTTATAAATTAAGAAATGAAAATAATGTTATTAATAGTATTTTCCTAATAATGTTATTCATACTATTTTTTTATATCATAATCATTTATACTAATAACTAATTATAATTATTAAATTATTCAAAATAATTTATCTCAATGTGGCAAATAAAAGTTGTTCTAAGAGTTCATTTGATCTTTGATCGTCGTTGACTTTTTAAAATCGAATTTGTTTATAAAAGCTTATGTGGTAGTCGTGATCACTCCGTTTCAAATGTACAGACCAATAAAATAGTGACATGGTATATGTCATAAAAGGTTTTAACATATAGTTGGTTCCTAAATTTTTTCTTTTGTTTTTCCTAGAATTCTGACAAATCTCTTTCATGACCTTGCTCGTCCGTCTCGACTTTTTTAAATTTTACTTATGGTTCATAAGACAAAGATGGAAACACCACAGTATAGGTATAAATGTTTAAGGCAACTAATTAAGCAACCCTAAAAGAAATATTTGCCACAAAGATGTTAATCTTTGATAAGATTCAAAGAACCAAGAACCAAAAGAATCCTCTATCAATATTGCAAATGCAAATTTATGACTTCCAAAATGTCTACATATGTATTTGGTGTCCCTATATATAGGTATAAATGTTTAAGGACCCTAAGAAACCCTAAAAGAAAGATTCGCCACAAAGATGTTAATCTTTGATAAGAAAAATACAATTTATTTTTGTTAACATATCCTTGGTTCCTAAGAAAATTTTTGTTGTTCCTAGAATTTTGACAAATCTCTTTGATGACCTTGTCCGTCCGTCTTGACTTTTTTAAATTTTACTTATGGTTCATAAGACAAAGATGGAAACGCCACAATATAGGTATAAATGTTTAAGGCGCCTAAGAAACCCGAAATTAAATATTTGCCACAAAGATGTTAATCTTTGATTAGAATAAGAGAACCAAGAACCAAAAGAATCCTCTCTCAACATTTCCAAGTCCCTAAGAAACCCTAAATGTTTAAGGCACCTTCGTCTTATTCTCCGAACACTCATTTTTGGTCAACCAGTCTCCACCGTAAAACTTAATTTGCCTTGATTTTCGACACAACCCATTCTGCTTAATTTTTGGTCTAGATGTGTCTGACTATTCCCCATACACGCGGTCTCTTCTCGATATTTAACCTGGTATGATGCATCTCTGTTGTTAACTTGTCTAAATATTTTTGGATAATTATACTTTGACAACATTTTTTTAATAACATTTTTTTCTAACTGACCTATCTTCATTTTTTTCCAAAATATTCTATCTTAACACCTTTAGTTTATCAGTCAACTTATTTTTTTCTCAAACTTATGGTATTATAATTTAAAAATGAATCAAAGTCTTTTAGTATAATCATACTTATATTTAACCTAAAACATTCATTTCAAATTATTTTAAATAATATAATAATATTTATTACGATTTTAATTATTGTGATCTATAACTAAATTCAATTCTCATAAAATATTATTATTATTATTTTCCATATGAAATTAAATTAATATTTTAAATAAATAAAATTTTATTCTCTTTAAATTTCACCGACGAAAGCACAGAAAAAGAAGAAAATCTCGAATATCGGTAACGTTGCACTTCTAATGAGAGGTTATCTTAAAATGTAAATATTATACTAAAGTATAATGGTAATGGGAGGTTATGAGCGGTTTTATAAAGGAAAATAGAAAAATAGGATGGCGGGAGGATGAAAAAGAAAATGTCGAATACACTAAACTTCGACATCTTTTTCTAATGTTGTCTAGGCTCCAATTAGTACGTCGTTGACCTCTATAATTCGATGTCTCCTTTGTATTTTTTGAGCAGAAAAGTTATGAAGTTAAGAAGTCGAGATTGTTAAAGACATTGCTAGAATTCAATTCAAAAATGGCTTCTCCATCGTCATCATCAAGAGGAAAAGAGAAGGTTGCCCGGATTACAAGAAAAGGAAGCCCATCTGGATGGATAAGTGATCGAGACACGCGTGCAAAGTTTTTATACTGGTCACATATCAAAAATGTAGTTCCTCACAAGTATCTGGACCTGCAATTGTTCAAGAACGAAGGGTTGCTTTTTCAAGAATGGATTGCATATCAAGGGCTTACTAATTTTGTGCAGATGAAAGGACATTGCTATCCAGATTTGGTAAAGGTTTTCTACACAAACCTAAGGGTTGTAAATGGGGTCATTCACTTAAGGGTCAAAGGTCTTCACATTACTATTGACGATAATGTTTGGTCAGATATTGCTGGGTTGAAAGCTGAAGGTTTGGATTCTCATATCCGTGATTCTGAGTCAAACAAATTTTTAACAAAGAGAGCTATATATATAAATTGCTTAAGATATCCAGGAAGGTACAGGGTTGATAAGTAGTACCTACATGATGGCTTAAACAAGGAGGAGAAAATGATTGCTTATGTCCTGACTTGGCTACTGCTGCCTGGAAGATTGAACGAGAACAGAATGTCAACAGAAGATGTATTTCTCTTGAATGCTATCAAGACTAGAATCCCAACCAACTGGGTTGTGGTACTAAAACACCACATGATCATTGTAGGAGATGATTATGCACGCAAATTGCCATATGGAGTATTTATCAGTAAGGTGCTGGAACTCCAAGGAGTAGATGTATCTGAAGAAGAAAGAATTGTGTGCAAAAGGTCAGAAGAAATTGGTATACCAAGTCTGTCATCTATTGGGCTGAAAAAGACTGTGAATGAATGGTTCTTCATTGATGAGCAAACTATTGGAAGTCCACCCACTCTTGATCAAGATCATACTGAAGATTCTGATGATGAAGATTCAATGGAATCTTCTTGATAATTATTTAAGACCTTACTTTTCTATGTTTTTCTTTTTTTATTTTGTAATCATGCTAGTAAGCCACCTATGGTTTCTATATTTCTTTGGGTTTTAGATTGAAATGAAATGAATATTTGAATTTAGTAAACGATTTGTGAATTATGAATGTTGGTTGTGATGTATGTGGACTAACCCTCAATCTAGTTGAGAATAGAAGATTATTTTGTTCTAATATTGATCAAAAACTGATCACTGGTTAAAAGTGCAAATTTCAGTACATTGCTAACTTGAATCAATTAAGGAAGAAGTAAAAAGAAAAAATTTCATGTCTGATATTAAAGAAAAAAGAATCATACGAGTGTCACCTTTTGCTATTGCGGAAGAAGAAAATGTCGAAGCCCTATCGAATAAGACGTTCTATTAATGTGAAGTAAGAGCTCACCATTAATGCTCCCATTATACTACAATTCCCTTCACGTCCCTGCCCCGCTGCCTTCGACGTTCTATGAGAGGGGAAAAACAAAATATATCCAGATATACTTCATCGAAATGTACTTTTTGATCTAGCAAAATGCCGCATTCGATGTTAAAACATCATTAAGTGAAAGAGTAATAAATATATTTAGATTCATTTTAGATGTTGTGTTTTAAGGGGGTATAGGACGTTGATTATCACAAAAAATGGATGTGAACAATGAATAAACACCAGGTCTTTGGATCGAGGGTACTCGACATTCGACGTAAACTGTGTAAATTGATTCCAAATTTAAATTGTCCATAAGTTACACCCTCTCTTAGAAAAAAGACAGCTCTGAAATCTAATAGAGGAGTGCAACTTATGGACAATTTAAAAAAGAATCATACAATTTTAAATGATGAAGTTGAACAACATTTATATATAATTATTTTAGATCTCAAAATTGTTTCAGCATTAAACATATTGTGAACCATATTTCTTTTTCCTAAGCACTTCCCTTTCAGTAAGATATGTTAACCATTTTTGTACTACAAAAACATTTTGTTAACTTGAACTTAAAAGGGCTCCTTCATATGAAATGACGATGAATGAACCAATTTCAAGTTCAAGTTATCAAATTGCAATATGAAGAACAAAAATGCTTAGATATCTAAGGAAAAGAAAATGCAAAGGAGATAAAAAACATGAATCCTAATATGTTCAATACGAAAACAGGAGACAGGGATTATGTGAAATGCAAGCTATATTTATAGATGAACTGATGAGTACATCGTGTAATTATGCTTAGTAACTGCCACACTCCACCTTCTTGTATGAACGTCAAAGCCCCGCCAAATTCTACGTTCAAACATTATTCAGAAAAAAATCAATAAATTTCGTTTGATTCATTTAAAAACAAAATGACGTCCCGATCCCCAGAAATTGTCTACTTTTCAATCACCCGCGCAGATTGGAGATTTGGAGTGCTTGAAGTTAAAAAGTTTGATGTGTCACTCTATATTCATATAATTCCACTCTAAATTTTGCTAAGGTAATATAATCGATTCTAAGTAATAAAGAATCGATTTAAAGCGTTATAAATTAAGAAATGCAAATGAGTTTTTAATGATTATTTATGGTCATATTAATGACAACGTGGCTGGATATTGATCACACGTTTGTTAAAATACTAAAAAGCGAAAAAATAATGCATGAGAGGGGTCAAATTTGTTTTTCTAATAATGTTAATCATAGTACTTTTTGATATCATAATCATTTATACAAATCTTTAAGTTAACCTAAGAAACCCTACAAGAAATATTTTCCACAAAGATATTAATCTTTGACAAGAATCAGAGTTGCAAACCAAGAACCAAAAGAATCCTTCCTCAACGTTGCAAATGCATATTTATGACTTCCAAAGTGTCTACATATGTATTTGGTGTCCCTATATATAGGTATAAATGTTTAAGACACCTAAAAAACCCTAAAAGAAATATTTGCCACAAAGATGTTAATCTTTGATAAGAAAAATATAATTTATTTTATTTCCTATACTAATTATTATTTAGGAGATAGTCCCCTATCCTACCTTTGGCTCGGGTCACCCATCCCAACCAGTCTCCACCGTCAAACTTAACCTGCCTTAATCTTTGACCCAACCCATTATGTCTTAATTTTTGGTCTAGATCTATCTGACTATTCTCCATACACGCTGTCTCTTCTCGATCTTTGACTTGGTGTGATGCATCTCTGTTGTTAACTTGTCTAAATATTTTTTTTCTAACTGAGCTATCTCAATTTTTGTCCACGATATTCTATCTTAACCTTTAGTTTATCAGTCAACTTAATTTGTTCTCAAACTTAAAGTATTATAATTTAAAAATCAATCAAAGTCTTTTAGTATAATCATACATTTCTTTAGCCTAAAACATTCATTTCAAATTACTTTTAATAATATAAAAATATTTATTATGATTTTAATTATTGTGATCTATAAGTAAAACACAATTCTCATAAAATATTATTATTATTATTTTCCATATGAAATAAAATTAATATTTTAAAGAAACAAAATTTTATTCTCTTTAAATTTCACCACAAATCGTTCTTATATTTTATAATATGTAACCATTACAAGATAAATTTAAACAAATTTATATAATATAAAAATAAAAAAAAATTGTAAATCTTATCTTAAAATATAAAGGTAATGGTGGGTTATGGGAGGTTAAGCACAGAAAAGGGCGGGGGCTGAAGAAGAAAACCTCGAATATCCGTAACGTTGCATTTCTAATGGGAGGTTATCTTAAAATGTAAATATTGTATTAAAATATAATGGTACTGGGAGGTTATGAGAGGTTTTAAAAAGGAAAAAGAGGCGCGTGGATGAAGAAGAAAACATCGTATATCCGCAGAATACGATGTAACCTTTGTCTTTTGTGAAACTCTTTGTCTTCTGGCTGACAATTAGTACGTCAAAGCCTAGTAAAATTCGACGTAACCATTGTATATTTTAAGCTTCGAAGTTGAGAAGTTAAAAACTACTAGATTGTGAAAACGTTCCAAGAATTCTAACCAGACATGGCTTCTTCATCATCATCATCTAGAAGAAAAGAGAAGGTTGCCCGCGTTACAAGAAACGCAAACCCATCTGGTTGAATAAGTGATGACGAGATCTGAGGAAAGTTTTTATTCTGGAGAGTTATAAAATATGTAGTTCCTCACAAGTATCTGGACCTTCAATTGTTCAAGAAAGAAGGGTTCCTTTTTCAAGAATAGATTGCATATCAAGGGCTTACTGATTTTGTCCAGATGAAAGGAGATTGCTATCCAGATTTGGTAGAGGTTTTCTACAAAAACCTAAGGGTTGTAAGTGGGGTCATTCACTCAAGGGTCAAAGGTGTTAACATTACTATTGACGATAATGTTTGGTCACATATTGCTGGACTGAAAGCCAAAGGTTTGGATTCTCATATATGTGATTCTGAGTCAAACAGATGGCTAACAAAGAGAGCTATATATGTAAACTGCTTAAGATATCCACGAACGTACACAGTGGATAAGCAGGTCCTACATGATGGCTTAAACAAGGAGGAGAAACTGATTGCTTATGTCCTGACTTGGCTACTGCTGCCTGGAAGATTTGTCGAGGATAGAATGTCAACAGAAGATGTATTTTTGTTGAATGCTATCAAGACTAGAATCCCAACCAACTGGGTTGCGGTACTAAAAGACCGTATGATCGCTGCAGGTCATAAATATGCACACTAATTGCCATATGGAGTATTTATCAGCCAGGTGCTGATACTCCAAGGAGTAGATGTATCTCAAGAAGTTAGACTTGTGTGCAACAAGTCACAAAAAATTGGTATACTAAGTCTGTTTTCTATTGGGCTGGAAAGGACTGTGAATGGATGGTTCTTCAGAGATGAGCTAACTGTTGGAAGTACACCTACTCCTGCTATAGATCATACTGCCTTCATTCCACAAACTGATTTTGAGAAATATGTTGTTGATCAATTTAGGAAGAAGTCTGAAAGGGATGAGAGAGTTGAAGATACTCTTTTCAGATGGGAGAAGAAGGGAAACAAGAATGGCATTGGCTTTGAAACTGAAGATTCTGATGATAAGTCAACTGATGAAGGATGAATGGAATCTTCTTCGTAAGAATAGGGACTACTTATCTATGTGGATTTTTTTTTTTTATATTTTGTAATAATGGCATTAAGTCACCTCTGGTTTTTTGTACTGCTTCGGTTTTATTTTGAAATGAAATGAAGATTTATTTTAGTAAACGATATGTGAATTGTGAATGTTAATTGCATTGTTATGTGGACTAACCCTCAATCTAGTTGAAAAGAGAAGATTATGATGTTTTGATCACTGGTTTAAAAGTGCAAATTTCAGTACACTACTAACTTGAATCGATTAAGGAAGAAGTAAAAAGAAAAAATTTTATGTTTGATTTTAAAGAAAAAAGAATAAAATGTCGAAGCCCCACCGAATACGACGTTCTATTAAGCACACAATTAATGCTCCCAAGTACTTCAATTCCCTTCACGTCCCAGCCCGACAGCCTACGACGTTCTATGGGAGGGCAGAAAAGAAAATGATCCGAAAGTATGGTACTTTTAGGCGGAAGAACAAAACATTAAATTCCAACAGAACTCGATGTTCTATTAATGCTCTTGTTCAAAAGAAAAAACTAAAAAGAAATAAAAAGGTACAAACTTGTGGCTTCCAATTCTACGTCGAAGCCCCTTCAAATTTGAAGTAACCTTTGCAATTTTTAAGAAAAAATTAATAAAAAAGGTTCGCTGTTTTAAGAGAAAACGTCGAATGGTTTGAGACTTCGACGTTGTTTTTAATTGAATGTGAAAACAAAACACAGTCTCACTGTTTTGTTCGCGGTTCCATTTCTGCTTGAACTTTCTTCGTGGTGGACGACTGCGATAAAGAAAGAAGGTTATTTTTAAGTCATTTTTGTCTTTGTAATGTCATTTGGTTCTCATTCCTAAGGTTGACCGATTGTTTTTCGTTTATCTTTAAACTGTTTTTCATACGGGGACAACGAACTTCGTCATCTTCTCCAGTGACACTATTTGAAGTATTTTTTTTTTCTTAAAATACTCTTACGTATGATGTATGTGCTCGTGTTTGTGTTGTGTTTGTCGATTCTGGACGTATGATATCTATATGTATAACAATACTATGATAGTTTTTTTTTCCTTGAACGTATGATATTTGTGTTCGTTCGTTGTCAGCAAACTTCGTCATACTCTCTAGTGACACCATTTCAAGTTTGGTTTTTTTTCCTTCAATATCTCTTACGTATGATATATGTGTTCGTGTTTGTCGATTCTGGACGTATGATATATGTATAACAATAGATATTTGTATTCGTGTACGTATACTATGATACTTTATTTTTTTCCTTCAACGTATGATAGGTATTTATATTTGTTTCTCTACGTAAGTTAGTTTTTTTTTTTTTTCCGTGGATTCTTTTCGTTCAGTGTAGTAGTATGGATCGAAGCTGGATTCATCAACGTCGTATTAGTGAAGAGTATGAGCGAGAGGTTTTTGAGTTCATACAATATGTTAAAGAACACACAAAACTAGTGAAAGGGGCATATTTTTGCCCTTGTGTTCGTTGTCTCAATCAAGTATATGAAGACTTGGACAACATCCATGATCATCTGTTCATCTATGGAATAATGAGAAGTTATACAGTTTGGACTTGGCATGAAGAAGTATTATATAAGCCAACAACTTTAAGAGGTTCGGATTACGTCGACAAATGAACGAGTGATTATTTAGACGAAATGGTATGCGACGTTGGCGAAGAAAATTTTGGTAAAGCTCATTTATACGATAGTCTTAAGAACAATTCGGAGCAAGAGTTGTATCCAAGATGCATCAATTTTACAAGGTTATCGGCTACTTTGAAATTGTTTTGTTTGAAAGCAAGAAACGGATGGACTGATAAAAGTTTTACGGAATTGTTAGAGTTGCTGAAGGAGATGCTACCAGAAAATAATACGTTACCTATCCGTAATTACGACGCGAAGAAAATTCTATGTCCAATGGGTTTGGAATACCAAAAGATACATGCATGTCCCAATGACTGTGTATTGTATAGAGATCAATATGCTTCAATGAAGGTGTGTCTGACGTGTGGTTCGTCACGATTTAAGAAGAAACTTGATGGAAATAACGATGAACACAATGAAGGTCCACCGACTAAGGTCATGTGGTATTTACCTATAGTACCTAGGTTGAAACGATTGTTTTCTGTTAAAGAAGGTGCGAAGAATCTTATGTGGCACGTTGATGGAAGAAAATGTGATAATCTTCTTCGACACCCAGCTGATTCCCCACAATGGACGAACATTGATGGCACATTTCCCGAATTTAGTGCAGAGTCGAGAAACTTATGACTTGCACTTGGTACTGATGGTATGAATCCTTATGGCAACTTAAGTAGCAAACATAGTGCATAAAGAGAAAATACATGATGTTGTCTATGATGATATCGGGTCCTAGACAACCTGGAAATGACATTGATGTTTATCTAAAATCGTTAATTGACAATTTAAAAATGTTGTGGGAAGAGGGCGTCGAGGTATTTGATTCATATTTAGAAGAAAACTTTCGTTTGCGTGCAATGTTGTTTTGCACCATAAATGATTTTCCAGCATATGGGAACTTGAGTGGTTACAGTGTTAATGGTCATTTTGCATGTCTGATTTGTGAAGAAAATACTAGCAATCTTTAACGGAAGCATCGGCAGAAACCGTGTACACAAGACACTGAAGATTCCTTCCTCGAAATCACCCTTACCGTACATTGAAAAAAGCCTTCAATGGAAGTCCTGAGGATGATGTAGTGTGCAGACCACGTAATGGGGAAGAAGTATACGACCAGGTAAGGAACATTGATGTTGTTTTCGGAAAACATAAAAAGAAGACCGTTGAGAAAAACATTTGGAAAAAGTGATCAATATTCTTCAATCTTCCATATTGGTGTAAACTTGATGTGTGACATTGTGATAGTGTTGTTGGGACTTTACTAAACGTTAAAGGAAAGACAAAAGATGGAGTGAAAGCAGGACAAGACTTGGTTGACATGGGAATCCGTTCTGAGTTACATCCGCAATCCATAGTAAGACGCAGCTATCTTCCTCCAGCTTGTCACACTCTTTCAAAAAAAGAAAAAGAAATTTTTTGTCAATGTTTACATAGTGTGAAGGTTCCACAAGGTTATTCGCCGAATATTAGTACCCTTTGTTTCTATGACAGATTTGAAGTTGGTTGGTTTAAAGTCTCACGATTGTCATGTCCTAATGCAACAACTTTTATCAGTAGCATTCGAGCCATATTACCTGCCTCTGTTAGAGGTATTCTCACACGTTTGAGTTTGTTTTTCAATGCCATTTTCAAGAAAGTTGTTGATCCTCGACAATTAGATGATTTGCAAAATGAGGCCATCAGACTATTGTGCCAATTGGAAATGTATTTCCCACCCTCATTTTTTGATATCATGGTTCATTTGATTGTCCATCTAGTGAGAGAGATTCGAATATGTGGGCCGGTTTTCTTGAGGTGGATGTACCCGGTTAAAAGATACATGAAGATCTTAAAGGGATTTGTTAAGAATCAATTGAGACCGGAAGCTTCGATTATAGAGCGCTACATTGCAGAGGAAGCCATTGAATTCTACTCAAGTTATATGCCAAGTTGTGACCCAATAGGACTTCCAAAGAAAAGACATGAAAACATACGTGAAGGAAAGGGAGTTCGAGGAGTAAGCATTGAAAGTGTTAGTGGGAAAGAAGTTAATCAAGCACATTTGTACATTTTAAACAACACAGAGGATGTTATTCTTTACATTTCATAACACATTGATGAAATTAAGTCAGCACATCCACGTATGAGTGAAAAGTGGACACTTAATGAACATAACAAATCCTTTTTAGCTTGGTTTAAGAAAAAGATTTATGCGACTCCGAATGTTTCTGAAAATCTATTGAGACTAGCTCGTGGACCTAACATTGATGTGATCACTTTCGGCGGCTATTACATAAACAATTACTTATTCTATTCAAAGGAGGAAGACGATAAAAGTAGAGTTCAAAATAGTGGAGTTACCCTACAAGTTGAGGTTGTACACTTTTCCAGTTCCAAGGATAAGAATTCAATTACAGCATCAATCAGTTATTTTGGAATAATACAAGAAATTTTGGAAATGATTATGTCCCTTTTAGAGTTCTAGTTTTCAAATGTAAATGGGTTGACAGTAATTCTGGTATGGTGACAGAAGACATCGGATTCACTTTGGTGGATCTTAACAAAATGAGTTACACGAATGAATAATTTTTTATGGCTAGTCAAGCAAGACAAATATTTTATGTCACTGACCCAGTGAATCATAAACGGTCAGTGGTATTGGAAGGCAGAGCCATGCACACAACATATGATGAAGACTCTCTAAATATACTTGAGACAAGCTCCTTCTCATCAAGAACCATTGAAAATAAGGTAGATGATCTACCCGATGAAATACATGCAACTTGATGTGATCACTGATAACAGTTGAAAAACTGTTATTTTCATGCTTAAAATTGATACTAAAAGCAACCTTTAACACTTAGAAACTAGCTTGGAATCATGCTTTTCTTCATATTTTTATAAATAAGAGAGTTGGATAGGTTAATGCTTGATTTCAGTGTTTTATGCAGGTTTTAAGGTGAATTTGGTGAAAGAAGTGAAGAAGGATAGAGATGGAATCAGAAAAGAACTCAAAAAGTGCAAAAGAAGAGAAGCCATAAGTACCGCTCAACGCCAATTTACCGCTGAGCGGCATAATGAACACCCGTTGGCTCCGTTGAGGGGTGAAAGTGCAGCTGAGGGGAAGAATTCAACACACGCACTTACCGCTGAGCGGTAGTTTACCCCTGAGCACCATTATTTTGGGCTTAGGCCCACTTTTCTATAATATTTCAAATGGTATATAAGCTTTAGGACTTCCTAGGGTTTGTATCTTTGGCAGAGTACGAAGCAAACACACACTTTTCCACCCCTTGGAGGAAGATCTTGGATGCTAAGGCTACCTACTCATCTTTCTAGGGTTCTATCTTTCACTATCTCATTGTATTTCATCTAGTTTCACCATGAATATGGTGAACTAAACTCTTCTTGTTGTTGGGGAATCAATGTAATCTTGTGAAGCTCTCATATATGGAATCTTGTGTTTAAACATCATATCTTTGATACATGCTTTCTTTCATCATTAGTTAGGGTTTTCCCTCTCTGCTTAAAGCATGCATTGTTTAACTCATTCGATGTCATGATTATTGATTTTAGTGATATGGACACATACGGTAAAATCTAGATCTGGGGAAATTCTCCCAAAAGCAATATCGCCTAGACATAGGGATATGAGGGTTGGTTGCCTTTAAGCTTCTGTGCTTCAGAATTAATTATTAGGGATGCTAGGAATTGTATGAACTCGTAATTAAGGATAGGCTTTCTTCGCCGAGACATCAGGTTTAAGGTAATTTAGAGAGTGGCATTAACATTGAAGAAAAAAATGATGAATTCCTAAAATATATGAGAGTGCATAAGATGAAATTGATTACCCCAACAACAAACTCATCCATATAATTCATTCAGTGTTTGTGTTCTTCTTTCCCATTGATCATCACATGCATACATGCTTACTTTTTGTCTTTTGCATTTGAAACTTATAACAATTTGTTCACAAGTCTTAAATAATCAAGAAATCATATAACTAACTAGGCCGTGAGTCCTTTGGGAGAACGATACTTGGTCTTACCGAGTTTATTACTTGATATGATTCGGTCACACTTGCCGAGGGTTAAACAAGTTTTTGGCACCGTTTTCGGTGTTCATAAATTTGTCATCAATCACAACGAAGGCATATGGGATAAATAGGTGTCTTAGCATTGTTTTAATTACTTGTACAATTTATTTATTTTGTCTGTTCTAACTATAATGTACTAACACCTTGTAAACAGGTATGACGAGCTTTGGATCAGGTCCGACAGGAGAAGGGGGTAGATCTGGGACTCAGATGCTTGATGTTACATCCCGTCGGGTTAATGAGAAACCAATGACGGTGGAGTTTGATCCCCGAACATTTGTGCTTATTGGGGCACATGCAACATCGTTCAAAAGTTACTTGGGCGTGATGGCAAAAGCACATGTCCCTATTGTCGCTACCTGTTGGGATGATGTCTCACAGGTTGACAAAAATCTTCTATGGTAGGATATTTTGGTATGTTTAAGATGTTTTACTTCCATCATTGACTTATTTTTGTTAATCATAATTTAACCTTAATTTTGCTTTTAACAGGAAAATTGGAATATCCCTAATGATGAGAGGATAAGGAAGAAGATTTTATCCCACATTGCAGTCCGGTGGAGGGACTTCAAGACGAGAATGACATGTCAATACATCTTTGGCTCTAAACAGAACGACACTCCTTGTACAAAATATAAAATAACTGAGGAGGAGTGGGTGCAGTTTAAAGAATCTAGACTTACTCCTGAGTGGCAGGTATGTTTTTTAATATTTTGCTGTAGTCACACAACATGTTAATTTGTGATTTATGCTTAATGATTTTCATTTTTTCATAGGTGAAAAGGATAGCCGCCCAGCAGAGGCAGAAGCTTAATGATACACCACACGTACTGTCATGTGGTGGTTATGCGTTATTAGAGAAAAAGATGAGAAAATGTCGCGCTGAGGAGTTAGATCTTGAGTCACCTCATCTAGCACCTCCACCAGCCAGACATGAATTGTGGAAGGTCGGACAAAGTCCAATGGCCAGTTATATCCCAGTTTGCTCAGGAGATATCCCATAGAATTGTAAGTGGAAACTTTTAACTGATTACCATAGTTCATAAAAAATTATGTAACAAACTTTTTAATGTGTCTAGCTTCATTATGATATGCAGGATGACTTGGTTGACCAACAAAGTCAAGGCACATTTGTGGCACAAGGTAGGGAGGACCTCCTAGTAGCAGCCACAAGTCGGCTAGACCACCTAGGTCATGTGCGTGGTGTTGGAGGAGCTATTGGATTGAGGGACTACTTTGGCCCTAAACCAAGAAGCACAGAAGCCGTGACTCAGGAAATGGTTAGTAGCATCAGGCAACAGGTGAAAGTCGAATTAGAGGAAAGCATGGGTGAACGCTTCAGAATGCTCGAAGAAAAACTTGCGATGATCACTCAACAACAGTAACAACAACAACAACAACAACAACAACAACAACAACAAGAGCAACAACAAGAGTAACAACAACAGTCACAGTAGGAGGACGCCCCTACAGATGATCCTACTGCACCTCGTGTGAGCACTAAAGGCTCATGCTCTACTACAAATCATAATGATTACAATATTTCGTATGAGTTTTTGGTTGATGAGGATCCTCCGCGCGTAGTGGAATTGGGACGATAGATTGCAGGAGGCCAGACCATTCATGGTGCTCCTTTATTGCCCACTCACGCACGGGTAATGATTGATGATCCAAGAGACCCCCAGGCTCGAGTGCCATTGCTTACATCTGAAATCCAATTCGTGGTGGAGGCCTTAGGCACATTTATAGCTTGGCCTAAGGCTATGATCATGCCATATTTTGGCCCACCAGCGGTATTATATTCTTCTTTTTATTATCTTAAATCTTCAAGTTATAATTAAACGATTCCTAACTTTTGTAAATGTGAGTTGCAGGTCTACCGTCCTGAGAAACAATCAATTGCTCAACCTGTGAACGAGGCTCGTGAGGAAGCAGAAGACCATGATGCTATATCCATATTGACCTCCAGATTAAATAAGTTGAGAAAAGGACCGGTAGAGATGTTGTGGGAGTTAGGAACATTTGGCCTCGAGTGCCATGTTCCATTGTATATTAATTTCGATGATGCTTATGAGATCATTGGTGGAGAAAAAATGCTCAAAATTTCATGCATACAACTATGATGCATGTAAGTTTTTTATTTGTTATTTTCCAATTTGTATATTAGTATTATTACTTTTTAATAAATATACTTAACTTTATTCTTACAGGTACATGGACACCATCATAGTTGAATCAGGTCGGGCGTCAGTTTATGGCTTTCTTGAACCTCAGACCATTCAACCATCTGGAAACACATTAGATTTCAGAAAATCATATATTCAAACATGGATGACTGAGTCTAACAAAGAGATATATATCGCGCCAGACATTGATGCGTATGTGTTTCCCAATATTGTCAACTTTTATCAAATTTTAATCAAGAAACTAACTCACAAATTGTTGGTACATTACAGGGGCCATTGGCAACTCATGGTGATCATTCCAAAAAAAGCACAAGTTGTATGGTTTTGTTCTCTTCATAGGAAGATTAAAGCGGAATTGAAGTCCTTGATACAAACGTAAGTATTACATTCATTTTTATCAATTCATTATGATATTAATATATTAACTTATGTTTCAAATGTTTCAAATTTGTTTAGAGTTGTGACTAGGGCTAGAGGACAACAACTTGAAATTATATATCCTAAGGTTGGAATTCGTTGATCTTTAACCTTTAATTTTCGTAGTCAAATTTAAACCATTACATTTTACTAAGTTCTTTAACATGTTTAGTGTAATAAGCAGAATGCTTCCTCGGCATGTGGCTACTACATCATGTCATGGATGAAGGCAATCATCTGAGCAGAAATCAGAGGGGAATGGACTGAGGTGAAAATTTACACTTGAAAATCTTACAAATATCAATAAACTTTTGACATTCAAATGAATATAATAGTAAAGTTTCCTTGATTATGCAGTGGTTCAACACTACCTCTTCATTGTCCACTTCAATAAAAACGACGATAAGAGAGGATTGGGCACGATATTTGAATAAACATTTTAAATAGCTATAACTTTAGGTTTTTCCTTTCATGATAGTAGCATTTGCTTACTTGTGCAGCTTTTGAACTATTAATAGATTATTGTGAATAGATGAATACTGTGAATAGATGAATGAAAAATTAGGTTCTTTAAAGTTTTGATGATAACATTAACGTCTTTTAGTTTTACTATTTAATTGGAATTGATGAATTGATGATAGCATGGTTTAAATTAATTAATTTTGTGAATATATATGAATCGGAAAATTGGTTTTTGTATTTCAGGTTTGGTTGAATGAGCTAAACCGAATCAAATCCAAAAAAAAAACACTAAAGGTAACGTCGAAGTACACACCATTTAACGTTCAAACATCAACAGTAACGTCCCATATAGACAATTTCGACGTTAACCTTACATCTTTCCCTTATACTTGACGTCAAAAATTTCTTTAAATATAAATATTTATTCAAATATTACAAAAAAATTGACGTCTTCTTTGAGCTTCGACGTGAACATTACGTCCATTATCTTCCGCATCGATGTTAAGTTTACGTCACTTCCCTCGTACATAAGACAACAAATCTTACTATAAATATAAATATTTATTCAAATATTGAACGTCAATCTTTTTACTAACTGACGTAACCTCACGTCGTTGCACAATGTCGACGTTAGGTTTACGTTAGATCTCGATATAATCAACGTGAAATTGTCCTATTAACGTCACCTCGTGATATTCGACGTAAAAATTACGTCACCCGCTGTGACGTCAATCTCTAATTCGTCGTTAAAAGTCAAAAATAACCGACGTAATATGCTGTTTTTGTACTAGTGATCCTCAACATTCATTGCATTTTTCACAACCTTCCACATTTCAATACATTTTAATCGATTGATTTTGTGTACAGGTACTCTTTGGATGGGTGGTTTGTGATGTTCGTTTCGTTTCAACACCAAACTCACCTTCAAGGTTAATTTTGTTTTAGTTTTTCATGTTTTCATTTGGTTGGTAAAACTAAGAGTATGCTCAAATGAACTCCAAAATGGATTGAAATTTTGTATGAAGGTAAAAAAAATCAAAAAAACCATCTGCAAAAAATTTCAACTCAAAACTCAAAGTGTAACTATTTTAAATATTTTTGCAAAGTTTTAAAAAAAATAAAATAAATTTCTGAAAAACAGAAAACAATGTTTCCTAGGTGATCTGGAAGGTTTAGCTGGCTACGCGAGCTATCACGATATAAAAAATAATTTCTACCCCAAATCAATATATAATAATAGAAAAACAGTTAACCAGAGTGAAAGTTAGAATCATTTTAAGATCCGCAATGCAAATAATTTTTAAAGTTCAGATTGACTCAAATTAAGGGCTCATAGGATTTTTCTCTTCAAATGAGTTTAAAAGAGTGGTTAAAAAAAATTTCATTGAAAGATAATGACCATAGCCATGAAAACCAAAAATCACTTTAAATAGTTGTTCTTGTGTGCATGTCTATTTTTTGTGTGCAGGTCTATTTTTCTGTGTTTTTGGGTTTGTGTTCTTGTATATATGCTATGGAATGTTTACAGAAACAAGCATTTTTTTTTAAAACAACAAACATACTTTAGAGAGTGGTTCTAGTAAAAACCGAGGCAAAAAAAAAGGGTTTAATGCCTCGGTTCTAGATACAACTGAGATCGTAGACCCCTTAATTAATTAATTTGAAGAGTCTACTGCCTCGGTTGGAATCAAAACCAAGGCAATAGAACTATATTTTTTTTGTGATTTATTGCTTTGGGTTTGTTGAACCGAGGAAAAATCGTAACCTTTTTGCTTCAGTTTTTGAACCTAGACAAAAAGTCCTCAACTTTTTATCTCGTGTGAATATACCTCGGGTCTACAACTATTGTCAGACACCCAAAATAACTGTTGTTGTATCCCTTCGTTACATTACTGCTAAAACCTTTTAAACACTAACCCTTACCTCGAAAGATATTACACCCAACTTTTTCACTAGAAAAAGATAAGGAATTCAATGTTGTGTGATCCTTTGGCATAGAAAGGAGGCTAGATATAGTTCACAATTGGAAAACCATGAAAAAGAGCTAGGAAATCAGAAACATAAGAAAGAAAAAGGTTTTGAAGAAGCACCAATTCAAAAGTAGAAAAGATCGAGATAAAAAGCAATAGGTATATGAAAAATGAAATGAACAACAATAGGCTTGAAAATTAAAAGAGTGACTCTTTCAAATCCTCAAGAAAAGCTGAAAAGGAAAAAGATAAACTCATTGTACACATTGGTTGCTCTTCTTTATTTCAATGAGTTTTGTGTATAATTTAAAAACCACGATTTCCTTTGCAGTCCAGCCACGTTACAAACCCATGAAAGTCCTTAGTGATCCATGTAAGTTATGAGTAGGAAGTATTCAAAAGATGAGGTACAAGGTCTAGAAAGAGAAAACTACCATTGTGATGAGTGAAACACTACACTTGAGAGGACTTTTGCTGCACAAACACATATTACATTTAAAAACTTTACATTGACACAAAGTTGCAAAAGCCAATACTGTGGTTTTTGAAATATAATGGAACATTTATGTTTTCCTAACTTGCATTGTTTAGTGAAGAGGAAACTATTCCACTCAGTTCATGAACGAACCTTTTGATTGTATATACACTTGTTAATTTAGATTTTATACTTGTGTGAGGACAAACAAGGTTTAAAGTTGGGGGTGTTGATAAATTTCTAGTATGAGTGAATTTTAATATTGAATTGGCACTTATCTTATAATTATGTGAAAAATTCATGTTAATCACACTAATTTTACTTGTTTTGTAGGTTTAGAAGAAATGAGAGAGTCAAAGTTGAATTTTAAACAAAAAATAAAGAAATTCCAAGTATTTTACAATAATTTAACTAGAATACGTCCACAAGGCTAAAACGGGGCTTGAGCTGAATAGAGAAAATCCATCATGGATGGTTTCGTTAAGCCTTGACCTAAGGCTAAAGCCATGGAGAATCTTTTATCAACGAAGTAATCTCATGAGGCTCGAACCTAGGAATGCACAAGTTTAGCCATAGAGTAAACCCAACTAGGGAGGAAACCCACCTATGGAGGAAACCTCACGATTGGAGGCATAAACTACTGCTGGAGCCACGTTGTCAGAGCCTATATACAAAAAAACTTTTGGGGGACTTTTTCAGATGAATTTTAGAGAGATTTAGAGAAAAACTCAAGAGAATCTCCGCACTCACTTCTTTAGTATTTAATAGAACATCTTTAGAGGATTAGGACATGAAGTTTCTTCCTACCATTTATTGTAAGAAAAGTTATGGCTTGTTTCTCTTACCAAGAAGGGGGGGGGGGGGGGCGGTTGAATTGGTAATCAATAAAAACACTTTCTTTTTGAATCTTTTTGGAAACTTTAGATGATCTTTAAATGCGCACAATAGAAACATCAAAATAATGCAATAGGGAGATTAAGGATAGAAAACAAACATAGTCTTTTTATCCTAGTTCGACCTCAATGCCTACATCCAGTCTCTTTCAATCAACCTTAGATTGAAAGACTTTCTACTATAAAGATTTGAGTTTTTACAACAAGGCTTTACGTAGACCACACTGCCAAAATATAAAACACCTCTCTAACTCACACCAATCTAATATAGCAAACAAAAATTTGCAGAAGAACAATCATCTTCACTATAGTAACGCTTTGAGACCTTTTTCAAAGTACCAAGAACACCAAGTTCTTCTTCCTGGAAACACGCGCAAGGAAACAACATAATCCCACTGAACCGAGGCATATAAGTTCGCCTTAATTACAGAAATGCCATCACGTTTTAATATGCTTCGGATTTGTGAAAACCGAGGCATATTAAGCGCGTTAAAAGACTGTTTTTTTACTAGTGTAATACTAGACTTAATTGATTACATAAACAGTGTAATCGGTTAAGTCCTACACTTAGACATTTTTGAAAAAATTTTCTTCAAAAGCACATCACTGTACATTTCAAGCAAGTGTATGGAAAGACACGAGTTTTAATTGATTTTATACATAATGTAATCGATTTAAACTTGTGTAGTTTGCCACAGATTTAAGCATAAGCTATCTAATGAACTTAATTGATTACTAAACCAGTGTAATCGATTACTTCATACAGATTTTCTTTGTGCAAGTGGTTTTAACATATGAACACATGAGAATGCATACAACAGAAGTAAACACATTTATGATCACAGTAAGTATGCATAACAATAAGTTTAGCAACATATGTATCAAACATAAAGACACATTTTTGTTCTTGTCATGGTAACATGTATGTGTTGTCATCATCAAAAACCAAACACAGGAGAACTGGGTTTAGCACATTGCACCAAAGTTGGGAATTCAACTTTTACTCGAATTTTAATCAGTTAGGTTTTAAGTGTAATCGATTAAATTGATCCTGATGGCCAATATGTCTCAAACCATGAGCAAAGGTGTAATTGATTATGGTTTCTTGAATTCAATAGGTAAAGAAGTATTGAATTTTGTGATTAACAATTCTCATGAGCCTATTAAGACAGGAATATCAAGGAGATCAAATCAAATGAAGAAATGAGTCACCATCTTGGAACTTGCAGAAAATCCAGAAAATGAAGAAATTGGTTTAATGGCAAAAAGATTCTCAAAATTCTTGACATGTAAAAGGAAATCATACATAAGTCCTACAGAAAATCAAGAGCGCTCTAAAGACCAAGATCTGCAGCAAGAGAATGAAACTAGTAAAGATGTATGCAATCACCCAAAACAACAAACAAATATGAGCATGATGGCCAAATCTTCACAGGCTGGAAGCAGTGATGAAAAAGGTGAAAAAGAAGCCATGTGGTATCTGGACAACGGATGTTCCAAACATATGACCAGAGATCCTACAAGGTTCAACAACCTATCCTACAAAACAAGTGGTCATGTTACATATGGGGACAACAATAAGGGTAAAATTGTTGGTATTGGTAAAATACAAAGACACTCTTCATATATCATTGAAAATGTCTTACTTGTTGATGGGCTGACACTACCAAAAAGACGGGCAATACCGAAGGCCAGAAGCCCTTGGAAAAAGCCAGAAACCGTTGGTACAAGGTAATTACAGACGGCTTATCGACGGCCAAAGAGCCCTCGGTAAATTGCTTGTCACTAAGATTTATCGAGGGCTTCCGCCCTTCGGTAATTACCCAAGGGTACGAGCCTTCGGTAATTACCGAAGGGCGGAGGCCCTCGTTAATTACCGAAGGGTGGAAGCCTTCGGTAATTACCTAACGTGGGTAATTACCGAAGTGCATAAGCCTTTGGTAAGTTCAAGGTAGATCCAAGGCACAATTGTATTTCTTATGAAACCCTACAAACCTGTATAAATTGTTCACAACACAAACAGACCTGCATAACATTTTCCAATAACATACAGACCTGCATAATGTGCATCTCAATGATGGAATCATTGATCAGAATGACAATATAACATCTGAATCATCCAATCATCCATAGAACATGTATTTATAAATAAAACATTATACAATGTAACATAATGATGTTCTAACATCCAAATCATCCAATTGATCTAACATCCAAATGATATATCTAAACTCCAAATGCTCTAATATCAAAATGTTTCTATAACAACTAAAAACAAAATAAAACTAATAATTTACATAGTTATCATCAGAATGATCTTCATCATCCTGCTCCTCTGTAGATGGCTGGACTGGTGTGGGTTGGACTGATGTCGGGTGGACTGTTGTGGGTTGTTGAGGGATAGCGGGTGACGGGGAGGGTTGTGGTTGGGTCGGAGGGATATTGAATTGATCCTATGAAGTCTCAGGCAACACTCTCATGATCAGGGCCTTAAAGTTTCTAAATTTTGCTCTAAAATCAGTGATTTCTTGGTCACATTGCTCCAGTGCCTGCATGAGGCGGACAACGACCTCGTCAGCAGTAGTGGTGGAAGAAGAAGGTTGGTGCTTCAGAGTACCTCCTCTTGATGTTGTATAGTTTGCAGCAAGTTGTCTTCCACCGTACACTCGTCCCTTTTTCTTCCCACCAACGATGTCGACCCAGCACTGTGTCCTACGGATGTCGTCTTCTTCATTACTCGCATTATCCGGTGTAGGACCTTACCCATGTTCAGATCTAACCTGTGAAAGTCTCGTAGAAAATTCTTCCTGTTCAAACATTAAAAGCAATGTTAGGGAATGATAGAATAACATAAATGAAAAATTACTAATAGTTCTAGTGTTATTTGCTTACATGAGTCTTTCGAGATCTTTCATCAACGAATTCATTAGTGCCCTTCCGAACATGAGTCTGTGCAAAGACCTCATCAACATGGACCGCCCGTCCCAGAGCTTGTGCCTGTAACATAATTTATAGTTACAAGTGTACATATGAAATAGAAAATACATAACTTATATATGAAAGAAACAGAAAAGTAATGAAAGTTTACCATACAATGGCATGCTCATGAATCGTGATCGACCCACCAGTATGCAGGGTGCCACCCTTTTTAGAAGCTATGTTCCTCTGGGCTTTGGCACACTTATTGTGAAACTCTACTGAATTCCAATGAGCCAGTAAAGAGTTCCAAATTTGCTCGCCCAACCAGTAAGGGCGCTCTCCTGCATTGCGGGCATCCCTAAACATCTTTGACAGCCGATGAGATGCTTTCATGTGGAAATTTCTTTGTATTTGTTTTTCATGTTCATGTTTCCACTGCACCTTCATCAGTAACATGAAACAGAGCAAACATTGATTAATGAACATACTAAAAGAAGAATGACAATTAGTTTAATGGATTGTTCACCTGAAAATGCTCCCAGAATGGCTTTTTTTCGTCATCAGGTATTGCTCCCCAAGTAGGCCATGGACTTAAAAACTGTTGCTTAATTGAACGTGTGATGGCCTAGGAAGCAACCCTGGATGGAATAAACCTGCATAATAAAAGTCATTTGAATTAATGCAAACTTTAAACATCATAATGGTTAAACAAGGGATTAAAATCTTTCCCTTTACCACACGGCTCAATCCATGGTCGATCATGGAGGGCGAAGTCAAGACCTTCACCATCACCAATTGAATCTGGATCAGCAGATGATGTGACAGTCTCAGGAGATGGTATACAAGATGAGGAAGGTATAGAAGTAGGGTCAGGGGGAGGAGTGGGGGTAATAAGCATAGGGGGAGGAGTGAGGGTTATAATCACAGGAGGAGGAAGAGGGTCTGCTGCAGGGGTAGGAGAAGGGTGTATTGCAGAGGTAGGAGTAGGGTCTACTGCAGGGGTAGGAGGCTGTATTGTAGGGGTAAAAGGAGGCCCCACAGATGATGGACTGGGGGCAACAGTGGTAGGTAGTTTAGCAAGCACCCTAAGTACATACTTTAGTGTCTGCCGTTGCCTCTTTTTAGGCCTTGCTACCCCCTTTCCTTTATCAGGACGTTCTGAACCTTGTCCTGTCATTACTGCATTGAAATGGTTACAAATAAAGCGAAACAATAGAAATGAATAAGGAATGATCAATACAAATTAAAGTGAATGTAAAATAATTGCATACACAGTCTTAAAAGATGGTATTTTAGATAACTCTATTGGAATGATAGTTCAATTTGCTACAATAGATGTCCAACATTCAATCGTCGTCATCATGATCTTCATCTTCATCTTCTTCTTCCAGATCATCGTCATCATCATCATGATCTTCTTCTTCTTCTTCTTCTCCATCATCATCATCATCATCATCATCATCATCATCATCATCATCATCATCATCATCATCATCATCATCATCATCATCATCATTTTCTTCTTCTTCTTCTTCTTCTTCTTCTTCTTCTTCTTCTTCTTCTTCTTCTTGTTCTTCATCACCTTGTATTGCTGCTTCTAATTCATCTTCATCACCATCAGGGTCGACCAATGCGGTTTTACGTTCAACTTCAATAATTTCTTATGGTTGTGACATTTGGTCAAGCTGGTAGGCAACATCTTCCTTAACCTCATTTGAGTCAATGCGACCTCTAGGCTTGGTTTGTATTGCTACGACCCAACCACGCTTGTCAATATTGCGGAATGGTGGATATGGCACATAATAAACCTGTCTGACATTAGTTGGTAGAATGAAAGGATCAAACGGTCCATATCTTAATCTCTGGTTGAGTTCGACAATATTAAAGCGTGGATCCACTCTAGTACCAACTCTAGAAGGATCAAACCATTCACAATAAAAAAGTACTACTCTGTTTGGAGAAGTAGTGGTGTTGTACTCTAGCTCATATATTTTATGAATGATGTCGTAGAAATCATCATAGGAACCTTCTGGAAGGCCCTTGACGTACACACCACAATTTGTTGTTTTCTTTCCTTTAGACCACTCATGTGTATGGAATTTGTAACCATTGGTGAAGTAAGTGTGCCATTCTTTCACACTTCTCATTGGCCAATTGGATAGATGTCTTAACTCTTGAACCGTGGGAGTTAATGCCTGATTAAAAACCTACAAAGATAATAAAAAAAATTTAAAAGCAAGAGTCAAATTAACCTTGCTTTAAACATAGTAATAAGTAAGGACCTGATTTCTGAACCAATGGGAAACTCTGAGTGTATTCTAGCAGAAGCATTTCCTTCTGCGACTTGCTCAGCCATAAGAAATGACCTGCTACAAATGATATGTATTAGTGTATAACAATTGTACCATTGCAAAGATAAGAGATGGATGATGACATACTCAAGATACGGCTCAACTTCACTGCAATTGATTAAGACATGGACATGAGCAGAGTTGAATTCAGCATCAGTTAACTAATGAGTGAATTCTTTCCCTACGTGAAGGCCTGATTGTCGGAAAACTAATAATGCACCTTGTCGTGGTTGAACTTGCCATTGCATTTCATTTCTGACATGAGTAGGGGACAACATGAAGTTTTTGAAATAATGTGAACAAAAATACATTGTCTCTTTGTGCAAGTAAGTTGCACAAATTGAGCCTTCTACTCTAGCTTTATTTTTGACTGAACGTTTGGATTCTCCCATAAACCTTTCAAATGGATACATCCACCTGTATTGCACAGGTCCCCCAAGCCAAGCTTCATATGCAAGATGAATCGGAATATGCTCCATTGAATCAAAGAATGCAGGAGGGAATATTCTTTCTAATTTACAGAGAATAATTGGGATATTTTCTTCCATCTTTCTAAGGGAATTTTCCTTTAGTGTCGTGCAGCACAAATCTTTAAAGAAGTTACTGATTTCTATCAGTGGATTTAACACGTGCATTGGAAAACAACTGAACGCAAGAGGGATGAAAGTCTCCATGAATACATGACAATCATGACTCTTCAACCCTTGAATAGTACCGTTCTGAACATTAGCACATCTGGACAAGTTAGAAGCATATCCATCTGGCGTTCTAAGCTCCTTGATCCATCCACACACTATTCTTGCCTCGTCTTTTGACATGGTGTAATTTGCTTTTGGTTTAAATAATCGGTCGTTACCTTACGCCTTCAACTCTAAGTCTTTTCGTCCACAATACAAAGGTAAATCTTTTCTTGCTTTGTCATTACCTTTGGTCTTACCAATAACATTCATAACTGTGTTGAAGACATTGTCAACGAAATTTTTTTCTGTGTGCATGACATCGAGGTTGTGTCTTAGCAAGTTGTCTTTCCAATAGGGAAGATCCCAGAATATGCTTCTTTTAGTCCAATTATGCAATTCTCCAAACCCTTCTATCCTATTCTGACCAGATTCAGTGACTTTTGGATGGTCTTTCACTCTTCTCCAAACGTGTGATCCAATCAACTTCGTCGGGGGCATATCCGTTTCAACTTGCCCTTTGCGAAATGCCTTTTTGTTTCTTCTAAAGGGGTGATCAATGGGCAAGAACCGTCGATGGCAGTCAAACCAACTACTTTTCCGACCATAACTTAATTGGAATGACTTTGTATGTTCCATGCAATGTGGACAAGTTAATCGACCATGTGTGCTCCAACCAGATAACATGTCATACGTTGTGAAGTCATTAATAGTCCACATCAAGGCTGCCCTCATAAGGAAATTCTTCTTCCTTGAAACATCATACGTCCAAACATCATTCCATAGCTTCTTCAAATCATCAATCAAAGGCTCTAAATAAACATCAATTGATGATTTGGGGTTAGATGGACCTGGTATTATACATGATAAGAACATGTAAGGCTTTGTCATACACATCTCAGGTGGTACATTGTATGGGGTAACTATCACGGGCCAGCATGAATATGGTGATGCAAACGCCTGAATGTACGGGATAAACCCATCAGAGCATAGATCAAGTCTGACGTTACGCAGTTCACTAGCAAACGATGGATGTTTACGATTGAAGTGCTTCCAAGCTTCACCATCAAAAGGATGACGCAAAAATCCTTCAGTTTTGTTACCATCATGCCATGTCATGTGGTCTGATGTTTGCATTGAAGTAAACATTCTTTGTAATCTTGGAATTATAGGCAAGTAGAACATGGACTTTAAGGGAATTGGTTTTTTTTTCCTCCGTCCAGCATGCATCGTATAATATCGAGGTGAGCCACAAAACTTGCATTCAACCAACAATGCATCATTTTTGCCACTGTCATTGTCATAGAATAACATACATCCATTAACACAACAATCAATCTTCTTGACTTCCAATCCCAACTTTGAAACACATTTTTTGGCTTGGTAATAATTCTTCAGCATAAAATTGTTTGGTGGTGTCAAATCTAACATCAATTTTGTATAAAAGTCCACTGCTTGAATGGGAACGTTCCAATTAGATTTGCCAGCCATGAGTCTAATGCACACTGACAATTTTGACTCAGATGAACCTTCAAATACAGGTAGATTTGCCTCTGTCAGTAAATTGTAAAACCTCTTTGTGGTTTCATTTGGAGACTCTTCATCATGACTATCGTTTGCTTCTTGTTCAACATGGCGACGAAGAGCATTGTCGACCATCTCTTGCATATAGGCAAATTGATCTATCTCAGATGTATCTACAATAGTATTCGAACCTGATGCAAGCCGCTTTTCAGCTGTAGTGGAGGTCGAAGGAATTTGTTCACCATGAAATGTCCAAACCGTGTAATTAGGCATGAACCCTTTTTAATAAAGGTGAAGTTTGACGACTTCATCTTTCAAAATCCTTGTACATTCGCACTTGATGCATGGACATCGAATCCTTCCATCAAGAGCATAATATTGATATCGTCGGGCCGTCTCCACAAACTCTTCAACTCCGATGACAAAAGATTCCTTCAAACCTCTCCTTCCACTATAACAACGGTCATACATCCATCCACGATGGTTGGGAAAATGGGCCATGTTCTGTGACAAGCCAAACAAATAAAAACTTAGCGAAAACAGCAACACTCCATGTGACATAAGTAATAAACCTATTACTACTCAAGTCGAACATGGAAGGCAATTTGAACACTATTGTCATTGGCATTCAATAAGGGCATGCAAAGAGAAGTCCTCAGTATTGAAATGCCTTTGACATCCTAAGTGGTTGTGTATTAAGTTTGGGGGAGTCAATTTTCTGACATTACTAAAGTTCTCTTTTATAGAGTACTTCCACATATTTTGTACAATGTAAGTGTTTAAGGTACTTTTACCCTTTTCATTCCATTGAGAATGTGTGTAGTACCATAGGACTTTAAATGACTACTTAACTTCATCAAGTTGTAGCCTAATAAATGAATACATAATATACAGGAACATACAATATATACATCAACATACAACATATACATGAAAATTCAGTCATGGTCTAAATGCAGGTTTGATAACAAATTTCTGCAAGGAAATAAAATTACACAACAGTGATCAATACTAACCACTTCAAGAACTTTGTTTCATGAATTGAAACATGTTAAAACTGATATTTAACTCAAAACCAAACTGCTACTCAAAATCACCTTTCTACTTCCCAAAATTGACTCAAAATTTGTGGTTTTGGAAGTGATATTGTGCCTAAGCCATTCTGACACTTTGGTAATCATTTCAACAGTTTTAATTCATCAAAATACACTTGTTTGACCTCTAATTAGGCACAAAATAGAACTGGAACTCAGATTCACTTTGCAAGTTCCAAAAATGGCTCAAATATCATGATTTGACATAATATTATTTAGGTTTCAAGTAGGCAAACTTTGAGATGTAGCTACTTCATCTATTTTGACATGTTTCTTAGCTTCCTTTAACAACTTTAAACTTGTTATGATGCGTAGAATACACAGTCTTAGGTTACTTTAGGTCAATTCTCATTTTCTCACCTATTTAGTACACTTTTTAGGTTTAAGTAGCCGAATTTTGAGATTGTGCTACTTGATCCAATTTGACATCTTTCTTAACTTTATTTAAGTACTTTAAACTTGTTAGGATAAGAACATTACACATTCTTAGGTTACTTTAGGTCTATTTCGAAATTGTGACCTATTTAGTACACTTTTTAGGTTCTAGGGTGTCATATTTTGAATTCTAGGTTTTTTTTTGTAGTGTGAGTTTCTAGTTAGCATTGTTTTACCATTCTAAACTTCTTAGGACAATTTCTTCGTAGTTGCTTAGGCTAGTTTAGTGTACTTAGCAAAATTTGACCATTCTAGTGCATTCTAATTTAGTGTAGTTTGGACCTTGCTGTTTGAGTTGTGTGTGAATATAATTCGAGTTTAACTCTACCTAGCTGCTATTTTCCAGCTTGGTCTTGTGTAGTTACACATTCTAGAGTCACTTTTAACATTGCCTAGTCCATTGAATCTTATGAACTCAGTTTTGGTGGTGTGATGGAGTGATTTTTTTGCATTTTTGGCCATAACAATGTAAGTTTTCGAATGATAGCATTTCTATGTTGTGTGACAGTTTGAGCAAGTCTAAAATGATGTTTAAAAGTTGCTATCAGAGTTCAATTAGTGATATAATGGTCTAAGTGCATAATAGTATACTAAACCATCAATTTTGAGTAAAAATTGGGAAGTGGCAAGGTGTTTTTGAGTAACAGTTTGGATTTGAGCCAATTCAAAGTTTGAACTAGTTTAAAAACACTAAATCAAGTTGCTAGAGTGATTAGTTTTGAGCTATAGCCACTGCTGTGAAATTTTGTGTCTTAAACCACCAAATTGTGAGTCATTTTTGTGGCAAAAATGGACCAGACAACACTTTGAGCCTAATTGTTTATGGTTAAAGACTTTGATTGCAAGCCAAAAGCCTACGAATCAAGTTTAAAATTATAAAAGTAAATAGCATAAGAAAATACCTATTTAGGAAACTTGTATAGGTCTTGAGTGATGCCAAGCATAATGGTTTATTTTGGAGAGAAAGTCCCTGATTGAAGGGGTACGTACAAGATAGCATTATAAAGGGTTTGGATTACGACAGATGGTGTATGGTGAAAGTAGAAAAAGGTAAAGCTATGAGATTTGCTTGCACATTTTGAAACTGTTCAAATGGGGAAACTAGGCTTCGATGCACAGTGCCAAATCTAAAGAACCTAATGGTTACAATGATTATGAGTTTGTTATTTGCTTTAGTAGTGACTAATTAAATTGTGTTTCTTATTAATGTAAATTATTTTACTTGCATTCTAGGAGGTTAAACAATAACATCCTTACAGGATCCTGTCCTTAGTCTCTTAGCAACATCGAAGGTCAAACCCTTGTGTAAGTCTTTATCACCTTGTTGCACCATTAATTTTCCTTTTTGGGAAGAACTAACTAGATCTTTAATTACAAGATTTGGGGGAAACATAGGTGTATGTTGAGAAACTGGCAGCATTAAGGCAGAAAGGGAATGTGGAGGAATATATTTAGGATTTTACAAGATTAATAAATAAGCATTTGAGTTGATAGAGGAACACCTATTGGGTTATTTCTTTGTTAGACTGCAGGGAGATATAAGGAGCCAGATTAGGCCCACAACCCCAAAGATTTATTGAAATGGAGATTTCCAGGGATGTTAAAGAGGTCACCAAAGATTCTGGCATCAATAGGGGGCAGCCAGTTGGAGCAGCCAATCAGCTGGAAGGTATCAGGGAGGTTATGGGGTTATTTTGGGCAAAGAAGTGTTCATAGGAACCAAAAGCGGACAAAGTACAAGGAGTAACCTTAATACAGCATGAAAGGAAAGGACTAGTACCACTAGAGGTTCCAAGATGGGCAATTGATAATAGTTGAAAAACTGTTATTTTCATGCTTAAAATTGATACTAAAAGCAACCTTTAAACTTAAAAACTAGCTTGGAATCATGCTTTTGTTCATATTTTTAGAAATAAGAGAGTTGGACAGGTTTATGCTTGATTTCAGTGTTTTATGCAGGTTTTAAGGTGAATTTGATGAAAGAAGTGAAGAAGGATAAATATGGAATCAGAAAAAAACTCAAAAAGTGCAAAAGAAGAGAAGTCGTAAGTACCGCTCAGCGCTAGTTTACCACTGAGCGACACTAATGAACACCCGTTGGCTCCGCTGAGGGGTGAAAGTGCAGCTGAGGGGAAGAATTCAACACACGCACTTACCGTTGAGCGGTAGTTTACCGCTGAGCGCCATTATTTTGGGCTTAGACCCACTTTTGTGTAATATTTCGAATGGTATATAAGCTTTAGGACTTCCTAGGGTTTGTATCTTTGGCAGAGTACGAAGCAAACACACACTTTCCCACCCCTTGGAGGAAGATCTTGAATGCTAAGGCTACCTACTTACTCAATATACATTTTCTATTCAAGCATAAACAAAGTTGAATGAAGTAGTAAATGTGTGTAGCATTTACACAAAAAGTTGAGGTGTGGAATTGTGGTAAGTTAGTAAGCTGATTAAACATATTATGGAGGGTATACGGCAGGGAGATGAAAAAAAAACATACGGGAACCTTTTTCAGGTTTCCTCTTTTATTTCCTCTATTGCACTATTGTTTTATCCCTTTTGGTACCCTAAGCACGAAGTCAATTTAAGAAAGCACAATCTTCTATTAACCAATACAGGAAAGAGAGTTTCCAGAGCAAGAAAGAGTATGTGTTTTTAAGAGAGGTAGACGGAGAAAAGAGAGATGGGAAGAGGGAGGGTTGAACTGAAGAGGATAAAGAACAAAATCAACAAGCAAGTCACATTTGCCAAGAGAAGAAATGGCTTGCTCAACAAGGCCTATATGAGCTCTCAGTCCTTTGTGATGCTGAGGTTGCTCTCATCATTTTTTCCAACTGTAGCAAGCTCTATGAGTTCAACAGCACCTCAAGGTATATGTACATTCATAAATAAACTCTTTATGCTTATGGTTGTCTCATGTTTGATTGTTTGAATGAGAACACAATAACTAACCTAGATTCCTATTTAGAACTACAAACCAGAAACAAGATCAGGCAAATCAAATGAAAGAAGAAAAATGGAACATAATCTCATGTTTCTCATTATACAATTACAAATTGATCAATTCAATAATCACAACAATATAGAATCACACACCACACCACATTTCCAACACATGTATATCATATCTGTGGGGTTTCAGGTGCGGAACGAAGGAATGTTACCTCGCGAGTGAAGTGTCCCGAACAGGAGTCCTCAAACCGGAAGTGAAGTTCAGGCCAATAGAGGTTTGCGGAGGCACGATTGAACTGCAATGGCGATTCACGAGCTCACGTTGCGGTTGAAGCACAATGGAGGGAGGCGAACTCCAGCACCCCGCGCCTACAGTCCTTGGACAAAATAATTGTGACGGTTCATAGATTGGGGAAATCAGAGAAGGGAGGGCAAATGTGTTTCAATGCGAAATGAAAATGTGAGAGGGAATACCTGATTTTCGCCCTAATGATAATGTGAGCGGCGAACTCCGGCAGCTAACGCAGGCGAACACCGCTAGCCAACGACCAAGATCCTTCGAGAAGATGACTCTAAGGACGTTCTTGGAATGGTCGGCCGAATGACGAAGATGGCTTCCTTGATTGAACGACGAGGCTGGAGCGCAATGATGGTGGAGGTAACAGTGTGCACAAGCAGCAGAGGGAGTTGGGAGAAGGACTTAGGGGAAGAAAGAGTTGGGAGATTCTGAATATTGGGGGGAAGAAGAGCTTTCGCAAAATGAGGGGGAGGGACAAAATTTTCTTATACACCAACCACTTACCGAAGGTCAAGTTCCTTTGGTAATGTCCCATGTCGATTACCGAAGGCCTAAATCCTCCAATTATGTACTACTTTAGAGATCGTCGAAAAATCCTTCGGTAATCCATGAATTTCCTGTAGTGTGAAACATAATCTGCTTAGTGATAACGGTTGATTTCACCGTTATTTCAGAGTAAATTTTGATATCAAATGAACCCTCTTTGACTTACAAACTTGTTTGTTCTCTTGATTTTGGTTTATTTTGGGAAATAATAGAGTTGAGGTTACACTTGAAGATTTTATCACTAAATCCCCTTGGTTTTGTAGGAAATTGGGATGAATTGGAAGAGGAGTTAAGTTGTCAAGAAGTTGGAACTCATAAAAAACAGAAAGAACACCAGAAGAAAAGGTTGCAGAAGGTCACACTCACGCTTGGGCGCCCTTTTCTTGACCCTCAACGCTGGAGCCTCGCAGTCACGCCTGGGCGTCCTTTTTGGGGCATTGAGCGCCATCCTTCCTGCAACGTTTCACGCCTGAGCGATCTCCATTGGACGCTGAGCGCCATTCTTCTCGCAAACACGCTTGAGCACCCTAAGTAGGGGCGCTGAGCGGTGGCAACGTTGGCCCATGGCTCAATTCAGCCCTATTTAAGGATTAACTGGACCTAGAGAGGGTATCTCTTGACAAAATTGACAAAAATTCAGATTTTCTCCAACTCTCTGAAGGCATAAGTGGATGCAGAAGCTCTCCTCTTCAGTGTTTAGGGTTTTTCTATCTTTTTATTCCATTGTCATCTAGTTTCTCCATGACGATAGGGAACTAAACATTCTTTGTTGTTGGGGGATGATGTAACCTTTTGAACTCTCATGTATTTAAATTGATTCTTATTTATTTATGCTTCTTTCATTAATTGTTAGGGTTATTCTTCTTTGCTCAATGCTTGTTATGTTTAACTCATTCATGGCATGATTGTTGGTTTTCATGATATATATGGACACATACGGGAAAACCTAGATCTGGATAATTGCTCCCAAAAGCAGTATTGCCTAGACATAGGAATATGACTTTTGGTTATCTTAAGCTTTTGTGCGTATGTAATGCAGAATTAATTGCTAGGGAGACAAGACATTGTAAACTAGTAATTAAGGATAGGTTTTCTTCGCCGAGACATCGGGTTTTAAGTAATTTAGAAAGTGATATTAACATTAATGAAGAAGATGAATTCATACATGCATGAGAGGAAACTTGGTGAAATCTAAACCCCAACAACATATTCATCGCATATTTTCAATATCATCCATTCACCTTTGTGTTTTTCTTTCAATTGGTCAAAATTGCATTCATGTTTGTTTTTATAGCATTTGCATTCAAAACCACTAAATTGTTCTTCAAAAGTCTTAATTAGTTGGGTAATAACATAATTGTTTAGTGCTGTGAGTCCTTTGTGACACGATACTTGGTCTTACCATTTTATTATTACTTGATATGATTCGGTACACTTGTCGACATCTTAACAAGTTTTTGGTGTCGTTGCCGGGGACTCGTGGTTTAAACTATACTTTTGTGTGATTCTTAACGATTATGTTGTATCTTTTATTTTTATCTTTTTATCTTTTTTATCTTTTTTATCTTTTTATATTTTTATCTTTTTTTATCTTTTAGTGCTAATTGGGTGCTCTAGTGTTTTGTTCTTTAGTGTATGTAGGGTAAAATTTGAACTGGGAGCACAAAAGTTTCTGAACCTCTTCTTGAAGGTTTGGATAACAGTAGAAGAAAAAGGAGAAACAGGACGTCTAGAGAACTTTTCCCTTGTCCTGAGACTCTGTTACAGCCTTCACCTCAAAGATCTGACTAGGAAACTGAAAATATGACTAAAGAGCAGAATGGTAGACGTACCCTGGCAGATTATGGAACAGTCATTGGCCCTCATCATTTTAATAGCATTGCAAGACCGAGGGTTAATTGGCAAAAGGCTTAACAACATATACATGGTTGACTTTAGGAAAACCTCTTTTAAATTTGTTATATGCTTGTTGTCTAAAGAAGATGAACCTTGGTTGTGGCACAAAAGACTTGCACACATTCACATGCCTCATTTAAATAAACTTGCATCTAGAGGTCTTGTGCTTGGATTGCCAAACATAAAGTATGAATCTGATAGACTTTGTGATGCTTGTCAAAATGGAAAACAAACCAGATCATCTTTCAAATCCAAGAGGATGATATCTACTCCTATACCTTTTGATCTTTTACACATGGATTTGTTTCCCTTCAAGAATCAAAAGTCTAGGAGGAAATCTTTATGGTTTGGTCTTTGTTGATGATTACTCTAGGTTCACTTGGACTTTCTTTATTGCATCTAAATGATACCTTTAAAAATTTTAAGAGATTTGCCTCTCTTATCCAGAATGAAAGAGATCTTAGGATAAAGGCTATTAGAAGTTGTTAAAAAAGAAGTGTTTCGTTTCTCACACCAAGAGGGGGGTGAATTGGTTTTGTATAAAAATGATAGCTTTTTTAAATCTTTTTCGCAAAACAGAAAGTCTTTAAACTTTTCTTGAATCATAAGTAAGAATATGTGTAATGCAGCAGTTCACTTAATCGAATGTAATGACAGTATAATCGATTTAATGTAGAGATAAGAAAATTCAAACACTGAGTTTTTATACTGGTTCGGCCAAGCCTACATCCAGTGTCCTTCCAATCAACCGGAGTTGGAAGCCAATGCACTATATAGATCTGAGTTTTTACAGCAAGGGCTTACAGGGACCTCATGTCAAAATGTAAATCACCTCTTTAACTCACTAATCTAACTATAGGCAATACAACAAACAAACAAGCAGCAAGAACAATCCTCTTCTGCTATCAACCCCTTTGAGACACCCTCAAAGTCAAGAACCACGTTCTTCTTCCTGTAACACCACTGGGAAACCAACAACACTCAGCGTTTGCCAAAGCTTTTCCTGATCAAACAGAATGCACCTTCCTATGTAGAACGATTATATCAACCTTACTCCTCAAGAAATCTTCAAGACTTTATCAACACGGTAGTTCTTGATTCTTGGAGCTTTTCTTTCTTCTATGAGACGTTCAATCAATCACTGAAAGTAGATATGAAAGTGTAAAATTGTTATTCTCTTCTTGAATTTAAATCATGCGTCTATATATAATATAACTCGAATCAGACGCGTTTTAATCGATTACGCTATTATTCTAATCGAATACATTTAGCAGTTATAACAGATTAATAGCAATCAAGCAATTAATTGAATGTACAATTAATGTAATCGACTTGTAATAAATGTTTGGTCAACATATTTAAAAATATGACCATTGTGACAATTATGTCAAGCATTTAACTAGTTTTCAAAACAATAACCAACTTAATCGAATACAAGTCGCATACAATCGATTAAGTAGAAGCACTTAGAATATTTTTGAAAACCTTTCTTCTTGAAATACATCACAACACTCTTGAAAAATAATTGTGCAAACACACGAGTTTTAATCGATTTAACCAATAATGTAATTGACTTAAAACTTACTGTTTTGCCATACTATAAAACTCAAACAGCCGAAGCTAGGTGCTTGTGTTTTTTCATTTCCAAAACTTCATATTTTGGATACACAGATAAAATCACATATCAAATACAGTGGTATGCAATGATCAACACAACACAATATGCTTGTACAAATATAACACAGTAAACATAAGCATAAGAATATAACATGTATAACATAGTATAACATAGCATAACATGTGTAACACAGTATAACTTGTGTTAATATTCATCATGTGTTGTCATCATCAAAAACACAAATATCACTGAGATTATGGGTTAAGCTAATCTTGTGCTCCCCCTATCAGCAATCTCAACAGAAGTAATAATGGGAGAGAATTTCAGAATGAGAATTTTAAGAATTTTTGTGATGAGCAAGGCATATAACACAATTTCTCTGCTCCTAGAACACCACAAAAAAATGGTGTCTTTGAGAGGAATAATAGAGCCTTAGAAGAATTTGCTAGGACCATGTTGAATGAGAGGTCTCTACCTAAACATTTTTGGGCTAATGCTGTTATCACAGCTTACTCTGTGCTAAATAGGACCATCATTAGACAATGTGTATTTTGATTGCAAAGACTCACAAACATCTATATCTAACATAAGAGAAACAATTCCAAATAAGCATTTTCTTTTTAAGTTGTCTATATCCCTATTCAATTTTTCAATTTCTCATATTAAAATGAGTAAAATCAACATTTACAAACACGATAATAGCCTAAAATCCTACGTAGTAATCTTTAACAATTTTATATACACTTTATTCTATACTCAATTCCATAAACATACTACATATTCTTCTTCATGCACATACATCTTCTATAAAATTGCTATTTGCAAGGGTTAGAATATCAACTTCCACTTACTTGGATTTGAGCGTACTTATGCAATAAATTCCAGAAAACTTCCATCTATTCAACCAATTCAGGCACTTAATCTTATATTTCCAACATTTCCTTTTAAACATCTACTCGAGAAAAGAAGAAAACACTAGTACAAAATATACTTTTAAACTCGCACAATAGACCTCTTTTTACACAAAACCGCTGCCTATTCAGACACGGTGGCAGTTTCGTAATTAACGAGACCTTATAGGCCTCGGTTCAGACGAGACCGGTGCCAAAAAGAGATATCACTTCGGTTGTGAAGGCAACCGGTGCCTAATTATCAGTGTCTGACGCAGTTTCTGACGCGGTTAAGAGAAACCCGAGATGAAAGAACTATACGGCATCGGTTGGTAGGAAGGACTGAGGCATAAGCCTCTACTGCCTCAGACCCGAGGCATATAAGCCTCTCTTTTTCTCCCCAAAATTTTCCCCAAGTTAACCTAGCTCCCTCCGCACTCTCGCCTCCCCTGGCTCTCCCTCCCTCCCTCCCTCCCTCCCCTGGCTCTCCCTCCCTCCCTCCCCTGGCTCTCACCTCCCCTCCCCTCCCCTCGCTCTCGCCTCCCCTGGCTCTCGCCTCCCTCCCAGGCTCTCGCCTCCTCTCGCTCTTGGATTCTTCTCTCCCTCCATTCCATTGCCGCTTCTTCCTTACCCCCACGAACCTCCCACAACTAAACCACACCACGCCACTGCCAGCCCCAGATCTGCCACCGTTTCCGTAAAGAGCACGCGATGAAGAGGAAGGAGAGGCATCGCGTAGTCGGCGGCGGCGGAGGAAGAGCAGCGCGCGACAGAGGAGTGGACAATCTCCGATGAGATGCGGCGGCTGGAGGAGAATATCGGCATGGCGGTGGCGGATGCGGAGGGCGCGGCGGAGGGGAAGGAGAAGCAACGGAGGCAGCGACGATTGAGGTGGCGGAGGAGGAAGCGACAATGATGAGAATGCTGGGATTGAGGCTCTGTAACGGAGAAGAACGGCGCGGGGATGGGGGCCTTGTGGCGGAGGCGAATGCAGAGGGCGCGGGGGCGAATGCGGAGGGCGCGGAGGCGAATGCGGAGGATGTGGCGGAGGAGGAGGAGAAGCGACAGAGGCAGCGGTGATGGCGGAGGCGGAGGCGGAGGCGGATGCGGCGATTGAGGTGGCGGAGGCGAATCCAAAAGCTTTTTTCTCCAGATTTCATTTCTTTTTGTTTTGAATTGAATCTGAGTTCACATCGAAGATTTGATTTTGTTTTGATTTGTTTGGTTCCTTTGTTAAATTGAATTTGACTTTACTTGTTAAATTGATTTGTTGAATTGAATCTGAGAATGATCCTTGTGGGTTGTTAAGAATCTGTTTGTGAAATTTTTTTGTCAAGAAGTTTGAGCAAAGACATAAAAGAAGCTTGAGGCACCAAAATGATACGAGTGGCTAAAGAAGAAGAAAAAAAAATAAAAAAAAGGATCCTACTGCCTCGGTTCAGGCTCCAACCGAGGCAGTAAAGGGAGTGAAACGATTTCGGTTATTAGAACCGAGGCCTAATCGTATCATTATATGTCCCGTTTCAAAACCGAGGCATAAAGTCCACCGCTTTTTACCTCGCCCGAATATGCCTCGGTTCAGGAACCGGTGTCTATCAGCAAAAATAACCGCTGTCATTTCCCTTAACTGTACTAGTGAAACCATAGATAAAATTAACTTAAATTACCAAGACTAAGGCTCAACGGTCCAAAATAATTTATTGTTAACCAACTCCTTAAAAACCTTAATCTCACAAATTTAACTGTAAAAAAAATACCTATTATATGATTAGACACAATGCGAAACGAGAAAAGTTTTCTAAAACTGAAAATTTTGAAATCAATTAAATAAAAAAATATATAACTTATATTTATAAAATTTTAAAATCTGATATTAATATATTATGAATCTTACATCAAATCTAAACTCTAATATTTTTATGCTTTGAATCGATCGTATGTTAGGCCAAGAAGTTATTTTTCCATGCTTTAAAAAATTACAATTAAAAGTAATTTTAAATAAAAAATTAAAAATAAAATATGTATTTTTAAAATTTAAGTTATATTAATGAAACTAATTTTAATTTTAAATATAATCATTTGATATATAAATATAAATATAAATATATAAATATTAATAGAATATTTTTTTAAATAATTTTATTTTCTTAAATATGATTGCTATGTTATAAAATGTATGGGTAGACGAGTTTACGAACTGACTCAACCTAAACTTCATTAGACCGCAGTCTATATTAGTTAGGCAAAAAATGACAGACTAATGAATTTAGACCACAAATATTCATTGGAGTTTCATCGTACTTTTTTCCATGGTTTCTTCAGAAACTTCGTGCAGAATGACAAGTCTAATGATGAATTAAGTATCATCTAATATATCTTTTAATAAGACCACAATATATGATTATTATAAAGTAGGTGATAATTGTTTTGTAAGATATATTGAGTTTCAACACTCTCTTTGATGATGGTTCTTTGAGAAAGAGTATATCGTTTCCTTTTGCGCAAATACACCAACACCCTTTTGAAAAATGGCTTCAAATTGTGGGACTCTTGAAGAATAACAAATTAAGGATAATAAAAATTATTCATTTCATTTAAGTTAATTCCTAACTGATATATAAAGACCTTCAACTGAAACTAATTATATAACTTCATTTGTTAGACAATCATTTATCTGTATAATTAAAACACTTTTGTTTATTATATACATCAAAATTAAAGGTATTAACCTTCTTTGATTCAACAACTTTCATTTTTCAATGCAATTTTTTTTTCATGAAATTAATTTCTTTGTCAATAAAACCAAAGAAAGAGTAAAATACAAAAGACTGAAAAATAAGAATATTATTAAAAAGTAAAAGTGATATTAAAAATAATGGCAAAATAAAAAAGAGAGAAAAAAAACATAAGAGAAATAAATACACAAAGAAGATTTGTAAAAAAAATTATTGATATACCATTTTTTCAATGATTTTTTTTAAAAGAACAAAGGTTAATTACATAGTATTTTATTTTCCAATTTCATGTAAGTTTAGAATTCCAAACTATCTTATTTATACAGCAATCTAAACATCTAGAAATATTTTTTTCTAATAATTAAAATCAATATTAATGTCGTTTTAAGGTTATATATTTATCAACCATGTGGGAAGAGAATATATGTTTAAAATGATTGAGCCTTCAATAAGCTGTAAACACTAAAGAAAGCCCAAACACTAAACCCAATAAGGAAAAATAAGAATAATTATGCATTGTATGGAAGGTAAGGTGAACTTTTAGCGTTTCATTAACTTTCAAAAATCATGGTGGGTCAAACTAGTTAAAAAAATAATAACCATATAAAACTTGGGTTGGTTGTGTTTAATATGTTTTCATACTTTAGGCTATTAGAATTCAAATCTTGGCTTTTCTTGGTTAAGGATATTTAGTCTGTTTGTTTAATTGAATTCAACTATAACTCAGTTCATGTTATTTTTTTTTATATATATCTTGAAAAATGAAACCTGGCTGAAGATGTTTAGAAACAAACTTTCAGTAGTTCCAACTTTCATTAGATTACAATTATACTTTAAATTTCAACCCAAAACATTATTTTTTAAATTTCAAATTTTAAGAGTTATGCTATCTATATTTTTTTTCAGTAAAAAATTATATTAAATAACATATACATAAGAAAGTATATATATAAGTTCTAGATAATACTTATTTTTATATATATATATATGTGTGTGTGTGTGTGTTTGCAAATGTATATGTATGTATATGTACATGTATTTATTTATGTAACATTATTTGTCACATCCTCTCTTATGTATTTGCAAATTTATAATACCCACTACCTACAAAAGTTATAGTAAATGATGAATTAATTGTGTTAAGTGATCAATGTGATTTTAAATCTATGTATGTTGTTAATAGATTGTAAATAAAGCATCATTGATTGACCAAACATAATATCTATAGTTTTTTCACTCTCATACAATCTAACAAAAGCATAAAACACTTCTTACTAACACAAACTAAAATATTTTAAAGCAAATTCCTTTATGCTTTATACCATGCATGACATAATAAAGTTCAGCACTAATTGACATATCAAACAACAAAGAATCAAGCCTTAAGGGAGAAAAAGGCTTATTAATATCAAGCTGATGATTTGCACAACAAACCTAAAAAAATTAGGTCTCTTCACTGAACAAAAAATTTCAATTTTCAACTTGCCAGCATTTTTTTTCTCATGATTGGCCTAGGGTCTGCATAGCCTTTCTCATAGTCGTAGAAAAGTCAAGTCTGCCATGTTTTTTGTTGTTGGTGCCAGTAGTATCTGTATCTGTTTGTTTGCAGTCTTTTGCCCTACAATGCTAGAAAAATAATAATGAAAAACAGATCCTTAAAAAGAACAATAGATTTTTAACTTTTCGCATAACCAAAGTAAAATAAAATAACAGATGAGTGGTATCATTCATCATATACAGATTTACTTAAAGAAGATAAAGCTACTACACATTAAATTCAGATGGAATGGCCATGGATATATAAATGACAAAACATATATTTTAATATATATATTCTGAGTCATTGAAGAACGTTATATGCAACATATACATAGTAAAACTGAGTCTTTAAATTATGCAGAGGTTGATCTATCACATAGTTAGTAAAAGAGACACATGATGTTGAATGTATCATAAATCTATGTTTAACTTCATCGAATAATATGGGACCAAAAATACACTAGAAAACTTTATGATCAATAATGAAAGGCAAAACACAAAAATAATCTCAGGAATTTTCACCTTCGTGGAAGTATCATAAAGAAGAGAGAACCCCTTCTTACATACACCAAGTAGAATATGTAAAAGCAACCCCTTTATTCTTGATACCATGACATAATAAAGATCATCAGCACTAATTGATACTATAAAACTAGCAGGAATCAAGAATATAAAAAGGTGATTGATATATAGAATAATAGCTCTTTTCTTTTATTTTCTTTTCTTTTGTTTGTTCCTTGATGGAGCAAGGAAGCATGTAACATCCCAGCAGGTCCTTTTCCTTCGCGACTTGGCTTTCCGAACATTAAATGTGTGGGCCAGTGCCCTCTGGTGGGTACACATGCCTCTCTTGTTTCATGTGTATTCGTCAAAAACGACTCTTGCGGCTCCCTTTGCTGATAGGGTTACAAGGTTTTTGTCTCTGTGCTTAGACTAATATTTTTAACAAGAAAAGGTCCAAGCACATGCTGCTGCCAATCAAATATCATAAGGGTATTATAATACTTCTGTGAAATCTCTTATCAGTATCAATCTCTCTGCACAGATATCAATTCAAATGAACTGTACTAGCTAGAGGTTAATATTGACTATGTTCTTGTTTTTCAGATCATCATGCCACTTAATAAACATCTATTCTATGTGGTATTTTTTAATGTTGCTCCTACCGGTATCAAAACTATGCCTGCATTATTGTTATTCATATGCTACAAATTCTATCATGATCCTTTTTTAGATACTTATGTATAAGAAAGAAAAAACTCTTAAAGTTTTAAATTCATTACTCCAACGAAAACATTATTAGACTATGATTTTAAACCGTAGTTTATGAGTTCTAATAGCTTACAATTCATATAGAAACCATAGCTTATTTGTATTGAAAGTAGTGTTAATATGAATTGAATTATATTTCATTTTTTTTCTTGGAAAACTCATCCATTATACAACATATAAATGAATTATTTATTTGAGATATTTATATAGAAAATAACTATTATTATGTTAACTCAATATTTAAAGAATAAAAAATATTCATCGTTAATTTGGAGAACTTACTTAATAAATCAAAATCTATAAAATAAACTCTAAACTTTATAATAAGGAAACAAATTCCAAATTATCGGACTAATTGATAGAACTAATTATTTACTCAGATCCAAATTAAAAAAAAAAAAACTTATGCTTATATATGCAAGATAGTTGACTAAAGTTAATCATTAGTGGTATATTTTCATGTATACACACTTGTAATCATGGTTTTAAGTAGCTTTGGGTCTGGTGTCAAACATTCTAGGTCAGGTAATTTATTGATGTAGTACTTAGGTTAGGTTAATTATAGGTCTAATACTTATATAATATGTTTCTAATGTCATTGAAAATGTACACTCATTTATTTTTATAATATTATTATTGTTATTATATTCTTGGTGTAGTTGTATGCTAACTTAAGCATCCAATTGTCTTTCTACAAGTGCCTTTATCATTGACTACACAAGTTTTTGATCTGTGGAGTTAAACTAATGCATTAGCACACATATTAAGAACATTCATTCGTTAGTCTTGGTTGTCTAATCCCGAGAGGTGGACCACCATACTTATAAATACACTGTATGAAATAAATAAATGTACCATTGCACAAGACAGCTTTATTTTAGTTAAATGATAATTATTGTAATTTTTAAGTGATCAAATTTACTTTTCAAGTTAGAGAATGTTATTTTAACTCTCTGCAAAAATGTTACTCGGCTAATATTTTGTTAGCAACTTAAAAAAAATTCAATACTTAACATACGATTAATTATATCTTAACCGCTTAAATTTGGATTTGATTAAGTTTCGTTTGTTGAAATTCAAAAAGATTATTTTAGTCCTTTTAATTTAAAAAAAATAAAAATACTATGATAGCAATATAATACTACAGAGCTTACCCTGATTGGTAGCTCATTACGAGTTGTGAGAAAGACTAGGTATGTTAACTCGGTTCACTATAATTTAGCTTGAATAATCGGATTCAGGTTAGTTAAATTGACTCAATTAAGATAGTTTTTTTTTTTTGTAATTTATTTTATATATTTATTATAATAAAATAAAAAAAATTAATTAGAGGAACTCAATATGATCCATTTAAAAATAATAATATTAATTTTTTGACTAACGTGTTTGAACATTTTTACATCTCTATATAATAGTTATAAACATGTTAAAAAGTAAAGGTTGACTCGAACTGAGGTTGGAAAGTGTACTTGGTTGGTGGAATTAATTGGAGACCAAGATCGAGTAATCCCTCACGAGATTCACTTGTCGACATGTTTGAACTAAAACTAAAAGGAGGTCGATCATGGGGAAGTTTTGAGTTTTTCTTGTGTTTTTCATCTTGCTGTTGGAACCAATTTATTTTGTCACTTTTTGTCCGTGTCACTGATTAGGTTTATATATGAAAAATTGGCAGAAAATGATGATGTGATTAATCAATGTCCAAGTGGACCTACCAGTTGTCAGCATCAATAGTTGCAGTGCAACCAACTAGTCAAGTTTATAGCAACAACTATGGCGTGGCGTGGGAGCACGAACCAAACGAAGAACAAGTTGCATTTTTTTCTTGAGGCTGGTTGAGAGAAGCATCTACAAAGTCAATGAGGTCATAATTAAGCAAAAAATATGAAAAATAAAATTTGAGTGTGAACGTAGGCATCAAAAGGTTGCCAAATAGTATAGCATTTTATTAAAATTCCAACGTGGTGGACCAGTTTTGTTTGTGTCACTTGGCTACTTACGTTGCTCAACTAATAGTGGAAATTAAGGTATGTAATGTAACAATGTATCACCCTGACCAAAGATAAAGCTCAGCAAATTCTTCACCCATGCTTTCACACCAACAATCATGTGTAACCTAATTACTTATTTCACCTAGTATTTGTTTCTAACATTATTTTTATATTAATTACACATAAAAGTATTTCTTTTAATTAAGTTAAGCTTAATCTTTACTTTAAAAAATAATATTGTAATCATTCGAAATTTATCATTATGTTTAATTATAAGTATAATTTCATCTTTAATATTAAAAAATAGACTTTAAGTCTAATTCAATTTTTTAAACTCAACTCATAAGGTGAAGGTTGTACTCACTTATATATATTTTAAATTAATCTTTACCTCTAATCAATATGTGATTTTCAATACACCTTTGTCACATTGAGATATATACATATAGTGCGTGAGACTAGACATTAATAGGTGGTCATACGTGAGACTAGATAGTGGATGGTATGATAACGATCCTATACATTATAAGGTGAGATTTGTATTTAAACTGACTTTATCTCTGGTTTATGTGAAACTTTCAAATTTAAAACAAAATTTTTGAAATTTAGTTAGATTTAAACTTTAAGATAGTATAAAAGTCTCTTTTTAACTAAATTATCGATTCACATACTATTTCCATAAATATGTAGCCATACACTTAATTAAAATATTAAGTCTTCAACAAATTAACATACATATAATATATATATATATATATATATATATATATATATATTAGAGATTTCATATAAATTATAAATAAAGTTCACTTTCTAATAATTAGCTATTGTGTAATTATTATAGAATAATTTTCTTAAATTTATGTGAAAAGTTACATGTAAAAAAAAATTAATTAAGTTGATTCCTTTTGTTTTATAACTTTTTTTTATAGTATTAATAAAAAAAATCAAACATTTTTAAAATATGAAAATGTGTGCAGAAAAATTATATATTTGTAAGAACGTAAGTATTCTGGGTTTTGTTTTGATGTATTTGGTAAAAACTTGTAATATTTATAAAAGTATTTCAAATTGTGTTTTTTTTTCTAGATAACAAGTTTCTGAGTTTTTCACTACTTCTACAAAGACTGGAAATGATATTTTAAATTTTAGAATGCAAAATAATCACCAAAATCAAAATTCGCCCATGGAAAATATATAATATAACTGTAGGGAAGATATTAACGGGGGTAGTATAGGAAAAACCCATTATTATACATATTTTAAGAAGTCCAATAAGTCATGTATGAGACAAAGAGTATATTTTTAATATCTATGTCGCAATTTTTTTTTAAAGAAAAGAATATTGCAGGCACTTTCCTTTGGCAAAATTGAATGATAAAAAATTACATTGTAATAACCTATCAGAAAACACTCCTTTAAGAATACAATATTGAGACATCAAAGGATAGCAATATATTTTAAAATTTATTTAAAACTAATTCATCTCCGTAAAGTGTGTAAAGTGGGAATTACTTTTATGATAAATTTATCTTATTTTTAATCAATGTAAATTTTTTTATACATATATTTCATGAAGATAGATATTTCATACGTGATAATAAATATTTGTGAATAACTCTATGATAATTCAATAATAACTGGTATAACAGGTCTTTCAAATTTTATTAGGATAAATTTTGATATCATATTAAAAATAAATTTAAACTTAACATATATTATTATAAAAATAGTTCTTAAAATTGTAATTATTCTATTTATATTTTAAAAATTGATTTTATCTTTAATTTATGTAAGATTTTTAAAATTATATTATATTTTGTTATTCTAAAACTTGCACATGAAAAATTATTTTTGTTTTTGACTAGTTAGGTTTTGAAATGTGTACGATATTGGAAAAGAAATATAGTGTGAAGATGAACACAAATTCTTTCAGTGGAAAAACAAAAGAACAACATAAAACAAAACTTACAGACATTGAGTCAGCTGAAATTGAGAATCCAGTTCCATTTTTCTCTTTCCTTGACTACAATCATTTCACATCATGCTGCAAGTTGTAACCATAAGAAATTAATGGTAATCCAAATATTTCTTCTGCAATTTTTATTCTAATAGAAAAAGTCCAATAAAATATCTATTTTCTAACACCTTTTGGAATTAAATGTAAGTATAACATCACGTTTTCTTTAAAAAAATTATTTTACACTCTAGAAGAAAATATGCATGTTGAGATAAGAAAGAACCTAACGATATTTTTTAAATTCTCTTTCTCAATTTCTTTCTTAAGAAAGAACCTACAATGCCATTGGGATAAGAAAGAATCTAATTATATATGCATATTTGGGGATAGAAAAGAACCTAAAGATATTTTGGAATTAAATGTAGATATATTGTTAGATTCAATTTAGGTTCACTATGCAATTTTACATCTAACTAATTCCCTAGAATTTATTTTTCTTTTCATACTTTAATTTCAATGTGGCAAACATAAAGTATACGTGTACTTGATGATTTAGCATAATTCTGTGTTTATCTAACAAATTATTAACAATATGTATGCAAAAATATATATAAATATATTTTATGATGCAAAGTTTGAAAAGATTCACAAGAAAACTGTAAAGTATTTAATATTGATTTTAATATATTGTAGACAATCATAGAAAGGATAACAGAATATTAAATAGTTTACTTGTAAATAAAGCTGGAAACAATATTTTTAATATTTAAAGTATAAGGATACAATCATAAACTAACAGAATATTGAATTGTTTACTTGTAATAAAGCTGGAAGAAATATTTTTAAAATATAAAGATGTTAAATTGTAGACACTAATAGAAAATATAACATAAATAGTTTATTTGACTGGAAGAATTCTTTTAAGTTTTTAGCGTAAGGGTCTAGGGTGAAATAGCTTTGAGATCTGAATAAATTTTGAAATATAATTTATAAAAATTTGAGAAGATTTGAAGACTTTACACATCTACAAAAAATAAAAGTGTAATTTAGTATAAAGTGAATGGAAAAACAACCTGTAAAAATGTTAATTAATAAGATTTTAACTTTTATTTTGAAATATTAATTGTCATTTAAGCACATATTATGAAGACAGCTTATGTACTCTTAAAGGTAAAACGTTCATTTATATAGAAATGAACCCATGATGTTATGACTACCAATGAAGTTATTTTCTTTTCAATATGTTTCTTCCGTCTTCTATTCTTCTTTTATTCATGTTTAATTTTTTTTTCTTTAATTTTTGTATCCTTGATGTTCATTATTAATTATTTCTATTATATTACTTAGATGTTATGTTAAAGATTTTATTCATTATAGTAATTTTATTTTAAAAATTTAAGAATGATAAAAATACATTTTTGTCTTTCTGTTTAATTGAAAATAAAATTATTTATATTAATACAAGTGTAATAGTTATTTATTTAAATCTACATATTTATGAGATTTTTCATAAATAATTATTTGGAAAAAAATTAAAAATATGAATCTTAAATTGAAAGTAATAAAACTCATGTGAGTCATTTCAAGAATCTACTTGTCCCATAAGATAACCTGATACCCAAAACTTATGAAGATTTTGTTAAAGAACTACTGCATCACATGGAGGAACTATCAGTTGAATAAAATTGCATACCCAATTCTCCTTTAGTAAATTGAATATGTTGTATTATTGAAATTTCTATTTGATATTGACAGAAGGAAATATTATATAACGGAGAAATCAAATTTTAAATTGTAATAAAAATAGAATCTGTTTCTTTTTCTTTTTTGTAAAGTGTGAATAAAGGGACAAAATTACAAGACAGAAATAGAATCACGCAAGAAATAATACAACCAGTGGAGGAATCTGGGCTTCCATGATCATGAAATTAATTAACAAGGTTTTAAATAGATATCATCCATGACAACTAATTTATTAGTTATTGAAACCGCATGAAATTAAAGAAGTTATATATATATATATATATATATATATATATATATATATATATATATATATATATATATATATATATATATAAATTTTCAATCGTATATGGATGAATGCACAAAAATTAGTGACCAAATTAAAAACAGAAAACTACATATATTTTAAAAATTGAATAATAGACATGGGATTCAATAAAGACATGTGATCAATAGGGGAAATCAATCTATTATTCATTCATTGTAGATTTAATTTCATGTTAGAAGAAGTTAAAGAATATGTTATCTATATCCAAGTTAGAACTTACTTTTAGTAACTTTCATTTTTCACATTCAAATATAGATGTGAAAGTTTTAATGTTAAATTAAGCAAACACTAGTTAGATTATATAAATAAATATAATAGTAATATAAATGATTATGTACAACATAAGTATTATATTTGACGTATACCCACGATGTGGTTAATTATTTTCGTGGTTAAGCATGTTTGAGTGGGTTATTCTTGTACTTTCATGCAGGTGTATATAATATAAATATTAATTTTGTTATATAAATATCATATTTGTTTTATTTGGTTTAGTTGTTATTCGATTTAATGAGTGGTTAGACTAGTTTCACCATTAATTTTTTTATTAAAAAATATATCTCTGAATCGACGTTTAAAATTATACGTTTATAAAATTTGCAGTTTATTTATTATTAATTATGATCATATATAATGATATATAAACCTAAACATATTGTTAATTGCGATTTTTCCCAAAAACAAATTGTTGATAGGGTTTGATTAAAGACTAAGCCTTGAAATATTAAAAAATTAATCATGTCTTTGAAATTATTGATATGTCACAAACAACAAACCATTAATTACTATCATACATTGAAAATTCAAAATTTACAATCATATAATGAAAACCCAAATCTATGAGAATAGAACAAACTCCTTATAATGGAAATAGAACAGTGATTTTATAGAGTTTACTTTGGTCAACTCACGTGTCGATTTTAATAATTTAGAATAATAATTATGTGAACTATAGGTGTCCCTTTCTTTCTTTGGTTACCTCTTACGGCTTTATCATGATTTTGTTTTCTTTTGATCTTTGTTTTCTTTTGCAATGGTCTTTACCAATTGGCTCTTTGGTATAATACCAAATAATGATGGCTGAAGTGTGCCAAAAAAATCAAACCAAAGAATAATCCAAAGCAAAATTGGAGTAATTTAAACGCAATGAATTCACACTAATTTTGACTTTAATGAATGCATTGGGATCATTCGTTTTAGTTTAAGAGAGCAAAGTGAAGAAAAATTTGGAACAGAAAGTTGGAAAATGTTATAATGCAAAAATTCTAGTCAATAAAGTTTCTATAAAGAGACCACATGCATAAGTCTTGGATTAGCAAGTTGGGAAATTTTAAAAATATTTTAATGTAAACAATAGTCAATAAAGTTTCCGTGAGATAAATGTTGTGCTTATGATGATAGATGCTGCTACATTGACTAAATTGAATAAAACAGTTCATATGAAATAATGTGAAACCACCTTATAAAAAATTGTTTTTAGAAAATTACTCGGAAGATTTTAAATGAATATATAAATTACTTGATGATATGGGCATTTCTTTTTCAAAGAAATTCCAATCATGGTGGGTGTATTTTGTCAAAGTATTATTTCTGTTTTATTTTTTAAACTTATTTTATTAAGCAATAAAAGGACACTGCATACGTTCCTATTGAAATTCGTGGATTTTCTGCTCTTTTTTTATAGTAAGTAAATTTATTTTGGAAGATAAAAAATAACTTTAATCACAATAAAAATTAACCGTTAAAAGTAGGCTATGAATATCAAGTTATGAATGTATTAAAAGAATTTGATTGAAGAAAATTTGTAAAAAGATTGTGTAGCTTATTAAAATCGTGTGTACTTTGAGGTGTGCTTTTTAATGAGAAGCCATTGCAAGTATATATGGAATGAACACTATCGTATCTTATATGGGTAGAAGTGTTTTATCTGCTTATCCTCTAAAAAGTGTATTGATTATTCATTTGATAAAGGTTGTTTCATCTGTGTTTAAAACAAGGATAGCGATATTCTAACAACGCAATTTTGACAAAAAGTTGACAACGTGTCAGCATTTTATTAGGTCATTTTAAATATTTTTATTAAAAAAAAAATCTGTTTTTGAAAAGGGGTCAGACTTCTTTTTTGAATATCCCTGAAATCACCCTTCTTCATTCAGCACTGTCCCTTCTCTCAAATTTAGGGTTTTCATTCTTCATTTGAACTTCTCACTCTCTATTTGGTGAAGTTTCCTCTAAACCCATTGAAGAATCTCTCTCGACCCGTTCAAGAATCTCTCCTTACCCGTTCAAGAATCTCTCCTTACCCGTTCAAGAATCTCTCTCTCGACCCGTTCAACAATCTTCGTTGACGTTCAACAAGTTTTGTCGTCGGTGGCCCTCGACAGTGGCCCTCGTCGGTGTACCCATTCGAAGGCTATATTTGTCTCTGGAGTTCGCGATTTGGGCGACTTACGTTCAGCGATCTTTGTGGTTGGTCTGTTCGGTGTCGATTGTGTCGAAGTTGTGAGTTTTTTTTTTTGTGCAATGGGTTCATCCGGTGACATTGTTGCTTCGAACAAGGTATGTAGTTTTTTCGTTTTCCATATTCGTATTTTGGGATTGGGTTATTGTTTTTGGCTTTTGTTGGTCATTTTGGTGGTTATTGGTTTTGGATTTTGAGTTGTGTTGGTTAATGTTAACAAATATATATTATTTTTTTGTGCAGTTGTTTGTTCGTCATTCATTGAAAATCAAGTTTGTTGCTGGTTTGATTGAAATTTTGAGTGAGGAGCACAAGTCCATTATTTCGAAGACGCAATTTGGATGGCGCCGAAAGAGTTACAAAAACACAACTAGTAGAACTCCCTACACTGGATATTGTCCAAAACTTGATTGACTTATGTAATTTCTGAATAATGCAGTATTTAGTACATGCCCAAGAATGGATAGCTATATTTGGAACAATTAGTTTGATTGTTAATAAAGAAAGTGCTTATTCTAATTGTGATTGTTATTTTCATTCCATTTGTTGTTTGGTATTATTATTTAATATTCATCCTTTGTGATTGTTCTAACAAATGTGTAGTTCTGTCACCCCTACTTGGACGAAAGACCAAGTAAAGGTGTTTTTACGTTGAGAGGTTAGTTCATGCAGTGACCTTCTAATAGCACAAGCCGAACACTTATATGGACTTCACCTACCTTGGTTTAAACACCTATATGAACTATTTTGTCCACAATTGAGTGAGGTAAATTGTTTTGATGCACTTGACACCTATTTGAAAGCTCTTTGAGTCTAAATTCCAACAAAACAAGAATCAAGTCATTTGGAGTTCGGTGGAGAAAGTTAATCACAAAACAAGTAGCAATGGTCAGAAAAACAAAGTTGGGGAGTGTTGTTCATCCAGGTGGGGAGTACAGTTGAAGTTTCTGTACAAATAACCATTTTTCCTCTAGTAATCGATTACAAGACTCCTGTAATCGATTACCAAAGGAAAAATGGTCATTTGTACAGAAACTTCAACTGTACTCCCCATCTAAATGAACACTACTCCCCATGCTCTTTTTTTTGATGAATTTTTCATTTTTTGAGATGGGTGAGTGAGTTCAATGTTATTGGGTGTGCTCCCTGCACCAATAATGAGGTTAGGTCATTGATTTCTTCAAAAAAAATGTCCATTTAGGTGGTTTTCTCCAACTGAGGTGAGGTGCATGATCATTGTTGTAACACCCCTTCTCAGAGTCTAATAGGAAAATTTTTCATTTTATTAATTAAGAAATATGTCATCTAATGTTGTTACAATGCACAAATTTTAAAAGGCATTTTCAATAAATAATAGATCTGTCAAAAAGAGGGAAAGATATAACGTATAAGATAACATGCTGTCAACTTTGACCTTTGCTGACTATTTTAATCATAACTTTTTCCACAGACCTTCAAATGATGTGATTCTTGTTTTATTAGAAAGTAAACTCAAAAATCTTTCCAATGAATACTAATTTATAATTTTTGGACATCTGAGTAGGTGCACTTAATTCCTTAAAGTTAACATTTTATATATTTCTATCACCTCTGACCGTTGCTGGTTGTTTTGCTCATAACTTTCTCCAACGATTTTCAAATGTGTAGATTCTTGTTTTGTTGGAATGTAGACTCAAATATCTTTTAAATGATTACTAACTCATAATTTTTAGACCACTTTAGTACATGCAGTTAATTTCCCAAAAATAACGCTTTTCTAAGCTCCTTAAATGAGTTTACTTTCACGTTATTGTCTCATGTTTCTTATATTATTCTAATTTATTTTATTTCTGTATAAAATGTCCATAATTCAAGGTAAAATAGTAGTATAATTAAGGTGTGATGTGATTATAATAGCACAAACCAAACACTTATATGGACTTCACCTACCTTGGTTTAAACACCTATATGAACTATTTTGTCCATAATTGAGTGGGGTAAATTTTTTTGATGCACTTGACACCTATTTGAAAGCTCTTTAAGTCTAGATTCCAACAAAATAATAATCAAGTCATTTGGAGTTTTGTGGAGAAAGTTAAGAACAAAACAAGTAGCAGCGGTCAGAAAAACAGAGTTGGGGAGTGTTGTTCATCGAGGTGGGGAGTATAGTTGAAGTTTTTGTACAAATGACCATTTTTCCTCTGGTAATCGATTACAAGACTCCTGTAATCGATTACCAGGGTAGAAATTGACCAAAAATGCTTATGGAGCTCATCTAACTTACATGAAAGCACCTAAATTACATTTTTTGTCAACAATTCAATGATCTAACATGTTCCTGCACCATACACACTAGACACATGCACTTGTAATAGCTTACAGAGAAGCTGTAATCGATTACCAGGTTAAAATTGCAGTTTTGTACTAAAATTTGATCTACGCTACCCAAGTTTGGCAATTGTGCTCCCCATGATTGTTTTTTGTTTGTTGTGAGTATCTTTTTAAGATATTGTCAACGGAGGACCCTTGTTGGTCATGGTTGATGGTTTCCACAACTTGTAGTGTGAAGTTTGGTAAGTCTTATGTGTAGGGAAGACCCATCCTAGGTGGTCTTAGCAACACATGTCAGGTCCTGCACCATACACACTGGAGACATGCACTTGTAATCGCTTATAGAAAGGCTGTAATCGATTATCAGGTTAAATTTGCAGTTTTGTACTGAAAGTTGATCTATGCTACCCAGGTGTAGCAACCGCGCTGCCCATGATTGTTTTTTTGTTTGTTATGAGTGTGTTTTTAAGATTTTATGAATGAAGGACCCTTGTTGGTCATGGTTGATGGTTTCCACAACTTCTAATGTGAAGTTTGGTAATAAATCAATGGTGTGTGCGAAAAAACCCAAACCTTGGTGATACCAACCTCGACGGTGTGTGCGAAAAAACCCAAACCTTGGGAGAAATACCGCCAACCACAATGGGAGACAAAAGCCAAAGACTTACACAACCACGGAAATGTCGCCAATGACAATGCACACCAAAATCAACAAAATTCCAGAACGAGGGATATATACTGCCAACGAGCCCACGGTCACACCATCAAAAAATGGGGAAATGGGTAAAGAGAGAGACGAAATCCTCGACAGTGACCAAATGACCCAAAAAATGAAGTAAGAAAAGTCGAACTCAAACTCAAAGGGGAGAGAGAAACAACATTTCAATGGTGGACAAAGAGTGAAGAAAACAAAGAACGAAGAAGACCGAAACGGTGGAGAGAGATGGAAGCTTCAATGGTGGAGAGAGAGTTGAGAAAACCAAGCTGCAAAAAAGAGTGAATCTGAAAAAATAAACTGCCAAAAGGAGTTTCTATCCTAATTCATTCCAAAATTGCCCTTCTAAACAAATTCCACCTTTTTAAAAAACCTTTTAAAACCAACCAATGAAACATCGCCACATGGTGTTGTAAAAAAATTGGCAGGATACAGTTGTTAAAGAAACGTTTTCCTTAAAACAATGTGTTTTTTTTACGTGGACATCATTCAAGTTAATTGAATTTAATTTGTTTCTTTTCATCTAAGTGTCACAAGTTCTTTTGAGTAATACAATTCTTGTGGAGTTTGTTAAATTCATGTTGTATATATAGATATCTTGCGTAAAGTATGATGTTACATTTTCAATTATTAAAAATTTTTAACATGTTTATACTGTGAGTGAATACAAAAGTAAAAATTGAGTTATTATCTTTGAAATTCTTTTTGTAACTCTTGTGAGAAAGAAAATTTTAGTTATAATAAATTATCTATGAAAGTATATTAGAGTTTAATAATACTTCAATACAATCAAATTAATCATACATGTTTTATCATTGTGTATTATACATAACATATGTTCTCAGGCTACAAATCAACTTCTATCAACCTAACTATAAGTCGGTTTCTACGACAAAAATATGTTTAAATACTCTCATATTTTAAAGTTTAAAAAAATAATATTAAACGAAATAATAATTGAAAATAATATAAGAAGAAATATAAGACTTAAAACCAAATTCTCAACATAGAAAAACCTTATAAAAAATACCTAAACTTTAAAAAAGAGAAAAACAATTAAGTTAAAACACCTAATAGCCATGTTAAACAATTGCTAAATCAAAATCTAAACGTGTAAAACTTATCATACACAAATGATATTCAGTTTAACTCTCGGGAAAACGAAACAATGTCAAAACAATGCCATTGAAAAAAAAATACTCTAAAAGACTTAAACTTAAAACACATAAGAAAACACAAATAATGTTAAACATTATCTATAAAAAGAGGCAAAATCACAAGAAAGGTTTACTGAGTCTAAATGATACTATGAGCTAAATTATTACTTGGTCTAACGATGAAGTCTTTACTCAACACTTGGTATCTTTAGAAGAAAAGTTTAATTGTTCAACGCTACCTCTACAGTAGGAAATAAAAAAAACACTTTGCTCTTCTGAGCAAGCATTAAAATAGGGTTTGCTTCTGTTTTTAGAATAGGATTTGATGTACTCAATTTGAACTTTATCTGTTATGATGGTTTGCTTATGACTTATTGCATGATGAGTATTGCTTGATGATGTTTGGATCTTGATTGATGTTGAGATTGTGCACATTATATGCTTATACAGGTGGTTCACGAGCTATGTGAACAAATGCATGATGTTGTGATTGTGATTATGATGGTAAGCAGGATGTGTATGTGGAATGTGAATGAGCTTATATGTGAGGTTTTGAGCTCTAGACTTTTTGTGATTGAATACTATTACTATGAAAGCATGAATGACTTTGCCCAGGTTTTCTATGATTGAATCACTTACTTGTTTGCATCATATGATCAAGGGCATTTGTTGGTAACCCTTTTGTTAGCCAAATGCATGAATTTAGCCCACTAAAAGAGAGCACTAAAACAGTTGTTAGCACAAAAAAATAGATAAGATAGATAAAAAAAAAATCAAAAGATAGAATTGAAAAGATAAGAAGATAGAAAATAAAAAAAAATTCAAATAAAAAGATAAAAATTAAAATTAAAAAATCAAGTCAAAGGTAATCAATAATCACACAAATAGACTAGTTAAAGCACGAGTCCCCGGCAACGACGCCAAAAACTTGATGAACAAATTTTCAATCCCCGAAAAAGGAGTGCAAAACTTGTTAAACCCTCGGCAAGTGTAACCGAATCGTATCAAGTAATAAACCTGGTAAGACCAAGTATCGTTCTCCCAAAGGACTCACGGCCTAGACAGTTGTGTGGTTTGTTGATTAGCTAAGACTTGTAAAGCCGATTGATTAAGATTTAAATGCAAATACTCAAAAGTAAATATGTATGCATGGATTGATCAATGGTAAGAAGAAACAAAACACATGAATTGAAATATATGGATGATTATGTTGTTGCGGTTTATCAATTTCATCCTTATCTAGTCTTATGTATTCAAGAATTCATCTTTCTTCATTAATTGTTAATGCCACTGTCTAAATTACCTTAAACTCGATGTCTCGGCAAAGAAAGCCTAATCATAATCACTAGTTTACAAAGTCTTGTCTCCCTAGCAATTAATCATGCATTATAGTGAACAGAAGCTTAAAGGCAACCAACCATCATACTCCTATGTCTAGGTTTATACTACTACTGGGAGAGATTCCCCAGATCTAGATTTCCCCGTATGTGTCCATATCGACAAAATCAATGATCATGACATCGAATGAGTTAAACAATGCATGCTTTAGCAAAGAGGAAAAACCCTAACATATAATGAAAGAAAGCATGTATCTTAAAGAAGATTTTTGAAGAACAAATTCCATACATGAGAGTTTCAAAAGGATTACATTGATTCCCCAACAACAATAAATGTTTAGTTCACCATATTCATGGTGAAACTATATGAATTACAATGAAAGAGTGAAAAGATAGAACCCTAGAAAGGTGAGAAAGGAGCCTTAGCATCCAAAATCCTCCTCCAAGGGGTGAAAGAGTGTGTTTCTACTTCGTCCCAGCCAAAGATGACTGACCTAGGTTAACTAAAACCTTATATAGTATTCTAAAAATCACATAAAAGTGAGCCCAAGCCCATTAGAATGCCGCTCAGTGGTAAAATACCACTCAACGGTAATTGTGTGTCCTCTATTCCACCCCTTAGCTGTAGTTCTGCCCCTCAACGGTGTCAACGAGTCTTGAAGAACACCACTCAGCGGTAATTTTCGCTGAACAACACTTGGTTCTTCTCTTCTTGTGCACTTTTTTTGTCCTTTTCTTATTCCATCTCTTTCCTACTTCTCTTCTTTCATCAAATTCATCTCAAAATCTGCAAAAACAAGGAAATCAAGCATAAAACCTATCCAACTCTCTTATTTCCAAAAACATAAGCAAAAGCATGATTTCAAGCTAGTTTCTAAGTCATAAAGGTTGTTTATGATATCAGTTTTAAGTATAAAAATAATAGTTTTTCAACTGTTATCACAACCCCAAACTTACAACTTTGCTTGTCCTCAAGCAAACAAAATGTAACTCAATTTTCTACCAATCCATACAATGGTTCACCATATTCAAAATTCCTTCTTCCAGGACAAGTAAATACTCAAATTAGCTGTTCAGAAAGACTTCAATCAAGATGTGCACATGCTTTAGTGTTCACTCAATCACATAATATCCAACAAATGCTATTTTCATGAATGACTAATCAACTAAGCATAGATGTTCCTATGTGTTCATGGAATCTTTCCTCACTAGATAAAGTGTCTCACACAATAATGTTTAAGTACCTTGGCTAGCTGATAATTGCAAAAATGAGATCCTCCGTCACTAATAAGTACTTTAGGAGTTCCAAAGCGTGAAAAGATTTGCCTCTTTAGAAATTTAATCACAGTGCTTGCATCATTTTTAGGACACGCCAATGCTTCTACCCATTTGCTCACATAGTCCACTGCCACCAAAATGTATTCATTGTTGAAAGATGGTGGAAATGGTCCTACAAAATCAATGCCCCAACAATCAAAGATTTCAACCTCTAAAATGCCTTGTAATGGCATCTCATGACGTCTTGAAATAGTTCCAGTTCTTTGACACCTATTACAATTCCTAGCATGATTATGAGCATCTTCAAATAAAGTAGGTAAATAAAAACTTGATTGGAGAACTTTTGTTGTTGTTCTTTCTCCATTGAAATGTGCTCCATAGGGTGAGTCATGACAATGCCAAAGAATTCCTTCAGCTTCTTCATTTGTCACACATCGCCTCAAAAGATTATCTACTCCAATTTTGAACAAATAAGGGTCATCCCAGATAAACTACTTAGCATCATGCAAAAATTTCTTTCTTTGTTGCCAATTAAGATCTTCTGGAATTACTCTTGCAGCTTTCAAATTGGCCATATCAGCAAACCACGACCTCTTTTGAATATACATGAGTGTTTCATCCGAAAAAGATTCCCAGATTTCTACTTCCTTGCTAGTAACCTCAGTATTAACTAACCGAGATAAATGATCAGCAATCAAATTCTCACTCCCCTGCTTATCACGGATCTCTACATCAAACTCTTGCAATAGTAGTACCCATCTAATCAACTATGGCTTAGAATCTGGTTTTGTCAACAAATATTTTATGGTTGCATAATCTGTGTAGATAATCACCTTAGACCCAATGAGATAGGGTCTAAATTTCTCCAAAGCATAAACTATAGCTAGAAACTCCTTTTCAGTAGTAGCATAATTGAACTGGGCATCATTCAACACTTTGCTAGCATAATAGATGGTATGAAATACCTTCTCTTTTCTTTGACCAAGGACGACTCCTATTGCATAATCACTAGCATCACACATTAGTTCAAAATTCTGATTCCAATCTGGAGCTACAATCACTGGAGCCGAAATCAATTTGCTTTTCAATATGTCAAAAGCTTTTAAACATTCATCATTCATCACAAAAGGTACATCTTTAACCAGCAGATTACTCAATGGCTTTGCAATTTTTGAGAAGTCTTTAATAAATCTTCTATAGAATTCTGCATGACCTAAGAAGCTTCTGATTCCTTTCACATTTGTTGGTGGACAAAGTTTCTCAATAACCTCTACTTTGGCTCTATCTAGTTCAATCCCCTTAGCAGAAATCTTATGCCCTAACACAATTCCTTCTGTTACCATGAAATGACATTTTTCCCAATTAAGTACTAGATTCGTCTGAACACATCTTTTGAGGACAATATCCAGATTCGCCAAGCACCTTTGGAAGGAATCTCCAAAAACTGAGAAATCATCCATGAAGACTTCAATGCATTTCTCTATGAGATCTGAAAAAATTGCCTGCATACACCTTTGAAATGTAGCTAGGGCATTACATAATCCAAATGGCATCTTTCTGTAGGCAAAGACACCAAAAGGACATGTGAAGGTCGTCTTCTCTTGGTCTTTTAAATCTACCACAATTTGGTTGTATCCAGAGTATCTATCCAGAAAACAATAAAAAGCCCGATCTGCCAATCTCTCCAGCATCTGGTCCATGAAAGGAAGAGGAAAATGATCCTTCCTGGTGGCTTTATTCAATTTCCTGCAATCAATGCACATTTGCCATCTAGTAACAGTCCGAGTAGGAATAAGCTCATTCTTCTCATTATAGATTACTGTCATCCCACCTTTCTTTGGAACTACCTGCACTGGACTTACACATTCAATGTCAAAGATTGGATAAATAATGCCAGCTTCCAAGAGCTTCAATACTTCTTTTCTAACCACCTTCTTCATGACAGGATTTAGTCTTTTCTGTGGTTGAGCACTCGGCCTATAGTCATCTTCCATAAAGATCCTGTGCATGCAATAAGTTGGACTTATACCTTTAAGATTTGAGATTGACCACCAAATAGCTGCTTTGTTGGCTTTCAATATTTCTACCAACTTTCCTTCTTCTTCAGGAAGCAAAGAATTATTAATGATGACTGGTTTTGTTCCATCTTCTTCTAGAAAAACATATTTTAAGTGTGATGGTAACATTTTTAATTTTAACTTCTTTGCTTTGACTTCTTCTTTGGTATCAAGCGTCTCAAACTTAGCATCTTCCACTGGAATCTCCTTCAATGTCTCCAAGTCCGTCATTCATTCATCTATCAATTTCTCTTCTTCTTCATTTAAGTCTTCACAAGCATCAATAAGAGTTTTCTCTAGTGGAGAAGAATAACGTACCATCCTTTCTTGCACCATACAAACTTCATCAAGTACATCGAAAACATGCTTTATCATCTTTCGGATGTGTCATGGCTTTGAATACATCAAAATTCACTTCTTCATCTTGAACTCTCAATTTAAGATTACTCTCCACATCAATTAGAACTCTGGCAGTCTTCATAAATGGTCTTCCAAGAATGAGAGGCACATCTCCATTTTCCTCCATCTTCATTATAACAAAATCCACTGGAATTGTCAACCCTTACCAGCACATCTTCAACTACCCCATACAGATATTTAAGAGACCTGTCCGCCAATTGAAGTGCCATTCTAGTGGATTTGAGTTCTAAACCCTCAATTCTTTTGAACACAGAAAGCGGCATCAAATTGATGCTAGCTCCCAAATCAATCAACGCCCTTCCAACTTCTAACTCTCCTATGGTGCATGGAATAGTGAAGCTCCCTAGATCTTTAAACTTAAGAGGCAATTGTTGTATGATTGCACTATAATTACCTTGCACTTCAATGGTCTCCTTCTCAATGTATTTTCTTTTCTTTGTAAGGAGTTCCTTCAAAAATTTTGCATAGGATGACATTTGTTGCAATGCTTCAGAGAAAGGAATAGTAATCTCTAGTTTTTTAAACATCTCCATGAACCTTTTAAACTGTTTTTCTTTCTCCTTCCTTGAATAAATCTTTGGGTAAGGAAGTGTCTTTTCTAACTCTTTTTTATTTCATCTTCCTCCACTCTCTTTTTTTCTTTCTCAACCTTATCTTTCCACTCAAGTGTCTTTTTTCCACTCTCATTTTCTCTCTCTTTTCTCTCTATTTTTCTCTCCTCTAACACTTTACCGCTTCTTGTTACAATGGTTTTACACTCTTCCCTCAAAGTACTCTTTGCATTCTTTTCACATCCTTCTATCTTGTTAACCACTCGCCTAAGATTCATCTTCATATTATTGAATGCAACTTCCACATTTTTACAATAAAAGGCGCTCATTTTCATGAATTGTTGGAAGGTATCCTCCAATTTTGTGGTTTTCGCATATGGAGTAGATTGTGACTGCCACTGTTTCTGCTGCCTTTGAGCCATTAAAATATTATTTATCTCTTGAGGTAATAGGGAAAGCTTCTTTATTACTTCTTCCAACTACTGAATAATGATTTTGTTCTGAGCGAGCAAGGCATCATTTGATTGCAATTGTAGAATTGGAGTTCCTCTTTCACTTTGCAACTCATTGTCATTAGTAGCCATATTCTCTATCAACTCGGTTTCTTCCTCTGGAGTCTTCCATTTAATATTACCTCTTGCTGAGGCATCTAACATCAACTTGGTTTGTGAACCAAGACCTCTAAGGAAAAGTAAGACTACTGCTGCTTCATCAAAGCCATGCATGGGAGTTTTTCTCAACAAACTTTTGTAATGATCCCATGCTTGACCTAATGTCTCTTCCATGCCTTGTCTAAAAGAAGATATCTCTTGCTTCCCTTTATTTACTTTAGATTGTGGGAAGTATTTGTTTAAAAACTTTGCAACCACATCTTCCCACTCTGTAAAGTTTCCTTCTGGAAAAGAGTTTAACCATAACTTAGCATTGCCTCCCAATGAGAAAGGAAACCAGCTAAGCTTGATTGCTTCATCCGGTACCCCATTTATCTTCACGGTGTTACAAATTTCATTAAAGGTAGTGAGATGCTCATATGGACTTTCATGTGATAGCCCATTAAATTGATTACTCTTTACCAGTTGTATCAATGCTGATTTCACCTCTATGTTTGCAGCATTGACCCTCGGCCTTGCTATACTGTTAAAATGTTGAGGGCCAACCACAGTGGTGTAATATGCAAGAGTGTGTCTACCATTATTCTCCTCTGCCATATTTTCAGTGCTTTGGTTAGACCTTTGTGGTGAAGGTTGTAAGAGTGTTTCTGGAGGAGGGAAAAGTTCTCTAGATGTAAGGATTCTTCTCCTCTGTCTACTCTCGTCCAAGCCTTCAAGAAGAGGTTCTGAATTTTTCTTGCTTCTAGTGCGAATTGCTTCCTGCATACACAAGAAGACAAGTTCCTAGAAACAATTGTTAGCACAAAAAGATAGAGAATAAAAATTAGAAGATAGAAAGATAAAACAAATAAAATTAGAAATAAAAGTAAATAAAAACAAAAACCAAAAAGATAAACTTAAAGATACAAAAATATAAAAAATAAATAAATCAAAAATACAAATCAAGTCAAAGTTAATCAAAAATCACACAAATAGACTACTTAAACCACGAGTCCTCGGCAGCGGTGCCAAAAACATGATAAACAAGTTTTTAATCCCCGAAAACGGATTCAAAAACTTGTTAACCCTCGGCAAGTGTAACTGAATCGTATCAAGTAATAAACCTGGTAAGACCAAGTATCGTTCTCCCAAAGGACTCACGGTCTAGACAGTTGTGTGGTTTGTTGATTAGCTAAGACTTGTAAAACCGATTGATTAAGATTTAAATGCAAATACTCAAAAGTAAATATGTATGCATGGATTGATCAATGGTTAGAAGAAACAAAACACGTGAATTGAAATATATGGATGATTATGTTGTTGGGGTTTATCAATTTCAGCCTTATCTACTTTCATGTATTCAGGAATTCATCTTTCTTCATCAATTTGTTTATCATTTTCATCCTTAGTTTCTCCATGTCTGTGGGGAACTAAACTCTATTTGTTGTTTGGGAATGATGTAACCTTGTGAACTCTCATGTATTTGAATTGATTCTTAATTTATATGTTTTTTCATTAATTGTTATGGAATTCATCTATTTCAATGCTTGCTCTATTTAACTCATTTAGTAACATGATTTATGAACTGCGTGAGTGCCGGGAGGTTCCTTACAATTCAGGTTCTTGTTGAATTCTCCCAAGGGTAATATTTCTCAGGGATGAGGGTATGAGTACTTGGTCGTCTTAAGCTCTTGATCTTCAGACTTAATTATCTAGGAACGCTAGGATTTGCACGAACTAGGAATTAAGGCAAGCTTGTTGCGCCGAGGGATCGGGATCTAAGTAATTTAGTGAGTGACGTTAACATTAATGTAAAAAGAAGAATTCTTATATACATGAGAGTAAACTTGGGGAAATCAAATCGTAACAACATAATCATCTCATTTTATAAACAACCTCCGTTCATCGTTGTGTTCTCTATTATTGGTAAATTTGGATTCATATTTAATTTTCTGTTTTTGCATCCCAAATCAATGATCTCGTTCTTTTAAGTCTTAACTAATCGAGTTATCACACAATTGTTTAGTGCCGAGAGTCCTCTAGGATACGATACTTGGTCTTACCATTTTATATTACTTGTGCGATTTGGTACACTTGCCAATCCATCAACAACTCACACCTGAGTGCCCTTTTAGGGACGTTGAGTGCCATGTCTTGAGAACTGTGTCACGCTTGGGTGCCCTTATTAGGGCGCTGAGCGCCATTCTTTCGCAAGCTCGCCTGAGCGCCCTAAGTGAAGGCGCTGAGCGCTGGCGACGTTGGCCCATGATCCTATTCAGCTATATATAAAGACTTGGACGTCCTAGAGGGAGTATCTTTTGACAGAAGGGACACAAATTCAAATATTTTCAGCTCTTTGGAGGCAGAATTGGATGCGGAAGCTCTCCTTTTCGGATTTTAGGGTTTATCTTTCATTCTCATTCCATTGTTCATCTAGTTTCTCCATGACAAGGGGGAACTAAATTCAATTTGTTGTTGGGGAAGATATAACCTCTAAACTCTCATGTATTTGAATTGATTCCAATTTATTTATGCTTCTTTCATTAATTGTTAGGGTTATTCTCCTTTGCTCTATGCTTGTTATGTTTAACTCATTCATGGCATGATTATTGGTTTTCTTTGATATGGACACATATGGAGAAACCTAGAACTGGGGAATTTCTGCCATGGGAACTATTGCCTAGACATAGCGATACAACGCTTGGTTGTCTTAAGCTTCCGTTCGTAATGCAGAATTAATTATTAGGGAGACAAGACATTGTAAACTAGTAACTAAGGATAGACTTTCTTCACCGAGACATCGGGTTTTAAGTACTTTGAAAGTGACATTAACAATTAATAAAGAACAAGAATTCATATATGCATGAGACTGATTAGGTGAAATCTAAACCCCAAGAACATCTTCATCTCATAGTTTAAACATCATTCACTTTTGCGTTTCTCTTCAATTGATCAAAATTGCATTCATATTTACTTTCTTGTTTTCGCATTTAAAAAGCCTAAATTGTTCTTCAAAGTCCTAATTAGTTGAGTAATTACATAACTGTTTAGTGCCATGAGTCTCTTGGGAAACAATACTTGGTCTTACCATTTATTATTACTTGATATGATTCGGTACACTTGCCGAGGTCTTGACAATGTGTTTATATCTTTGTATGCATACTGTATGTTATGTGTGATGAAAACCACAAGCAAAAAAGCAAATCTGCATGACATAATCGATTACAGTATTGTTGTAATTAATTAAGTTCATGAGACAACTTATGTTTTGAATTGTAGCAAAACAACAAGTTTTAATCGATTACATTAAGTGTTAAATCAATTAAAACTCGTGTCTTTGCTTATAGATCTTTTTCAAATGTGCTGTGATGAGTTTTTGAAGAGAAAAAGTTTCCAAAATCTGTTTAAGTGCTTAGCTTAATCGATTACACAAGTTATGTAATCAATTAAGTATGTTATCTTTTGAAAATTGTTTTCAGCTTAGTCATAACTGCTATAATAGTGATATTTTTAAATATGTTTGACTAGCATTAAATGCAAATCGATTACATTAATTGTGCATTCAATTAAGAGTTGTTTTAGTTGTAATTCTGTTACACCTTGTTTTTATGTAACCGATTACATTACTAACGTAATCGCTTACTTTGCGTCTGATATGATGAAAACTATAAATTGACGCATTACTTGTATTTTTTTAACTTTTGATCAATTGTACACTTTCATATTTGACATCTTTGATCTGAGAAAGTTTTATAGATTACACATATGCTCCAAGAATCAAGAAGTGAAGATTGTGAAGAAACTTGAAGGATTCTTGAGAGGGTTGTTGAGAACGTGACTAGTTGATCTTATTCGCCCTACTTAGGTGTATCTGCTGTGACCAGAAAAGGTTTTTGCACTTGTTGGTTGTGTTGTTTCCCTGGTCGTGTGCGACAGGAAGAAAAGTGAGGAGCTCTTGGACTTTGAGAGGGTTTTCTCAAAGGGTTTCTGCAACAAGAACGTCTGGTTCTATGTGTGCAGATGTTTTCTTTTCTGTATTTGATTGTAAGTGGGAAAGGTGTTTACATTGTGAGACTGTGTTCACTGTAAAACCTTTGGTGTAATTCTTAAATCATTATAGTGAAATATCCTTCAATCTAAGGTTGATTGGAAGGGTGACTGAATGTATGCATTGATAAAAACCTTGTGTTTGTTCTTCTTTCCCTATCTCTTTTACTTTGAATTGCATACGCACTTTACTTACAATGCATGAAACTTTTCAAGATCATTCTAATTTTGAAAAAAGATTAGAAAAACGTTAGTTTTTATAAATCACCAATTCACCCCTCCCCCGTTCTTGGTGTTGAGAAACAAGACTCTCTATTTCTAACAAATTTGTATACTCATTAATGAAGACATATTTATGCCCACATTGTAGATTTAATTTTAAATTTTAGTGGAATAATTGTCCTCAAATGGTTGACTAAAATAAGATTTGTGACATTGGCTTTATCGGGTTTGAGAATTAAAGAGGCTTAAAATGTTATTTTTAGTTGCATAAATTATTTTGGATAGTCTAATGTTTGTTAATGCAGTTGGAATTAAAGTTTTATTGATTCAAAACATGAAAATAAGTGGTCCAGGTTGCAAAATAAACTTTATTCATGAAAAGGGAATTACAAGGAGCTGAATGCACCCTTATTTTTACAACATAGACCTCATGTTCATCACTTCTTTTTCAGGCGCATCTGCATCATAATCATCATTAGATTCAATTCTCTTGGAAGCTTTCTTGTTGGTTGCTTTGAGAGCTATGGACTGCCTTTGTTCAGTCTCCTCTTCCTCTCTAAACCTTCCTAGCTCCAACTCGTGTTCCCTAAGCTTGCCAAAAAGTGTGGCCATATTCATTGTTGTTAGATCTCTTGATTCAGATATAGCTGTTACCTTTGGTTGCCAACTTTTGTTAAGACTCTTTAAGATCTTTATGTTGAATTCTTCTTTCTCAAATACTATGCCAAGTGCAATCAGATGGTTTACTATGTGGGTGAACCTTTTCTGCACATCATAGATATTCTCTCCAGCCTTCATCCTGAACATCTCGTATTCTTGGATCAGAGAATTTTTTCTAGCTCTTTTTACCTCGTTAGTCCCTTCATGAGTCACTTTTAGGACTTCCCACATTTCCTTTGTGCTTTTACACGTTGATACCCTGAAAAACTCATCAATGGTAAGTGTAGAAGAAATAACATTTCTAACTTTTATATCATACTGAGCCCTTCTTTTTCCCTCTTGATTCCACTCAGAAAAGTTTTTCAAAAAAGGTTTTCCATAAACTAATTTTGTAGGCTCAAAAGGACCATTAATCACAACATCCCATACACCCTTATCTATAGATTCAAGAAAGATTCTCATCCTTATTTTCTAGAAAGGATAATTCTCTCTCGCAAATAGAGGAGGTCTGTTTGTAGAAGCACCTTCACCAAAGATATGAGAAACAGAGGCCATCAGGATCAATTAATCGATTTCACGGAAAATGTAATGGATTATTTTTCGAATAATTTTAAAAAACCTGCTCTAGTGCCAGTTGTTAGAAAAGAAGTTCCTTGTTTCTCTTTTCAATAGGGGGGAGGGGTGAATTGGTGATCAATGAAAACAATTGCTTTTTAAATCTTTTCGCAAACTAAGAATGATCTTTAATCTTTCTTGAAATCCAAGCAATAAAGCGCACGTAATGAAAGTAAAAGAGATAAGGAGAGAAATACAAACACAAGTTTTATATTGGTTCGGCCTCAATGACTACATCCAATGTCCTTTCAATCAACCTGAGATTGAAAGCCAATTGCACTATAAAAATATGAGTTTTTACAACAAGGCTTTACAACGACCAATCTGTCAAAATGTAAACCACTTCTCTAATTCACTAATATAATATAGCCAATAACAAATCCCTACAGCAAGAACAATCCGCTTCTATAGTCACCCCTTTGAGACACCTCTCAAAGTACAAAGAACTCCTCGCTCTTCTTCCTGGCCGCACACATAGGGAACAACATAATCCAAGATTGTTAAACACGAAATCTGATCAGTTAAGAGTACACCTTAGTAGTGCAGTAGTTGATCAACAGTGAAAACCAAATATGTTCTTCAAGAAATCTTCAAGATTATCAACTTCTACATATCTTGTTTCTTGGAGCGTCTCAGCACACCTGTGATTCTTTTCTCAATTCACAAAATATCAAATATGAAAGTTTAAAATGATAAAAAGTCTTGAGAGCAGTGTGCAGTGCATCAATTTATAGTTTTCTCATAACAGACGAATTTCAATCGATTACGTAAGTAATGTAATCGGTTACATTATTTACAGTTGTAACATAATTACAACTAAAATAGTTTTAATTGAATGCACATTTAATGTAATTGATTGCTAATAAATGTCAGTCAAAATATTTGAAAAAATATGACCGTTATCACTGTTATGACTTAGCTTGAAAACAATTTTCAAAGAATAACAGACTTAATTGATTACACAAACAGTGTAATCGATTAAGCTATACACTTAAATAGATTTTGAAAAATTTTTCACTTCAAAACTCATCACAACACATTTCAAAAAGATGTTTGCAAAGACATGAGTTTTAGTCGATTATACACTTAATGTAATCGGTTAAAACTTGTTGTTTTGCCACAATTTAAAACATAAGCTGTCTAATGAACTTAATTGATTACAACATCATTGTAATCGATTATTTCATACAGAGTTGCTTTGTGCTTGTGATTTTATCACATTAAAACATTATATGCATACAAAAGATATAAACACAATTAAGATCACAGTAGTATGCAGACCAATCAACATGTCATCATATGTATCAATCATAACAAAAACATTTACATACTAACATATGTATCAATCACAAATACACATTTCTGCTGTGTTATGAAAACATATATGTGTTGTTACAATCAACGTGTTGTCATCATAAAAAACCAAACACATCATGGATTGGGTTTAACACTCATATTGCTCCCCCTCTCAAAAGATATGTTCAAATGATGTATGTCAATATCTTTTGTGTATGTCATCATAAAAAATGAAAACACTTATTTGAATATTTGTACTCATTTTTAATATTATTTATTTATTATTATTATTTTTCACTTAACATTTAACTTTCTTTTTAAATGTTCAATAGCATAAACATTTCACTGACTATGTAATATATAAAACTTTATTTTCTTTATTCTCTTATTCTTAATTTTTGTTTCATTTGAAAAACTGTATTGTATTCCTAAAATAATTTTTATTATCTCCCAATATGACTAATTTAATATTTGAAAAGTTTTCTTAGATACCTAAGATATTTTTCATTATCATATATTTAATTATACATTTTGTCATTTGTACGATTTCATTTAACAATATATTAAATTGTTACTAAGACATACATTTGATCATTTTTTATTTTTTTTAATATTTTTATTTGTTACTTATTTTTATAATATAGAATATTGTTTTGATAGTTTTATATAATTATTTTTATTTTTTAATTAATTACCATAAGTGTAATTATATTACTATTGTATAAAAAATTTCATTTACTACAAATAATAATTTAATTTGATTGTCATGAATCTTGTTTATCACCATCTAAACTATATTCAATTTCAAAATATTAAATATCTATACTAAATTTCAATTATTATTAGTTTAAACTTTGTTCTTTGTGTGACTTTGTTCAATTAGTGTATTATAATTTTTATTAGTGTATAAAAAAAAGAAAATTTATTAGAATTTCAAGAATGGTAGTAAAAAGACATTTAAAATATTTTTTAATTTGTATACTTAATTTTATTTTATAATTTTTTAAAAATATTTTTAAATTTTATCAAATTAAATTTGTATAATTAGTGTTTCAAATTTAATAAATATTTTTATTTTCATAAAATTTATTTATTTAATACTCTAATTTGAAATATATATATATATATATATATATATATATATATATATTATAGAAATCTCATTTTGATATTAAATATTTAATAATTTAATGTTTTATTTGTAATAATTTTTATTATTTTATGAAAAATAATTTTGATACTAATTAAACTTCAGTACGAAGACGAGGATACATGTTTTTTTTAAATGAATATAAAATTGTGAAACATGTTTTCATTACACTCTTTGTATCCCTACATACAAATTTGGAATGTGATACAGACTAAAATGGAAAGAGTTAAATGTAAAATTTAGTAAAAAAACAAATTAAATACTTACACCCTATTAGTTTTAACTCTTTGTAATTAGTTTACACATAAGAAAAAAAAAATAAGAAAAAAATATGAAAGGACTCAATGAAAAGAAAGAAAATAATGGTAGGAAGAAAATGACACCACCATTACTAGTAGCTTATTCATTGTCTCTTCTTCACTGATATCATTGTATCTACAACCCTCAAAGTCATTACCATTGACATCATTGCAATTTTGATCCACTACATTTTCATACGCTTGTATCCATATATTCATTCCACGATAATCACTCTCCTTATGATTGAATTTCACAATGTTAAATGACACCAACTCATTTTTCCACCATAATAGTATTATATTCCTTTCTAATTACATTGCCACGCCCATTACCAACGTTGCGCCACAATTTCATCCATCATCAACAGAACTTTTCGTCATGATCATGATCCTCAAATTTTCATTTTTATATATTTCTCCAACAGCTAAAAGGTAGAGAGAATGAAAATTCTGAATGACGTGTGGATATGGTACTTACTGCATAATGTACTTCTTAATTATGAGAGCAACTCTTTGTACACAAGCATGTTCAGATTCATGATCTTGTCTCCATTAATAGAGGAATACGTCTGAATATTAGGTTTCACACATGTAAGGATCACGATTGTATAATTTGGATAGGGATTATAGATATGATGTTTTACCATTGAAAATTATATTCAATGTATTCTCGAAGAAGAAATTCATTTGCACTTTTTTTTTCATTGTCAACGTACTTTCCAAATTCTTCTATGGATAATTCAAGCTTTTATCATTGACTCAAATTCTTAAAAATAGCTCTATTAACGTTACGTTTCAGAGTTAAACACTACGTAGTATTTTTTTTAAATAATTTCTTCATTGAAGATATATATTGTAAACACATAGTCATGTATTCCTTAGCTAAAGGTCCTTGTTAATAAATGTTACTAAAAGATTTTTTAATGAAAAGTCAACACTTAAAACACTTTCCAACAAGTTACATTTGTGAAGTATTTGAACTACTGCTTGAAGTAGCTATTCAATAAAATGTGTGATTTATAAACTTATTAATTCATTGATTAAGGCATGCCATATCGATCCATGTCTAAGGTTTTAAAATTAAATTATAAAGAATAATGGAGTAACAAATGTATCTATAAAGAAGTTGTAAGATTTAGAGTTTAACAAATGTATCTATAAAGTGGTTTATTAGTTATTTAATTTAAAATATTTTTTTTATTTAAAAATTATGATAAAGAGATAAAATAATTTATTAATTTTTAAAAAAATATTTTATTTAAAGATTTTTAAAAGATAAAGGGGTTTATTAATTAATTTATTTTATTTAAAATATTTTTTAAGATATAAAAGAATATATTAATTATTTAATTTTCAAAAAATCATTTAAAAGATTTTTTAAGAGATAAGATTCGATGAATAATTATTTAATTAAGATATTAAAAATATTTCTTAAGATAGAGTAGTTATAAGATGTGTGTAAAGTAAATTAGATCACATTAATATAATATTGTATTATTTGAATCTAGTAGAAATTAACTAATTTTTTGACTGAGAGTTTCATTATAAATAGGCAAGTTTAGTAAGTGTGAATTGTAAGACCCACGAAAAATAATATCTAGAAAGGTAGTTTAGGTGTGAACAATGTTTATTAAAATAAGAAATGTTAAGTTATATACAAGTGAAGTGTAGTATAGATGGTTAAAGCTTTTGATTATTGGTTGGTGATCATGTGTTTGATTCTTACAATAGTATAAAAATCGCGTACAACGTCGAATATTTTTAACTTAACGTTAAATTTTGTCAATATTCGACGTGTATCATTTTTTTTTTAATTAATTGTTATCCTTTTTTACAACTCTACGAGACTTAAAAAGTAGAAAAACAATAAATATCATTTTTTGGTATTTTATAAAGCAATAACTATGAACGTTTAGTATAGTATAAAAAACAAACAACAATAATCAACAACAAATAAGTTCAATCAAACAACAACAACAAACAAGTTCAACCAAACAACAGCAAACAAGTTCAACAAATAAGTTCTTCAAAATGAAAACTAACCTTCAAAAGGTGGGTTTATCGGAATAAAGTGTCATCACTTGTGACAGAGAAAGCAGAATTGCGCCTATGAAGGACAAAAGCACGAAAATAATCGATCAAGATAAACGAAAATCATACATAAAGTATTTAATTAACATGCATTTGTATCAAATGAAAGAAAGTATGAGAAGAGAATAAATCATACATGTGATGGTCGTCAAACTTCGTTCGAGAAAGTTTGAGAAGAGAAGATGGTCTCGTCCGCTAAGATAAAGTGAATAAATTTTCAATCTCCCGCTCAAATTTTTATTGAATTCACTGACTTTTTGACGTCTAACGCTTGAGCAACCGACGTTTTATATCATTTTACATCGAATTACAATTCTAAACTACGTTTAATAATGACATTTATTTACAAAAATGTCACCGGTCATTTTTAACGTTGAATATTCAGTGGTTGGACGTTGAACGCGTGACGTTATACGCTATTTTTGTACTAGTGTTATTGTGTTCATTTGATTGTGTTTTTAATTAATTATATTAATTGATCGTAGTTTCTTTTAGGGTTGGAATTTTAATGTGTCAATGTGAAAATTAGACCTAAAGAATTTGGTTTGGGTATGAATTTTTTAGTATGTTGAATGTAAAGAGAAATTGTTTCTACCTTTTTGTTCAGTGAGATTATTATACATTGATCATGTGGTAATTAGGGGTATATCTTGATTGGTGTTGGTGATGTTTTGTGAGCGTGTGTTATCATGATGGTGTAGAATAAAATTCTATGATCATGGTTAGTTTCGTTGTAGCAAAAGCAAGTCCAAGTGTGTAATTGATCCTTTAGTTTAAGAAATTCTGATTTTTTGTGCCATGATATGGTTGTGGATAATGATATGTTTGATGGTTAATATGGTTGCGACAACTAGTTTAGAGAGTTGTATAGTAATTTTTCTACAAAAGTTTGGTTTTGGTAGTGGTCATGTTTTGATTGTTCAGTGCATGGATTTTGGTAATTGAAATGAGTTGTATGTCAATGGTTGAATTTAGGGTGTTGATACATGGCAATAGGAATACTGTAGTGATGTTTATTGGTTAGTTAAATTTTTATATTAACAACTAAATTGTGTAATGTTTAGAGCGTTCTAGTTTAACTGGTTTGGATTATTTTTTGGTTTTTGAATGGGAGTTGAGTTGTTAGGCTTTGATCATTGATGTTGGAATCTTATTTCATGTTGTTTAGGATTGAACTAGTGTTTGGTAGATTGGAAACTATGTTATAGTTAACTAGAACAGTGTTTAGATTGGGTTAAAGTTAAGTTGAATTGAATGTGCTAAATACATGAACTATAGTGTGGTAAGTTAATTTTCGAGTTGTTTAAGTATCAAGCCGAGGTGTTTAAGGTTAATATGTGTTGTTAAGTGGCTACGTCAAGTTTTTGGGCGTGTTACTGAGTTGGGTAAGTGATAGGTTAGGCTAGGTTGCTAAGTCGGATTGGGTAGCAAAGTTAGTTAGGCTGCGTTGGGTTGGCCAGGCTGGGTTGTTTGGGGACCACAATTTACAGGTTTAGGAACTCATTTTAGATGTTTTGGAGGTCAGCCATAAGGTTTTTGACCTTGGCTAAGCTGTTTATGATGTTTGTTGGGTTGTATGCGGTTTTGGCCGAGTTGTGTTATTTCATTGCGGAGATATATATGTTTTTTTTTTCTGAGTTGTGGATGTTGATGGCCTACTTGTGTGTGACCATTGGATATTGGAAGACAAACTTTGGTTATGTGTTATATCTTTTGTTACCGTAACTATAAAACTGTGTTTGGTTCTACTTTACTTGAGGCTTTAATAAGTTGGGGAAAATGGAGGGTTGTTTCGCCTATAAGGTTTTGGGCTTAAGAATTGAATGGCTTATGAAAGCTAGTGAAATGGGTCCAGACCATATGGTTTTGGGCTTAAAATAAGTATCCCTATAAGACTTATGGAAAAGAGTAGAATGAGTCTGATCATAAGGCTTTGGGCTTAAGCATAATATTACTAGTAAGGCTTTTAAAACATTATTCAATCGCCCTCATCCCCCCCTCCCCTCCGCACCCTCTTTTCTAGTGTTTTCCTGTATTTCACTTGTTTGTGTTTGTTTGTGTGATAATCGTATAACTCGTGTTGTTATATGAAAGAAGGTGTTATTTCAGAAGATGTTGGAGATGCCTAGAGTGAGAAGAAGTATTGGGAATCATTTGGGGTTTTCGATTGTATTTGAAATAGTTTAAATTTAAGTTGTAAATTTTTGAACAACGCTTGAGTTTGATTTGAAATAAAGTTGTTTTTCCCAGTTGGTTTTATGTTATTTTAAGTTTGTTGTTTTGCGATGGTATCAGAAAATGATGCTTTTATAAAATACAAGTGACATCGTGAAAAGGGTGTTACATGAGACACTTAAATCAAGTAGGGTAATAATAGAAAGTTGAAGAGAAACATGGGTGATTTCTTCAAGAGAAACGTATAAGAAGAATCTTAGAGTTTAAAGTGAAGGTTGAAAGATTTAATTGAAACGTTGAGTATTCAGGTCAAGGAAGGTAACTAATTCTTTGTTTTAAATTATTATTGTTGAAAATGTCATTTGGGGTAATTTTCACTGTGGAAATTTAGTTCCTTTTGGGTTGATAAGGTGAGAGTGGAGAGTATGGTTCTATGAATATGCTTTTTATGATATAGGCTAATTAGTTTTGATTATATTTTGATGGTGTTGATTTATTATTCCATGGTGTTTAAAAGATTTTTGTTTGACTGTGTTGAGATTTTATGGTTTTATTTTAAGATATGGGGAATTTAAATGTGTATGCTTGAAATTGAAAAATATGATGTTTTTAAGTGAATGGTGGGTTTTGTGGGGTGATTGAAACTTGTTATTTTAAAGACGTGATTGTAAAAGAAAACTTTTGATATTTTATAAGTTGCATTAATATTTTAGGTGCATGCGTTAAAAAATGTGGGATATTTTTTGTGCATGAGTTTATTTATAAAATGTGATTGTGATATTTTATTCTACCATAGTCGGGGACAGTTTAGCACTCTATGTGAGTTTGAGTTTTATCATTAGTTGGGGAGGTTTTAGGATTCTATGTGAGTCTACATTTATTTCATTAGTTGAGGAGGTTGTAGGACTCCATTTGTGTTTGAGTTTGCTTTATTAGTTAGGGATGTTGTAGGATTCTATGTGAGTTTAAGATTGTTCCATTGGGCGAGGAGGTTATTGGACTCTGGGTGAGATTGAGTTTGTTCCATTGGTTAAGGAGGTTGTAGGATTGTGTGTGAGTTTAATTTTTTTTCATTAGCCAAGGACATTGTACGACTATGTGTGAGTCTTGTTTATGTTAGAATTGATGGACTTTGTTTCTCAACATCAAGAGTGGGGTGAATTGATGTTTTATAGAAACTTTCACTTGTTAAATCTTTTTCGCAAACAATGATGTTCTTGAAACCTTTCTTGCACAACAATCAAACGTGTGCAGTAAAACAATATGTGAAAATGTGAATGCAAATGCAAATGTAAAGAAATATGGATAAGAAAAGCAAACTCAGTTTTTATACTCGTTCGGCCTCAATGCCTACATCCAGTCACTCTCCCAATCAATCTTAGATTGGAGAATAATTTACTATAATGATCAGAGTATTACAACTAAGGCTTTACAGAGCAACTCTCAAATGTAAACACCTCACAAACTCTCAATCAAATATAGAACAACAAAACCTGCCAACACAGAACACTCGTCCCTGTTGCAGCAACCCCTTTGAGATATCTCCTCTCAAAGTCAAGAGTACACCACTCTTCTTCCTAATGCCACACGTACAGGGAAACAAAAAATCCAAGATTGCAAGTCTTCTCTCCTGATCAATCAAGATGCACCTTCAGATGTGCTAAAGTGATTAGTCAATGTAGTCTAGTAATCTGCTTCTCAAGAATTCTTCAAGATTTGTCAAACTCTCACGTTCTTGATTCTTGGAGGCTTTTTGTAATCTGTAAACTTTCTAAACTCAATGATAATCAGATATGACAATGTTAGAATGATCAAAGTTCTTACAGAAAACAATCACTACGCCAATATATAGTTTTTATCAGTTCTGACATAAAGTAATCGATTACCAAACTTATGTAATCGGTTATATTAAACATATGTAACAGAATTACAACAGTCAAAGCACTTGATTGAATATGCAATTAATGTAATCGATTCTCATTAGATGTTGGTCAAACACATTTAAGAATATGATCGTTATAATAGGTATGACAAGCATAAGTCAGTTTTCAAACATAGCAGACTTAATTGAATACACAAAGCATGTAATCGATTAAGCTTTAACACTTAGAAGATTTTTTAAAACTTTTCTTTCTAAAAACACATCACAACACATTTGAAAAATATATGTGCAAACACACGAGTTTTAATCAATTCACCAACTAATGTAATCGATTCAAAACTAGTTGTTTTGCCTCAGTTCAAAACTCAAGTTTGTTGGTATCGGAGGGGGTATTTTTTGAAGAGTATAGCGCAGCGAAATTAAAACTCAGAGAGCAGAAAAACGTGTTCGATCACAATTAAAATTAATTTGGTCCTTTTAGTAAAAATAATTTTCTTTCAGAAAATTAATCAAACAGTTGATATACGTAAAATAATATGAGTGTAGGGAATAGAAAAATCACACAGATATTTTTATCCTGGTTCGATTCAACAGAATCTACGTCCAGTCGTTAATCACTATAAATAGTGATTAACAGTTCCACTAAAAATGGTTTAACAGATTACAATCAAATGAACAGGAATAAAACGAAAAGAACCACTCTACCAACTTGAAGAGAACCGCTCCGGCAATCGACCAACGATTCGCAAGCTTCTCCTTTCACAAGACCAGGCAGAGTACCTTGCTAACTTGAAGAGAGTCTGCTCCGACTATCGACACACGATACGCGAGCCTCTCCTTTCACAAGACCAAGCAAGGGAACAATGAACAAAAAGCTCTCTAAGAACGTTCCTCTGACACACAGTGTTCTAAGCTTTCTCAGTTCAAAAAACGTTCCTTTCTGATTTCTCCAAATCAAATTATATAGCCAAGTACACTGAATGCCAAAGGTCAGCTCCCAACTGCCATGAATAATCGATTACTATAAGTGATAATCGATTATTCAAGTCCATTACAGAGTTTTCAAAAAAGGTGATAATCGATTATATGAAGTGATAATCGATTATTCAAGTATGACTTGTGATAATCGATTATTGCTTCATGATAATCGATTATTCTAGTACAAAAACATGTGATAATAGATTATTGCTTAACCATAATCGATTATACTAGTAAAAATTACAATGTTTAACATTTTCCTACTACATTCAAAATCTACAAGTTGCTTTTTTAAATATTTTCCTACTACATCCAAAATCTATAAGTTGCAGCATCATCAAAACACATCTTCAGGTTTTACCAATACTCCTTATTGGTAACAAAGTTGTCTAATGACCTTAATTGATTATGACAACATTGTAATCGATTAAATCATACATATATGCTTTTGTGCATGTGGTTTTCATATAACAGAAACATACATTGTGCATACACAAATATAATCACTTCACAAACACAATAGTATGCATCAATCAACACAGTATGTCTAATAAATGTGACAAACACAGTATGTGCATATTACAGAGTAAGCATGTACACATGCAACATATAACACAATACAGAAACATTATGTTGTGACATGACAACATTTATGTGTTTTTATTATCAATGTGTTGTCATCATCAAAAACCAACATATAGGGATTGGCTTCAGCTAACACAGTGCTCCCCCTATCAACAGTTTCATTAGCTAAGTAGACTATACGACTATGTCTGAGTCTGAGTTTGTTTCATCTATTAGGGAAAGTTTAAGTTTCTTTTTGGTTAGGGAGGTTATAGCTTGTGAGATTGAGTTTAATGGCAATATGTGGTGTATTTACTTGTTTTATTGGCATTTGTTTTCATAATATAAATTTTGCGTTGTTATTAAAATGTGTTGAGTTAGAAGCGACTTCCATCTTTTTACATAGAAATAAGATATATGAAGGTGATTCGGGAAAAACTCTAGCCAGGAAATAAAGGCTTTCAAGCTTCTTTATTGTGACTCATCTATTTCTCCTAAGAGTCTAACTTAGTGAACTTTCACATGTTTTAATTTTAAAGAAGGAAAGGAGTTTTGAAAAAATGTTCTTTAAAGATGCCTAAATTCTAAACTTTTTTTAGTTTATTTTAGAATTGCAGTTTTTCCTTTGTTATGTTAGCTTAACCTATCATTTGTTTGAATTTGTATTTATTTTAATACGATGATAGTTTGTTTTCACACGGGAGTAGAGGATAAGTGGTGATGCATAGTGATGAGTGCATATTTATTTAGTCTTTAATATAGGATTCTTAATTTGTTTTTGTACTTTAATAGAATATTTTAATTAGGATTGGTTATAATGAGGTTTATTTAGCATGTGATATAATGACATCTTAAAAATAATTTTTTAGTTGCATAAATGTTTTTTAAATGTTTGAGGTGTGTTAGTGCAGTTGGAGCTAAGCTGAGCTCATTGAAGTGCTGAAATAAATTGGTTAAAGTTTCATGACACCTTAAAAATAAATTCAAGAATAAAAAATAATCAAGACCACAAGAAGTCAATCCAAGCATAGATGAAAAAGTGAAAAAAATTGGCTAAGCTAAGAAGAAGGAACATGCAAAAAAAATTGGATCTTGCGATTTTCTCTATTTTTTTTCAAAAAGGGCTTTGATAATTGATAAATTTTTTTGATAAAAGATAATTTAGGGAAAATATATGTTAAGATATTTTATTTGATATTGTTAAATAATTACCTTATTTAACTATATTAGTAAATATCAAAAGATCATATTTGCCAAATCTTTTTTAATTTAGAAAAGATCTTCACAAATATTTTTAGATCTCCACAACAATCAAATATATATGAAGATATTGGATTATTTAGAAGATAACTAGAGGAGATTACATTATCAAAAAGGAGATTATAATAATAGGAAAGCCTAAGACAAAGCTCAATCTAATTCCTATATAAAGAGACCAAGGGAAACACATTAAGGGAGCTTAGAGGAACCCTTTGGGGGTTCAAATTTCTCGTCCTCCCTTTCTTCTCTCATGTTCTTAACCTTCTCTTCTTATATTTTCATGTTTTTTTGACATTTCATGGAGTCTTAAGCCTCTGGATTCTGAGGTTAGATGAATAAATTTGTTTCTTCCTTTTATTCTTGTGGTGATTTATTTTTATCTATGTATTTTGCTTCTTAATCAAGTAAAAGTAATGATTTTTACATTATAGCATGTAAGCATGGTGTTAAATCTACATAACATATCAATCATATAATATTTTAATTGTTAAATCTACATAATCAGGAATGTTTTAATTGTTAAAGGTACATAAATTTCAAGTAGTGAATCCTCCTTACACTTATCATTTGTGATTCTTCACAAAAGTATTCTACATTATTATTCCTTTGTGCTAAATTGAATATATATCATATGCATGGACTTGGTTCTATGTTTTATGTGTTAAGGTAAACAAAAGGTGAATTTAAATGGTTTCAAATTATATATGGTAGATGAATAAGAAGAAATGAAAATAAGCTAAGTAAGTGTAGTAGACAGTCTTGCATTAACAAAGAGAGTAGATGTTAAATACAAGGGCAAGCAATATATGTTTACACATAATAGACATGTGTGGTTACACATATCAGACAATAACTAGCTTAGTGTTGTAGATGACATGTGAATAAGGAAGGAAGATGGACAATACATGTGTTAGAGAGATGGAGTCTATAAGTCAAAATAGCTGAGACACATGTGGATGAAAGAGAATAGTTCATTATGATGTGGAACTTGATTATTTTAGTATTTATATTTTACTTGAGATATAAAAATATTATAAAAGTTATTCTCCCACCTCCACCATTTCTCTCTCTCTATATTTGCATTACCCTTTTTATTCATGGGTTCTATATTCTTTGGTATTAAGGATCTTATAAGATCATAAAGCTAGTACCATGAAAAGCAAACTTTTCAACTTATCAAAAGTTGAAATAGCAATAGAGAAAAACTTAACAGAAAACTTAATTCAAGTAAGGGAAGCTAATTGTTTGATTGGTATTCCTTTTATTTATTATTTGCAAGATGATTTGTATGCATTGTGGAGTTTTGATAACATTATGAACTTACTGTCAACTATGATTCCGGAGTTTTGGTGTTATTTGATAAGAACAAGTATTGATGTTTAATGAGAATGTAGTTGTGGTGTTTGTATTAAGTTGTCACTAAAACAATAAGGAGTGAGATGGGTGAATTGTGTTAAAATATAATGCTTTTACGATTTTTTTTTTCCAGAAATTAGAATGTAATGTTCTTAAGTATGTTAGTTGAATCTAGTGATTGAAATTTAAGAAAAATATTTTTATAAACCCCATAGAAAATATTTTGAGTTTTTAAATTAAAAAGTATACTAAAATAGGTCACTAGGACTAATTGATGTAGTTAAGCATCATATTACTAGTACAGAATAAATTATAAACGAGACGATGAGAATGTGAATTTAGAATTATTTGACTTAAGGAAAAACACTTTTTACAAACTAAATTATAATTCATTGAGTTTTAATAGAAAAATAATTTAAATAAAAGCCAATAATACTAAATTGAAATACTTCATTGTTATCGGAACCGAATTGAATAGGTGCCTCCTAACTAAGTCGGCTATAGATGAAACACTAGTCAGATGAGGAACTTAGTATGCTAAGTGCTTATTAAACAATGATTCATTTGTAGACATAACTCTCGTTAGACCATATAATCATCAAATGTGGTATGGTTAGACGATACCCATATTAGACGAGCCAACCATCCGTTTAGCGAAAATACTATTTTTAGTCTCCATATTGAGAACTGTTGGGAAAAACGTGACCCACATAAATAATAATACTCTTCAATTCACTGGGGTTATTTTTCATTGAACATTGGCAACCTTTAAATAGGAGCAAATAGGGCCTTGGGCCATGTACAAATAATAAAAACTAACAATAGAATATCAACTAACTTAAAATAAAATCTACCTAATATATCTCTATCTTATAAAATAAAATAATACTCTCCTAAATAAAAGGAAAATCAAAACTACCTATATCTGTTTTATCTCTATCAAAATCAAATCAAATATTACTAAACCCAAAACTAATAAAATAAGATTTTAATGAATCCCTAAAATTTAAGTTTATCCGAACAAACTTGTAGGGAGGTTCAACACACACACATACACATAGATATCTTCACAGTGATAAGATATTGTCCGCTTTGGGCCAAGCCCTCACGGATTTGCTTTTGGTACCACTCCAAAAGGCCTCTTATCAATGGAGGTATGTTATGTGTATATAAACTCATGTTCATCTCTTATTTTATCCAATGTGGGACTTTGTTTGTACCCAACATCCTCCCCTCAAACAAAGGACCACCTCCCCTACAACGGAAGTCTTTTTCTTATCCTCGAGTACACCATGGTCAACACTTCTCTTTCACAATCCATGGTCAAACACTGAGCATCTCTTGCTCTCCACCTCTCATGATTCACTTCCAGGCTTTGGCCACCTGCCAAGGCTTCACCTGTTCATGGAGGGACGTACTCAATTGAGCCCGGTCACCAGATCTGAAGCATGGGCTCTGATACCATTTGTAGGGAGGTTCAACACACACACACACATACACATAGATATCTCCACAGTGATAAGATATTGTCCGCTTTGGGCCAGGCCCTCACGGATTTGCTTTTGGTACCACTCCAAAAAGCCTCTTATCATTGGAGGTATGTTATGTGTATATAAACTCATGTTCATCTCTTACTTTATCCGATGTGGGACTTTGTTTGTACCCAACAAGAACACTAGAAGATACCCCCTTTAATTGAATCTAACTCACTAGAAGAGCCTAATGGAAGGAGTTTCCAAGGTTGTGATTCATTTATTGAGTAGCGTTCTAGTAAATACAAAATATTGCTTAATAATTTAGTAAATTTAAAGGTGGTTGGGGTATTAAGAGAGGAGTGAATAAGGTGGACAATGTACTAGAAAGACTATACCTTCTTTGGTTGATTGTGTGAAACCTATAGGACTTCAATATGAAGAAACCACATTTAATTGTGAATAAGTAAACTAGGATGGTAACATATATCTATTTTAGAGGCTATGTCGAGCCTAAGTAGTCATAACCTACTATGTGGTGTTACATAGATCCTAGACTTTGATGCCAAAATCGACTATGAAACTAAATAAAAGTTATATTTATATTCATGCTTGTTAAGTACTTCTAAGGGGAAACCACTGTGTGTGCATTGTATGTGTACTGAATAGAGAACTCATTTATAAGAGATTATCTTGACTCTACTCGCTATTGAATTCACATAGAAGAACATAGATAAGTATGAAAGTTGAAGGAGATTTATTTCGTCATGGTTGGTGGTGTGAAAAAGAATTGTATACAACTAGGCCACAGGGAATTTACTAAGAGGTCATATAACAAGTGAAAAATATCTGAGTTTAGTTTATACCCGTTAGACAATATGTTTTATTTTATGGGCTAGATAATTAGTTTTCTATTATGCTTGTCAGACAATAAGTAAATGTTACACATTAGACATTAAGTTGCAGTCCTTGGTATTCACGTAGCCTTTAGTTAGTATGGTGTACTGATGAATCATTATTTTATTCTATTCACTTAGTTTTGCGCATCGAATTTAATTAGTGAATTGTGCTTAACTATCCCATATTTCCTTAGTTTCGCTATTTGGGCTTAACTTGACCAATAATTCTTATTTTAATTAATTTGAATTATCTGAGCTTAATTATTTCCATTATTATTTTCAAGATAATTTTAGGAATTATATTTTGGGACATAAAGAGAATTGTCATGTTGCCGACCATTTTCCACCTCAGGAATTTATTTTTATTTAGTTTTTATTTCGTTTTTATTTCCTTTTTGTAATGTTAGGTCAGACTTTTAACTTATTGATCCCATTTTTGGTAATTTAGGAAAGGCCCAAAGTGGGTTGACTTGCTGCCTCGGGTTAAGTGCTCATGTAGCTACACATTGTGAACTCTCTCATTTTATTGCATTTTCGTTTTGGTGCTTGGACCAATGCTCTTCTCTTAGGTTTTCATTTTCGTTTTCAGCATTTATGTTTCTGGCAGCAATTTTGTTTACATCATTTTAGTTTCTTTTCACTTTCAATTTTGTTTCATTGTTGTTGTCTTTACACTTGCATTTTTTGTTTCATTTTTCTCAATTCACTTTGTTTCCAATTCAATCTCGTTTTGTTGCACTTTCATTTCGTTCTCTTGCATTTTTCTCTATTGTGTTTTTGTCTCTGATTCCCGGTTGTATTTTAGTAATTTTGTATTCAGTAATTTTTGTATTTCCTCTGTCTCTACTGTGTTGATGCTTCTATTTCATTTTGATGTGTTACATTTCGTTTCTGTGGAAGGCTAAATCTGTGTGGTTGGACACTAGGAGATTGAATTGTTTTCCTTGAGAATTCTGAAGTGTCATTGTGATTCTATTTCTCATACCTTCCATAATGTTAATCTGCTATGTGCTTGTAATTAGGTACACACTTAGTTGCCTAATTCGTGTTTAATCTCCTCTTAGATGTTTAATTTGTGCGTGGAAAATTGATTAGACATATGCATTGTGTTTGCTTAATTCACATTTTTGAAGACAAGATTAACATTTGCTTAGTTGGTTAATTTGTGTTGGATTAGGGGTGGGAGGAACGTATAATTTGTTGTTAATCAAGGATAGGAAACCTTGTAATTGAACTAGTGACCAACCTGTTTCTAATCTTTGTTTAATTTGTGTTAATTGTTCAGTTAATTTTAGTTCACACAATCTGTTCAAAAATTCCCCACACTACGTGTTTGATCTTATGACAAAACTAAAAATTAGTCCTTAAGAGATGACCTAGGAGTTATTTCCTAGTTAGTGCATTTAATCTACAATATTAATTTGAGTCGAGCGCGACATCGACGCACCATGGTTCATTCTCCCTAGCCTATATTGTTTATTCCATGGACTTTGACACCTCTAACATCTCGAGTTGTGGAGAGAGGAATAAAAAGCTTTTGAATTTTGTTTTATTTTTATGAGACATTGCTTTATGAATTTCTCTTTTTTGTCAATACATTTATCTTATTTCCACACATATTTGCCTTTCTCTGATACATTACTAAACATGCATAATTTTCATAACATGTTATATTATACTTTGGTTGCTTATATGTTTTCATATGCTATTACATAATAAAAATAACTTAAAACTAATACTTATTATGATGAAGAAAAAAAGATTGTTAAAACTCATTCGTCTAAAACATGTACATCCCTCGACAAGATGTTTTGATACTTATGAATATAACTTAACTAATTTAATAAACTATTACACATATTTAATAAACTATTACACATGAAGAATATAACTATTATTTATTCATCTAAACCTCTTGGTGTTAATTAGATATTTCATCTTTATTTCTAAAGAATTAATAGTACCTAGCACATAATCAAAGTTACACCAAACTTAATTTTTATATTTAAAACCAATACATATTTGTTAAAAATGAAATTTCTAGTAAACACAGATAACAACATTTGATGCACATCTGTATATATAAACAAAAAAATTACTCTAGCAACATTTGAAAATTATATACATAAATAATAAGTTATTTTTAAAAGCAATTAGAAGCATGAGAAACGTCAAAAGTAAAATGTAATTAAGATATTTTAATATCTTGTAAGTGCATGCATTATTTCAAATTTTATAGCTCAGAGACTAAGAAGCAAACTTGACCTTCTATACAGAGACTAATCACATGAACAATGTGAATCAAGGATACATTTATTAAAAGTTTTAAATATTTCATTATGAAATTCACAAAGTTTATATCTTATGAAGATTACACAACAACGATCATATTTGTAAAGACCTGTATAAAGTCAAAGCTTCTAGTTGTCTTAAGCTTTGTGTCCAATATATTCTCAACGAGATTTTACAAAATATTTGTATTTCTCACTCTCACAAGTAAGCCTTTTGTGAGGAATTCATCTACATATACTAACTATAGAGTTACCTTCCTTAAAACAAAATCTTTTATTTTGTAGCCATAAGTGGCACTAAGAAATCTTGGATTCATAATGTCAAGGGTAGATTAAAAAGGAATAACTAAGAGTGGTTTAGGTATTCATCATATCTAGAAGTGGTTTGTGTATTCTTCTAAAATCAAGTACTTTGTTAGTTGTTGGACTTTAAGTTTGAAATGAAGCCAACCTTTCTAAAAGAGTAAATGAAGTTAATTTTAATGATGATGTTCATAACGATCAAACTAAGGATGATAATGGTGTGGGTGGATACATGTTTGACTATCTCATGCTCATCCCTTATGATAAATGTATTCACATTCCCCTCCCTATACCCACCATCCAACTAGGACCCACCATTCATGAAGAAAACCCTAAAAAGGACATATGTCGTGAATACATGTCATGCATCCCAATATTATTCATATATCATTCATAGCATATAAAAACAGTCTCACATTTTATACATCATTTCATCCATATAAACATGTATAAAAGAATGGAATGTAGCACAAATAATTACACTCCTAAAACATTGTTTCATGACAAGCTCATCTCACTTGAGCAACCTCCTCAACATAAACAAGGTTTCAATCATTTTCGCTTGAGCGACACATTTGTCACTTGGCGAAATGCAAATAACACCTTCTCATGGTTCTTTTTGTTTTAACGACTTGCTTGTCGCTTGAGTGTTCATCGCTTGGGTATTATGACTAACGCTTTAGTGACACTACGTTAATTTAAGAACTTATTAAGATTCTAAAGAAATTCCACTATCATAGGGCATTTGAGAGTTTATCCAATGCTTACATCTAGGCCACATGTCGCACACTATCTCATGTTATGAAACATGTACACCTCCTTTATGCCATGCTTAGGCATTCAAAACCAATGGTTGACTCACAAGTCATATTATTGGAGTAGTTGGCTCAATGCTTGAGTGATATTCTTGTATCAAAGAAAGAAGCTTCTCGACATCTATAACACTCCAACTATTGGCCAACACTTGAGCTATACTCCATGAACATCTTGTCACTTGAGTGACTTAAGACAATGAATGAATTGATTGCACATCGTCAAAGCAACACATTGTTTGAGTGATATCAAATATGAAAGCAACTAAAACAAACTAAAAGAGTGTGTTTTCCACATTTCCATTCAATTCTACACTTTATCAATTTAACATTGGTGTAAAATAAACATTCTCAAACACAATAATACTCAAATTGATAAATGAGATCACAAACACCTTTAGATATTGTATTCTCTGCTCAAATTCCATAAACATACAACTCACATTATGCACATCTTACAAACTAACCACTTCATTACAAAATTTAAATTATTAGCTTTCCATATCTAGATTTATATTTGACTTTATCCAATAATTGTTTCACAGTTCTTTCTAGTAATCCCACCATTCATCTAAGTCTTTAAACAATAAAACAACACTTCCTCTTAAACAACACATTTGAAAAGAGAAGAAAAAATGGTATTAAAACTATAATAAAGTTCAATATACTTATTAAAATTAAACTTTAATCGCTGCGAAATGTTCTAAATTTTACTAGTTTCATAACCTTAATCTCATAGGAAAACAATGGTCCGAACTCCTTGCTTAAAAAAAACGTAAAGAGAGTTGGAATTTTCTAAAGTAGAGATTTTGAAGATTTTATAAATTCTATTATAAACTTCTTTGCATATTTACTTTAAAATTCTTTGTTAAAATATTTTAAATCTTTCGAGTAACTTAATACATTTTCAATGTGTCATGTTAACATTTTCCAGATTTCAAATTTAAACATAAAATATACTTTTATGGACTTTCTATTAAATATTTTTTCTTCCTAATTTTTTGTTGCTTTTGATTTTGTAAATATTAACTCTTTTAAAAAAATGTCCCCATAATCTCTTGGTAAGAATGTAATATATACAAGTAGATCTACATGTCCTAAAACAAGTGTATACAAGTTGCTAACATAACACACAATTACTAAACAATAATAACTATTTTAAAACTTAGGGTCTACCGCCATAAATAAAATTAAAAAATTAACAATAAAAATATGAAATCATTGAAGTATAAGATTAGTACTGAATAAAAAGTAAATTCCATCACATTCAAGTTAAATATTAAAATAGAAAAACAAATTCCTCGTTATATATTCAGAGAATATTGCATTGTACAATATGCAGCCAGAAAACCACGATCAACCATCATCTGCTACACTCAATATGATAAGCAAAAGTAATCGAACACCCACGCGCTGTAAGTTAATTATTATTATTATATTATACAAATTATTAAAAGGATACTTATCTAAACAATTTATTCCAACTTTATGAAGTCAAAGATTGATTGCTTGAATTTATTTCAGATAGTGGGTGCAATATATATATATATATATATATATATATATATATTTCACATGAAATACACACTTTGAAAATAAACTAAAATCATTGAATGCGCAAAATAGTAGTTCAAATCATTTAAAATAAATGATAAGAGTTATCTTTTTAACAAGTTTTATAAAGTGTTAACATGTATTAAATGTTAATTATATATATATATATATATATATATATATATATATATATATATATATATATATATATATATATACTTAGATAAAATTATATCCTTTTAAAAGTTCACGATTCTTAAATTCTAATTATTCTGCATATATCATGAAATTAAAACCATTAAAAAAAGTAACAAGAAGTATAATAAAAAATTAGATAATAATTTGGTAAAAAAATATCAACATTATTTTTTTTTCGTCATGTTTTTACCTTAACTTTAACATATACTTATTCAATTTAACAGTGTGTTTGATGAAAAAAAAAGAATAAATAAAAATATAAGTATTATCTCATTTCTTTTGTGTGTTTGTGTATAAAAAGAGATAAGTAATTACTTTTTTTAAAAAAAAAAATCTTCTCTTCCTTCTATTTTTTTTAGTTTTTTTCTCTCTCTAAATATTCCAGGAATAAGTTCCTAATCTTTTGAATAATACATCTTTAATGTCTTGCTGATAAACAATATATATATATATATATATATATATATATATATATATATATATATATATATATATATATATATATATATATATATATATATATATATATATATATATATATATATATATATATATATATATATATATATATATATATATATATATATATATATATATATATATATATATATATATATATATATATATTTGTTTTGTTAGTGACCGTGTATCACACAACACATAGAATAATTAAATGCAAAACAAATAGGCTAAGCCTTTTGGGGAGCAGAAGGAAAAAGCTCCCAAAACGCAATTATTTAAAAGCACGTTTACCAAAGAAGGGATTCCCACAAATCTGAATTCGTCCAATAGAGTTTAGACGTGGTTGGTCTCCTTGTCAGCATTTGTGCTGTCAAATTGAATTTTTTCAAAATTCTAACAATTCACTCATGCATATTTTTAAGGAAGAGACAACGATCTTATTTTATTTGACTAATATTTTGTTTCCATTTAATATATTCACAGTCTTCAAATCCTTATAATCATTAGGAGACACAGTTTTACAAATTTTAAGAAATTTAAATTATTGTTATTTTAACTTTTTCTATTGTTTAAATATCTTGTTTCAACTAAACAATTTAAAATATTAAAGCATATGTTAAAATTGAATATTTTAGTAGGTTGTATGAAACTTAATTTGCTTCTATTTTTTTACGTTTTCTTCTTTTTCTTTTAATTGTGTGAGACATTTAGGTTTTCTTCTTCTTTTTAATTGAATATTTTAGTAGGTTATATATGAAAGTCACTGTTTAGTTCCATAAAAATTGGAAGAGAATAAATTAGGTTAAATTTTCAAGTTGAAGAAACTTGTTTTTTTGAAATATGGTTCAACATAACTTAATTCTTTCAAACTATGATCCATTTGCTAAAAAAAAATTTAGAATGTTTCAATTGGAATATTTTAGGACAGAGTACTCATATCAATTTTAAAATTCAAAACACAAAAATTAACTAAAATTGTTGAAATAAAAGTGTCATTCAGTGAATTATTCCATCTATTTCAAACACACACGAAAATAGTTAAAAGAAATCATAACTAAAAGACAGTATGAAAACTTATATAAATGAATAGACTTATCACATAAATAAAACACAATATGATTAGTCATTCTTTCATAAAATGTTATTTAGCCGTTCATTGACAAGGTTGATATTAAGTAGAGAGACATTAAAAAGATTTTAGGTTAAATATGTTTGTTTTTCTTATACGTAATATTAGAAATTGGTCCATGCACGAAACTTTGAAGCATTTTATCTTCAATATTTTAAACCAATGATTTTAGTAATTGATTCTAAACAGCGTTAAATTTTTTCTCACGCGATGATGTTCTATAGTGACACGTGGTTGTCACATGTTTAATCTTCTATGTGTTTAATTTTATTTTTTAATTAAAATTAATTTTTTTTATAAAATCCACCATTCTTTTTTAACCTTTAAAAAATAGTTTCTTTATCTAAGATTTCTTTATATTTTGTCAATCTTGTAACATTCCATTTTAATAGTATAAAATTAAAAGAAAACGTTACAAAGATGATAATAAATCAACTACGCATGTAAAACTTACCAAGTGAAAGATCTACACCTATAGAACCACCTAACTACGCATGTGCTTCACTCTAACCCCTTGCTGGAGAAAGACACCCTTATCTCCTTCCACCATTAAGGTGATCATCGCAAATAATAAGATGACATACAAAATAGACAAACACATAAGTAACGGTAAGCTAATATTGTAGAAGACACAAACTTAGCACATTAAGATTTTATTATACATTCTATTTCAACCAATTCACACCAATCATCATAATCATGTCATTGACCTAGATAAAACCACCTAAATAGATGTATTGATGTTAGACTAGGGCAAGTTTTGTGCCTTTAGTGGTGAAACAACTAGTCCCGCAAGCTACCACACATGGTTAATCCGGCTACTTACAGACAAAGAACATCAGACCATAGACTAGGATCTTCTGCTACTCCTTACCACATAATCACCTTCTCTATCTGAGATGGCGCGATTATTGGAGTATTAGGATAATTTCCAAGGCTAAGCCCCTACATCAATACATCACTTACTTGAAACAATCACTAAGAATTTCACCTTAGACATTCTTTCCAAACCATTCTTGAGGTTCAATCACAATGTCCATAGCATCATAATGTTCAAAATCACATCATTGAGTATTAAATATAACATTCCACCATCAAAATAACTCAAAGACAGACTCCAAACACTCCAAATTGCCTCAGACCTCACGAATCAAAATTTCACTTTAACCTCTAAATTGTACCTAAAAATCATTCAAGACATAACTCAAGACATAACCAACTGACTACTATCCATTTCTAAATCATATATTAGCTAACTTACAACTCAAACAACTCTTAAATTACCATACCACAAATTCTAAATCACCATTTCTCCCTTTAGACTTCTTATTCCAAAACTCACCTTACAAAACCTCTCTTTTTGACTAAAAATGACTTATAATTCTACTAACTCGTTTCTCCTCAACATTTTCAATCCAAAATAACATTACCAACTTGAAAATAACAACATTCATATGATTACTAAAATCCAACACAAGTTGATACAAGGCATCAACTAACACAACTAATTTCATTCATAAAAACACCATTATCATTAAAACGGTAACATCCAAAGTTCACACCATTATCAAATCATAAGCATAAAATATTCATAACTGCACATATTCTTACGCTACCAACACTTTATTGTTATTACATCATCTAGATTAAATTTTTTTTTCTAACAAGTCTTTTCAGATATATTTGTATTGATTAATTTCCTCTCTAAGAGAGTTTTTCATCTGTACTTGTTTGAAAAACACTATGTTGTTTCTCGATAATAAAAAATGATTTAAAGCACTTGGTTGTTTAACTCAAGGGTAGTTAAATAGTTTTAGCTAGTAGGCCTAGTATAAAACAAAGAGTGGTGAAAATTGTTGTAAAACTAACAAAGATGAAACTCGTTGTAAAACCAGGAGCGATGCAACTCGTTGTAACGTTTTAAAAGTTAGAAGAACCCTTTAAGAGTTCTTAAAGGAGAATTGGACGTAGCTCAATTGGAGTGAACTATGGTAAAAATAAGCTTTCATCTTTATTATCCTTTTATTGTGTTTCTTAAAAATCCTTTAGTGATAAACATTGTCTGTAGACCGTCTAACCCCTACAAACAACATCTAGCACTAATTGCAAAAAGTTTTTCAAACTTTATTCAAACCTCCCCCCACCCCACCCCCTTGCCTTTAGAGTTTTCCTGTTATTTCAGGTTTTATTTAATAATTTTGGAAATATAAGTATTTGGATTTTATTTGTGAAATATTTTGTAGAAAAATGAAAATCTCAAAAGACTTAAGAAGATTATCAATATAATTGGATAATTAAATTATCAAGTATAAATTCCAAGCCCAATCCAATTCTTCCCATTCGCCTATGAACCAAATCACCCAGCGAAGAGAGGTTTGGTCGCCCAATGAGTGTAATTCACCCAGTGAACTGTGCGTTCTAAAAATATTTATAAAGAAGGATTTATAGAGGTTTAAATAATTCTTTTAAGAATAGGAAACTACCCTAAGAGAAAGATGGTAGAAATACATTATGGAGGTTGTAGTCATTCATCATCACCATTATTCTTCATATTTCTAATGCTGATAATGTATAGGAGAAACTAACGCGATAACTCATTAGGATTGAATGTAATGTATATTCCATCTTTATGATTTCAACTATTCAATATACTTCTTTTCCATTATTCTTGTATTCTATTTTTGTTCTTAACTACCTAATCATTGATTGTAAATTTTTAATATTTAATTGTTGGAAAATAATTTAGAACCTTGATTGGGATAAAACAACTAATAATTTTCTTCTAGACATAAGGTGTAATCTATTAGTATTTTTGTTACAATTGTGCAACGAAATGTTCACATAAGGACAAAAACCAAGATGAGGTGAATTAATTTACTTAATAAAACTGTGACTTTTAAAAGTTTTCTATTTTTGTAAAATGATTTTATAACTAAAATTATAATTCCTTTAAAACAAGAAGAAGAAAGATAAAAAGTGTGGAGAAAGACAAAGTTGCACGAGTAGTTTTAGTTATAAACTGATTTTATAACTAAAAATTAATTCTTTTAATCCTACGTCTAACTATTAATCTCTCTATAGAATGTTAAATTCAAGCAAATGTCTTGTGAAACATATCGTCTAATAGAAGACCACTAAACACTATCTTGTACAAAGAACTTTTACGAAGCATCTAATGTTTTACACCATCTGATGTTCAATATTTACCAAACGATACATTTATCAATGAAATGACATATGATAATATGTTTTCAACACGTATTACAGCTTAACATTTATCAACATTAAAAACATTTAATGCATGTATGAAAAAGTGTTTTGATTCTTGTATACCTTGTTGTTGATATTTGTTAACACTCCGACAAGTGTACCGAATCGTATCAAGTAATAATAAATGGTAAGACCAAGTATCGTTTCCCAAGAGACTCACGACCTTGACATTCATGTGGGTTCTTGATTAATTAAGACTTGTAAACAAAATCATAGTGTTTATAATGTAGAAAATAAATATGAATGCAAGTGTTGATCAATTGACTTGAAGAATGCACAGGTGATTGGTGTATAAAATATGGAATGATTATGCTGTTGGGGTTTCCGACTTATCCTATCCACTCTCATGTATTTATGAATTCATCTTCTTCATTAATGTTAATGTCACTTTCTAATTTACCTTAAACCCGATGTCTCGGTAAAGAAAGCCTACTCTTAATTACTAGATCATAATGTCTTGTATTCTCAATAATTTATTATGCATTACATTTGCATAGAAGCTTAAAGGAAACCAACCCTCCTATCCCTATGTCTAAGTAATATCTCTTTTGGGAGAATTTCCCCAGTTCTAGATTTCCCCATATGTTTCCATATTGATAACATCAGTAATCATGCAATTGAATGAGTTAAACAAAGCATGCATAGAGCGTAGAGGAAAAACCCTAACAATTAATGAAGTAAAGCATTTATAATATAAATCAATTCAATACATGAGAGTTTCAAAGGATTACATCGTTTCCCCAACAACAATGGAGGTTTAGTTCACCATAGACATGGTGAAATTAGATGAAAATATGGAAAAGAATGAAAGATAAAACCCTAAAAGTTGGAGATCGGAGCTTCTGCATCCAAGGAGTGTTTTTGCGCCTCTTTCTGTCAAAAGATTAAGTCTCTAGGTCATCCAAAACCTTAAATAGTTCATAAAAATAACATAAAACAGGTCCAAGCCCACGTCGTCGGCGCTCAGCGCCCCAAAAGGGCTCCCAACGGTGGTTGCGGCACTAAACTGACGCTCAGTATTCAAAAACTCTTTCTTCCAAGACAAGTAATTACTCAAATCAGCTCATCAAACAGAATTCAGTCAAGATGTACACATGCCTTGATTAAAATCACTCATCATGGTGTTCACATAATCACATAATATCCAACAGATGTTATTCTCATGAATGATCAATTAACTAAGCATAGATGTAATCATGTATTTATGGAATTATTCTTCACCAAACAAAGTGTTTCACTCAATCACACAGGTGTATATAGAGGTCACTCCTTCACTCTACTTATCCCAATGTCACATAGAACAAAATTGCCTTTCATTTACCACAATAAAACATACTCACAAACAAGTATCATCACAAGGACTTTCCATGGCCTGTAACGTGGCTGGGCTAAGAAGAAAAATTGGTTTTCAAGATCACAAAATCCTTGAGTTAAGAGAGTCATTCATAAATTTATCATTCAAATACAATCTCTCTTTAGACAAACCAATCTCACTCATTCCCAACTTTCCCCTTTTTGCATTGAGCTTTTCTTTCTTTGCATTCTATTTTCTTTTCTCTTTTTCATACTTGCTCAATACTTAGGTCAATGCTTTTCATTACTTTCTTTTTCAATTCTCCCAATCAACCCCAAACTTGAACCTTTATCACTACCACACCATGATTCTCAACTTAACTCAAGGTAAATATTTTCACAAAGGATTTTTATAATCTGTTTAAGGCTTAAGGTTCAAAAAGGGTAGAACACTTTGTGTTCTCTTTCATTTGGGCTAAAATGATATATTGGCTAAGAAAAGGGGTAATAAAAAATGGCCTTGATCATATGACACAAGCAAGCAAGTAGTTCAATCATAGAAACCTGGGCAAAATCATTCATGCTTTCAAAAGAATAACAATCATTCACAACAAATACTCTGGAGTTCAAAACCTCACATATAAGTTAATTCAATGTTCCACATACAACACATACACATCCTGCTTAGCATCATAATCACAATCATAACATCATGCATTTGTTCACAAAGTTTGTGAACAATCACCTATATATCAGCATCTTGTGCAACATCTCAACATCAATCAATATCAAAGCATCATCAAGCAATACTCATCACACACAAATCAATATCAAACCACCGCATCAGATATAAGTCTCAAACTGAGTACATCAACACTAAAAATAGAAGCAAAATAAAGTTCACAAGACAAACATAAGAAACATCATGTTCTACTACAACTAACATTCATCAGTAAATGCTATCATCATTCTCTACTATCATCCGAGTCCTCCTCCTCATCATCATCTTCCTCTTCTTCATCACCATCTTCATAATCATCATCTTCATCATCATTCTCCAAGGTCGAAGCTTCAACTGCTCCGGCTCCACTAGCATGTGCCGGATCCTCTGGCCATCCCACCATAGTGTTAAACTCGTTCATCGTCCATTGCCGTCTAGGGGGTGTATCATACATCCCTATAATCATCTCTACAGATGCCACCTTCCCTCTATGCAATGCTTGTATCCTAGACTCCATCAGGGACATATACATGTCCCTCATTTGAAAAGGCTCTACATCCTGAGGTTGTGCATGTGCTGGCACTAGTGCAAAAACAGCGTATAACGTCACGCGTTCAACGTTGAACCACTCAATAGCCAACGTTAAAAATGATCAGTGGAATCTTTGTAAATAAATAAAATTATTAAACGTCATTTAGAATTGTAATTCGACGTAAAAGGATATCAAACATCGAATGCCCCAGCGTTAGACGTCAAAATTAGTGAATTCAATAAAGATTTGAGTGGGAGATTGAAAATTCATTCACTTTATCTTAGCACGCGAGACCCTCTTCTTTGCTCAAACTTTTCTCTGCTCAAATTTGACCATCACATGTAATATTTATTTCATTTGATACAAATGCATGTTAATTTACTACTTTAGGTATGATTTTTGTTTGTTTTGACCGATTATTTTCGTGTTATTGTCCTTCATAGGCGCATTCTGCTTTCTCTCTCACGTGTGGCAACACTTTATTCCGATGAAATAAGGTTAGTTTTCGTTTTCGTTTTCGTTTTAGTTTTTGTTGAACTTGTTTCTTGTTATTTTTTGTTGAACTTGTTTGTTATTATTGTTTGGGTGAACTTGTTTACTGTTGCTGTTTGATTGAACTTGTTTGTTGTTTGATTGGACTTGTTTGTTGTTTGTCATTGTTGTTTGTTGTTGATACTATATTACACGTTCATACTTCATGCTTTACAAAATACCAAACACTGAAATTTGTTGTTTTTTTGCTTTTCAGATCTCGAATAGTTGTAAAAAAGGATCACAATTAATTTAAAAAAATAAAAAAAATTGATTAACGTCTTTTATTGATAAAATTGGACGTTAATTTTAACATTAATTTTAACGTCGAATTTTTTAAATTCGACGTCAATTTAACGTCTCCCAATTTGACGTTGTTCACTAATTCGACGTGAAAGGCCCAAAATATTCGACGTTGTACGTTGTTTTTGTACTAGTGTGGTGGTGGTCCCCTCCTATGAACTCTAGGAGAATGTGGTGGTGGCACTAGCTGAGCCGCCTCATCCCGCATGCAATACTGGTTATAGTAGGAAGAATCAATCTCCTTCCTTGGTCGCTCCATCGACGGTGTGGAAGTGTTCACCCCAGCTAACTCACAAAGATGCGTGATCAAAGATGGATGCCCCAGAGGTGCTTTGTTGTTCATAGAACTGGCACAAGTTTGAATCTCATTTACTATAACCTGCCCAATATTTATATTCAACCCTTTAAGCACACAATAAAGGAAGATGGCCCTACTGACAGTGATATCAGACACATGAGAACACGGCTGAATGTTGGCATGAGTGAATGCCATCCAGTACTTTGCTAGAGGAGTCAAATGAGATCTCCTAATGTGAATGGGCGCATCATTCCTGTTCCTCTGGAAGCGTCCTCCAGGTACACACAATGTCCTCTCTATATCATCAAAATCTACTCCCTCCTCCATACTTAGTGCAAACTGACACTGTTCACTGGCCCACTCAGTATGCAGAAACCTATTAATAGTATCAGGATCATACCGAATAATCTTTCCTCTCACATAGCTCATGTAATTCTCTTTATGAGTGTTTCCAAATGGCCTTGCATTGGTGTAAAATTCCTTGACTATTGCTATGTTTGCTGGTGTAGGGGTAAGCAACTACATTCTCCCATTCTCTTCTTTCTAATTCCTGTCAAATTGCGGGGCCAAGGATGGTATCCAACCCACTTTTCGCTCCATCAAAAGCCTTCGATCTTGATCTATTTGGAAGTGTCTCTTGATAACAGTTGAAAAACTGTTATTTTTAGACTTAATTTTGACCTTAAAGACAACCTTTATGACTTAGAAACTAGCTTGTAATCATGTTTTTGCTTATGTTTTGGAAATAAGAGAGTTGGATGGGTGGACTGGTTTGGTTCAATTGGGCTCAGCGGGATTAGGCCCATTTGGGTATTTTTATACCCTAGGACGTGATTTTGCTTCTATTTTCAGATCTCCTTCTTCCCACACACTCTTAAGCACTCTCCAAAGAGTTTTCCTCACTTTTCCCTTCTTCCCCCTTCACAAAACCTCTCTTCCACTCACTTTTGCACCAAGTTTTAATTCAAGTTTGGGGTTTGGTGAGAGCATGGTTGTTGAGGGCTGACTTCTTCATATTCCTAAATCATTTTTCACTCATCTAGCATCTCCACCGAAGTAAGTACACAAGCATTTTCCATTCTAGGTTTTTGAAAGCATGAATTGGTATGAACATGGTTGTCTAAGCATGATTCTTGAGGGATTTTGATTTTTATGCATGATTAGATGAATTAACTGCTATTTGGACCGATTAAACTGCTGGATTTGGGTCTGGAACAAGGAAGAACACATGTGGGTGGAGATTAGGAGCATTTAAACAAGATTTTGAAAAATCTGTAGAATCGCCGCTCAACGGAAATTTCCCCTAAGCACGATTTTGACAGAATGGTTTTACACTCTTCTTTTGGCTGCTGGCTTGCTGTATAAGTAGCGCTGAGGGGTTTTGGTTGCCCTCAGCGGTGATGGGACTGATCTTAGGGTGTTGTTTGTGGTTTTCTAATGCTTAACAATATGTCTTGTGGTTTTGTGAATTGTGTTTGATGAAGGGATGACCTCCTCATCGGGCAAGAGAATCAAGACTATAGGATCCAAGAGAAAGGATAAGGAGCCAGAACGCTCCTATGCCAACAAGTTCCTATCTCGCAAGCATGAGCGCCACTTTAAAGTTGTCTAAGATAGGAGGCTACTGATGGAAAGGAAGGCTGGACTGATACCTGACTTTGCTCCACAGTTTGGGGAGCAACTGGAGAACAGGAACTGGGGGAGGCTAGCCACTTACCCTGCACCAGATAACATAGCAATGGTAAAACAATTTTACACCAACGCAAAAAGGTTGAGTGATCATCCTGCTGAGGACTATCTGAGCTATGTTAGAGGACACGCCATTCGGTATGACCCTGATTCCATTAATAGATTTTTAAATACTGAATGGGCTGGTGAGCAGTCTTAGTTTGCTCTCAATATGGAAGAAGGAGCAGACTTTGGTGATGTGGAAAGTGTGCTATGTGTGCCGGGTGGACATTTTCAGAGAAACAGGAACGATGCTGTAGTGAACATCAGGAGAGTTGATCTAACTCCTCTAGCAAAGTATTGGATGGCATTTTCTCATGCCAACATCCAGCCATGCTCACATGTCTCAGACATAACCGTCAGCAGGGCGCTTCTTTTGTACTGTGTGCTCAGAGGGATGAGCATTAACATTGGCCAGGTCATAGCTAATGAGATACAGGTGTGTGCCAACACTATGAATAACAAAGCACCTCTGGGGCATCCCTCTTTTATTACACACATATGTGAGCTAGCTGGGGTGAATATCTCTGCTCCACCATTTGAGAGGCCTATAAAAGCTATTGATGAGGCCTATTACAAAGAGTATTGTGGAGGTGATGAGGCAGCTCAGCCAGTACCACCACGTCGTCTTCGCAGAGGAAGAGGACCACCACAGGGCCAGGCATCTGTAGAGCCTCAGGAGGCAAAGCCATTTCAGATGAGGGACATGTATATGTCTCTTATAGATGCTAGGATGGAGTCCATCCATAGAGGGCAGGTGGCCACAGTAGAGATGATTATTGGGATGTATGATACACCCCCAGCACATATGTGGACCATGAATGAGTTTCATAATGTGGTAGCATGGCCAAAGGAGCAAGCTCAGGGCAGTAGATCTGAAGCAGCTGAAGCTTCAGCTATGGAAGATGAGGATGATGAAGATGCTTTTGAAGATGCTGAGGATGATGAAGAGGAGGAAGATACAGATGACAACATCGGTTGTTGAGGAGCTGAGACAACATCTACTAATGGATGCTATCACCTCTAGAGCATGATTTTTTATCTTTTGTTTTGTACTATTGAACTTATTTGCTTGTGTTATTAGAATAGGGTATGATGTACTCAATTTGAAACTTTATCTACTACGATGGTTTTCTTGTGATTTATGCATGATGAGTGTTGCTTGATGATGCTTGGATAATGATTGATGTTGAGATTGCATATTATATGCAGATATACAGGTGGTGTTTCACGAGCTATGTGAACAAATCCATGATGTTGTGATTGTGATTATGATGCTAAGCAGGATGTGTATGTGGAATGTTGAATTAGCCTATATGTGAGGTTTTGAACTCTAGAGTTTTTGAGAATGAATGCTATTACTTTGAAAGCATGAATGACTTTGCCAATGTTTCTATGATTGAATCACTTTCTTGTATGTATCATATGATCAAGGCCATATGTTGTTACCCTTTATTAGCCAAATGCATGATTTTAGCCTAATAAAAGAGAGCATAATGTGTTCGATCCTTTGAACCCTTAGCTTTGAACATGATAGAAAACCCTTTTTGAAAAGCCTTACCTTGAGTTGAGTTGAAGATATCTTGTGGTATTGATAAATGTTCAAGTTTGGGGTTGTTGGGTGGTTTAAAAAAGGGGAATATGAAAAGCATTGAGCTAAGCATGTGAAAAGTAAAAGAAAAAGGAAAAGAGAAGAAAGAAAAAGAAAGGCTCAATGCAAAAGAAAGTTGGGAAGAAGGAAGTATGGTTGTGTTTAGATGATTCACTTAACTCAAGGATTTTGTGATCTAGAAAAACCAATTTTCTTGTTAGCCTAGCCACATTATAAGCCATAGAAAAGTCCTTGTGATGATACTTGCTTGTGAATGTGTTTGATTGTGGTTAAATGAAAGGCAAAGTTAATTCATGTGACATGGTGATAGTAGAGTGAAGGAGTGACCTTTTCTACACTTGTGTGATTGAGTGAAACACTTTATCTGGTGAGGAAATATTCCATGAACACATAAGTACATCTATGCTTAGTTGATTGATCATTCATGAGAATAGCATTTGTTGGATATTTTGTGATTATGTGAACACTAAAGTATGTGTGCAACTTGACTGAATTCTTTGTGTTGAGCTGATTTGAGAAATTATTTGTCTTGAAAGAAGGAGTTTTGAATATGGTGAACCATTGTGTGGATTAGTGGAAGATTGAGTTACATTTTCTTTGCTTGAGGACAAGCAAAGTTCTAAGTTTGGGGTCGTGATAATAGTTGAAAAATTGTTACTTTTAAACTTAATTTTGACCATAAAGACAACCTTTATGACTTAGAAACTAGCTTGTAATCATGTTTTTGCTTATGTTTTGGAAATAAGAGAGTTGGATGGGTTTTATGCTTGGTTTTCCTTGTTTTTGCAGGTTTTAATATGAATTGAATGGAAGAAGTGAAGTAGCCATAAGTTGGACTTAGAAAAGGAAGAAAAAGTGCATAAAAGAAGAGCCGCAAGTACCGCTCAACGAAAATTACCGCTGAGCGACACTTTGAAGTCCCGTAGTCACCGCTGAGGGGCAAAACTGCAGTTGAGCGTCAAATAGGAGAACTGCACTTACTGCTGAGCGGTAAATACCGCTGAGCGGTAAATACCGCTGAGCCCCATTTTAGTTGGCCTTGGGCCACTTTTCTGTAATCTTTAGGAGTCTATATAAGGTTTTAGTCGACCTAGGGTTAGTATCTTTTGGCAGAACGAAGCAAAATCACACATATAGATAAGTCTAGACATGAAGAAATTCTTCCAATAGTAATATTTCCTAGACATAGGGATAGGAGGATTGATTGCCTTTAAGCTTCTGTGCGAATGTAATGCATGAATAATTGCTAGGGAGACAAGACATTGTAAACTAGTGATTAGGAGTAGGCTTTCTTCACCGAGACATCGAGTTTAAGGTAAATTAGAAAGTGGCATTAACATTAATGAAGAAGATGAATTCTTGCATACATGAGAGTGGATAGGATGAATTGAAAACCCTAACAACATCATCATTCCATATATTTCAATCACATTTTGCTTCTTTTGTTCAATTGATCAATACATGCATTCCTATTTAATTTTTAGTATTTGCATTTAAACCTACAAGAATTTGTTCACAAGTTTAATTTAATCAACAAATCACATAACTCTCTAGGCCGTGAGTCCTTTTGGAAACGATATTTGGTCTTACCATTTTATTATTACTTGATACGATTCGGTACACTTGTCTAGGGTTAACATCGTACATGCGTATGAGTAGAAAGGAGTTTGTTTGAATAAAAACGTTTTGGCTCCTTTCTCTTGTTTCCCATGGTTTTAACTCTCTTCCCTGATGAGGAGGTCATCCCTGCATAAAAAACAATTCACAAAACCACAAGAAGGATTATCCAGCATTAGTATATGAACAATCAAACACAATCCAAACCCACTTTTTTTATCACCGCTGAGGGCAAAACAAGGGCCCTCAAAATCACCTGCAACAAACACATCCAACCAGAGAACAACAAATGGCCAGCAACCATAAAAAGCACATTCTGCAGAACTCGCGTTGAGCGCCCCTCAGGGGCCCTCAACGCCAATCAGTTCAAGTTTCAAAATAGCCCTAGTTGGCCTTAAACGCTACTCACATGCATTTTTCACAGTTCCAGTCCTTAATCAAGCAATTTAATCGGTCCAAATAGTGATTATTTCAACAAATCATACATAAACATCAAAGTTCCTCAAGAATCATGCTTAGACAAACATATTTATTAAAAATCATGCTTTCAAATGCCCTAGAATGTAAATACATGTACTTACTTGGTTGGAAATGTTCAATATGAGAAGAATGCCAAATGAAATTTGGGATATCAAACCCTAACAGCAGTGCTCTCAACAAACCCCAAACTTGGATTGAAAAATGGAGAAAAATGGGTAGAGAAAGGGTTTTGTGGAGGAGGATGAAGGAGAAAGTGGAGAGAAAACCTTTGGAGAGTGCTTTGAAGTGGCTAGAAAGAGTGAAGAGTGAATGGGGCGGCTAGGGCGAGACCTAGGGTAAGGAAAGTATCTCATGGGCCAACTTACGCTAAGCCCAATTTTAACCTAAAACCCAAGTCTGCAGAAATCGCCCCAAATTGGCGCTGAGCGATGGGTGCAATTTACTCTCTCCTCTTTTCTTGCTTACCCTAAACATACTTAACCAATATTCACTCAGCTTCAACTCTCAATTTTTCGAATTTCATGCATTTTCTACTTACTTCACATACTCTCACTCAATCAATGCATTTAGTCTCTCACACCACTCAAACATTCAACAATTAAGAACCTATAATGCAAATAGAACAGAAATAAATCAAAACAAACAAAGATAAATTCAAACAACTGGGTTGCCTCCCAAGTAGCGCTTGTTTAACGTCATGAGCCTGACCCATGAATCCTCCAACATCCTTCAGTAGACGCATATCTTTCTCACCAACACCCATCAGCAGGTGTGTATACGCATAATATCCTTCAGTAGATACTCTGTCCTCTAGCATCCATCAGTAGATGCTACGCCATAGCAGTCTCATAACAAAATAAAACAATGTTCCGAAGTTTTTAAATCACTGGGGTGCCTCCCACTAAGCGCTCTTTTAACGTCATTAGCTTGACCCAATAAATCTCAAGTTCCATCTTTAATGTTGGTGTTCTTCTTGCTTTCATCACACCAACTCATCAATTGCTTTCGGTCCACCTTCTTGACTCGTCTTGAATATGGAGCTTCAATCTCTATCACTTCATTCTCTTTAAAAATCTTTCACAACCCATAACTTGTTCTTGAATCTTACAGGTGTTCCAAGTCATCATGAACCATCCTTTCTTTGTCACCTTTTTCTTCTTCCCTAACCTGTGACAAGAAATAATTTTTACCTTTGATGCCCGGCTTGGCAGCTTTAGGGCTAGTCACTGGTGCATCCTTACATGTAGCTTTATGATTAATCTTCTTTTCTTGAATCTGCTGCTCGGATTTGACGATATTAAAGATCACCTTTTCCTCTTGGTCTTAAAGCACTATCATCCCATCATCCCCATTGATGATTGCCTTTGTCGTTTTCATAAACGACCTTCAAAGAATAATTGGGATCTTCTCATCTTCCTCCATCTCCATCACCACAAAATCCACCAGGAATTTAAGTTTTTCTATACATGTGTGGGCGTGGGCGTCTTCAAAGAATGACTATTGTTGCTTCATCAAAGCCATGCGTGGGCATCTTCCTCATCAAACTCATGTATCTATCCCACACTTGACCTAACGTCTCTTCCATACCTTGCTTGAAAAAAGAAATTTCTTGCTTATCCTTGTTGATTTTTTACTGTGGGAAGTACTTGTTCAAAAACTTTGAAACCATAGCTTCCCATTCAGTAAAGCTATCCTTTGGGAAAGAATTCAACCATAGCTTAGCATTGCCTTCCAATGAGAAAGGAAACAAACTAAGCTTTATAGCGTCATCCGGCACACCATTGATCTTTACAGTGTTGCAAATCTCGTTGAATGTGGTCAGATGTTCATATGGACTTTCATGAGACAGTCCATTAAATTGGTTTCTCTTCACCAATTGTATCAACGCCAGTTTCACCTCCATATTTGTAGCATTGACCCTCGACCTTGCAATGTTTTTAAAGTGATAAGGACCAAGAACAGTGGTGTAATCCACCAGACTGCGTCTGCCATTATTTTCTCCAGCCATCTCTTTAGTACTCTGGTCAGATTCTTGTGGTGAGCATTGTAAAAGTTTCTCCGGAGAAGGAAATAATTCTCTAGATGTTTGGATTCTCCTTCTCCTTCTACTCTCATCCAATCCTTCAAGAAGAGGTTCTGAAGTTTTCTTGCTTCTAGTTCGAATTATACCCTGCATACACAACAAAACAAAACCCTAAAAAGCACTTTTAAAAGAAAACAAAACAAAAATACCCTAAAATAAAAAAATCAAGTCAAAGCTAATCAATAATCACAAGAATAAAATAATTAAACCACGAGTCCCCGACAACGGCGCCAAAAACTTGTTAACACTCCGGCAAGTGTACCGAATCGTATCAAGTAATAATAAATGGTAAGACCAAGTATCGTTTCCCAAGAGACTCACGGCCTAGACATTCATGTGGGTTCTTGATTAATTAAGACTTGTAAACAAAATCATAGTGTTTATAATGTAGAAAATGAATATGAATGCAAGTGTTGATCAATTGACTTGAAGAATGCACAGGTGATTGGTGTGTAAAATATGGAATGATTATGTTGTTGGGGTTTCCGACTTATCCTATCCACTTTCATGTATTTATGAATTCATCTTCTTCATTAATGTTAATGTCACTTTCTAATTTACCTTAAACTCGATGTCTCAGTGAAGAAAGTCTACTCTTAATTACTATATCACAATGTCTTGTATCCCCAACAATTAATTATGCATTACATTCGCATAGAAGCTTAAAGGCAACCAACCATCCTATCCCTATGTCTAGGTAATGTTGCTTTTGGGAGAATTTCCCCAGTTCTAGATTTCCCCATATGTTTCCATATTGACAACATTAGTAATCATGCAATTGAATAAGTTAAGCAAAGCATGCATCGTAGAGGAAAAACCCTAACAATTAATGAAGTAAAGCGTTTATAATATAAATCAATTCAATACATGAGATTTTCAAAGGATTACATTGTTTCCCCAACAACAATGGAGGTTTAGTTCACCATAGACATGGTGAAACTAGGTGAAAATATGGAAAAGAATGAAACATAAAACCCTAAAAGTTAAAGATCAGAGCTTCCGCATCCAAAATCTGCCTCCGAGGGATGAAATGAGTGTTTTTGCGCCTCTTTCTGTCAAAAGTGTTACCAATGAGGAACATTCGTACTTTGAAGATAAAAGATTTTGATGATGCTACAAGTGATAAAACTCGAAGAATCAAGTTATAATTGTTTTAAAAGCACTTTCGTAGTTTGCAAATGTATTAGGAAAGATTTCTACTTGTAAACACTTAGAAATCTCGTATCTTTAAGTTAGTTACGTATATAATCGATTATATGGTAGAATAATCAATTATCACGAGCTTTCTTGAAAAACCATTTTGCTCTGGAATAATCGATTATTACTCCAAATAATCGATTATCACTGGTCCTGATGAGAACTGCACAAGTCCCTCGAATAATCGATTATCACTTTTTGAAAAACCCTGTAACGGACTTAAATAATCGATTATCACTAACAATAATCGATTATCACTGGCAGTTGTAATGTGTCTTTTAAATTTCAGACCAGCTATCTATATATATTTGTTTTAAAGCCCTTAGAGCGTCAACTTTTCATTTTGAGAGTATTAGAGCTTTGTGCCTAAGGGAAGCTCTCTGAGAGTGAAAAAGGATCTATGCCATTTGAGAATACAGTTTGTCTGAGGAAGTTCTCAAGTGATAGAGCTGCTTAAGTCAAGTCTTGTGAATAGGAGAAGCTTGCGCTTAGTGTGTCTAAGGTCGGAGCGGTTCTCTTCAAGTTGGCTGAGTAGGTTCTTCCGGTTCATTTGTCGAAGGAAGGTTCTTCCGATCCTTTGTCGAACGAAAGGTGTTCTTGTTTCTTAATATTTACTTCATATCTTGTAATCTATACAAACATTATTTTAGTGAAAAAGGTTAATCACTAAGAAAATCAAGATTTTTAAACGAACTATTTTATCTTGTTTATTGACCGCTACACGCTTTCTGCTTATTTTATTCCGCTGTGTGACTGTATGATACTGGTTGTACTGATACCGACAAAAAGATCCAGTCTCTAGGTCATCCAAAACCTTAAATAGTTCATATAAATAAAATAAACAGGTCCAAGCCGTTGTCGTCAGCGCTCAGCACCCTAAAAGGGCGCCCAGCTATGGTTGCGGCACAAAAGTGACGCTCAGCGGTGGCGCTCAGGCGTGAGACAATGGTTGTGGCACTAAACTGACGCTCAGCGGTGGCGCTCAGGCGTGAGATAGTGGTTGTGGTACTAAATTAACGTTCAACGATGGCGCTCAACATGAGACAGAAGAACTTCGCGCTCAGCGCCCCAAAATGACGCTCAGCGCTATCTGCGATTCTTCTATGTGCTACTTTTCCAGCCTTTCCTGATTCCAACTCCTTGCTACTTCAACTTCTTCATCCAATTCATCTTAACTCCTGTCAAAACAAGGAAAACCAAGCAATAAACCAATAATACCACCTTCAACTCTCTTATTGTCACAACTTAAGCAAAAGCATGATTTCAAGCTAATTTCTAAGTCATATAAAGGGTGTTTTTAATATCAAAATTAAGTATAAAAATAACGGTATTTCAACTGTTATCAATATTTCTACAGATCACTAAAACAGAAAAATATTACCAGAATCACTACACCCAAGAAAAAGATATTGATAGATATGAAGAACATTTTGGAAACGTTTTCCTGAAAGCCTTTTGCTTTGTCACATCGTACAAGCTATGTTTTGATAAAAGCTATACTTCTTCAAAGTAGACTTTATTCTGACTTCTCACCAAAAGGCTACACCTTTGCAAAGCCTTTTGCTTTGTCACATCGTACATTCAACCTCTTTGTCTAACGACCAACTCTCAAGAAAAGCTATAAATATATGAAAGCTTGAAGAGAAGATAAGAAGGAAAATATAGGGAAGTAATGAATGCTCAAACAATCTCATTGTGCTCATACATTGTCTGAAGCAAAATATTTTCAAAGAAAGAAAATCCTTAGGAAAATCTCATATTTCTTTGTATTGCTTTTATCCTCTCTTTGAGATTTATTAATTTGTATTTTCTCAAAACTATGATTGTGTTGTACATTCTGAAGAGAATTAAACACTTGATGTTTAACTTAGTTGAGTTAAACTGTCTAGACGTGTTGTCTAGGGTTGATAACAGAAAAGCTTAGAATACATAGACCAGAAGTGGTTAGAATACTTATAAACCAAGACTGATTAAACATGGACCAGTCGTGTTAACTAGGTGAACCAAGAGTAGTAAGAATACTTGTTATAAACCTAGAGAGGTAAAATTGAAGATTAGTGAAATCCCTTAGGAGTTCTTAAGGGAGAACTAGACGTAGCTCGGGTTGAGTGAACTAGTATAAAATTTGTGCTTTATTGTTTTGCTTCTTCAAACGCTTCCTAAAGCTCTTTTAAACATCATCGTCTGAACATATTTTTAGTTATTAATCTTTTTAAAAACCTATTAGTTGTTATTTATGAAAAGTTTTAAAAACACCTTCCCCCTAGTGTTTTCTTGTGATTTCAATCCAGGGGATTGTTCTACACACATATCTCCCTTAAGAAATCCATTTAAGACAACACTCTTAACATCCATTTGATATAATTTAAATTTTATAATTGAAGCATAACCAAAAAGCAAGCATATAATCTCTAACCTTGCAACATAAAGCCTAAGTTTCATCTTAATCTATACCTTCTTCTTGATTGTATCCTTTTGAAACAAGCTTAGTTTTATTCTTGGTTATATGTCCATCTTCATCTAGTTTATTTCTAAACACTCATTTTGTTTCTATGACTTGGTGTGTTTCTTCTCTTGGAATGAGTTCCCAAAGACCATTCCTTTCAAATTGATTCAATTCCTCTTGCATTGCAATGGACTACTTGTCATCTTAAAGAGCTTCTTCTTTTTTCTTTGGCTCTTTCTGTCAAAAAAAAGCTACAATCATACAAAAGTTTGTTAAGTTTCTTCTTGTAGTTACTCTGTTTAAGATGTCTCCTATTATATTGTCTAATGACAATCCTCTTCATGATTGCCAACTTTTTGTAAGATCGTCAAATTGAGGAATAGGATTCTCATCGAGGTATATCTCATCAAGATCCTTCTTTAAATATTCTTCATCTCCTGCAATTGGCTTATCTAACTTAAGAGGGTTTTCCTCAAGATCCACAATTTCATAAAAAATAGCATGCATAAATTCTTTAGTATTTAAAGTTCTTTTATTAAAAACTCTATATGTTTTACTTGTAAGAGAATATCCCAAAAATATTGATTCATTAGTTTTGGAGTCAAATTTTCCAAAATTCTCTTTTCCATTATTTAAGGCAAATCATTTACGTCCAAAGATTTTTAAATGAGAATCATTTGGCTTTCTCCTTTAAAAATTTCATAAAGAGTAATTTTCAAAATTAATCTAATAAGAATTCTATTTAAAACATAGCAAGTAGTATTAATACAATATTATTTAGAAATTAAACCGTCTAAACAAACTCAAGTTTTGAAGTTTAGTAAAAACATTAAACGAAATATTGTTATGCATGAAAAGATGTATTTAAAGAAATAATGTCTAAAGGAAAAATATTTGTAATATATGATGTTAAAAAAGCGTGATGAAATTTTTGTGATATAAATATTCCTATATCTGTGTGTGGATATCCTTAATGTATAGATTTATGTGTAGTGTATATAGTTGTATGTTGAATTTTGAATGCAATTGAATTGCTTGACTTGTTAATTAAAATGTATCCTTTTATATATATATATATATATATATATATATATATATATATATATATATATATATATATATATATATATATATATATATATATATATATATATATATATATATATATATATATATATAAAGGTTATATTTTAGATTGTTATGAGTTTTATATATATTTTTCAATAGATTTATAACCGGGCTAAATATGAAATTGATATTTATTCCAATTTCAGTTTCAAAATTTGATATATTTAATATCCAAAATTTAAAAATGAATGTATATAATCATTTTAGTTCAAAAGTGATAATTTTTTTTATGTTAAATGATATTCCAAACTAATATTTAAGTTAGAACGTGTCAAATAATGTAAATACCTCAAATATTAACATAAAACATTCATCACATTTAAAAAATTTAATATAATTTGATTAAAAAAACTATATCTATTTACTTTTAGAATTTTTGAAAACTAAACTGTATTAAAATTTAAAATAAAAACAAATTTTAATTTTACCTCAAATTTATTAACTAAAATTTCTTTATAATATAATACAAGCATAATGACGGCAACATACCTTTACTTACGGAGAAAGAAACTTGGTATCATTTTTAAGACAAGTAGGTGAGAATTATCTATTTTGAATTTTCACAAATTAAGATCTTAACATAAAGAGAAATGTGTATATAATCTGTTCAAAGAAACTTTATTTGTATTAGTTAATTAGAAAATTAAAGTATATGCTAATGAAACATGGAAGTGGAGAATAAACATATCCAAACTAAAGTTCTAATCCACGTCAGAATAAGATTCCTTTATATAAAAAAATAAAAATGGATAACAAAGAATGATTGTCAAACCTATAACATTATGAGTATCTTAAAGTAGTAAACAATATATAATTATTCCTAAAAGAAAGTAATGTGTAATTATAACACTGCCAATGAGAAATCTTTACACAGTTTGAAATCAATAACAGAAACGGTTGGGCACGCGTGTTCCTATTTTAAGAATTAAAATACAAAAAGATTTTGATTATCCAATTTATTTGAGGGAAAAAAATTTAAGAAAAATGAATTAGAATGCCGAAAGAAAAAAATAAAATACATAAAAAAGGGAAAAGGGAAAGTTGGTGGATAGATAGACCCACCGACACCGTTTTGACTTTGAAGTCCAACTACCACCGACTCCGAAGAAACTGAAGACGGATCATGTTATTTTCCGCAAATTCATCCCAACATTACACGTTTTCACATAAAATTTTATAGTTAAATAAGAATAACAAGATTTTCTACATTCCCTTTCACTATGATTTTAAGATTAATATACACACAATAAAGTTCTTCCCTCTTGCAATGGTGAAAATTTAAATGTTTTAAATTTATTTGTGTTAATTTCATACTTCAAACAAAAAACAAATATGTTTCAATTGTACAGATGGTTTATCATGCATAACAATTTCTTAATTTTAATTCTTCCATGAACTAAAATGTGATAACAATATGAATTGTCTTAGAACTATAATTGTTTATAGCAACAATTCGTAACATTTAAGTTTCAATTGCGACACTGTAATATTCAGTAAATTAATATAATTTTAAACATGAAGGAATAAATACTATAAGTATAAATGATACTTAATAGATTCAAAATGAAATTAATTTTATAAAATTAGAGTGTAGATTAGTTATTTTTAGATAAATGACTTTGTCAGTAAATATATTAAAAGTTCATTACATTTTTTTTTTATTTCTCGTCTACATATATATATATATATATATATATATAATTTTTTATTTCTAATAATTTTTATCTTATACATATTAAATTGTGTACTTAGTTGAATTTGAAAATGTCCAAAAAGTTGTTTAAAGTTTATACTATACATGTTATTTATTTTGCATGTTGAATGTCCTTATCAACTAAAATTTTTGAAAATGTTAAATTTATAATCATGCAGGTAAAATTGTGAAATTCTTTTCAAATTTTATATATTTTGTAATTTAGGGATGATAGTGAAAATAAACAAATGTGAGTTTGATTATACTCGTCTTAATCTCCAAATCTAAATATATACACGTCTTAGTTTTTATATCTTATAAGTATGACATTTGTTATATCTTTATCTATGTCGAGTAATAGGTGCACTTATTTTGACAAATTCGTACTCTCACAAATATTTATTAAATACTCTTTTAAAAAAAATAAAAAACCACAGTAAAAAAACATTATCGAGAATTCAATGTCAAAAGGATACACATTTTCTTCTCTTCAATGTTAAATAATAAGTAAAAATATTATAATTGCATAGATTTCAAAAATGAAATAAATTAAAAGATAGGTTTTAATAATTTAAAATGTGTATGAGAATGAAATATATATATATATATATATATATATATATATATATATATATATATATATATATATATATATATAAAAGTTTGCTGTAACTTCCTAAAATGTATCAAATTTTAGTTGATAAAAATACCTTCATATATTATGAATTTTAAGTTTTAAGATTAGGAATATTTGAATATTTTTTGATTTTTTTTATTTTAAATTAAAAATAAAAATTATTAAAATATCATTATATTTAAAGTATGTCTTCTTTATGAATAAAGATTTTTTTCAACTAAAATTTAATACACTTTAAGAGGTTACATAAGTTAGCAAACCCTATATATATATATATATATATATATATATATATATATATATATATATATATATATATATTCATCCTCATCCTCGTTACGAAGTTTAAAAACTTGTGAATTGTTTCCATCCCAAGTCATTTGATTTCTTAACCATAACATGTTTGCAAGCCATCTTATCTACATGATCTCTTTGTTGAGTTCGGCTTATAAGAGCTTTCTGACGACTTCCTCGTCAATCGTTACATGTCTTTCATCCCTAGGATCACATTTTCTCTCCACTAGATAGCATAGCTTAGGGAAGAATCGCAAGCTTGTGGAACATAAACTTCGGATTAATATTTGGTATATTAGTTTGGCACCCATACAAAGAGGTAAATAATTTTTTGTCAATACTCGTCTATCTCACTTTGTAGGATATGATTAATTATATTGTCGTACGTTAAGTCAATTTGTGACCTAACTAAAGGTTGACCATTATCACATCAAAGGTAGGCTTACATTCCTCAAATTCAACTTTAGGTTTAAGGTCAATCTTGTTGGCAAAAGTCACAAGATCTCACTTGTTAGCTAAAAAGGGATATCAGAATATCTCCTCAATGTGATGCGTTGCTTGTTTTGGATCTTTTGTTGGGCTTTGATTAGTTTGAGTAACTACAGTACCTTATCCATTAAGTAGTGTCATTAGTGGTAGAGGTCTTCAAGGAGTAAGGTGTGGCTTTTAGGCTAAGGACGTAGTATTTTTTAGATTCCTTAGGATCACTAGTGCAGTTAAACGAATTGACACTGGTTATTTTTTGCCACAGATCTCAATTTGGGAACCGAGGCATATGTAGATGTGGTAAAAAGTCACTATGATTTGCCTCGGTTTTCTTTAACAGAAGCAATATTTAGGATTCGACTCGGTTCTCTTTGAACCGAGTCAGTATCAGTTCTTCCAAGAGCCTTCAGATTGGTTTCAGATTGGGTATCCTTTCAGATTGGTTCTTCATATTGGTTTTATATTGGCTATCCTATGTGAATGTCATCCTTTGAACAAGAACATTATTCACTTTCTCATACCAATTCTCCTTTCCCCCTTCAAGCTCTTTCACTACAAAATACAAAGATTCGAACATAAGTCAGAACAACACACAATTAACTAAAATAACATCAACCATTTCAGCCGTGCAGGTATGTAAGAATGTGAACTCAAAAACTGAAAATTCTTCTTCAAAGAAGAAAGGACAAAGCATAGTGGAATCATCATACCCATTTATCAAATTGGGCAAATGCAGAAGAAAGATGAAGGGAAAATATAAACAGAGGCAGGAATGAAAAAGCTTCAGGCAGGAAATGGCCCTAACACCTTTCTCAAACGCCTCAGTGTTGAGAGTAACGTCGTCACCGACCCCACCAAACTCAATCAAACAGAAAACCACCGGCCGCAACTTCGACAACGACTACACCGGAACACCATCCAACACCAGAAAGCCGCTGATCGTGTTCCTCTACCAGACAAAAAGCGAGGCCAGCGCCGCTACCCACAAGAACGCGAATAGGGTCTTGTGAGAAGCGAAAGGTGGCGTTTTGGGGTTGAGGAGGAACCACTCGAGAACCACCCAAGTACTTGAGGAGGAGCCCTTGCGCCCTTGCGCCTCCGCCGCAAGAACAAGAACGGCTATCGCGCCTTTTTCCCCTGTCGCGTCTCCGACGCGCCTCCCTCTCGACGATGCAAAAGAGAAATCCCTCTTTGTGCTGATACAAACGCCCACTTAATTTGGATTATTTGATACAAAACTCAGAAAATAAAATAAAAATTAAAACTTGTTTGTGCTGTGGAGGATGAAGAAAGCTCGTGGAGAAGGAAGAAGAAAGCTCTCGATGCTCAAGGAGGAAGAAAAAACCCTATTCGCGTGGCGTGAGAAGATGAAGATGGTGGTCGCGGCGTCCATGGAGTTTGGACGAGAACGAAGGCGCTATGGTGGCGGCTTGCGGGTTTGCGCGTGGTGGCCGGCAGCGTGGTTGAACAGCGGTGCTTGCGGCGACCCTAATGGTTGGTGATGGTGGCAGCCTGATGATGGGGTTTAGTGGAGAGGAGAAATCATGAGGTAGAGGGAGGCAAAGGTGAGAGAATAGCGAGAGTGCGAGAGAGAAATCGTTTGATTTTAACCTAAGGGTACTACCTTAGTTATATTTAAAACCGGTGCCTAAACCTTTAAGTGCATCAGTTACACAACAAACTGGTGTCTAAACCATTTAAAATTCATATTATATGCCTCGGTTGGCCTTCTACTCAAGGCAGTAACATCTACAGGCATCGGTTTATATATAACCGAGGCATATAACCGCTTAATATTTACCAAAATGCCACCGCACTTTTATACGCTTCGATTTTAGTAGAACCGAGGCGTATATAGCGCGTTAAAAAAAACCTTTTTTTACTAGTGGATCAACCTCTACAATAATGATGGTGTCATCCTCAGTTGGAGATTTAATAGCCATGTAGGGTGGACATGATCACTCCCGTATTATTAAGAGTTCTTAACAGTTATAAAAAGAGGGTGGAAAAAATTTGAGAAAGTGTAAAATATTGGACAACAATCATCTAAACGGATGGAAAAATGTGAGGAAACAACTGAACAACTTTGAATTTCTTTCACTGAAAGTTAAGTTCAAGTAGATGGAATTTCACTTATAAGATGCTTGATATTTTGATATGTTATAAGGATATGTTTTTTTTTTTGTTAAAGCAATGTGGAGCTTAGATTTGAGAGCTAATTTTGTGGTGAGAATTTGCAAAAAAAACAAAGGGTTGTTGAAGACTAAGATTGTTTAGTGATATCACAAAAATCATTTGTATCTCAAAAATACCTAACTAACAACATTTTTTTCCTAAAGATTTATGAGGTCAAGCATGAAATAGATGATTGGATTAAATCTTGTATTACAATCATTCAAAGTATGGTAAAACAATGTTATATAATTTTGAAATTTATTGGAGTGATATTCATGATACATTGACAATTGCTTCAGTTTTAGATATAAGGAACAAGATGGACTTGACAAAATATTATATTTATAAAATTGTATGATATTGACTGTTATATAGAACTTCAATGTACTATTTGGTTATGGAATATCAATAAAAAAGAATGAAATTTCTTCTTATATATCTCCATTATTAGAGGATTGGGAGGATGTTGATGATGATACAAGCAAATTTTTAGAGTTTAAAACCAGAAAGTATCCAATCCTTCAAACACGGAATCTAACCCGTGGATACCTGCTCACAAATAATTATTTTAATAATATGTTTGAGAATTCTTTCTAAGTTAAGTGACCAAAATAAAATTATTAGTGAAAGAAATATTAATATTGAAATAATCATTCAAAATTTCACTTCATATATTTTTATTTTTATAAAAGATTAATTTTTAAGATTTAAATTTTTATGAAATTCATTTAATTTTTTTTTAAAATAATGTATTTGCATTAATATTTTATTGAGTATTTTGATTTGAATTTTACTTAAAACTTATTTTTTATCTAAATTTATATTTTAAATATTTGTTTTTAATTTTTTTACTTAAATATATATATATATATATATATATATATATATATATATATATATATATATATCGGTACTCATAATATTTTATTAAGTAATTTGATTGGAATTTTACTTAAAATTATTTTTTATCTGAATTTATATTTTGTATACTTTTTACTTGAATAATTTTGTTTCAAATTAAAAATATATAAAAAAACTCATTTTCTTAGGAATATTCGACAAATAACGTGATAAAATCTTTTCACAGTGCAAGTAACGGATAAACATTATTTATACTCGATCTGACTCTATCATTCCTACTACCATTTTATTTCCTTAAATAATATTTTGTTTTTCTTTAACAACTTTTTGCTTCATCTTTCACATATTCATAAACATGAACCTTCCATGTATTAAGTTTTTTCCTTAAACACACATTTATCGTATTTGAGCAAAATAAAATAAAAGTAATTTTTAAGGACATTGAGGAGTGAATCAAATTGAGAGAAAGAATAAGCAAAACAAAACAGTTAAAAGTATAGAAGATATGTGTCAAGGCACCAAAAGAAAGACATCGAAAGAAACTTGATTGAGATAAAAGGCATTAAGGGGGAGCTAATCAAGGCGGAGAAACATCGAGACAAGGGCAATCGAGATAGATGATGGGACCAAATCGAGATGATCAGTTATATGCAATAATTATTATAAAACATGGAATCAATCGGAACATTTAAGGCTACATTATTATAAAACATGGAATCAATCAGAACATTTAAGGCTACATGAGTAGTTTAAGGCTGTTGTTTCAATTTATGTACTTTTCTTTTATAGCAATTACCAAGTAATTGCTAAAACACAAAGGAAAGATAGAAATTGATAGTTCAAATATAAACACGAGTGACAAATTATGGATACAATTTCAAACATTTTAAGAATGTCGCAAAGCGGAATAAATGATAAATCTAGTGTTGGTTGTAACAATTTGGTTCACCACTTTCATTGATTTACTTTAGCAGTTCTTATTATCATGAAAAAGGGCTTAATGTCTTTCAATATTTTTATTTTCACTATAAATAATGCTAGAAATATTTATAATAATTATTACTTATAATTACAATATATCCTATAATCTAAAGTTAGGGAGATTAAATCAATCTATGAATTGTCTAGCTTATTCATAGGAAATCATATCAAAATATTTAAGGAGACAAATTAATTCATGATTGAAACAAACCAATTTATGAATTGCCTAATTTATTCTTAGGAAATCATATCAAAATTGTTAAGACAAGTTCGTCTGAGAGAGAAACTATGACTGTCTATGACATATTTAGTTTTAAAGTTTAACAAACAATATTAAACGAAGTAGTCTTAAGTCATCAAATATACAAAATAGTATAAATAAAGAACATATTACAATAGTTAAAACACTAAAAGTTGGAGAAGCAACGTAGGAATACAAAGTCTAGATTACAAGCATCTTCTCAACAAGACTAATCAAAATTATGACTAAAGCTACGTAAGATATTAAATAGAAATAAGATAAAACTACATAGGAGCATAACAAGGAGTTCACATAGGAAGAGCTAAAGCATATAACAGGTACAAGTGTTATATAAAACATAAGAATTCACCCATGAAAAGTGTCACGAAACTAAACATCAGTGTAGAAAGAAAGAAAGGTTGTTAAGGGATAGGTAAAGATCGTTTAGCGACTTCACACATCTTATGGACTAATGAATAACACTGATAAAAGTTAACTAACTATGTATTATTCTAAAATCCACAATACAAAAAGGAAAACGAAGTCTAAGAGAACCACTATGGAAAAAGCCTTTGTAAAAGGCACCACTAAACGATTCCCTAACTAATGCGTCAATGAGAGTTTTGTTGAATGAAAGGAATGTTATACATTGTCAGAAAAAAATAAACTCTCAATGTATCTTGATAAAGAAAAGTGTCAAACGATGTCTTTGGAAAGCACGTTGAAAAGTCTCAAATGATATTCCAAAAACTTATGTTGAAAAACACCGTGCTAAATGCATCTGTTAAATAGAATAGAGAAAAATTTAAAGCATTCACATAAGATAGACAAACTCTTACCATAAAATGATGATTTTGGTAAATGCACCCAAATGACAAAGCATGCTCTAAAAACACATAACAAAAATTATTTTACTAAACGCACTCTTAAATTCAATGAGTATCTTCTAAACAAAGCGACCATTAAGAAAAATCCCATAGGCTAAACGATACCATATGGCAATTTTTCCTTTATCAAATGATGAAAGTTTCATAAAACATTGGTTATCTTCATTAGAAAGCTCAAACAATCAAATCCTACATAAACGGAGGAAAATGCGAAAAAACTTTATTTTTCTGAACAAGCATTAAATGTCATTAAATGCTCAACATTTAAAAAAAAACAAAGAAACAAGAAAAGGAACATATATGTTGCATGCATGTCTACTCTACTTTGTGCAGATTGCCTATTACAAGAATTTACCTGCTTTATCAAATTCAAGTTAGAAATAGACGACAACATTTGTGGAATGATCTTCTCATCAAAAGTCATGCCAAAGATATAATGTGATCTACATTTGATAAAGTACTGAAAAAGTACATCTGACCTGACAAAAAGACGTCAATCTATGACAACCACCTATGACAAAAGGTAAGAAGAACCAAATCTTGAGGACAAACTTTTTCTAACGACTATATTGTCACCAAATCTTGAGGACAAGGATCATCTACTTGCTACATTGTCAAAAGGTGTATAAATAAAAGATCTTTGAAGAAGAAAGAGAGGGAGGATGGACACTTAAGGAATGAAATGAAAAATCATCCTCATGGAAGATCAAGAATTCTTTAAAAACTATACGAGTGTGTCTAGTGAAGAGTAGGGGTGGGTAAAACTCAACTAGATAATGTATTTGGAGGATACCGAGTAGAGATGGCAAAAAATTTCGTGCCTGCGGATATCTGTGGATAAAATTCGCGACGAATAGTTGATACCCGCGGATATTTACTACCCGCGAGTTGCTAGTAGCAGATATTTTAATACCCGTCTATAAACGGGTCGGGTGCGGGTATTATACTATCCGTAGCCGCGGATATTCACTAACTGCAAAAAATAAAAATAAAAATTTAATTTATATTTTAGTAAGTTAAATTTAATTAAAATTAACATTATTTTTTGTTTTATAAGGTTAAATTTAATTAAAATTAAATTTTAATTTATATTTAATTTAATTTATATTATATTTTATATATTTTTTGTGTAACATCCCAACAATACAGTATAAACTATATAATATAATAATCACATTTAATAATAATTCAGATCAGTCTTACACTAAGAGGAGCGTACGGTTCTGGCCGAACGGCCTTACAGAAAGAGTTACAAATTTTGAACTGTACAGCTATACAAAACTAACCGAACGGTTTACAAAATCATATACCGGACGGTCATACATACAAAAGGGGAAGGTGATCGAACGACCACCTCACTACAAAACTACACTACTGACCGAACGTACTACGGTTCGGTCTTAACCTCAACCTCGATAAGGTTCTCTTCCTCCAACGTCTCTTCCAGCAGTACGTCTCCTTCTGCTCACATCCACATGGATGATCATTGCAATGACAAGACAAACGCACATAACATGACAAGACAGAAAACACAAGGTAAGCTTATGTAATTTAATTCATGCATAAACATATATTTTAAACAATTCAACATACAAGGTAAATTTCAACATACGTATCATACAAAACCTATTTCTAGACTGACTGTCCGGACTGTATGAAATCTGAGTAGCTACAGGCGTTCGTGCATCCGGGTGATGTAGTAACTGGGATGCCCTCAACAGCTGCCACCCGAGGTTAGTCTTATCTGTCCAAAGTACCCCTAAGGACTAGCACCTCCTGTCATTCCCACACATGACCTACCCTCCTCTACGTGAAGACGAGTACTCACGGAACATCAGGATGAATAGCCAGCTTAGCATGCCCACAGTCATACTTTACCAATTCCAATATTCATACATGAGTCGTTCCTCCCCGAAACACTCGTTCATAATCCACAACATTTCCATATCACATTTTCTTCATCTTTCATTAATAAGTATCTCATTTAACCACCTCGTACAAAGATTCATACGAATTCTAAATAACGAACGTTCAACCCGAACTCAGAACGAGACAGAACACGTAGAGCGAGACTGAGAGATCTCAAATTTCAGAATAGATTAAGACCAAGGGATTTATATCGGGTTGGGAAAGATAACAAGTACAATCATATCTCACCAGAAACAAATGGAACGAAAGTTAATTACAACAACGAGCAAATTAGATGAACTGACTCTTGAGGGCTCCAATCTGAACATCAAAAAGACTATGCCAAGTACGAAGACTCCAGGATGAAACCAATGAATACGGATACTTCAAGACATTCAAAACTAATACTTAGGATGATTCACAGGAAGAAACCGAACGCTTGTGAATACTTAGTTTAATTGAGTTTAGTATCAAGAAATCCAAATGTCAGTCAAAGATTGAACACTATAGTGAGCGAACCCTAGAGGGCTTGAACGAACGCTCGTATGAGAAAGTTGAGCTTAAGGAGATAGAACGAATGCCTGGTGTAAGACCACACACTTGCGTAGGACGAACACTTGGTATGAGACCAAATGCTACTAAACTTAAAGAGAATAGGCTTGATAATTATACCTAGATACTATTGGGATAGTGTTTAAGAATAACTACAATATACAATTACATATATATATATATATATATATATATATATATATATATATATATATATATAGATACTTAAATTTATAACGGAATATCAAGACACAACTATACTTGGCCGAACGCTCAAACATGATATTTCGAAATGCAAACGCTCGTCCTCAACTAGGATTCTTCCCAAATAAAAGAATCCACTTCTAACAAAGTTTACTAGAAATACCGAACGGTCAATGACCGTTCAGTGATGAACGTACATTATCATAGGGAAATTTCCTACCAGAATAATTTATATTCCAACTCATTTCTTGCATATAGTTCATAACTTTATACATTCATATCATAATCACTTTCATATTTCATACCATCCAAACATAGAGATTTCATATATTTCATGCATCATAACATAACTCAATCATTTTTCATATACAATTATCAAGTCAACGAACATTCATACAACACATAATCATGTAAATTAAATTAATAAGCTTCCCTTACCTCTAAGCGTGAACGAACGTTCCTAGATTCAGAATACAGTTCACCACTACCAGTTCTTCTACCCTCAATGCTTGACAATTTTTCCAACTAAACCAAGTAAAACCAAAACACTCTCAGAACCACTCATTTGAAGAATGGTGATCAACACATGAAACCAGAACTGGGTTTGCATGTCTAGGAAAACGAACGATTGGGTGAAGAGAAGGACTTACCAGCTCAGCTTCACAAACCGAATGGTTTAACTGGAAGCTCTTGACGCCGGGAGTGCTTCTATGGTGTCTGAATGGAGATCGGAGAAGAGAAAGGGTGAGTTTTCTTAGAGAGAAGATGAAGGAGATGTAGTGAGAAGGAGGAGAAAATGAGATTTTTCAGAATTTGGGAAGAAGGGTGCATGCAGAGAGTGAGACGGGAATTTAAAAAAATCAGTTTTGCTTCCCTTGTCAAAACGAGCGTCCGCTCATCTACTGACACCTGCCTTCCACTATCTGATTTTCAGATCCTCGTTGCTTGACACCTAGTGTCCGTTCAGAGGGGTTTTGGGTGCGTTTTTAATGGTTCTGACATTTTGTAATTTTATTTAAATTTTATTTTAATAATTTATAAAAAATATATATTTTTTAAATATTTGTGGGTATCCGCGGGTTTCCACAGATATCCGTGGGTTTTAAAATATCCACGAATATTTTTAAGCAAGTATCCGTGCGGGTAGAGGGTCCGGTAGCAGGTGAATTTTTTTTTGTCGGGTCAGGTTACGGGTAGGCACTATCCGTGCCCGACCCGACCCGTTGTCATCCCTAATACCGAGGGATACCAAGAGTTGTGAAGAATACTGCACAACTAGGAATGGGTGAAACTATGTCAAGGTCAGAGTAATATGGCTTACTAGGTTGACAACGACAACCAAGAGTCGGTTAAACTCAACTAAACAGTGTATCTAGAGGATACCAAGAGTGTCTAGGGATACCAAGAGTGGTGAAGAATATTACACAACCAAGAGTAGGTGAAACTTAGTCAAAGTTATATTGGAGTTACTAAGTTGATAACGACAACCAAGAGTGGGTTAAACTTAACTAGACAATGTATCTAGAGGATACCGAAAGTGTCTAGGGATACCGGAAGTGTCTAGGGATACCAGAAGTGGTGAAAAATACTGCACAACCAGGAGTGAGTGAAACTTAGTCAAGGTCAAAGTAACAATGGTTACTAGGTTGACAATGACAACCAGGAGTGGGCTAAACTCAACTAGACAATGTATCCAGAGCAAATCAAGAGCGTCTAGGGATAGCAACAGTGGTGAAGAATACTATGCAACCATGAGTGGCTTAAACTTAATTAGACGGTATATTTGGAGGATATCGAGAGCGTCTAGGGATATCAAGAGTGGTGAATATTTAAGAAGACAAATTAATTCCTTATTGACATCCCCTCTCAAATTGATGGGGCTAGTCAAGCAACATTGCTAACAATAAATTAATGATGCGAGCCAGGAGCAACCTTGGTAAGAATATCTACAACTTCAAGTTAAGTAGAGACATGAAGGAGTGAAATAACTTGACCATCATAAGCTTCCCGAATAAAGTGACAGTCTACTTCAATATGCTTGGTGTGCTCATGGGACACTAGATTTGCAACAATCTGAAAGCACTTGTATTGCCAACATAGAGAGGCATTGGATCGTGTTAAGGAAACCCAAGTTCAACCAAAAGACCACGAAGCCAAATTATTTCATAATAAGCAGTAGACATGGCATGATACTCAATTTCAATAGAGGATTCAGATAGGCATGCTTCTTACTTTTCCTTGAGATCAATGAAGAACATAGAAACATGCACCAACCAATGATTGGTCTATTAGTATCAAGACAACTAGCCCAATCAACATCACTATAAGCAATTAGTTTATGAGGTGTTCCAATGGAAAAAAAATAAGCCTCACTGACAGGTACCTTTCAAATAAATAATTATGCAATGAATTGCTGCTAAGTGGAAATGCCAAGGAAAGTGAATGAATTGACTCACTTTTTGAACAACAAAGGGATGTAATGGTCAAGTAATCAAGCCTACCCACTAGTTGTTGATATAATAAAGGATCAAGTAAAAGGTCAACCTCAAGAGGAGTATCCACCAAAGTAGCTAATCGAAGGACAACCATAAAAATGAGATTTGTGGTATGCCTATGATGATGGAGAAATGTACCATTTAAGTTTAATTGAACTTCAAGGCCAAGGAAATAATGTAAGTGTCCAAGATCTTTCATATGAAACAAATCTTGTAATTATTGTTTAAGTTCTTGGATGGATGCTTGATTAGAGCCAATAATAATCATCTCAAAACATAAAGAAGTAAAAGAACAATGTTTATAGGTGTGTGGAGGATGAGAAAAGAGGAATCATATTTAATCTATATAAAGGAGAACCTAAGGAGAATGGAACAAAACTTGTCATATCATGCCCAAGGAGCCTGCTTTCGACCATATCAATAATGCTTGAGCTTGCATAAACTTGTAGATGAAGAGAAAAGGCCTTGAGGAGGAAACATGTAAATATCTTCACTCAACTCACCATAAAGAAACACATTTTTCACATCCATTTGATAAAGGGACCAACCTTTAGAGGTGGCTATAGAAAGGATAGTTTTAAGAGTTGTCATTTTGGTAACATGTGCAAATGTCTCATCATAATCAATCCCACATTCTTGTTTATTTTCTAAGACAACTAGTCTTGCCTTGTAATGATTAAGAGAACCATTAGAATTTATTTTCACATAATACACCTATTTGTAGCCTATAGGTTTGATATTAGGAGGGCAAGAAACAATATCCCATGTGAAGTTCTCTTGTAGAGTCTAAAGTTCATCATTCATTGCCTTGTACGAATAGATGTGCCAAAAAGAGAAGTTGTTAGAGGAGTATGAGAAGAATCATACTTCTCTAGCAAATACTTATAAAGAGCTCAAGATATTTAGTAGATCATCATGGTTCAACTAGTAGAAACATAAGTGGAAGATTGAATTCGAAAGGGGAAGTGGAAACTTGTCGGCGACTATATCCTATATATGTGATGCCAGGTTGGAAACGTTTTATAGATGGGGGTAATGTAGAAAAAGTGATAGGCACGTGGTAGATAGGAGGGACTTTTTGTCCTATATATAGACATGCCACCATCTCTTGTAAGACACTTTTGAGCATAATGAATTGTTATTCTGTTGAGAGCACTCCAAAACAATTCTACCTTGAGAGTCAAGGCTAGAGAGTCCCAAAGGATCTCCTCTAGCCACCTTCTGTCTCACACTATCATTTCTCTCATTTTCCATTAATTCTCCCGTCAGTTTATTTCACCTCCATCAAAGCATTTTCCTCCAATCTTCACTTGTCACGTGGCTTGTGTCAACCACGGCCTCCAGCACCTTAACCACGTCCTCATTGCATCCATCAGCCACGCGTTTCCAATTAAATTCGCGTCATACATTCTCCACGTCTTTCATCATCAAACCACATCAAAGTCTTCCTCCTTCACAGATCCAAGTCAGGGAAAACCTCTCTCATCCGGTTTTCCACCGAATCTTTCGTTTAAATCCTTCTTTACTGTCGTTTCGCCAATTGAAACTTGTTTCCTTCCATTTCCTTCCATTTCACCGATTCAATTGGTGAATCCTTCTTTTTCACCGATTAAAACCTCACAAACCTTAATCGTAAAATCCCCACCGATTAAACCTTCGAAGTCTAGGGTTCTTGAGTAGATTTGTTTCTTCCGCTGCTTCTCGGTTCTTCAGCTTGATCCGCGCCAAATTACACGGTTCCTCTTCGATCCGCCGTGACCTGGATCTATCAAAAAGTGGGAAGAATTACAACATCATTTGAAGTAGGAGAAAGATAAGGAAACATAAATTGACTATAAAGAAATGTCACATTCTTGGAAATGCAAAAATGTTGATTAAAAGTATAATAACACATAAAACCCTTATGAAAGAGACTATGCCCAAAAAAAAACACTAGATTGATTGTGTCCCAAGTTTATGCCTTTCAAGTGGAGGTAAATGAACAAAACATTAACACCCAAAAGTTTATAAAATATTATAACCAGAGTGAGTTTTAAAAAGACTAAAGAAAAGAGAGTCAAAATCAATAACTCTAGAAGGAAGGTGATTGATTAAAACACAACAGTGGATAGAGCCTCCACCCAAAATTTGGATGGAACAAAAACTTGAACAAGTAATGTACGGGTCACATCAAGAAATTTTCTACGTTCAGTAGTGCCATTTTATTGAGGTATATTAGGAGAAGAACATTGAGATACAATACCGTTTTGTTGAAGGTATTAGTGAAACTTATGAGACATGTACTCATCGTCAAAATTAGAGCAAAAAATTTTGAATTTGGGTTTAGAATTGAGCCTCAACATATGTCATGAACTTATTAAACATTAAAAACACTTCAAACTCAGAGCAAAGAAAATATGTCCAAGCAAAAGGATTATAATCATCAATGAATGTGGCAAAATATTTATAAAGAACATGTGAAACAACTAGAGACATACCCCGAACATCATTATGAATTATTTCAAAGCAAGACGAAGCACAATGAGCACTAATTGGAAAAGGAAGCGTTTTATGTTTATGAAATTTACAAATAGAACAAGACAAAGAGATGTATTAGGAAGAACATTTTTATTTTCCAACAAACCAGTTTTAAATAGGTGAGACAAATAGTAGAATTTGGATGACCCAGTTTTCTATACTAAACCTCATAGAGATGCAAAATATTATTACAAGAGAAAGGCAGATGATTAGAAATAAATTGGAGCATAAACAATCGTCCTATTTTAAGCCCCTTCGTACTCACTTTCCCAAGAGTGATGTATGGAAAACAACTACATATAAAATGACATAGTCTATTGTCCATAGATTCAGAAAACCATTATAACACTCTTGAATAGACAAATTACCTTGGTTGTAATTATTTATCATTCCAACTAAACACATTAGGTCGTATTCTCTTGGTTGTAGATGTGCTTCAAATAATCCCACATTTGTTGAGCAGATGCAAAAAGAGCATAAATTATTGATAATTTGGGATTTATAGTGTTAAGGATCCAAGAAATAATTTGAGCATCTTTTACATCCTGTGTACCAAAGACAACTTCCTCCTTGTGTGGAGGCGTTATCTCATCCAAGTGACCCCATAATCGTTTTCCTTTGACATACATCTTGAATTGAAATTCTCAAGAAAAATAATTCTTGCGATTTAAGTGAACACAAAAAATGTCTTTATGTAGGGTAGTCACGGTGATGGTTAAAAGAACAAAAAACAATGTTTTTGGAGTGCAAAGTAAGAAGTCTGAAGTCATGACCAGAACGATGAATGAGAACCATGAATCAAGTCCATTACCCGAGATCAAGAACAAGAATGATGGGCAAGGGTACAAAAGCCACAAAACTATGTCACGAAAAATGGCTTAACGCCTTTTAGTATTCTTATTCCTACTATAAATAATACTAGGAATATTTATAATAACTATTACTCACGATTACAAAATATCCTATAATTTGAAACTAGGGAAAACAAATCAATCTATGAATTGTCTAGATTATTCTTAGGAAATCATATGAAAATATTTAAAAAGATAAATTAATTCATGATTGACACTTATTTTATCCTCGGTAATTTATTTTCATGCAATTTACGTTTATGCAAACATTTCATCTTCATTCTCTTCATTTATCATTCTCGGTTTTATCTTTTTTCTTTTCATTCATGACCTTACTTGTTGAAAAATAATAAAAATACTAAAAATATGATTATTTAAGAGAAATACATGAATTAGTTATTGAAGTCCATATTAAGCAAGAACTCAATGACTTAAAAATATTTGTGACTTTGATTCGTATTATAAACAAATTGCTTTTAAAATTCATAATTGTGGATGCATAAACACTCAAATACAACACATATTAAAAAAACTGAAATTTACTAACTCAATGTAAATGAATATGTGTTAAGAAGATCATATTAATTGATTAGAGATGAAAAAGCATAAAATTCATACACTCGATAAACAATATCATAATGAGATTTGAGTTTGGTTTAGTTTGGATCACTTCTAAAATGTCAACTGAACCATTAAATTTTGAAAAACAAATCCATATTGTATGGTATGGTATCTAACCCGAACGGTAAACTCATACCGTTTAGGTCATCCCTTTAATTGGGGCAGCGCTAAAGTTATTATTATTGGGTCAATGGATTGGGCAAACAAACAATTAACAACTCTTAACCAATTAGTTAATATAGCTATTGAGATAGTTACAACTCATTGACAGTTAATAAAAATATTAACCGTTTATTGGTAATGGGTCAGACCTAAGGGTAAGCTCATTTTAATATTTATAAATATATGTTTTGATAGGAATGTTAGGTAACTAATTCTGAGTACTCACTTTTTGTTGAATATTATCACTATAATCACGCAAAGTCACTGACTTGAGCGTCAAAGTACCTTTTTTGGCTCAGACTCGAAGAATTTGAAGTATGAGGTTCATAGGTCAGAGAATAAGGAAGGCGACAACAGAAAGGTGTGTCTCTTGGCCCTACACAATTATATATAGAAACACATATCAATCTAAAATTTTCAATTTTAATTGATTATTAGTAATTTAAATCGTTTTTCTTTCATTTTTTTCTTGTTTTTTTACATCAGTTCAATTCCGAACACTCATGCCCCTACTATATCCTAAGGCATGTTTTACAAAACTTACACTATTTTAAATCTCTCATACTTACTATATATTCTAATAATCATTTGTTATATTTGTTGTTACATTATATGGATCTATGGGATGTTTACCAACTATATCGATACTATGATTGATATTTGATACGTTGTCGTTGAAGCTATCAAATTAATAGTACTTTTCAAGGAACCTTCAGTATTGTCAAGTAGTATTCAAGAAAGTAGACAGGGTTAAAGTAACCCTGAGTCATCTCCCAACGAATGCAGAATTGCTTTTCAATATTTGAATTTTTATGAATGTTATGCAATGCTCAAGAATAAAAGTGAGAAACTATGCTAATAGAATTACTGTTTGAAGAATGTTTGAAGAACAAAGAGGAAACTTAGAAACAATTATGATGAAATAGACTAATTCCACTGCTTTTCTAAGATAGATTCATCATCGGTTATCCACAGATAATTGTTCAATTGATTATTGTTTAAGTTTCAAATTAATTAAAGTACATTCTTAATTAATTTGAGTGTGATCATGCAGTTAACCAAAGTAGATTCTCAATCAAATGCAAGACCTTTCTAGATTATTCACAATGAATTCAACAAAAGTACATTCTCAATCAAATTCTATTGTGTTTAATCATGTCTATTCTTAAATCTCCTAATCAAATTAAAAGCTAATTAATCAAAGTAAATTCTCAATTAATTATAGTTGAAAATATTACCACCAATCAAAGTACATTCTCAATTGATAGCAAAAACTCGTTTAATCATATGAAAGTTCCTAAATTAATCAAAGTAGATTCTCAATCAAACCTAGAAACCCTTGAACTCATATGATTAATATGAGTGTAGATTCAAACACCTTATGATGCAAAAATCATTACTTTTAATATGATCGAGAGATGAAAGACATAGAAGAAGAATAACTCAAATCAATAATCAAAAGAAACAATTGCATTAATTCAACTTAACCTCAAAATCCATAATGAAATTACAGTGGAATAGCCCTAGGAGCTTAGCCCTCCATGAATGGAGTAGAATACATGATGAAATAAAATAAGAGGAGTTGTGGATGAATGCTTTCAAATGGAGGAGTTTGAGAATGAATGAGTTATGTTTCTTGCCTCCCCTGAGTCTCTTTATATAGGCTTGATTGGATTTGGACTCTGAATCTTCTGTTGATAAGATCTTTTATCTTATATCTAATATCTTCCAAATATTCAACAGATTTAATCGGTTTTTGAGAATATTTGATAATATCTTTTCTAGATACAAAAAGATTTTGCAAATATTATCTTTTGATTTTTATTGATATAGTTAAATTAGGTAATTATTTAACAATATCAAATAAAATATCTTAAGATATATTTTCTTCAAATTATCTTTTAAAATAAACTTGCCCAAAATTACATTTCAATCCTTTTTATTTTATTCAAAATTACAAATAAGTCCAGAAATTTCCTTTAATTGTACTTTAGCCTTTTCCTTCTTTTCATAATTGTAATTCAAACTTTAATTGCAGCTGTATCAACAAACATTAGACTATCCAAAATAATTTATGCAACTAAAAGCACATTTTAAGCATATTTAATTCTCAAACCTGATAAAGTCAATCATCAGAAATCTTATTTTAAATCAATCATTTAAGCACAAGAATCTTATCAAACATTTAAATTTTAAATCATAAATGTGGACATAAATATCACTCATCAATATTACTATTATCACTTTACAGATGTTAATAGATAATATTTGTCCTTTTTTTAAGAAGGTTGTTTTAAATCAATAACCCAAAGTTTTTGTTTTGAGCTTTAGATCTTACACAACTTTTTGCTTTAAATCCTTCACCTTGAAACACGCATGCTAAGTTTAAATTTGCACTGACCATTGAGTCGGCATAAACTTCTAATCGAAAGTAAATTACAATTTTCTTAAGGAAAAAAATTGTTTTATAAATGAAACAATACGTACAAGCTATTAAAAGTAATATATTATTATGCTGCACGGAGTGCAAAAATTATGTTATCTTATTTATTAATTTTTAATTCAATAGTCTTTCCTAGATAGAATAAAGTATATGCAAAGTATTTTTTTAGTGGAAACTTATAAATTGATATTACTGTTTCAAAATTAATCTGTTATTATCTTCCCGAATATATCTGAAAATCCAAATAATAAATCACAATCGCACACATACACCCACGCCACAGCTAATAATCTAATTCGATTTCGGTGTTCCCTTTTCCCACCGTGTATGAATCCTGATTCCTCATATCATGATTAGTATTTTATTTATTATTTTATAAATAAATAAAAACTAATATTATTTTTACTTAATCTTAAAACCTGAAACACTTTGTTATTTTTTTATGTTATTTTTTTTATGGCATGGTAAAAGACAAAGATCATGCATTGTACGTAAGCCCTTCCCCAGTCCGTGTTCAAGCCAGGAGGTCTACTTTTGTCTTCATTCTCATTTTTCAAAGCTCTCTCTGCTGTTAATAGTAATAAACTCTCATCATATTGGTTGCTAAACACCTCACTCTTATTTTAACAGTCACAAGATTGCTGAATCAACATGGATCCCTCTGCGCATCCCTGTCTCTATTTATACTCTGTCCTATCCCTTAACTCATATACCACAACCCTAATTAATATATAGATATTGTATAAATATACACTACTTGATATTTTTTTTTTATTTTCTTAAACTATACCGTATATTATATTTACACTTTTTTCTTTCTTTTTTATTTTTTAACGGTCTAATTAGAGAGAGGTGATGTGGAGAATTTTTCATACAACTAAAGATTCTTTATGTAACAGTAAACCGAAATTCATGCATTAAGGGGGTGATAAGATAAGATAAAAGATAAAAGTAAAATCACAGGAATTCGAGGAAGAAGCTGAGAATAATAGGACCCGTTGCACTTTGATCCCTTTCTCTCTCTCTCTCTCTTTGAACATAATAACATATGAGAAGAAAAAGGGATAAACTTAATTATCCATTATGAATTATGAAAAATATATCCACACACATTAAGCTACATTTCACTGTCTAAATTTAGTTGAATCCATTCTCCCCACGCTATAAAATCCCACACTCCCTCTTTCCTTCCACACACAACATATCTTCTCTTGTTCTTCCTCTTGTGAGAAAACAAAACATACTGAGAGACAAACAAGGTTTCTCTCTTTTGAGGAAATTTCTTCACTATGGAGGCACCATCTCCAACCAAACCCATTGACCCAACAAAGCCTTCCATCACCACCCTCAGTGTGGAGGCCAGCCAGGCTGAGCCGAGCCCACTCCGAAAAATGTTTGCTGTGGCGTCCATAGCCGCGGGCATACAGTTCGGGTGGGCTCTTCAGCTTTCTCTGCTCACCCCTTACGTTCAGCTCTTAGGAGTTCCACACGCCGCAGCCTCCTTCATCTGGCTCTGCGGTCCCATCTCCGGACTTGTGGTGCAGCCCATTGTGGGCTACTACAGCGACAAAAGCACTTCTCGCTTCGGTCGCAGACGCCCCTTTATTCTCGGAGGTGCAGTGGCTGTCGCCATAGCTGTATTTCTTATCGGTTATGCAGCCGATATAGGGTACTCAGCTGGCGACGACATAACCAAAAAAACCCGTCCTCGGGCCGTTGGGGTGTTCGTCATAGGATTTTGGATCCTAGATGTTGCAAACAACATGTTACAAGGTCCTTGCCGTGCCTTTCTGGCTGACTTAGCGGCTGGGGACCAGAGAAAAACCAGAATAGCAAATGGGTTTTTCTCGTTCTTCATGGCCGTCGGCAACGTGTTGGGATACGCAGCGGGGTCTTATAGTTCTCTGCACAAGATTTTTCCCTTCACGCAGACCAAGGCGTGCGATGTTTTCTGCGCCAATCTGAAAAGCTGTTTCTTTTTCTCGATCTTGTTGCTGCTGTTCTTGGCCACGGTAGCTCTCATTTACGTAAAGGACAAGCCCGTACCGCCACGGGCGGTGCAAGAGGACGCGCAGCCCTCGTGTTTCTTTCAGCTCTTCGGGGCGTTGAAGGAGCTGAAAAGACCCATGTGGATGCTCATGTTGGTGACAGCTATCAACTGGGTCGGGTGGTTCCCCTACTTCCTGTTCGACACTGACTGGATGGGTCGCGAGGTGTACGGCGGAACGGCTGGAGAGGACGCGTACGCGAAGGGGGTGCGCGTGGGGTCTCTGGGACTCATGGTAAACGCCGTCGTTTTGGGGTTCATGTCGCTGGCGGTTGAACCGTTGGGGCGCATGGTTGGGGGAGTGAAGAGGCTGTGGGGCATCGTGAACTTCATTCTCGCGATTGGGTTCGGGATGACCATCGTCATAACCAAGGTGGCGGAGCACGAGCGCCACTTGAACCCCGCCGCAGTGGGCCACCCCTCCACCGGCGTCACAGTTGGGTCCATGGTTTTCTTCGCCGTTCTCGGAGTACCCCTTGCGGTAACGTTTTCTCTCTGTTCTCGACGTGTTTTAAACGACTGCGTTTGGTTTACTGATTTTGGGTTACAAATTTACAAACTTTAACGTTTCTTTCTAAATCGATTAAATCATCAACCCATCATTTCGGTAATTAAATTATTCATTTAACCTTTTTAATGTTTATGTTTTAATCCCTACATCTTACAAAAATCGTTTTTTACATATATATATATATATATATATATATATATATATATTTATATATATATATATATATAATATTTGTTCACATGCATATTAATCCCTACTTTATTTTGTTTATATTTCTTCAAAAATAATTATGGACAACCGTGGTGTTGGACAGCAGTTGGGCCGTACCAAGTTGTCATACATACATAAATTCTCTTATAATTTTTTTAAGGCTATTTTTCATTTTTTATAACGAAATAAGTTTATTAAAAAATGCAAAAAGATAAACATCTAAGAGTGTTTCTTCTTGGAAAAGAGAAAAATAAATGCGAGTTTGTAATCTTTGATCATTACTCTTGTATAAAGAATCTTGAAAAGTCTAAAAAAGTGGACTCTTTTGACCGGTGGAGTTTTGGTTTGGACTTCTTGTCAGTCTAATATTTTTTGGCAGGGATTACCTAATGTGTGTCAGAAACTGTTCATAATAATTCATATACCGATTGAAAAAAAATGATAAAAGAAACATACCCTACATTAAAAACGAGGTTTATTGAAGCATTAGAAAAACAAGGTAGTATGTGAAAAAGTTGAATCGAATGAAAAGCTTAAAAATGATCTACTTGCCTTAGTTAAAACTAATGATGTATTTTCTATTATTGTGTTCAGATTACTTTCAGTGTTCCTTTTGCTCTTGCATCAATATACTCGAGTGCTTCAGGAGCAGGGCAAGGTACAGATAAATTCACAACCTGTCTCGATTAGACAATTTTATTTATTCAATTGGGTTTTACTAATTAATTTTGGTTGATTCAGGTTTATCATTGGGAGTCCTGAATCTTGCAATTGTGGTACCACAGGTAGAATTCAGATACTGATATATTTTTTTCTCATTATTAGTGAATTATTTGAGTATGTATGTATTTACACATGTGAATGTACAGATGGTGGTGTCTGCATTGAGTGGTCCTTGGGATGCTTTGTTTGGTGGTGGCAACTTGCCGGCTTTCATGGTGGGGGCGGCGGCGGCGGCGCTGAGCGCCATAATGGCGATTGTGTTGCTGCCAACTCCAAAACCAGCTGATGAGGCGAAGGCCGCAAGCATGGTTGGAGGGGGCTTTCACTAGCTGATGGAGTTTTTCATGTTTCAGTTTTGTCCCCTGCTTTGTTAGGAAAAAAGAAGACCAAAAAGAAAGTAATAATAATAATAAGAAGGAAAAATTTGAGCTGGTGTGTAATTAATTATGTATTAGACCCACCAAGTGCTACTACATTTGTTGTTTTTGTAGCACCCACTGAACATAGTAATTGTAGAGTTTGGTGTGATTGTACAGAATTGCAGTGCTTGGAGAGGACCTTCCTAATCTTATAAACATACTCTGCTAAGTTAAGTGTTCAGAGGAATGTGGTGACTCAAGAGTCAAAGTCCAACACTTCATATCCATCAATAATATTAATAGTAACAATAAAGGAAATGCAATGCTCTTTTTCTTTCTTCTTCTTCTTCTTCTTCTTTTGTATAAGAAATTGCCATCAATGTTATTTTAACACAACACTACTTTTCCTTTTATTTTTCTTGTTCTCTTCTTACCTATCTTTATTATACTATTTAATGTAACAAAACATTCTAGTATTATTCTCTTTATCGATCATTTTGATCAATAACTTTAGAATTGATATATATATATATATATATATATATATATATATATATATATATATATATATATATATATATATATATATATATATATATATATATATTAAGTGTTCTTTAATAAAAATTAATTTTAATGTTAAATTTTTGTTTATTTTCTTTATCCGACAATTTTGATCAATAATTTTAGAATCAAAATTAAGTTTTGTTTGAATGAAAATTAACCTTAATATTTAATCTTCCTATAACTAGAGTTCATTATACATGGGTGAGGTTTTTTCTTCTTATAAGTGTGTACTTCATTACTCTTATTTCGTTAATTACCAATAATATTGATTTATTAAATCATTAATAATACTAACTTGTCGTTTTACTCTAAAAAAGTTAGAAATATGGACTCTAATTTAAAAAAAAAAAAATATCTAATCACAAACAATATCAACCTCAAACTCTATCATTAAAAAGAAAAACACTGAAAATGGTTCACGGAGATATCTAGACTAATTACCCGTATTATGCCTGTATATCTAATAGATAGTTTTATTTAAAAGTTTGGTTCTAAAATTTAATTTATATAATATAAATTTATCGATTTTATTTACATTTAAAAAGCTAATAATATTACAATTTAAAATCATTAATTGCAACTTAGTGAAAAATCTCTGTTCAATCATGAAAACTCGTAAAGTAGAATACCAATCATTCTACCGTTAGAATTTTATTTCGAATTGTGTAGAAGCAACGTTGAAAAGATGAAGGTATAAAAAAACAGGAAGAAAATAAATAAAATAAATAATTACCGTGTTGAATGTTGATGCAAGACACTGTGTGTGGTAAGTGTGCGATCTGCGAATGAGACACAACTGTCATGATGAGCCACATTCCGTGTATCTCTCACATTATTTGTAGCATTAAATACGGAACAAGTTTCTAAAGTTAAATTTAATTCTTTTACTAAAATTAACATTATCAATACGTATTTAAATATTATTTTTGGCCGACCTAGTTTGTTTTTGCTTTCTCTAAAATTATTAATAATTTTATTTTTTAATAATTATTTTTAGGCCTTATTATTAATTATAGTTCATTTAATATTGAAGAAAGGAAATTTTTAATTAATATAATCAATATAAATAAAATAAAATATAATATTTCAAAACTAAGATGTAGTTAGATTGTTTTAAGTAACAACTTTAATTAAGCAGAATATTTCTTATTTATATGAAAAAAAAGTATATTTATTAGTTAACGATATAGAAAATAGAGTATTAGAGTAGATAGGTGTATTAAAATAATGAGACCAAATATTTTATTATAAAATAATCTTATAATATAAATATAAATTTCTAAAGCTCGGTTCATTATCTGAATACGTACTATTTCTTTAAAATAATGTATCTTTTCTTTTTTCTACCTCCTTTCTAACTTTTCTCATAATTGGAGTCTCTCATTGACGATCAGGAAGTGCCTAGATGATCTTGGCGTCAAGGCACTAGTACAAAAACAGCGTACAACGTCGAATATTTTTGGCCTTTCATGTCAAATTCGAGAACGACGTCATATCGGGAGACGTTAAATTGACGTCAAATTTAAAAAATTCGACGTTAATTTAACGTCGAATTTTGAACATATAGGACGTTAATCAATTTTTTTTTTGTTTTTTTAATTAATTGTAATCCTTTTTAACAACTCTACGAAACCTGAAAAGCAGAACTATGAACGGTAATATAGGATCAACAACAAATAACAATAATAAACAACAAACAAGTTCAATCAAACAAAACACAAGTTCAATCAAACAACAACAACAAACAAATTCAACAAACAAGTTTAACAAATAAGTTCTTTAAAACGAAAACGAAAACTAACGTTTAAAAGGTGGGTTCATCGGAATAAAGTGTTGCCACCAGTGAGAGAGAAAACAAAATGCGCCTATGAACGACAAAAACACGAAAATAATCGGTGAAAACAAACGAAAATCATACCTAAAGTAGTTAATTAACATGCATTTGTATCAAATGAAAGAAATATTTCATGTGATGGTCGTCAAACTTCGTTCGAGAAAAGTTTGAGCAGAGAAGAGGGTCTCGCACGCTAAGATAAAGTGAATGAATTTTCAATCTCCCGCTCAAATTTTTATTGAATTCACTGTCCTTTTGACGTCTAACGCTAAGGCATTCGACGTTTCATATCGTCTTACGTCCAATTATAATTCTAAACGACAATTTAATAATTTCATTTATTTACAAAATTGCCACCGATCATTTTTAACGTTGGTTATTTAGTGGTTAGACGTTAAACGCGTGACGTTATACGTTGTTTTTTCACTAGTGAGGGCAACAATCTAGACCGATCAATTTCTTATTCTGGGTCGGTAAGTCGTTTTTCCCTTTTTCCCGTACGTTCTTGAACCTTGATCATGCAATTGTTTCTACTGCATGTGTATAACAATTTCTCTCTTCAATTCTCAGCTCAATTTAGGTTCTAAGAGCTGTTTTCTATCACCAATCGGTAAAATGTAGGTTTCTGTTGAGTTTCCTTGTGGTGCAAGTTTCAGTCAGGGTTCAAGGTGAAGTTGATTTGTTTACCTCTTTGGGGTTTGGATGTGATCTTAGGGATGGATTGGCTATTTGCCAATCGCATTCTCATAGACTGTGGTGAGAAGAAGTTGGTGTTTCCTAAGGTAGAAGATGTTGTGTTGATGTCTTCTAGCCACTTAAAGGAAGAGATGACTGAAGGAGCTTGTTGTTTTCTAGTGTTGTCTCATGTGGTAGTTGAACAGAGTGAGCAGAGTGTAGATCACTCAGTGGTGAGTGATTTCTTGGATGTGTTTCCTGAGGAAGTGCCAGGGTTCCCTCCTCAAAGAGAGGTTGAGTTCTCTATTGATCTGGTGTCAGGTGCAGGGCTAGTATCAATAGCTCCTTATCGGATGGCTCCAATAGAGTTAGCTGAGCTGAAGAAGTAGATTGAAGATTTTCTTGAGAAGTAGTTTATCCGTCCTAGTGTCTTCCCGTGGGGTGCACCTGTGTTTCTTGTGAAGAAAAAGGATGGTAGCTCCAGGTTGTGTGTGGATTAAAGCCAGTTGAATAAGGTAACTATCAAGAACAAGTACTCGTTGCCTAGGATTTATGATTTGATGGATCAGTTGCATGGAGCTATTGTGTTCTCCAAGATAGACTGAGGTCAGGTTATCATCAAATTCTAGTAAAGGCAGGTGATGTGTAGAAGACTGCCTTTAGGTCCAGATATGGTCACTATGAGTATGTAGTTATGTCTTTTGGTGTGACTAATGCTCTAGCCATATTCATGGACTACATGAATAGAATCTTCAGGCCGTTCTTAGATAAATTTGTTGTTGTCTTCATTGATGACATACTTATTTATTCTAAGACTCGAGAGGAGCATGAGGATCACCTTAGGACAGTGTTGGGAGTGTTAAGAGAGAAGAAGTTGTATGTTAAGCTGTCTAAGTGTGATTTTTGGTTGGAAGAGGTGCAATTTCTCGGGCATGTGATCTCAACTGGTGGAATTTCTGTGGATCCAGCCAAGGTACATGCAGTGGTTTAGTGGAAGAGACTCAAGTCTGCCACTAAGATCAGGAGCTTTGTGGGTTTAGCGGGCTACTATCGTCGCTTCATTGAGGGATTTTCTAAGATTGTGGCGTCGTTGACTCAGTTGACTAGGAAGGATCAGCCGTTTGCTTGGACAGATAGGTGTGAGTCTAGCTTTCAAGAGCTAAAACAGCGAGTTGGGTCCAGGTTATTGTTGATCTTTTTCTTTCTTGTATTCACTGAACTTGAATGAATTGTAATACATTGTAAAGCTTGTCTGATGTATGAAATATGGTATATGATTTAGTATGACTATGAGTCATGTTCCATGTAAAATTATGTGAATCAAAGTGAGGAATGTAAGCTTCAGTGTCGAATCTCTTGGTGAGATTTCAGGGTGTTTAGAATGAATGCAAGAGCTCAGTCTTGGGGGTTATCCTGAAACTCTAGTGGACTTTCATTCTCAAGTAGAGAGGATTGAACCATGTCTTGAGGAGTAGCAAAAGGTCTTAGTGTTGGGGCTTCCAGTATGCCTCAAGGCCCGGAACAGACTAACCTCGTGAGTGTGGTAAGGTGAAACCCATTGGCAATGGCTTTGCAAAGCAGTAGAGTGATAACAATTGAAATACCGTTATTTTTATAATTAATTTTGATATTAAAAACAACCTTTATGACTTAGAAACTAACTTGAAATCATGTTTTTGCTTAAGTTGTGAGAATAAGAGAATTGAATATGGTATTATTGGTTTTATGTTTGGTTTTCCTTGTTTTGACAAGAGTTAAGATGAATTGGATGAAGAACTTGAAGTAGCAAGGAGTTGGAGTCAGGAAAGGCGCGAAAAGTAGCACATAGAAGAATCGAGGATAGCGCTGAGCGTCATTTTGGGGCGCTGAGCGCCAAGTTCTACTGTCTCACGCCTGAGCGCCACCGCTGAGCGTCAGTTTAGTCCTTCAACCACTGTCTCACGCCTAAGCATCACCGCTGAGCGTCAGTTTAGTGCCGTAACCACCGCTAGGCGCCCTTTTGGGGCACTGAGCACCGATGCCGTGGGCCTGGACCTGTTTTATGTTATTTTTATGAACTATTTAGGGTTTTGGACGACCTAGAGACTGTATCTTTTGACAGAAAGAGGCGTAGAAACACTCCTTTCATCTCTCGGAGGCGGATTTTGGATGCGGAAGCTCCGATCTTCAACTTTTAGGGTTATATCTTTCATTCTTTTCCATATTTTCATCTAGTTTCAACATGTCTATGGTGAACTAAACCTCCATTGTTGTTAGGGAAACGATGTAATCCTTTGAAACTCTCATGTATTGAATTGATTTATATTATAAATGCTTTACTTCATTAATTGTTAGGGTTTTTCCTCTACGCTCTATGCAAGCTTTGTCTAACTCATTCAATTGCATGACTAATTGTGTTGTCGATATGAAAACATATGGAGAAATCTAGAATTGCGGAAATTCTCCCAAAAGCAATATTACCTAGACATAGGGATAAGAGGGTTTGTTTCCTTTAAGCTTCTATGCGAATGTAATGCATAATTAATTGTTGGGGATATAAGACATTGTGATCTAGTAATTAAGAGTAGGCTTTCTTCACTTAAACATCAGGTTTAAGGTAAATTAGAAAGTGACATTAACATTAATGAAGAAGATGAATTCATGAATACATGAGAGTGGATAGGATAAGTCGGAAACCCCAACAACATAATCATTCCATATTTTATACACCAATCACCTGTGCATTCTTCAAGTCAATTGATCAACACTTGCATTCATATTTATTTTCTGCATTATAAACACCATGATATTGTTTAGAAGTCTTAATTAATCAAGAACCCACATGAATGTCTAGGTCGTGAGTCTCTTGGGAAACGATACTTGGTCTTGAGCAAAATAAAATCATAACTCAACAGTTGGAGAATTTGACAAAGACACTTGCTCAGTTGCCAAAGGAGCCAAAGAATGTTGCACAGGTTCAAGAACAACTTTGTGAACTGTGTGGTGGTGACCATATCAATGGTCAATGTGCTTTTCTAGTGGAGGCTTTAGAAGATGTAAATTTCATGGCCAATCAATTTCTATACTGCCAAGGGAACTACAACCAAGGGTGGAAACCACACCCAAGCATGGGTCAAGGTCAGAATGGACAAGTTGGTCAAGCAGGACAGTTCAATAGACCACAACAACAACCATCAATATGACAACAAGTATCTGCATTAAATGAGAAATCATCAAAGCTGGAAGAAACTCTTCAACAATTTATTCAGGTGACCATCTCCAATCATAAAAGCACTGAAGCTGCAATTTGAAATTTGGAGATACAAATAGGCCAAATGGCTAAGGATTTGAAGGATATGCCTGATAAGAGTTTTGGGGCTAATATGAAGGTTAACCTTAGGGAAGAGTGTAAAGCTATTGTATGTGCAGATGATAAGAGGGTGGATGAGAAAGAGAGTGTTGAGTTGAAAAAAAGAGTGGAGAGAACGGAAGAGATAATAGGTGGGGATGAGAGAAACGAGAATGAAAAGAAGAGGGGAGAAAAAAAAAATTGAGAAAAGTGATAAAATTCTTCCTTATCCTAAGGGGAGTGAAAAGAGTGAAAAAGAGAGACAATATGAGCGCTTTAAAGACATCTTCAGGCAATTGGGGATTACAATACCTTTGAATGAAGCATTGCAACAAATTCCAGCTTATGCAAAGCATATGAAGCAAGTCTCCACAAAGAAGAAATATCTAGATGAAAAGGGAGATTGCAATGTTATTGAGAATGAGCCACTTCCTCCAAAAGTGAAAGATCCAGGAAGTTTTACTATTCCTTGCATCGTAGGGAAGGAGAAAATAAAGAAAGCCCTAATTGATTTAGGGTCAAGCATTAATCTGATGCCTTTATCTATGCTTGAAAGGATTGGTGATCTTGAAGTCAAGCCAACAAAGGTGACTTTGCTAATGGCGGATGGATCTTCCAAGAAACCTTATGGTGAGGTGGAAGATGTGATGGTTTGCATAGACAAACTAAAATTCCTGGTAGATTTTGTGGTGATGGAGATGAAGGAGGATGAGAAGGTCCCAATCATTCTTGGAAGACCGTTTATGAAAACAACAAAGGCAATAATCAATGTGGATGATGGGATGATAGTGCTTCAAGAGCGAGGAGAAAAGGTGATCTTTAATGTCTTCAAAGGGGAGCAGCAGATTCAAGAGAAGGAAGCTAGTCATAAAGTTGCATGTAAGGATGCACCCTTGAGTAGTTCAAAAGTTGCAAAGCCGATCTTCAAAGGTAAACATTGTTTCTTGTCACATGTTAGGGAAGAAGAAAAAGATGGCAAAGGAAGGAAGGTTCATGATGACTTGATCCAGGAACAACTCAAACTTGGTACACCAGTAAGATTCAAGAACAAGTTGTGGGTTGTGAAAGACTATAAAGAGAATGGAGTGATAGAGATTGAAGCTCCATATTCAAAGAGAGTAAAAAAGGTGGACATGAAACAGTTGATGAGTTGGTGTGATGAAAGAAAGAGGAACACCAACATTGAAGATGGAACTTGAGCTTGTTGGGTCAAGCTAATGACGTTAAAAGAGCGCTTACTAGGAGGCATCCTAGTGATTTGAGAACATTAATTTCTTTGATTTTGGTTATGTAATTTTATAAAATTTGGGACATTGATTTATGTTGTTTGAGCTTTTATGGTATAACATCTACTGATGGATGCTAGGTGGTTGAGTATCTACTGAAGGATACTAGGTTTGTTTACACCTACTAATGGGTGTTGATAAGAAATATTTGCACTTACTGAAGGGTGCTGGAGGATTTTGGGTCAGGCTCGTGACGTTAAACAAGCGTTACCTAGGAGGCAACACAGTTGATTTACTTGATTTTTGTTTGTTTGTTTTGATTTTGTTTTAGATGCATGATAAGGATGGAATATATGACCGATGTGAGAACATAAATGCATAAGGTGAGTGAGAGACATGATTATAAGACACCTAGGGCAAGCTAGGAAGAAGGATAGTAGGTGTCGCAAATGCCGTTCAGCGGAATTTCCGCTGAGCGCGAATACTGCAGAGTTGGGTGGACTGGTTTGGTTCAATTGGGCTCAGCGGGATTAGGCCCATTTGGGTATTTTTATACCCTAGGGCGCGACTTTGCTTCTATTTTCAGATCTCCCTCTTCACGCACACTCTCAAGCACTCTCCAAAGAGTTTTCCTCACTTTTCCGTTCTTCCCCCTTCACAAAACCTCTCTTCCACTTACTTTTGCACCAAGTTTTAATTCAAGTTTGGGGTTTGGTGAGAGAATTGCTATTGGGGGCTGATTTCTTCACATTCCTAGAGAATTTTTCACTCATTTAGCATCTCCACCCAAGTAAGTACAAGAATTTTCCATTCTAGGTTTTTTGAAAGCATGAATTGGTATGAACATGGTTGTCTAAGCATGATTCTTGAGGGATTTTGATTTTTATTCATGATTAGATGAATTAACTGCCGTTTGGACCGATTAAACTGCTGGATTTGGGTCTGGAACAAGAAAGCATGTAGGTGGGTGGAGATTAGGAGCATTTTTGCAAGGTTTTGACAAATATGCAGAATCGCCGCTCAGCAAAAATTTCCCTTGAGCGCGATTCTGGCAGAGAAATGTTTTTTGCTTCTTTTGGCTGCTGGCTTATTGTATAAGTTGCGCCGAGGGGTTTTGATTGCCCTCAGCGATGATAGGACTGATCTTAGGGTGTGGTTTGTGGTTTACTAATGCTTAACAATATGTCTTGTGGTTTTGTGAATTGTGTTTGATGTAGGGATGACCTCCTCATCGGGCAAGAGAATCAAGACTATAGGATCCAAGAGGAAGGATAAGGAGCCAGAACGCTCCTATGCCAACAAGTTCCTATCTCGCAAGCATGAGCGCCACTTTAAAGTTGTCCAAGATAGGAGGCTATTAATGGAAAGGAAGGTTAGACTGATACCTGAGTTTACTCCACAGTTTGGGGAGCAACTGGAGAATAGGAACTATGGGAGGCTAGCCACATACCCTACACCAACTAACATAGTAGTGGTGAAAGAATTTTACTTAAACACAAGAAGGTTGGGTGATCATCCTACTGAGGATTATCTGAGCTATGTTAGAGGACACACCATTCGGTATGACCCTGATTCCATTAATAGATTCTTAAATACTGAATGGGCTGATGAGCAGTGTCAGTTTGCTCTCAATATGGAAGAAGGAGCAGACTTTGGTGATGTGGAAAGTGTGCTATGTGTGCCTGGTGGACACTTTTAGAGAAACAGGAATGGTGTTGTAGTGAACATCAGGAGAGTTGATCTGACTCCTCTAGCAAAGTATTGGATGACATTTTCTCATGCCAACATCCAGCCATGCTCACATGTCTCAAACATAACTATCAGCAGGGCGCTTCTTTTGTACTGTGTGCTTAGAGGGATGAGCATTAACATTGGCCAGATCAGCCAGTACCACCACGTCGTCTTCGTAGAGGAAGAGGACCACCACAGGGACAGGCATCTGCAGAGCCGTAGGAGGCAAAGCCATTTTAGATGAGGGACATGTATATGTCTCTTATAAATGCTAGGATGCAGTCCATCCATAGAGGGCAGGTGGCCACAACAAAGATTATTGGGATGTATGATACACCCCCAACACATAGGTAGAACATGGATAAGTTTCATAATGTGGTGGCATGGCCAGAGGAGCAAGCTCAGGGCAGCAGAGCTGGAGCAGGTGAATCTTTAGCTATGGATGATGAGGATGCTTTTGAAGATGCTGAGGATGATGAAGAGGAGGAAGATTCAGATGGCAGCATGGGTTGAAGAGAAGCTGAGATAACATCTACTGATGGATGCTATCAGCTCTAAAGCAAGATTTGTTATCTTTTATTTTTTGCTGTTGAACTTATTTACTTATGTTATTAGAATAGGGTGTGATGTACTCAGTTTGAAACTTTATCTGCTATGATGGTTTGCTTGTGATTTATGCATGATAAGTATTGCTTGATGATGCTTGGATATTTATTGATGTTGAGATTGTGCATTATATGCTGATATACAGGTGGTGGTTCACGAGCTATGTGAACAGATGCATGATATTGTGATTGTGATTATGATGCTAAGCAGGATGTGTATGTGGAATGGTGAATGAGCCTATATGTGAGGTTTTGAACTCCAGATTTTTTGTGAATGAATGCTATTACATTGAGAGCATTAATGACTTTGCGTAGGTTTTTTATGATTGAATCATTTGCTTGTATGTATCATATGATCAAGGCTATCTGTTGTTATCCTTTATTAGCATGCATGATTTTAGCCCAATAAAAGAGAGTACAATGTGTTCTATCCTTTGAACCCTTAGCTTTGAACATGATAGAAAACCCTTTTCGAAAAAGCTTTACCTTGAGTTGAGTTGAAGATATCTTGTGGTATTGATAAATATTCAAGTTTGGGGTTGTTGGGTGGTTTAGAAAGGGAAATATGAAAAGTATTGAGCTAAGCATGTGAAAAGTAAAAGAAAAAGGAAAAGAGAAGAAAGAAAAAGAAAGGCTTAATGCAAAAGAATGTTGGGAAGAAGGAAGAATGGTTGTGTTTAGATGATTCACTTAACTCAAGGATTTTGTGATCTAGAAAAACCTATTTTCTTGTTAGCCCACCCACATTATAAGCCATTGAAAAGTCCTTGTGATGATACTTTCTTGTGAATGTGTTTGATTATGGTTAAATGAAAGACAAAGTTAATTCATGTGACATTTTGATAGTGGAGTGACCTCTTATGCACTTGTGTGTTTGAGTGAAACATTTTATCTGGTGAGGAAGGATTCCATGAGCACATGTTTACATCTATGATTAGTTGATTGATCATTCATGAGAATAACATTTGTTGGATATTATATGATTTTGTGAACACTAAAGCATGTGTACATCTTGACTGGATTCTTTGTGTTGAGCTGATTTGAGTAATTACTTATCTTGAAAGAAGGAGTTTTGAATGTGGTGAACCATTGTATGGATTGGTGGAAGATTGAGTTACATCTTGTTTGCTTGAGGACAAACAAAGTTCTAAGTTTGAGGTTGTGATAACAGTTGAAAAACTGTTATTTTTATACTCAATTTTGACATCAAAAACAATCTTTATGACTTAGAAACTAGTTTGTAATCATGCTTTTGCTTATGTTTTGGAAATAAGAAAGTTGGATAGGTTTTATGCTTGGTTTTCCTTCTTTTGGAGGTTTTAAGATGAATTGAATGAAAGAAGTGAAGTAGCCATAATGGAACTGCACTTATGGTTGAGCGGTAATTACCGCTAAGCGTCAAATAGAAGAACTGGACTTATCGTTGAACGCCATTTTAATGGGCCTTGGGCTACTTCTCTGTAATCTTTAGGAGTCCATATAAGGTTTTAGTCTACCTAGGGTTAGTATCTTTTGGCAGAACGAAGCAAAATCACACTTTCTTCACCCCTTGGAGGAGGATTTTGGATGCTCAAGCTCCACTCTTCAAATTCTAGGGTTCTATCTTTCATTCTTTCATTATTTTTCATCTAGTTTCACCATGATTATGGTGAACTAAACCTTCATTGTTGTTGGGGAATCTATGTAATCCTTTGAAACTCTCATGTATTGAATTGGTTCTTTAATCCATATGCTTTCTTTCATTAATTGTTAGAGTTTTTCTTCTATACTCGATGCATGCTTCGTTTTACTCATTCAATTGCATGATCATGGATTTTATTTGTATGGACACATATAGATAAATCTAGACATGAAGAAATTCTCCCAATAGTAATATTGTCTAGACATAGGGATAGGAGGATTGGTTGCCTTTAAGCTTCTGTACGAATGTAATGCATGAATAATATCTAGGGAGACAAGACATTGTAAACTAATGGTTAGGAGTAGGCTTTCTTCACCGAGACATTGGGTTTAAGGTAAATTAGAAAGTGGCATTAACATTAATGAAGAAGATGAATTCTTGAATACATGAGAGTGGATAGGATGAATTGAAAACCCTAACAACATCATCATTCCATATATTTCAATCACGTTTTGCTTCTTTTGTTCAATTGATCAATACATGCATTCATATTTACTTTTTAGTATTTGCATTTAAATCTACAAGACTTCGTTCACAAGTCTAATTTAATCAACAAATCACATAACTGTTTAGGCTGTGAGTCCTTTGGGAAACGATACTTGGTCTTACCATTTTATTATTACTTGATACGATTCGGTTACACTTGTCGAGGGTTAACAGGTTCACAAACCAACTTGATGCTAAACTCCTCAGTTGGAGCTAATACTAAATGTAAGACTGCAGAGGAATGTTTTGAATTGATTGACAACTATTAACAACATTTTTGATCCTCGGCAACGGCGCCAAAAACTTGTTGATGGATTGGCAAGTGTACCAAATCGCAGAAGTAATATAAAATTGTAAGACCAAGTATCGTATCCCAGAGGACTCTCGGCATTAAATAGTTGTGTGATAACTCGATTAATTAAGACTTAAATAAAAAGAGATAATTAGTTTAAAATACAAAGACAAAAAATTAAATATGAATGCAATTGATTAATAGAAAAAAACACAACTATGAACATATGTTGTTTATAAAATGAGCTGATTATGTTGTTAGGGTTTGATTTCACAAAATTTACTCTCATGTATATAAGAATTCTTCGTTTTACATTAATGTTAACGTCACTCACTAAACTACTTAGAACCTGATCCCTCGGCGCAATAACCTTCCTTAATTCCTAGTTCGTGCAATTCCTAGCATTCCTAGAAAATTAAGTTTGAAGATCAAGAGCTTAAGACCACCAAGTACTCATACCCTCATCCTTGAGAAATATTACCCTTGGGAGAATTCAACAAGAACCTGAATTGTAAGGAACCTCCCGACACTCATACAATTCATAAATCATGCTACTAAATGAGTTAAATAGAGCAAGCATTGAAATATATGAGTTCTCTAAAAATTAATGAAAAAAGCATATATGATTAAGAATCAATTCAAATACATGAGAGTTCACAAGGTTACATCATTCTCTAACAAAAAATAGAGTTTAGTTCCCCATAGACATGGAGAAACTAGATGAATAATGGAAAAACAAGAGATAGTAAAACCCTAAAAGTAGAAGAGGAAGCTCCCGCCTCCAGATCCGCCTTCAGAGAGTAGAAGAGTGTGTTGGTCCAACCAGAGATACCAAACCTAGGACGCCAGGGTCCTTTAAATAGCACAGAAGTAGAACAGAAACAAAGCCTAAGCCTGAGTCCTCGACGCTAAAGCGCCCCAGCTTAGGGCGCCTGGGCGGCGAGCGGTGGTCTTCCACGCTCAAGCCTCGCAGAGATCGCCCAAGCCTTCTACATCCGGCGCTCAAGCGCCCCCAAAAGGGCACCCAGGCGGTGAGCGACACTTCCTGCGCTCAAGCCTCAAAAAGGGCGCCCAAGCCTCGAGCTTCTTTCCTTCTGGTGCTTTTTCTGGACCTTTCTGAGCTCTATCTCCTTAGCACTTTATCCCTGCTTTCCATATTAACTCATTTTCTATCAAAACAAAGGGAATTAGTCATAAAATCATCAAATTCAACCTCAACTCTCTTATTCACAAAACTAAAGCAAAAACATGATTCCAAGCAAGTTTCTAAGCAGAAAAGGGTGCATTTAATGTCAAAATTACATCATAGATAACAATATTTTCAACCGTTATCATAACCCCAAACTTAGAACTTTGCTTGTCCTCAAGCAAAACAGAATGTAACTTAGCTTTTCAAAACAATCACTGCAATGACTCAACATTTTTCAAAACCTTTTTCTTCCAGACAAGAAATCACTTTTATCAACTCCGCATAAAGATGTGAGTCAAGATGTGCAGATGCCGTAATTCAATCAAAACCAATGTGATGCTCATGTAATTCAATAGATGTTATCCTTAAGAATGATCAATCAACCAAGCAAAGATGTAATCAGAAATTCAAAGAACTACTCCTCACCAAGGAAAGTGTTTCACTCAAGCACTCAAAAGTGTATCACTCAACTAAAAGGTGTATAGTGAGGTGTTGGTGTCATTTTCACTCTGCTATCACAATGTCTCACAAGTTAACTTTGCCTTTCATTTAGCCACAAGCAAACATACTCACAAGCAAGTTGTCATCACAAGGGCTTTACATGGCTTGTAACTTGGCTAGGCTAAGAAGGAAATTGGTTTTTCTTGTCAGCAAAATCCTTGAGTTAAGAGAGACATTTATGATTTCATCATTCAAGCACAAACTCTCTTTCTTTTTCCCAGCTTTCCCTTGCATTGAGCTTTTCTTTTCGTTTCATTTTTCTTTTTGTTTTTCTTTTCATGTATTCACTGCTTAGCTCAATGCTTTTTCTTCTCCTTTCTCAATCTTTCCTGCAACCCTAAACTTTAATCTTTATCAATGCCTCACAAATGTTCTCAACTCAACTCAAGGTAAAGATTTTCACAAAGGGTTTTGAAAACATGCATAAGGCTCAAGGTTCAAAGGTTAAAACAAATTGTTTTCTTTTTAGGGGACAAAATCATTTGAAGGCTAAAAGAATAAAGGGTAACAAAAGATGACCTTGATCATATGAAACCTGCAAGCAAGTATTTTAATCACAGAAAATTTAGGCAAAATCATTCATGCTTCCAAAGTAATAGCAATTATTCACAAAAAACTCTGAAGCCCAAATCTCACACAGGTAAACTCACAAGTCCCACAATTCAGAAAAACTTCCTCCTCAGTATCTCAATCAAATTTTACCTCAAGCACCTATTCATACACTATGAGCCATCACTTGTATATCAGCACATCATGCATCATATCAACATCAATCAATACACTAGAATATCACAAAGCAATACTTATCACAAAACACAGCATAGTTGAACCAAAACAATGTAGTTCATTCAAGTAAAGTACAATAAAAAAACAATTGATTAAAAAGAAAGGTTTAGAAAGCTGGGTTGCCTCCTAGTAAGCGCTTCTTTAACATCACTAGCTTGACCCACTGCAATTGCCCTGTGCCTTAATTGTTCCATTCTCTGGATATTTTTTTCTTTTTGTTGAATTTTTTTAGGAATTTAATAGAACCAGGAACTTGTTGCAGTGTCCCAATCATAACAATTTTAACCTCCAATTTCTTGAAGATTTCCATGAAAAGCTCAAACTGTTTTTCCTTTTCCTTCCTATGATACTTCTTTGGCTAAGGAAGGGGTTTTTCATATGATTCTTTCTTTTTTCTCTCATCCTCCTTCTCTCCCTTTTTCTTTTCTTCCCTCTCTTTTTCCTTTTTGGAACACTCCTTAGGGTACAATAGATTTTTCTCAATTTTTTTTTTCTCTCAACCTCTTATTTTTATTTTCTCTCTTCATCTTTCTCTTTTTCACTCAGACATCCTTTTTCTTTTCTCTCTATTTTTCTCTCATCCTCTTTCTTTTCTTCCCTCTCCTTTTCTTTTCTCTCACTCTCTTCTTTTTCTTTCTTTTCCTCTACGTCTTTCTCTTTTTCACTCAAACTTTCTTCTTCTTTTCTCTCTATTTGACTCTCATTTAAAACCTTACCACTTTCAGTAACAACAACTGTGCACTCGTGTCTAGGGTTCATGCGGTCCTTAAGATAATCCAAATTTTGAATTATGAACCTACATTGCGCCTCCATCCTTCTACATGCTGCTTGAGTGTCCTTATGATGAGACTCAGACATTTGTATGAACTGTTGAAGCGTGTCATCCATCTTAGCCCATCTTTCTGATATAGAGGGTTGTTGTTGCCATTGTTGTTGTGATTCTCTATAAAATTGTCCGACAGCATGCCCAAATTGACTTTGATCCATCTTGAGTGACGTTCCCACCAATGGTTCAAAATACCTTGGTGGAATTGAGTGCCCATATAATTAATTTCTTGTCTGAATTGCATCCTGCAAACATTAGACACGAAACCCTAGAAAATATTGTTAGCACAAAAATAAAAATTAACAACACAAAAACACGAAATAAAATAAAATAAAATAAGATAAAGTCGAAATTAATTAAGAATCACACAAACAGAGTAGTTTAAACCGTGAGTCCCCCGCAACGGCGCCAAAAACTTGTTGATGGATTGGCAAGTGTACCAAATCGCACAAGTAATATAAAATAGTAAGACCAAGTATCGTATCCCAGAGGACTCTCTGCACTAAACAGTTGTGTGATAACTCAATTAATTAAGACTTAAATAAAAAGAGATCATTGGTTTAAAATGCAAAGACAGGAAATTAAATATGAATGCAATTGATCAATAGCAAAGAACACAACGATGAACAAATGTTGTTTATAAAATGAGATGATTATGTTGTTAGGGTTTGATTTCACCAAGTTTACTCTCATGTATATAAGAATTCTTCTTTTTACATTAATGTTAACGTCACTCACTAAATTACTTAGAACCCGATCCCTCGGCGCAATAAGCCTGCCTTAATTCCTAGTTCGTGCAATTCCTAGCGTTCCTAGAAAATTAAGTCTAAAAATCAATAGCTTAAGACGACCAAGTACTCATACCCTCATCCTTGAGAAATATGACCCTTGGGAGAATTCAACAAGAACCTGAATTGTAAGGAACCTCCCGACACTCATGCAATTCATAAATCATGCTACTAAATGAGTTAAATAGAGCAAGCATTGAAATAGATGAATTCCCTAACAATTAATGAAAAAGCATATATGATTAAGAATCAATTCAAATACATGAGAGTTCACAAGGTTACATCATTCCCCAACAACAAATAAAGTTTAGTTCCCCATAGACATGGAGAAACTAGATGAATAATGGAAAAACAAGAGATAGTAAAACCCTAAAAGTAGAAGAGGAAGCTCCTGCCTCCAGATCCGCCTTCAGAGAGTAGAAGAGTGTGTTGCTCCAACCAGAGATACCAAACCTAGGATGCCAGGGTCCTTTAAATAGCATAGAAGTAGAAAAGAAACAAAGCCCAAGCCTGAGTCCTTGGCGCTAAAGCGCCCTAGCTTAAGGCGCCTGGGCGACGAGCAGTAGTCTTCCACGCTCAAGCCTCGCAGAGGTCGCTCAAGTCTTCTACATCCGGCGCTCAAGCGCCCCCAAAAGGGCACCCGGGCGGTGAGCGACACTTCCTGCGCTCAAGCCTCAAAAAGGGCTCCCAAGCCTCGAGCTTCTTTCCTTCTGGTGCTTTTTCTGGACCTTTTTGAGCTCTATCTCCTTAGCACTTTATCCCTGCTTTCCATATTAACTCATTTTCTATCAAAACAAAGGGAATTAGTCATAAAATCATCAAATTCAACCTCAACTCTCTTATTCACGAAACTAAAGCAAACATATGATTCCAAGCAAGTTTCTAAGCAAAAAAGGGTGCATTTAGTGTCAAAATTACATCATAGATAGCGGTATTTTCAACTGTTATCACAATCCTAAACTTAGAACTTTGCTTGTCCTCAAGCAAAACAAAATGTAACTTAGCTTTTCAAAACAATGACTACAATGACTCAATATTTTTCAAAAACTTAGGTTAAAATTGGCCTTAGCGTAAGTTGGCCCATGAGATACTTTCCTTACCCTAGGTCTCACCCTAGCCGCCCCATTCACTCTGCACTCTTTATAACCACTTAAGAGCACTCTCCAATGGTTTTCTCTCCACTTTCTCCTTCATCCTTCTCCACAAAACCCTTTCTCCACCCATTTTTCTCCATTTTTCCATCCAAGTTTGGGGTTTGGTTAGAGCACTGCTGTTAAGATTTGATATCCCAAATTTCATTTGGCATTCTTCGCATATTGAACATTTCCACCCAAGTAAGTACATGCATTTACATTCTAGGGCATTTGAAAGCATGATTTTGAATGAATATGTTTGTCTAAGCATGATTCTTGAGGAAGTTTGATGTTTATGTATGATTTGTTGAAATAATCACTATATGGACCGATTATATTCCTTGTTTAAGGACTGAAACTGTGAAAAATGCATGTGAGTAGCGTTAAAGGTCAGCAAGGGCTATTTTAAATTTGAACTGATTGGCGTTGAGGGCCCATGAGGGGCGCTCAACGTGATTTCTGCACAATGTGTTTTTTATGGTTGCTGGCCATTTGTTGTTGTCTGGTTGGATGTTTTTTGTTGCAGGTGACGCTGAGGGCCCCTGTTTTGCCCTCAATGGTGATAAGAAGAATGGGTTTGGATTGTTTTCTATTGTTCATATACTAATGCTTGATAATGCTTCTTGTGGTTTATTGATGATTTTGATGCAGGGATGGCCTCCTCATCAGGGAAGAGAGTTAAAACCATGGGAAACAAGAGAAAGGATCCGAAACGTTTCTATTCAAACAAATTCCTTTCTCATAAGCATGAGCAACACTTCCAAACATTTCAAGATCGAAGGCTTTTGATGGAGAGAAAAGTGGGGTGGATACCATCCTTGGCCCCGCAATTTGAAGTGGAATGAGAAAAGAGGATGGGATAATGTAGCTGCTTACCCTACACCAACAAACATAGCAGTAGTCAAGGAATTTTACACCAATGCAAGGCCATTTGGCAACACTAATAAAGAGGATTACATGAGCTATGTGAGAGGAAAGATTATTCGGTATGATCTTGATACTATTAACAGGTTTCTGCATACTGAGTGGGCTAGTGAACAGTGTTAGTTTGCACTGAATATGGAGGAGGGAGGAAATTTTGATGATATAGAGAGGACATTGTGTGTACCTGGAGGAAACTTCCAGAGGAACAGGAATGATGTGCCCATTCATATTAGGAGATCCCATTTGACTCCTCTGTCAAAGTACTGGATGACATTCATTCATGCCAACATTCAACCGTGTTCTCTTGTGTCTGATATCACTGTCAGTAGAGCCATCTTCCTTTATTGTTTGCTTATAGGGTTGAATATTAATATTGGGCAGGTCATATCAAATGAGATTCAGACTTGTGCCAGTTTTGTGAACAACAAAGCAACTCTGGGCATCCATCTTTGATCACGCATCTTTGTGAGTTAGCTAGGGTGAACACTTCCACACCGTCGATGGAGAGACCAAGGAAGGAGATTGACTCTTCCTGCTATAACCAGTATTGCATGCTGGATGAGGCAGCCCAACCAGTTCCACCACCACATCCTCCTAGAGTTCATAGGAGAGGACCACTACCAGCACATGCACAACCTCAGGATGCAGAGCCTTTTCAAATGAGGGACATGTATATGTCCCTGATGGAGTCTAGGATACAGGCATTGCATAGAGGACAGGTGGCCACTGTAGAGATGATTATAGGGATGTATGATACACCCCCTAGACGGTAGTGGACGATAGACGAGTTTAACACTGTGGTGGGATGGCCAGTGGATCAGGCACAAGCTAGTGGAGTTGGAGCAGCTGAAGCTTCAGCCATGGAGGATGATGAGGAAGAAGCTGATGAAGAAGAGGAAGATGACGATGAGGAGGAGGACTGAGATGATAGTAGAGGATGATAATAACATTTACTGATGAATGCTATTTGTAGTAGAACAGGATGTTTCTTATCTTTGTCTTGTGAACTTTATTTTGCTTTTGTTTTTAGAATAGGTGTTGATGTACTCAGTTTTAGACTTATATCTGATGCGATGGTTTGGTATTGATTTGGGTGTGATGAGTATTGCTTGATGATGCTTTGATATTGATTGATGTTGAGATGCACAAGATGCTGATATACAAGTGGTTGTTCGCAAATGCATGATGTTATGATTGTGAACAGATGCATGATGTTATGATTATGATTATGATGCTAAGCAGGATGTGTATTTGGTGTATGTGGAACATTGAATTAGCTTATATGTGAGGTTTTGAACTCTAGAGTATTTGTTGTGAATGATTGCTATTCCTTTCAAAGAATGAATGATTTTGCCCAGGTTTCTATGATTGAACTAGTTGCTTGCTTGTGTCATATGATCAAGGCCATTTTTTATTACCCCTTTTCTTAGCCAATGTATGATTTTAGCCCAAATGAAAGAGAGAACGAAGTGTTCTACCCTTTTTGAACCTTAAGCCTTAAACAGATTATAAAAATCCTTTGTGAAAATCTTTACCTTGAATTAAGTTGAGAATCATGGTGTGGTATTGATAAAGGTTCAATTTTGGGGTTGATTGGGAGAATTGAAAAAGAGAGTAATGAAAAGCATTGAGCTAAGTATTGAGCAAGTATGAAAAAGAGAAAAGAAAATAGAATGCAAATAAAGAAAAACTCAATGCAAAAAAGGGGAAAGTTGAGAATGAGTGAGATTGGTTGGTCTGAAGAGAGATTGTATTTGAATGATAAATTTATGAATGACTCTCTTAACTCAAGGATTTTGTGATCTTGAAAAATTAATTTTTCTTCTTAGCTCAGCCACGTTACAAGCCATGGAAAGTCCTTGTGATGATACTTGTCTGTGAGTATGTGTGATTGTGGTAATTGAAAGGCAATTTTGTTCTATGTGACATTGGGATAAGTAGAGTGAAGGAGTGACCTCTATATACGCCTGTGTGATTGAGTGAAACACTTTGTTTGGTGAGGAATAGTTCCATGAATACATGATTACATCTATGCTTAGTTAATTGATCATTCATCAGAATATAATATGTTGGATATTATGTGATTATGTGAACACCATGATGAGTGATTTTAATCAAGGCATGTGTACATCTTGACTGAATTCTGTTTGATGAGCTGAATTGAGTAATTACTGTCTTGGAAGAAAGAGTTTTGAATGTGTTGAACCATTGTTTGAACCATTGTATTGATTGGTGGAAAACTGAGTTATATCTTGTTTGCTTGAGGACAAGCAAAGTTCTAAGTTTGGGGTTATGATAACGGTTGAAATACCGTTATTTTTATACTTAATTTTGGTATTAAAAACACCCTTTATGACTTATAAACTAGCTTGAAATCATGGTTTTGCTTAAGTTTTGAGAATAAGAGAATTGAAGGTGGTATTATTGGTTTTATGCTTGGTTTTCCTTGTTTTGATAGGAATTAAGATGAATTGGATGAAGAATTTGAAGTAGCAAGGAGTTGGAGTCAGGAAAGGCTGAAAAATGTAGCACATAGAAGAATCACAGATAGCGCTGGCGTCATTTTGGGGCGCTAAGCGCCAAGTTCTACTGTCTCACGCCTGAGCGCCATCGCTGAGCGTCAGTTTAGTGCTGCAACCACTGTCTCACGCCTGAGCGTCACTGCTGAGCGTCAGTTTAGTGCCGCAACCACCGCTGGACGCCCTTTTAGGGCGCTGAGCGCCGACGACGTGGGCTTGGACCTGTTTTATGTTGTTTTTATGAACTATTTAAGGTTTTGAACGACCTAGAGACTGTATCTTTTGACAGAAAGAGGCGCAAAAACACTCATTTCATCTCTTAGAGGCGGATTTTGGATGCGGAAGCTCCGATCTTCAACTTTTAGGGTTTAGTCTTTCATTCTTTTCCATATTTTCATCTAGTTTCACCATGTCTATGGTGAACTAAACCTCCATTATTGTTGGGGAAACGATGTAATCCTTTGAAACTCTCATGTATTGAATTGATTTATATTATGAATGCTTTACTTCATTAATTGGTAGGGTTTTTCCTCTACGCTCTATGCAAGCTCTATTTAACTCATTCAATTGCATGATTAATGATGTTGTCGATATGGAAACATATGGGGAAATCTAGAACTGGGGAAATTCTCCCAAAAGCAATATTACCTAGACATAGGGATAGGAGGGTTGGTTGCCTTTAAGCTTCTGTGCGAATAATTAATTGTTGGGGATACAAGACATTGTGATCTAGTAATTAAGAATCGATTTTCTTCACTAAGACATCGGGTTTAAGGTAAATTAGAAAGTGGCATTAACATTAATGAAGAAGATGAATTCATAAATACATGAGAGTGGATAGGATAAGTCGGAAACCCCAACAACATAATCATTCCATATTTTATACACCAATCACCTGTGCATTCTTCAAGTCAATTGATCAACACTTGCGTTCATATTTATTTTCTGCATTATAAACACCATGATATTGTTTACAAGTCTTAATTAATCAAGAACCCACATGAATGTCTATGCCGTGAGTCTCTTGGGAAACGATACTTGGTCTTACCATTTATTATTACTTGATACGATTCGATACACTTGTCGGAGTGTTAACATAAAGGCTACCACGAGTGCATGACCCGCCATAGCTCGACAATCATTCTAAGTCCGAACAAGTCAAGTCTAGAACATAACATGCTAGGATGTTTGATTTAGTTACTTTGATTGATTTATCTTGTGTATATTATGTGATATTAAATTGTATGTTTTCTTGTATATCTAGCTTACCCTTTTGCTTGTGTTTGTATTTTGTATGTGTGGTGTTTTTCTTTTGTAATGATCATCCGATGGATGTGAGTAGAGGGAGATGATGTGCCTCTAGAGCAGGTTTTGGAGGGCGAAGATGTTGCTGCTTAGTTTATTTAGGTTTTTTATTTTGGTGTATAGTTTTGGAATACTCTTTTGTATCTAAAGTTTTAAATTTTACTGTTATTTTGGATGACTGTAAAGTTTATACTTTATATCCCAGTCTATAACAGTTCTATTTTATTATTTCTGTGACTATTATGATATGGTTTATTAGTATATTTTGGGATGTTACAGTTTTAATCTTTTATTATATTTTTATAAAATTAATTATAATTTATTTAGACAGTTCTAATATATTATAAAGACAAATTTTATTATGAAAGTAAAATAATGAAACAGGATTTATATCTTTAATAATTAAAATTCTTTAAAATTATATATGATATTAAAAATATATTACTATTATTATTTTTAATTTTCAATATTATAATATTAAAATTAATATGTAGAAAATAAATTATAGGTTTTAAGTATAACATAATTATTTTAAATAAAAATATAATATTGAACGTGAATTATTGAATAAGAAGGAAAAAGAAAATATATAATTACTTTATTTGTATTAAATAACTAATATATTATTCAAAACCAAATCATGTATCCATAATATGATTATATTAATTTACATTAGTTTTTATTGGTTTAATTGTGATAATTCAAATTTTCTAAATATTGCAATAAATTAATTATAATTAATCATAAAAACTAAAGAAGGATGGTTAAAAAATGTCAAGAAATTTAAAACTAAAAAATATTTTGATATAGAGTAAAAATAGACTAAGCCAAATTGATTTGAAGGAATTAGAAGCAAATTGAAATCTTATAAATGTTGAAACTATTGGTACACTTATAAGATTTATTATTGTTTTTGTATAAGTTTGTGTAGGGCTGAGAGATGTACATTTTTTGACGTAACCTTCTTGTCTCCTAATATTTGGATCACCTGTTTCACTTACTTTAATTCGAAACTAGGGGATGTACATGCAAAAGGCACTCTAACGTTCAAATTAGGTGTTGCTCAATGAGTTTTTTCTCGTAATTGAGTATTTAGAATTTTGTAAAAACGTCCCTACCTTTGTGGTTTAACATTGTATTTATAAGTTATTTCTTGGACCTAAAACTATCACAAGTCCAATAAAACGAACTTACCTTTAAATCCAGTCTGTTATTCACAAACAACTTCCTTATCAGATATCAATATCTTTGAACAATATTTTAACTATTCTGTTATTTATTCTCAAATATTATTTGCCCAAATCACCGGCCCAACAATACTTTGCACGTTGGCCCAATTATGGCCTAGCATTAATGACTTAAACAAAGACCCAACATTAGTTTCTTAAGCGTCGGCCTCCGGTTAATCTGGTTGACTATCCTTGTCGTGGAGGATGGACCAAACGGTACTGATTGTAAACCGTTCGGTTCATGCCATATACCATACAATTATTATACTTTAATGCCGTATAAAAAGAATTGATACTTTGATAACCTCTTTTACTAAAGGATAACTCTCATGAGTGATATCAGTAAACTTGGATTCTATGGGAGAGATTTTGAATCTACGACTATTAAAAATAAGGAGATGAAAATACAATTTTAGAACAGGTTTTAATTGAAAAAATTTATTAAAAATTGTAGAATTGCGAGAGATTAGATTGTAGAATAAAAAATTAGTGTGATTTGTTAATTTAATAAATATAAAAAATAATATAAAATGTGAATTTTATAATAATTTTTTATTGAACGAAGATTGTAAAAAGATATCGTAGAATCCATGAAAAAATAAATTAAAATTTAATATAATAATTTCTATAATGAAACATTTCACCACAAGAAAAAAAAAAAAATATATATATATATATATATATATATATATATATATATATATATATATATATATATATATATATATATATATATATATATAAGGTAATCAATTTTAGTGATAAAAATTAATTAATCACTATAGTGACCAATTTACAAAATAAAAATTTATTGATTATTAAATTAATCACGATTACAATAAAAAGTTATAATTGATTTGTAAATTGGTCTCTAAAATTAGCTACCAATGTTTTGGCAATTAGTTAATTGATTTGGTAACCAAAATCCTTAGTGGTAAGAACCTAGAAAATAGAGTATTAAAATATATAGGTATTTTAAAATAATGAGACCAAGTATTTTAATGATAAAATAATTCAATAATATAAATAAAATTTTATAAACATGTCTCATTATCTAAAACATTGGACATCTCTCTAAAACTCTTTCTCTGAATTCCCTATTTTATTTCTCTAAGATTTGTGACTCCTGACTCATCTATTTGATGATCAGAAAGTGTCTAAGAGATCACAGCAGTTCACTCTCCATTCTCTAGCGATCAGTTTTTCTTTTAAAGCAAGTAAGTTTATACTCTCTTTTTCTTTAATTCTTAGTTTAAGACACACGTAATTAGGATTCTTTGCATGTGTCATCTAAGCTCTTTTTCTAGCTCCTTGTTGATCAAAGGTCTTACGAACTTACTCTAATAACGATTCTGTGGTTTGTAAGCGTTTCTAGAATCCCTTGAGTTGAGGCAAGGACACTAATTTTGTTGTTCATAGATAATGTAGAAATCAATAATATGTTTTTATGTGTTTATATGGTATGGAACTCTTATTAACTGGATGTTTGAATGAATGGTTTAGGAAATATAGCTATATGATAATTTAAGTGAGTTGAAATTTGAGGAAATGCAAATTGTGATAATTGTTGGTGTGATATTTATATGACTAGTATTGTGTGACTGTTATGTAATTATTCTAGGATGAATTTGAAGTGGCACTGAATGCAAAAGTTGTTGTAGGGTTGATGTTAGTGAAAAGAAGAGGTTGTTGGGTTATTTTGAGCCAAAATGTGGATATTCAGAGGCCAATTTCTAGAGTACTGAATTTGGAGTTGTATCTGATGTTTAGTAAGTGGTATATGGTTTGTTATATCTGGTATAAGTTCTTAGATGGTCAAAAATATGTTATGAAATTGAGAAAGAGGAACTTGTGTTGTGTTAAAATGGGTTTCAATGAGTAAGATTTTAAGATAATGAGTGAACAGGGAAACCAATAGTTTAAGGTTAATTTTTAAGTCAATTAGGACTTACCTCAACACTTTGTTTGTCAAAATGTGCTTAGAAATGGTAAAATAGAATCTTGGCTTTTAAGGAGTGATTTGGTATTGCTAAGCATGATTTCTTGTCAAGATGATTAAAACATGGGTTAATTTAGTTAGAAATAGGTTGGTAAACCTAATGAAGGTTTAAAAGTGGTAAGGAAGAGTTATAGGTACTTATGAAAGGGAATGAGTTAGAACATCTGAGGATGAAGGGTGCAAATTATGCATAATTAGTGTTCTGCAGGATTCTACAAAGTAGCTGGGCGAGTAAATAGCTTGTTGGGTGAGTAATTGAGAGTTTTTATAGTGAGTTTTAGGGGTTAGGTGAGCTCCCTCACTAGGCTGGGGAAACTCTTCATTTGCACTCTCGCGGGGCGAATAAGAGTTGTTTTTGGGCGTCAGGATTCAAGCGTTGGGCAACTAGGTTTGAGCATTCTTGGTTGTTCTATTTTCAATTCTCTTCTATGTTTATATGTATATGGTATGATGTTTTATTGTATGTTCAGTATGTTAGAAAAAGATGTGCTTTGTTTCTCACACCAAGAGGGGGTGAATTGGTGTTGTATAAAAATGATCGCTTTTGAAACCTTTTTCTTGAATCGCAAGTAAAAATGTATGCAATATAACATGAAGCAAAGAGAATGTGTCAGGAAGTAATCTCATCATGATGGCAAAATCTAAAAAGGCAAAAACGTGTTTGGAACAAGAAGCAAAAGGCTCCATGTGGTATTTGGACAGTGGATGCTCAAGGCACATGACAGGAGATCCAACAAAATTTACAAGCATCTCTTACAAGACTACTGGACACGTCACTTATGGGGACAACAACAAAGGAAAAATCATCATTATTGGTAAAATTCAAACTCCCTCTCCATATGAAATTGACAATGTGCTGCTTGTTGAAGGATTGAAACATAATATGCTCAGCATTAGTCAATTGTGTGATAAAGGGCTAAGAATAACTTTTGAACAAAAATATTGTTTGATTAGCAACGGGTCAACTGATGAGTTGTTATTAATCGAAAAAAGATATAACAGCATTTACATAATCGACTTTAGAAAAACTTCATTCAAATCTATTGTTTGTCTTATGTCTAAAGAAGATGATGCATGATTATGGCACAAAAGATTAACTCATATTAATATGGGTCAATTGAACAAGTTAGTGTCTAAAGATCTTGTCATTGGTCTTCCTAATATACGTATGCTTCTGAAAGATTGTGTGATGCATGTCAAAAAGAAAAACAAATAAGACAATCCTTTAAAAATAAAAGAGAAATGTCAACCACCAGACCTCTGCAATTATTACACATGGACTTATTTGGTCCCTCAAGGGTTAGGAGTCTTGGAGGTAACTTGCATGGCTTAGTTATTGTTGATGACTATTCTCGGTTTACTTGGACTTTCTTCATTCCTGCCAAGAGTGAAACTTTCAGGGTGTTCAAGAAATTTGCTGCAACTATTCAAAATGAAAAAGAGCTTAGAATAAAGTGCATAAGAAGTGATCATGGGAAAGAATTTCAGAATGAAACATTTGATGAATATTATGCAGAGATGGGAATCACTCACAACTTTTCTGCTTCAAGGAAACCTCAGCAGAATGAAGTTGCAGAAAGGAAAAATAGAGCACTAGAAGAACTTGCAAGAACCATGCTAAACGAGAGGGACTTACCGAAGTACTTTTGGGTAGATGCAGTGAGCACAACCTGTTATGTACTGAATCGAACAATGATAAGATCAATGCTGAAAGTGACTCCCTATGAATTGTTCAAGGGAAGAAAGCCATGCAGATCTTTGGATGCAAATGTTTTGTTCTAAACAATGGTAAGGAAAGCCTTGGTAAGTTTGATTCCAAAGTCGATGAGGCTATCTTTATTGGCTATTCTCTTACAAGTAAAGCTTATCGTGTCTATAACAAAAGAACAATGTGTGTGGAAGAATCTTTTCATGTAGCCTTTGATGAGTATATTGATGTTACCACTAATCCTGTTCATTCTAGAAAGTCAATAGATGTAGATGATTCTGTTGGAGAGGAAAAAGGAAATGAAGAAATTTTAGAAGAGGAAAAATTTGAGAATGTAATCAATCCCCCTAGAGCTGACTCAATTAAGGAGTGGAAAACACCAAGAAATGTCTCGACAAGCAACATCATTGGTGATATCATGAGAGGAGTTTCCACCAAGCTTCAACTTAATCAATTCTGCATGAATGTAGCGTAAGTTTCTAAGATTGAACCCAAAGGTATTGAAGCAGCACTTGCTGATGAAAATTGGATGATGGCCATGCAAAAAGAGCTAAATCAGTTTAAGAGGAACAACGTATGGAAGCTGGTTCCAAGAAGTGAAAACCTTCAGGTTATAGGCACTAAGTAGGTCTTCAGAAACAAGATGGATGATTCAGGAGAAATCATTAAGAACAAGGCAAGGTTGGTTGTTAAAGGTTACAACTAAGAAGAGGGAATCGACTACGATGAGACATATGCACAAGTGGCCAGACTGGAAACAATAAGAATTCTGCTTGTTGTTGCCTCTATAATGAAGTTTAAACTGTATCAAATGGATGTCAAAAGTGCGTTCTTAAATGGCTATATTAAGTAAGAAGTCTATGTGGAATAACCACCAGGATTCCAAGACTATGAGCATCCAAACTATGTCTTCAAACTTAAAAGGGCTCTGTACGGTTTGAAACAGGCACCAAGATCTTGGTACGAACATCTAAGTGAGTTCCTGATAAAGAAGGGATTCACTAGGGGTAAAGTAGATTCAAATCTTTTCATTAAGAATTCCAAAAAGGATAGATTATATGTGCAAATTTATGTTGATGATATCATTTTTGGATAACCTAGTCATACTTTATACAGATAATTTTCTAAGACTATGTAGGATGAGTTCGAGATGTCCATGATGGGAGAACTCACATACATCCTAAGACTTCAAGTTAAGCAGACTGAGAATGGCATCTTTATCCATCAATCCAAGTACTGCACTGACTTGTTAAAGAAATACAAAATGCTGGACTGCAAAGAGGCTGCCACACCATGTGAGGAAATACTTAGTGAGGAAATATTCCATGAGCACATGAGCATCCATGCTTAGTTGATTGATCATTCATGAAAAATAGCATTTGTTGGATATTAAGTGACTTTGTGAACACTAAAGCATGTGTATGTCTTGATTGAAGTCTTTGTCATGAGCTTAATTAAAGTTTTTACTTATCTTGAAAAGAGTTTTTTTTAATGGAGTAAACTATTGTATTGATTGGTAGAAGATGGAGTTACATCTTGTTTGCTTGAGGACAAGCAAAGTTCTAAGTTTGGGGTTGTGATAACAGTTGAAAAACTATTATTTTCATGCTTAAAATTGATACTAAAAGCAACCTTTAACACTTAGAAACTAGCTTGAAATCATGCTTTTGTTCATATTTTTGGAAATAAGAGAGTTGGATAGGTTTATGCTTGATTTCAGTGTTTTATGCAGGTTTTAAGGTGAATTTGGTGAAAGAAGTGAAGAAGGATAGAGATGGAATCAGAAAAGACATAAAAAAGTGCAAAAGGAGAAGTCGCAACTACCGCTGAGCGGCAGTTTACCGCTGAGCGGCACTCAGGAACTCACGTTGGATCCACTGAGGGGTGAAAATGCCGCTGAGGGGAAGAATCAACTCACGCACTTACCGTTGAGCGGCACTCTTTTGGGCTTAGGCCCACTTTTATGTAATTTTACGAATAGTATATAAGCTTTAGGTGTTCCTAGGGTTTGTATCTTTGGCTAGAGACGAAGCAAACACACACCTTTCCACCCCTTGGAGGAAGATCTTGGATGCTTAGGCTACCTTCTCATATTTCTAGGGTTCTATCTTTCATTCTTTCATTATTGTTCATCTAGTTTCCCTATGAATATGGTGAACTAAACCTTGTATTGTTGTTGGGGAATCAATGTAGTCTTGTGAAACTCTCATATATGGAATTTATGTTTTAACATCTTATTTTAAGATACATGCTTTCTTTTATCATTAGTTAGGGTTTTTCCTCCTTGCTTAAAGCTTGCATTGTTTAACTCATTCAATGCCATGATTATTGATTTTGTCGATATGGGAACGTACGGGGAAATCTAGATCCGGGGAATTTCTCCCAATAGCATATTGCCTAGGCATAGGAATATGAGGGTTGGTTGTCGTTAAGCTTCTGCACTTCAGAATTAATTATTAGGGATGCTAGGAATTGTATGAACTCGTAATTAAGGATAGGCCTTCTTGCAAGGTGATTTAAAGAGTGGCATTAGCATTTGATGAAAAGAATGATGAATTCCTAAAGTATATGAGAGTGGATAAGATGAAATTGATAACCCCAACAACATACTCATCCATCTAATACATTAAAGTGTTTGTATTCCTCTTTTCCATTGATCAAATTCATGCATACATGTTTAATTACTGTCTTTTGCATTTAAAACCTAAAATCAATTGTCTACAAGTCTTAAATAATCAACAAATCATATAGCTAACTAGGCCGTGAGTCCTTTGGGAAAACGATACTTGGTCTTACCTAGTTTTATTACTTGATACGATTCGGTCACACTTGCCGAGGGTTAAACAAGTTTATGGCGCCGTTTTTCGGTGTTCATAAATTTGTCATCAATGGGTGAGGCCTCACAGCTTAGAGGGCCTTCCTACTTGAGGAAGGAAGAAGAAGTCGAAATTCAAGGGTGACTTAAGAGCACAAAAGCTGGAAAGCAAATTCTAGAGCATATCATTAAGCTCAAAAGTGAGAATTACAAAGGGGAGGCCCTCTTATTTATAGTTGAAGAAGGCCTCAATTATGAGCTAATTTCCCTCCAAAATTCAAAATAATATACGAGTTTGGAGGCCAAGTTAGTTGGTCACATGGACAGTGCTGTGATGACAAATTTATGAACACCGAAAAACGGCGCCAAAAACTTGTTTAACCCTCGGCAAGTGTGATCGAATCGTATCAAGTAATAAACTTGGTAAGACCAAGTATCGTTCTTCTAAAGGACTCACGGCCTAGTTAGTTATATGATTTGTTGATTATTTAAGACTTGTGAATAAATCCTTGAGGTTTCAAATGCAAAAGACAATAAGTAAACATGTATGCATGAGTTTTGATCAATGGAAAAGAGGAACACAAACACTTGAATGAATTAGATGGATGAGTATGATGTTGGGGTAATCAATTTCATCTTATGCACTCTCATATACTTTTAGGAATTCATTATTCTTTTCATCAATGTTAATGCCACTCTCTAAATCACCTTGCAAGAAAGCCTATCCTTAATTACGAGTCCATACAATTCTTAGCATCCCTAATAATTAATTCTGAAGCACAGAAGCTCAAAGGCAACCAACCTCATATCCCTATGTCTAGGCGATATTACTTTTGGGAGAAATTCCCCGGATCTAGATTTTACCGTATGTGTCCATATCACTAAAATCAATAATCATGACATCGAATGAGTTAAACAATGCATGCTTTGAGCAAAAAGGAAAAACCTTAACTAATGATGAAAGAAAGCATGTATCTCAAATAAGATCTTTAAACACAAATTCCATATATGAGAGTTTCACAAGATTACATTGATTCCCCAACAACAATACAAAGTTTAGTTCACCATATTCATGGTGAAACTAGATGAACAATAATGAAAGAATGGAAGAGATAGAAAAACCCTAGAAAGAGAAGAGGAGAGCTGATGCGGGCTGTCGCGGCCAATCAAATTTGATGTGCATTAAAGAATGCAGTATAGTGCTAGGAAGTGACTCCTAGGTCGTCTCTCAAGGACCAAATGTGGTTCGAGTCTTAGATCAAACACGAAGTGGGGGGTTGGAAATTTTGTTTTGATGCGGAAAAATTAAATTAAATTGGAAATTAAATAAAATCGTAACCAGAATTGAAAGCATTGAAATAAAAGAAGACATTAAAAAGAACAATGCAATAAATAAATATCCAAACACAATTCAAGCTATTGAAATTCGACACTTAAATTAGAACATCAAATGCACACAATGCAGTAGTAAAATGAAATTTTAATCTCAACCCGAATCCAGTTGAATAGCAGAATGAGTAAACACCTAAGTTGGAAAGCTCCATTTACAAATTAATTGCACATATCAGAGGGAATAAAGTTTTAAATGCACGGGAGTTCGAATAAAAACATCAACATTTGCTAAAAAAAAATGAAATGCACGGTTGGAATTGAAATGAAGAAAACAATGCTGAAGGCAATTTAATATATAGAATATAAAATGCATCTTTCCAGCTCAAATTCCCGTGCACCACTCCACTTCTTGAATCAGCGTGTTGCTGGAAAAACTGCGACGTGACACCACTACCCTTCTCCAGCTCTTTCTTGAATCAATGAATCACCGTGCCACATTTGCTTCCATAAAGAAAAGTGAATCAGCGTCTTCACTTCTTCCAGCTCAACGCTCGTGCACGCCCTTTCCTATCTCTTAAACAACACTTTTAAATCAAACGCGTGCAGTAATTAACTTCCCAATCGGTGCAGGCTTAAAACTAATAGAGAAAAATAAACTCCTTGGACCTAACCCCTTATGGACGTGCGGCTGGAATAAAATAACTTCAATGCAAATTGCTAAATCAAAGCTTCATTCAATGATAAACTCCAAAAATAAAACGTTTCAGCCTTTAACAAAATTCAAAGGAACAGAAAATGTGTTTTCTTTTCATTTCCCCATTCTCCGTGACAACAGCGTTCAAAACAAAAACAAAGCTAGCATGAGTGTGAATAATTTTGTAACAGTGCACAAGCAAAGCAAAAACCGAGAATCAGCATTTCATTCTTTCTGGCGTAGCTGGCCTCCCCTCTGCTTCCTTCTTTTTCATCTTCTCAAAATGTTCAAGCAAAAGCCAATCATGAAGGTGGCGGCTGGACTGCACCAAAAAAATATTCAAAAGCCGAGCCTCCGAAAAACAAGTGGCAAGTGGCGGCTGCTCCTCTCAAGCAAAGATAAAATGTCTTCCTTTAAAATGGAAGAAGATTAAATCCTACTGGACATCACCGTCCATCTTTCCTCCCCTAGGTTGCGGCTGCCTTTCACACGTCCAGCTCTCTCCCGTCCTTTATTTGATGCGTGAAGTTACTCAAGGGCCGTGTGCTTCTATCCGTGTGAAGCCCCTTGCTGGACCAGGCCTTGCTCATTCTGCTGCTTCCTCTGGGTTCTTGCTGCCATCGCATTCTCCAAGCACACCTCCTAGACGCTGGATGCTTCATGTGCACACCCGCTGCTGCCCCTGGGCCGTGGTGAAGCTGGATGTGAATTCAACAATTTCTTCCAATTGAAGGCCTGCTGCTGGAATATGAAGCTCCGCGTGCCCCTTGCTGGACTCCTCTTCTTTTGCCACCTCAACACTTCTCTTCCACGTGTTGCTGCTGCTTAAAGGCTTCTTCTTTGGACACCATCCGCTGCTGCTGGATCACGATTCCTAATCTCTCCAAGCTTGCTAGATGGGAGCTGCTGGACCGTGAAGGCTGCTGGACGCCACTGCTGCTTCTCCAAGCACAAGTGCGTGTTGCTGCTGCTCCAGCCTGCTGGACCCGTGATGCTCTCTCTCTTTCTTCCGTGTGAAGTGTGCTACTGGGCTCTTTTCCATTGTGGGCCATGAGCTTCCTATAGCTGGACGTGGCACACCTTTCTTTTGCTTCTGCTGGAACGCCTTTTTGTGCTCAAAGAAAAGCCAAGATGCTTCTCCAATTCCAGCCCATCACGTGACAGCACCTGTTCCTATTGAAGTTCCCTTCAAAAAATGAAATTCACATCTCGTATCATTTTTTAGCTTAAAATAAAATTGATGTCACATTTCTCTTGAAAGTCCCAAAGGGTTATCCAAAATTTCCCTATAATTAATAATGTAAATAATTAGTCTCAGATAATTAAAATTAATTAAAATAAGAATTTCTCGTCAAATTAAGTATAATTAGCAAAAATGGGAAAATATTGGACAATTAAACACAATTTCCTAATTAAATCCGGTACAATAAACTAGGTAAAGTCAAGAAAATATCGACTCATCAAGAGCCGTCACCATCTCCAATTCTACCCCCAAGGGGTGAAAAGTGTGTTTTGCGTCTTCTCCAACCAAAGATACAAACCCTAGGAAGTCCTAAAGCTTATATACTATTCGCAATATTACAGAAAAGTGGACCTAAGCCCAAAATACCACCGCTCAGCGGTACTAGCGCAAAGTCCAATCTCCCCTCAGCTCCACTTTCACCCCTCAGCGGAGCCAACGTGTATTCCTGAGTGTCGCTCAGCGGTAAACTGACGCTGAGCGGTACTTACGGTTTTTCTTCTTTTGCACTTTTTGAGTTCTTTTCTGATTCCATCTCTATCCTTCTTTGCTTCTTTCATCAAATTCACCTTAAAACCTACATAAAACACTGAAATCAAGCATAAACCTGTCCAACTCTCTTATTTCTAAAAATATGAACAAAAGCATGATTTCAAGCTAGTTTCTAAGTGTTAAAGGTTGCTTTTAGTATCAATTTTAAGCATGAAAATAACAGTTTTTCAACTGTTGTCACAACCCCAAACTTAGAACTTTGCTTGTCCTCAAGCAAACAAGATATAACTCAATCTTCTACCAATCAATACAATGGTTCACTCCATTCAAAAATCCTCTTTTCAAGATAAGTAAATACTCAATTAAGCTCATGACAAAGACTTCAATCAAGACATGCACATGCTTTAGTGTTCACACAATCACCTAATAACCAACAAATGCTACTTTTCATGAATGATCAATCAACTAAGCATGGATGCTCATGTGCTCATGGAATCTTTCCTCACTAGATAAAGTGTTTTACTCAAACACACAAGTGTATAAGAGGTAATCACTCATTCACTCTACTATCACAATGTCACAAGAATTTACTTTGCCTTTCATTTAACCATAATCAAATACATTCACAAGCATGCATCATCACAAGGACTTTTCAATGGCTTATAATGTGGCTGGGCTAACAAGAAAATTGGTTTTTCTAGATCACAAAACCCTTGAGTTAAGAGAATCGTATAAACACAACCATTCTTACTTATTCCCAACTTTCCTTTGCATTGAGCTTTGCTTTTTCTTCTCTTTTCTTTCTCCTTTTCTTTTTCTTTTCACATACTTAGTTCTTAGCTCTTAGCTCAATGCTTTCAATTTCCCCTTTCATAACTTTACAACAACCCCAAACTTGAACATTTATCAATACCATCAGATATTATCTACTTAACTCAAGGTAAAGCTTTTCACAAGGGGTTTTCAAGTAATGTTCAAGGCTAAGGGTTCAAAGGATAGAACACATAGTGCTCTCTTTTAGTGGGCTAAATTCATGCATTTGGCTAACAAAAGGGTTACCAACAAATGGCCTTGATCATATGATGCAAACAGGCAATTGATTCAATCATAGAAAACCTGGGCAAAATCATTCATGCTTTCAAAGTAATAACATTCAATCACAAACAAATCTGGAGCTCAAAACCTCACATATAAGCTCATTCACATTCCACTTGTACACATCCTGCTTAGCATCATAATCACAATCACAACATCAAGAATTTGTTCACAAAGCTTGTGAATCACCTGTATAAGCATATAATGTGCACATCTCAACATCAATCAATATCAAAGCATCATCAAGCATTACTTATCAAACACCAATCATAAGCAAACCATCATAACAAACAAAGTTTCCAATTGAGTACATCAAACCCTATTCTAAAAACAAAAGTGAATGATAAAACAAATCCTGCTCTAGTGTTTTGAAAAACTCAGCCCCAACAATGATGCTCTCTCCCAACCCCAAACTTAGATGAAAAACTAGTGAGAAAGTGAGTGGAAGGGAGATTTTCTTAAAGAAGAATGAAGGGAGAAATGTAGAGAACCTTTGGAAAAGTTTTTAGGAGTGTGTGTAGAGAAGAATCTGAAAATAGAGGCCAAAGCATGACTTAGGGTATAAAAATACCCTAATGGGCTCGAGTTCCGCTAAGGGGCAATCCTAAGCCCAACCTGCGATACCACCGCTCAGCGGCAGTTTGGCACTCAGCGGCACTTTCGTGATGTGCTTTTCTTCTTCCTAGCTTGACCTAGGTGCCTTCTACTCATACCCCTCACTTGCTCCCTACAATTAAGGTCTCAGATCACTCAAACATTCAATCCCTATCATGCAACTAAAGCAGAATCAAAACAAACAATACAGATAAAATCAATCAACTGGGTTGCCTCCTAGGTAGCGCTTGTTTAACGTCACGAGCCTGACCCAAAATCCTCCAGCACCCTTCAATAGATGCAAATCTTTCTTACCAACACCCATCAGTAGGTGTATACAAACATAGTATCCTTCAGTAGATACTCTTCCGCCTAACATCCATCAGTAGATGTAAACCCTGTAACAAACTTATAACAAAAACAAAAATACCCAAAAGTTCAAAATTACATCACCAAAACAAAAATTAAAAGTTCTTAAATCACTGGGTTGCGTCCCAACAAGCACTCTTTTAACGTCACTAGCTTGACCCAATAAAACTCAAGTTCTTTCTTCTTTTTCTTCTTTCTACTGAACTTCTTCAGGAATTTGATAAAACCAGGAACCTGTTGCAGTGTCTAAATCAGAGGAACTTTAATCTCCAATTTCTTGAAGATTTCCATAAAGCACTTAAATTTCTTTTCCTTCCTATGATTCTTCTTTAGATGAGGATGGGATTTTTCATATGATTCCTTCTTCTTTCCTCTCATCTTTTTTTTCGTACTTTTCCTCTCCCTAAATTTTCTCTTTTTCTTTTCTCTTATTTTTTTCTTCCCTTCTCTTTTTCTTCTCAACTTCTTTATTTTCACACAAATTTTCTTTCTCTCTTCTCTCTTAACCACTTCTTTTTCTTTTTCTTCATCTTTATCTTTCTCACTCAACTCTTCGTTTTCTTTTCTCTCTATCTTTTCCTCATCTCTCCCTATTTTTTTCTCAACAAAAATCTTGTCACTTTCAGTGACAATGGCTTGACCTTCCTCCTTAAGGTTAACTTCAGTATTAACCTTAACGTTCAATCTCTGACTAATGTAACGAAGGTGCATCTCCATCCTTTTACATGATGCTTCAATGCTTTTCTGAGTAGAGATGGAAATTTTCAAAACTCGTTGAAGGGTGTCATCCAAACTTTCTCATAGAGAGGGTTGTTACTGCCATTGTTGTGGTGGCGGCCTATCAAATTCTTCGGCAGCTTGAGTGCTTTTGTGATGACAATTAGATATCTGTATGTACTGTAGAAGTGTGTCTTCCAACGTTTTCCTTCTTCCCAATAGAGAGGGTTGTTGCTGCCATTGTTGTGGTGGTTGATTCTTAAATTGTTCGACAGCTTGCCAAAATTGACTTTGATCCATGCTTGAGTGAGGTTCACACCAGTGGTTGAAATTACCTTGGTAGAATTCAGTGCCCATATAATTAAATTCTTGACCAAATTGCATCCTGCAGGCATTAGGCACAAAACTCTAGAAAATATTTGTTAGCACAAAAAGATGGAAAAGATAGATAAAAAATCAAAAGATATAATTGAAAAGATAGGAAGATAGGAAATAAAAATAGAAAATAAAAATAGAAAATAAAATAATAACCGAAAAAATAAAAACAGAAAATAAAATAAAATAATAACTGAAAAATATAAACAGAAAATAAAAACAGAAAACTAAAAACAGAAAACAAAAATTCGAAATTTAACATTCAAAATTCAAAAACAAGTCAAAGATAATCAATAATCACACAAATGAACTAGTTAAACCACGAGTCCCCGGCAACGACGCCAAAAACTTGATGACAAATTTATGAACACCGAAAAACGGCGCCAAATACTTGTTTAACCCTCGACAAGTGTGACCGAATCGTATCAAGTAATAAACTCGGTAAGACCAAGTATCGTTCTCCCAAAGGACTCACGGCCTAGTTAGTTATATGATTTGTTGATTATTTAAGATTTGTGAATAAATCCTTGAGGTTTCAAATGCAAAAGACAATAAGTAAACATGTATGCATGAGTTTTGATCAATGGAAAAGAGGAACACAAACACTTGAATGAATTAGATGGATGAGTATGATGTTGGGGTAATCAATTTCATCTTATCCACTCTCATATACTTTTAGGAATTCATCATTATTTTCATCAATGTTAATGCCACTCTCTAAATCACCTTGCAAGAAAGCCTATCCTTAATTACGAGTTCATACAATTCCTAGCATCCCTAATAATTAATTCTGAAGCACAGAAGCTTAAAGGCAACCAACCTCATATCCCTATGTCTAGGCGATATTACTTTTAGGAGAAATTCCCCGGATCTAGATTTTACCGTATGTGTCCATATCACTAAAATCAATAATCATGACATCGAATGAGTTAAACAATGCATGCTTTGAGAAAAGAGGAAAAACCCTAACTAATGATGAAAGAAAGCATGTATCTCAAATAAGATGTTTAAACACAAATTCCATATATGAGAGTTTCACAAGATTACATTGATTCCCCAACAACAATACAAAGTTTAGTTCACCATATTCATGGTGAAACTAGATGAACAATAATGAAAGAATGGAAGAGATAGAAAAACCCTAGAAAGAGAAGAGGAGAGCCGTTACCATCTCCAATTCTACCCCCAAAGGGTGAAAAGTGTGTTTTGCGTCTTCTCCAGCCAAAGATACAAACCCTAGGAAGTCCTAAAGCTTATATACTATTCGCAATATTACAGAAAAGTGGACCTAAGCCCAAAATACCACTGCTCAGCGGTAAACTGCCGCTCAGCGGTACTAGTGCAAAGTCCAATCTCCTCTCAGCTGCACTTTCACCCCTCAGCGGAGCCAACGTGTATTCCTGAGTGCCGCTCAGCGATAAACTGGCGCTGAGCGGTACTTATGGTTTTTCTTATTTTGCTCTTTTTGAGTTCTTTTCTGATTCCATCTCTATCCTTCTTTGCTTCTTTCATCAAATTCACCTTAAAACCTTCATAAAACACTGAAATCAAGCATAAACCTGTGCAACTCTCTTATTTCTAAAAATATGAACAAAAGCATGATTTCAAGCTAGTTTCTAAGTGTTAAAGGTTGCTTTTAGTATCAATTTTAAGCATGAAAATAACAGTTTTTCAACGGTTATCATGCTGCCAAAACGTCCTTCAGGCTGCTCCGTTGGCATTGGGGCCCCCTCTGTCTGAGGGCACTAGAGCACACGTGAGCTGGGAAGTCCATTTGGTGCATCTGCGCTGGAGCCCCCCCTGTTTGAGGGCGCTTGAGCGACCCTGATGCTGATTCCTTGAAGAATGCTTTCCCCAAATCTGATTGGTTGGCCATGGTTCTTGCCTTTATTGTATCCTACAAAAACATTATTTACAAATATTAGTTTTTAGACAAGAGAAGAAGGATTTTCATAAGTAACCTTCCATAGAAGTAAAGTGTTAGGTGATCCTTCTTCTTCTTGAATCTTCCTTGCCATGGCTCTAGTAAGAGGTCCAATGTGATTCCTTGATGGTCTTCCATCAGACCCACCCTCTTGAAAAGGATCTGTCCTCAGATCTGCTTCATCCTGTTCATCATCTCCTGTGAAAGGAATTAAGTCACAGACGATAGAAGTAGGACTGACACCATAACTTTCAGGAAGGTCTAATATGTATGCATTATCATTTATCTTTTTGACTACGTTGAAAGGACCATCTCCTCTTGGACTAAGTTTGTACTTTCGCTGAGAGGGAAATCTTTCCTTTCTTAAATGAAGCCAAACTAAGTCTCCTTCTTCAAAAACCATTTTCTTTCTCTCTTTGTTGTTATATTCTGTATATTTTTGGGTTTGGTTTTCAATTTGGTTTTTAACCTTCTCATGTAATTTCTTGATAAATTTCGCTTTAGATACACCTTCTTTATGAAGAAAATAAGATGATTTTGGAAGAGGAAGTAAATCAAGAGGTGTAATAGGCTTAAAACCATAAACAACCTCAAAAGGAGAAAGATTAGTAGTCTTGTGACTTACTCTATTATAAGCAAATTCAATATGAAGTAGATGATCATCCCAACTTTTTTTATTACCTCTTAATATTACCCTTAATAAGGTAGATAGAGATGTATTTATTACTTCCGTTTGCCCTTCAGTTTGTGGGTGACATGTGATAGAAAATAGAAGTTTAGTTCCTAGCTTTTCCCATAAAGTTTTCCAAAAATGGCTTAGGAGCTTAACATCTCTATCAGACACTATGGTTTTGGGTAAGCCATGCAATCTCACTATTTCTTTAAAGAAGAGTCTAGAGATATAGCTAGCATCATCTACTTTGTGATAGGGTATAAAATGTGCCATTTTACTAAAACGATCTACTACCATAAATATAGAATCATACCCCCTTTGAGTTCTTGGCAATCCTATAACAAAATCCATGCTTATGTCCTCCCAAGGGGTATTAGCTATGGGAAGAGGTGTATAGAGTCCATGAGGCATGATTTTTGACTTAGCTTGTAAACAAGCTATACATTTAGAACAATGCCTTTGAACATCTACTCTCATGTGTGGCCAATAGAATTTACTTTTCAAGATGTTTAGAGTTTTATCAACTCCATGATGGCCCATGAGTCCTCCTCCATGACTCTCTTTGATAAGAAGTTTTCTAATGGATCCTTGGGGTATACAACGTTTTCCTTTATTAAAAAGATACCCCTCAGAAATATAGAATCCATCAAAAGGCTTCTTAAGACATGAAGAATAAGTGAATGCAAATGTTTCATCATTTTCATATAGTTCTCTTATATCATCAAATCCTAGTATTTGTGACCCTAGGGTTACTAATAATGCATGTCTTCTAGATAAATCATCCGCAACAATATTAGTACTCCCCTTTTTGTGTTTGATGACATAGGGAAATTGCACCAGATATTCCACCCGCTTTGCATGTCTCTTGTTTAACTTTCCCTGCCCTTTAAGATACTTGAGAGATTCATGGTCAGTATGTATAATGAATTCTCGATTTACTAAATAGTGCTCCCAAGTCTTTAAAGCTCTAATGAGGGCATACAACTCTTTATCATAGGTAGGATAGTTTAGAATAGGTCCCCTAAGTTTTTCACGGAAGTAAGCTACGGGATGACCTTCTTGAATTAAAACAGCTCCTATCCCTACCCCAGATGCATCACATTCTAGTTCAAAGACTTTAGAAAAATCAGGCAAGACTAGAATAGATGCATGAGTTAACTTATGTTTCAAGGTCTCAAAAGATAAAACTTTTTTAGCACCCCAAATAAAAGGAACATCCTTCTTGACTAGTTCATTCCAAGGAGCAGCTATGGTGGAGAAATATTTTACAAATCTTCTATAAAAGCTGGCTAATCCATGGAAACTTATCACCTCTCCTACTGTCTTAGGGGTTGGCCATTCTTGTATGGCATTGATCTTCTCAGGATCAACATGTACACCTTCTTTTCCAACTTTGAATCCAAGGAAAATCACACTTTCTTGACAAAAAGTAAATTTATCAAAGTTGGCAAAGATATGATGTTATCTAAGAAGAAGCAAGACCTTTCTGACATGGCTAAAATGCTCTTGAAGACCTTGACTATAGATTAAGATGCATCAAAGTAGACCACTACAAACCTTCCTATGCATTCCCTAAGGACATGGTTCATCAATCTCATGAATGTACTAGAAGCATTGGTTAAGCCAAAGGGCATGACTAACCTTTAAACAAACCAAACTTGGTCTTGAAAGCAGTTTTCCATTCATCGCCCTCTTTAATTCTTATTTGATGATATCCGCTTTTGAGATCAATTTTGGTGAAAATTTGTGCTCCATGTAATTCATCTAACATGTCATCTAATCTAGGAATGGGGTGCCTATATTTGACAATTATATTGTTGATAGCCCTACAATCTATACACATTCTTCAAGATCCATCAGTCTTAGGAACCAACAACACAGGCAAAACACAAGGACTGAGGCTCTTTTGGATCCACCCTTTATTCAATAATTCATTAACTTGTTTCTCTGTTTCTTTTGTTTCCATGGGGTTGGTCCTATAAGCTGGCCTATTAGGAAGGCTTGTCCGAGGCACCAGATCTATTTGATGTTCTATTCCCCTCAAAGGTGGTAATCCACTTGGTACCTCTTTAGGAAATACATCATCAAATTATTTTGAAAGTTTTTGCAACCCCTTTGGTAGAGAACAAAGTTCATAATTTACTGAAATAAGTGCCTCTTTGCAATAGAGAAGAAAAATGAGGTTGTCCAAGCAAAAGATTTTTAGAAGCTTTCAAGGTTTGTGGTTGGAAAACTTCTTTGGTTGAGGCATTGTTTACCAAACTCATATTCTTCTCCTTTTTCTCTTTCCTATTTTCCTTTTTCTTTTCTCCATCCAACTTCTTCTTAAGAATTATTTGGTCCTTACTTGTAAAGGTGTAAGAGGACACAAAACATTTTCTTGCCCTTGTGTTGAATGGTGATTTTGTTGGTGACTCCATCATGTAGAGCTTGCTTATCAAATTGCCAAGGCCTTCCAAGCAATATGTGCCCAGCTTCCATTGGTACTATATCACAAACAATTTGGTCTTCATATTTTCCAATGGAAATGGGTAGACAAACTTGTTCTTTAACTACTATTCCTTCATCCTCTTTGATCCATTGAAGTTTATAAGGTTTAGGATGAGGAGTAGTAGTTAAGCCTATCTTTTCTACCATTCTTGAACTGCAACAATTACAACAAGAGCCACTATCCACAATCATGGAACATGTCTTTTCAAAAACTCTACATCTTGTGTGGAATAGATTCTCTCTTCATGACTGTTCTATCTCAACATGCTTATTTTCAAGGAGTCTTCTTACCATGAGTAAGTCACCATCACAAGGTAAAGTTTCTTCTTCTTCAGAAGCGGATGTTTCAGACTCACTATATGAAGAACCCTCACTTTCACTCTCATGCTCAAGAATGTAAGTTGACCTTCTATTGCAACACTCAGATGCATAGAGCCCTTTTTCCCTAGATCTAAAGCACTTAGTCTCCTTACTTCTATGATCTCTTGAAGGTTCTTTGACTTTTTTCTGTCCCTAGATCCTTCATACCTTGGCTTAGTTAGACTACCCTCCCTCTTGTATTCTTTCTTATGGTTAGAACTAGTAGGGTAATCTTTTCTAGTGGAGCCTTTCCTTTTGAGTTGTTGCTCCACCCTCACACAAAGTTGGACTAATTCATTGAGATCATTGTAAGGTACGAGTTCGACCTTATCTCTTATGTCATAGCTAAGTCCACTCTGGAACCTAGCAAGTGTTATCCTTGGTTCCTCTCTTATCCCAGCTCTCAACATGAGTAACTCCATTTTCTGCCTATATTCCTCAACACTCATGTTTCTCTGTTGGAATTTATGGAGCTTGTCCATTAACTCTCTATCATAGTAGGCTGGAACATGCCTCCTTCTTAATCTAAGGTCTTTTACCAAGGTTGTCCACTAATATAAGGCATAACCTTGAAAACTTAGAGAGGCCATGGTTACTCTCCTCTCATCATCTATTTGGTGGCACTCAAACAATTGCTCAACTTTCATCTCCCATTCTAGATATTCTTCCACATCATCTTTTCCATGAAAGGGAGGAAGATCAATCTTGGCTTCCCTTGGGTGATGATCTCTTGCTCTATGATGTCTCCTAGGAGGCATTTGATAGTGGTCATCATTGTGATGACTACTATATTGCTCAAGTTCACTAGGTGGAGAGGGTGTGTCTTCATGGTATTCTCTTCTTCTATGTGAACACTTTTCTTTCTTTTTGTTTTGATTAGCCAAAAGTTTTTCAATCATTCCTTTGAGTTCACTAATATCTTTGTCCCTTTGTTGGAACTTTTGTTCAAATTCTTCTCTTAGTTGTGAGCCCTCACTACTAAGTTTCATACTCCCTTGGACACTAGATTGACTCATTCTTGACAAGTATGTAGAAAAGGTTTTCGCAAGGTTTTCAAGAAAAAACTTGACAAGTAATGAGTGAAAAGATTTTCACAAAATTTCTTTGTTTTTGGTGAGAGATTTCTAAAGAGATTCTAGAGGTAAAAAAATGTTTCCAAGTATCTCCCAAGAAGAAGAGGTGAGTCACAATTGGACAAGTTTAGAAACCAAGTTTTTTCCTATCCAGAGTTTCCTTAGATTTATCTTTTACCTTAGTTTCTAGGTAGAAATCTTTCAAAATATTTTCAAATGTTAATGAAATGCTCCTAAAAACCAAAAGAAGGTTTATCTAGATGTTATGCTCTCCTATATACCACGAAGACTTAAAACAAAAAGATCAAACAAGAAATTTAAAGAAAGTAATAAAGATGCAAAATATAAATGCTAGACGACCCTAAGTGAAAGTGCAAGTGACACTTGGAGCCCCTTGACACACTTTCACACTAAAGAAACGAAATTACACTATTACAATGTTCAAATGTGATCTTGGAATTGCTTCTAGAGCATTTTCCCAAGTCACTTAGTCAAAGAAACAAAAATCAACTTTAAACAGCAAAGGTTCCGTGATATGTGGTGTAAACAAACTTAAAATAGTGCGTAAAACTAATGTAGGCTTCAATTTCTTGTTGCTGCTGTTTGCCATTCAAAAACAGGTTGCACTTCAAGCTTTTCTGGTGTATTTTTAGCTGCTGGAACAACAGAGTTGCAGCTGCTCAAAAGCACCCTTTTTGTTCCCACTTCAGCCCCCTTTTCACTTCCTAATAGGCTACCTCAATAGGTGAAGGTTTCTGCTTCTGGATGCCTCACATTAGCTACCACAGCACCTCATTATTCCACTCAAAACACACCAAACATAATTAGCAAACTGCACCAGAATTTTAAACCAGATTTATGAATGTTTGACAGTTTGGAAGCCAAGAAGGAGGAAATCAAATGGGGACAGGGATGGAATACGGAAAGCACTCAAAAGGAACCTAATACTGGCACTAGAATAGATGAAGAAAGTAAGAAAAATTGAAATCACAGTACATAATTCATTCCAGGTGCAAATTGTTTGATAATTCCAAAAGTGTTTGATGAAATGCCCCAAAGAACTTTAGATTTTCTGGTTTTGACTTTCAGGGCTTGTAAACTGGATTGCACGGTTTTTTAAGCTTTTTAACACTTGATGTTACTTCTTTTAATCATTTATTTTCATTTTCAAACAGTGAACCAGCTTTTTCCATAATCCAGAAAGGAATTTGCAAATTAAAATCCAAACAGTAGCTGAAAAACAGAATTCTGCACCAGTAAAAGTGGACTGAAATGGTGGTTTTGGACCCAAAAGCAAATGGAAGTGATTCAACAGCTCATTCGAATGACCAAACAACTTTGCTTGATGATTTTAAGCATGTTCAAACTCTTAAACAACTCAGAAACTGATTCCAACTAAAAATCACTGGTTCTCTTCCAATTTAACCCAAAAAATGATGGTTTAAAATGCAAATTTGCATATAGGCTAAGTTTTGACCAAATGAACAGTTTTAGCAACTTTTAATCATCAATTTAAACTTTCTCAAACTCTTAAACAACGTAGAAACAACAGATTTCGAAAAATCACCTCTGTTATACCAATTTAGGCAGTAAAATGCACCAACTCACCACCAAAATCAGTTTTAAAAGAACCAAAGGATGGAACAGTGATCAAATTAAGTCAAGGAAATGCCAATGCACAGAAGTAAGCTAGAATTAAAGTTCTTAGTATTACCAAACCAAAGATTATAGCACGGTGAAAAGCTAGAATAAAATACTGGACAACAAAGGCTACTGGTTTTTAAGGCAACCAAGCTATGCAAGATGCATTTCCTTTCTTTTAATGGTCTGCCATACCTTTAACCACTTCCAATAACATCAAACAAATTGGTGCCAAGCAACAGAATCAAAGGGGAGGCCCTCTTATTTAAAGCTGAAGAAGGGCGTCAATTCTGAGCTAATTTCCCTCAAAAATTCAAAATAAAAGACAAGCTTGGAGGCCAAGTCAGCTGGGTCACGGGAAGCATGCTGAGTCACATGGACAATGCTGCCAAAACGTGCTTCAAGCTGCTCCGCTGGCGTTGGAGCCCCCCCTGTCTGAGGGCGCTTGAGCGACCCTGATGCTGATTCCTTGAAGAATGCTTTTGCTAAATTTGATTGGTTGGCCATGGTTTTTTCCTTTATTCTATCCTACAAAAACATTATTTACAAATATTAGTTTTTAGACAAGAGAAGAAGGATTTTCATAAGTAACCTTCCATAGAAGTAAAGTGTTAGGTGATCCTTCTTCTTCTTGAATCTTCCTTGCCATGGCTCTAGTAAGAGGTCCAATGTGATTCCTTGATGGTCTTCCATCACAGTGGTTCAAACATATTTCTAGAGGAATACAATGATTCTGATTTTGATGGCTGCAAGTTAGACTAAAAGAGCACTAGTGGTACATGTCATCTATTAGGATGTTCACTAGTATCTTGGCATTGAAATAAACAAGCTTGTGTGGCATTATGTACCATAGAAGACGCGTACATAGTAGTTAGAAGTTGTTGTGCTCAGTCTCTTTGGATTAAGAGTCAACTAGAGGACTATGGCATATCATTAGACCATATTCCCTTAAAATGTGATAACACTAGTGCAATAAATTTAACTAAGAATTTTTTTCTTCACTCTAAAACTAAACATATTGAAATAAGGCATCACTTCATACGAGATCACATCCTCAAGGGTGAAATTAAGGTCAAATATGTAGATACCTTACATCAATGGGCTGATATTTTGACAAAACCATTGAACAAGGAAAGATTTTATACAATTCTAAATGAACTAGGAATTCTAGATGATAGTAGTATAAATTAAGTGATAAAATCGATTACACTATGAGTGTATGCAATGTGTTACATTTTACTATTACATTCATATCTTTGCATACTCATACATTACATATGATAATTCCTGTATTACATTGATTCTAAAATGCTTAATCTGTAAAGACCATGCAAGGTTTTGTAGGAACATTGCTTGTTGTGAATATGAGAAATCAAAAAAGTGTGATGTAAGACCATCAAGAAATAACATTTGACCTCTTACTAGAGCCATGGCTAGGAAGATTCAAGAAGAAGAAGGATCACCTAACATTTTAATTCTATGGAAGGTTACTTATAAAAATCCTTCTTCTCTTAACTAAAGCACTTATACTTTGTTTTGTAGGGACTAATAAAGCTTGGAGACCATGATTGAGTCATCCAAGAAGTTAAATCAATAAAGGAAAGCAAAGGAGCCAAAAAGGGAGGTGCTTGCGGAATGGGAAAGGCACTAGAATTTTTCACGTGACTTGGCTGACTTGGAATGAGGCATGAATCTTGCTGGCTGAGCTGGAATGAGGCATGGACCTTACTAGATCAAAATGGACGTGCATCCCATTTGAATTTAGGAGGGAATTAAATTAGAAATTAGGCTCCTATTCACCTATAAATAAGAGGGCCTCCTCTTTGTATTTCCTCACTTTTGAGCTTAATGATATTCTGCAGAATTTGCTTTCCAGCTTTTGTGCTCTTAAGTCACCTTTGATTTACTACTTCTTCTTTCTTCCTCAAGCTTCCTTCCTCTGTAGGAAGGCCCTCTGAGCTGTGAGGTTTCACCCATACACCTCTTCTCCATTAAAACTCTTCAAACCACTGCACTGTTTCATCAATTCGCTGCACCTTCAGTTACTGTTGGTTTCTTCTGGTTTGGAGCTTCTGCCTGTTTGTTTCCAGCTGGGACTAGTCTCCATCAAGTGGTATCATGAGCTTAGGTCGTCCACGCACAAAGAGCTAAGCTATTCCTCCATCTTTGCACTCCATTTCTGCATTCTGTTGTGCTTCCTATTTCAGTTTTCCAGTTTCTGTTTTGAGTATTTTTGTTGCTTTTGTTTTACTTTTTCCAGTCATTAATTTCGTGTTTCCTGTTGCTTTGTTGTGTGTTTCCAGTGTTCATACATGTTTGCTACTCATTTTAAACGGTGAATCATTCTTGCTTATGTCTCTTCCAGCTTTATTCAATTCCAGTTATGTTTTAGTCTTGTGCATTCCATATTTGCAGTTTTAATTCTGTTTTAGTTTGGTTTTCTGTTCTGCTGGGTTTTTCTTTTTTATTTTAGTTTGCTTGAGTTTGGAGTGTTGGAAAAGCTTTAAATCAACCAAATAAGGCAATGAGAACATGTTATAGCCTTGGTGATAGAAGCAAAAGCACTAAAAACTAATTCTGGTTTCAAATCTACTCAAGAAATTCAAATCTGGTTTTAAAATTTTAAATCTGTTTCAGCTGGTTTTATTTGATTATGCTACTTGGCACAAATTTTTTTGCTATTATTGGAAGTGGCTAAAGGTATGGTAGACCATTAAAAGCAAGGAAATGCATCTAGCATAGCTTGGTTGCCTTAAAAACCAGTAGCCTTTGCTGTCCAGTTTTTCTATTCCAGCTTTTCACCGTGTTGTCACATCTTGTTTGGTTTATTTTGAGTTTAATCATACTAAGCACTGTAATTCTAGCTTAGTTATGTGTGTTGACACTTCTTTGAGTCATTTTTTCTTTGCTCTCCAACTTTGAATCCAAGGACAACTAAATTTGGTTGGTTTAATTGATGTATTTTACTGCATAATTTGATATAGCAGAGGTGATTTTCGAAATTTGTTGTTTCTGTGCTTTTGGAAAGCTTGAGCAAGTCTAAATTGATGATTGAAAGTTGCTCATACTGTTCATTTGGTCAAAAATTAGTTGATATGCAGATTTACATCTTGAACCTAGCAGAGGTGATTTTCAGAATTTGTTGTTTCTGTGCTTTTGGAAAGCTTGAGCAAGTCTAAATTGATGATTGAAAGTTGCTCATACTGTTCATTTGGTCAAAAATTAGTTGGTATGCAGATTTACATCTTGAATCAACATCTTTTGAATTAAATTGGAAGTGAACCAATGATTTTTGGTTGAAATCATTTTCTGAGTTGTTTAAGAGTTTGATCATGCTTAAAATCATCAAGGAAAGTTGTTTGGGCATGCACATGAACTGTTGAATCACTTCCATTCGTTTTTGAGTTTAAAACCACCATTTTCAGTCACTTTTCCTGGTGCAGACTGCTGTTACAACCACTATTTTAGTATTGTTGTGCATAATTATTTTTTGGATTGTAGCAAGAGCTGGTTCATTGTTTTAGATTGAAAATAAATGATCAAAATAAGTCAGAACAAGCGTTAAAAATCCTGTTGAACTGTGCAATCCAATTTCAAGCAGTTAAAACCCCCAAAACACAAAATCTGGTTTTCATTGGGGCATTTTAACAAACACTTTGGTAAAATATCAAACAGTTTGATCTGGATGAGTTTGTGATCTGCTATTTTCGTTTTTGTTGCTTGCTTAATCTGTTCTAGTGCCATTATTAGGTTCCTTTTGAGTGCTTTCTGTTATTCTATCCTTGTCCCCATTTGGTTTCCCCTTTCTTGGCTTCCAAATTGTGAAACATTCAAAAATCTGGTTTGAAATTCTGGTGCAGTTTGCTAATTCTTTTTAGTGTATTTTGAGTGGAATCTTGAGGTGTTGTGGTAGCTATTGTGAGGCATCCAGGAGCATAAACCTTCACCTACTGAGGTAGCATATTAGGAAGTGAAAAAGGGGCTGAAGTGGGAACAAAAAGGGAGCTTTTGAGCAGCTGCAACTCTGCTATTCCAACAGCTAGAAATACATCAGAAAATCTTGAAATGCAACCTGTTTTGGAGTAGCAATCTGCAGCAGCAAGAGAGTGAAGCTTACATTAGTTTTAGGCCTTATTTTAAGTTTGTTTACACCACATATCACAGAACCTTTGATGTTTAAAGTTGATTTTCGTTTCTTCGACTAAGTGACTTGGGAATATTCTCTTGAAGCAATTCCAAGATCATATTTAAACATTGTAATAGTGCAATTTCGTTTTCTTATTGTGGAAGTGTGTCAAGGGGCTCCAAGTTTCACTTGCACTTTCACTTAGGGTCGTCTAGCATTTACATTTTGCATCTTTATTGCTTTCTTAAAATTGTTTGATTGATCTCTTGTTTTAAGTCTCCGTGGCATATAGCCAAAACCTTCTTTTGGTTTTTAGGAGCATTTCATTATCAGTTGAAAATATTTTGAAGAATTTCTACTTAGAAACTACGGTAAAAGATAACTCTAAGGAAACTCTGGCTAAGGAAGAACTTGGTTTCTAAGCTTGTCCCAATTGTGACTCACCTCTTCTTCCTGGGAGTTACTTGGAAACAATTTTTACCTCTGGAATCTCTTTAGAAAATTTTCACCAAAAACAAGGAAAGTTTGTGAAAATCTTTTCACTCATTACTTGTGCAAGTCTTTGAAAACCTTGTCAAAATCATTTCTACATACTTGTCAAGAATCAAGGGAGTGTAAAACCTAAAAGTGAGAGCTTACAACTAAGAGAGGAATTTGAGCAAAAGTTCCAACAAAGGGACAAAGAGATTAGTGAGCTCAAGGATATGATTTGTCAACTTTTGATCAATCAAGACAAGGGTAAAAGGAAAGAAGGGTCTACACATAGAAAAAGAGAATACCTTGGAGATACATCCTCTCCACCTAGTGAACCTGAGCATTATAGTAGTCATCACAATGATGACCACTATCAAATACCTCCTAGGAGAAATCATAGAGTGAGAGAGCATCCCCCAAGGGAACCTAAAATTGATCTTCCTCCTTTCTATGGAAAAGATGATGTGGAAGAATATTTGGAATGGGAGATGAAAGTTGAGCAATTGTTTGAGTGTCACCAAATATATGATGAGAGGAGAGTTACTATGGCCTCTTTAAGCTTTCAAGGCTATGCCTTATATTGGTGGACAACCTTGGTCAAAGATTTGAGATTGAGAAACCTACCTTCCATTAGGTATTGGCATGAGTTAAGGTCTGCCTTAAGAAGAAGGCATGTGCCAGCTTACTATGATAGGGAGTTAATGGACAAGCTCCATAAACTCCAACAAAGAAACATGAGTTTTGAAAAATATAGGCAAAAAATGGAGTTACTCATGTTGAGAGCTGGGATAAGAGAGGAACCAAGGATAACAATTGCTAGGTTCCAAAGTGGACTTAATTATAACATAAGAGATAAGGTAGAACTCTTACCTTACAATGATCTCAATGAATTAGTCCAACTTTGTGTGAGGGTGGAGCAACAACTCAAGAGAAAAAGCTCCAATAGAAAGGACTACCCTACTAGTTCTAGTCATAAGAAAGAATACAAGAGGGAGGGTAGTCTATCTAAATCAAGGTATGATGGGTCTAGGGAAAAAGAGAGAGAAAAAGAAAGGGTTAAAGAACCTTCAAGAGACCATAAAAGTAAGGAGACTAAGTGCTTTAGATGTGGGGAAAAAGGACACTATGCATCGAAGTGTCGAAATAGAAGGTCAACTTACATTCTTGAGCATGAGAGTGACAGTGAGGGTTCTTCATATAGTGAGTCTGAAACATCCACTTTTGAAGAAGAAGAAACTTTACCTTGTGATGGTGACTTACTCATGGTAAGAAGACTCCTTGAAAATAAACATGTTGAGCTAGAACAGTCGTAAAGAGATAATCTATTCCACACAAGGTGTAAAGTTTTTGAAAAGACATGTTCAATGATTGTGGATAGTGGCTCTTGGTGCAACTGTTGTAGTTCAAGAATGGTAGAGAAGCTAGACTTAACTATTACTCCTCATCCTAAACCTTATAAACTTCAATGGTTCAAAGAGGATGAAAGAATAATAGTTAAAGAACAAGTGAGTGTACCCATTTCCATTGGAAAATATGAAGACCAAATTGTTTATGATATAGTACCAATGGAAGTTGGGCACATATTACTTGGAAGGCCTTGGCAATTTGATAAACAAGCTCTACATGATGGAGTCACCAACAAAATCATCATTCAACACAAGGGCAGGAAAATTGTTTTGTGTCCTTTTACAACTTCACAAGTAAGAGAGGACCAAATAATTCTTAAGAAGAAGGTTGATGGAGAAAAGAAAAAGGAAAATAGGAAAGAGAAAAAGGAGAAGAATATGAGTTTGGTAAACAATGCCTCAACCAAAGAAGTTTTCCAACCTCAAACCTTAAAAGTTTCTAAATATCTTTTGCTTGGACAACCTCATTTTCTTCTCTATTGCAAAGAGGCACTTGTTTGAGTAAATTATGAACTTGGTTCTCTACCAAAGGGGTTGCGAAAACTTTTAAAAGAATTTGATGATGTATTTCCTAAAGAGGTACCAAGTGGATTACCACCTTTGAGGGGAATAGAACATCAAACAGATTTGGTGCCTAGGGCAAGCCTTCTTGATAGGCTAGCCTATAGGACCAACACCATGGAAACAAAAGAGATATAGAAACAAGTTATGAATTATTGAACAAAGGGTGGATCCAAAAGAGCTTAAGTCCTTGTGTTGTGCCTGTGTTGTTGGTTCCTAAGAAGGATAGATCTTGGAGAATGTGTACAAATTGTAGGGCCATTAACAATATAACTGTTAAATATAGGCACCCCATTCCTAGATTAGATGACATGTTGGATGAATTACATGGAGCAAACATTTTCACTAAAATTGATCTCAAAAGCAGATATCATCAAATAAGAATTCAAGAGGGAGATGAATGGAAAACCGCTTTCAAGACCAAGTTTGGTTTGTATGAATGGTTAGTCATGCCCTTTGGTTTGACCAATGCTCCAAGTACATTCATGAGGTTGATGAATCATATCCTAAGGGAATGCATAGGGAGGTTTGTAGTGGTCTACTTTGATGACATCTTAATCTATAGTCAAGGTCTTCAAAAACACCTTAGTCATGTTAAACAAGTCTTGTTTCTTCTTAGAGAACATCATCTCTTTGCCAACTTTGATAAACGTACTTTTTGTCAAGAAAGTGTAATTTTCCTTGGATTCAAAGTTGGAAAAGAAGGTGTACATGTTAATCCTGAGAAGATCAAGGCTTGCCTGATTTTTCCAAAGCCTTTGAACTAGAATCTAATGCATCTAGGGTAGGGATAGGAGCTGTTTTAATTCAAGAAGGTCATCTTGTAGCCTACTTTTGTGAAAAACTTAGGGGACCTGCTTTAAACTATCCTACCTATGATAAAGAGTTATATTCCCTCATTAGAGCTTTAAAAACTTGGGAGCATTATTTAGTAATTCGAGAATTCATCATACATACTGACCATGAATCTCTAAGTATATTAAAGGGCAAGCAAAGTTAAACAAAAGACATGCCAAGTGGGTGGAATACCTGGAGCAATTTCCTTATGTCATCAAACACAAAAAGGGGAGTACTAATGTTGTTGCGGATGCTTTATCTAGAAGACATGCATTATTAGTAACCCTAGGCTCACAAATATTAGGATTTGATGATATAAGAGAACTATATGAAAATGATGAAACATTTGCATCCAGTTATTCTTCATGTCTTAAGGAGCCTTTTGATGCATTTTATCTTTCTGAGGGGTATCTTTTTAATAAAGGAAAACTTTGTATACCCCAAGGATCCATTAGAAAACTTCTTAACAAAGAGAGTCATGGAGGAGGACTCATGGGCCATCATGGAGTTGATTCTATGGAAGGTTACTTATAAAAATCCTTCTTCTCTTAACTAAAGCACTTATACTTTGTTTTGTAGGGACTCGTAAAGCTTGGAGACCATGATTGAGTCATCCAAGAAGTTAAATGAATATAGGAAAGCAAAGGAGCCAAAAAGGGAGGTCTTGCGGAATGGGAAAGGCACCAGAATTTTTCTCGTGACTTGGCTGACCTGGAATGAGGCATGAATCTTGCTGGCTGAGCTGGAATGAGGCATGGACCTTGCTAGATCAAAATGGACATGCATCCTATTTGAATTTAGGAGGGAATTAAATCAGAAATTAGGCTCCTCTTCACCTATAAATAAGAGGGCCTCCTCTTTGTATTTCTTCACTTTTGAGCTTAATGATATGCTGCAGAATTTGCTTTCCAGCTTTTGTGCTCTTAAGTCACCTTTGATTTACTACTTCTTCTTTCTTCCTCAAGCTTCCTTCGTCTGTAGGAAGGCCCTCTAAGCTGTGAGGTTTCACCCATACACCTCTTCTCGATTAAAACTCTTCAAACCACTGCACTGTTTCATCAATTCACTGCACCTTCAGTTACTGTTGGTTTCTTCGGGTTTTGAGCTTCTGCCCGTTTGTTTCCAGCTGGGACTAGTCTCCATCAAAGTGTTACGCAAGAAATCAATTATGACTGCGATCAAATCGATTGAGTTTCGACATTGGTTTGAAGTTTCCAAACTTGGAATATCTGTTATCTTTAAACCTTATTTTATATTCTGATTGAATGTTTATTCTGCTTATATCTCTATGCTTATCCGTTGTATCTATGTTCTGAGATGATAAGAGATTAAACAGTGTTTGATGATTGAAATTGTATCAACTATGTTATGTTTATTCTGCTATACATGAGCTTTGATACAATGCTGGAATATGCTATTGCATGCTCTGATATATACTCTGGTTGAATTGCATTGTGCATATGTGATTTGAGATAAATACATGCATAATGACAGGGGGAACATTGCATTTTATTAATATATCTCACATGTTTTCATTTAAGGGGAGAAAATCTTAAAATTATTTGGATATTAATGACAGGGGGAGCATCATAATATGTTTTGATTATTATATCTGATGCATCTTGAGATTATTGATTATCCGTGTATCAATTACAATGTGCTTACCTTTTTGCCTAATGCCCAAAGGGGGAGAACTATGATGATTGTTGTAATTGAAGATAATTTTTATGATTTGTGCAACATGGTTGTTTATTAATCATGGTTGTTCATTTTAAAAAAAGGGGGAGATTGTTGAGATTATTGATAGGGGAGCACAGGTGTTGCTTAATCCAATCTAAGAATTATCTGTGTTTTTGATGATGACAACACATAATTAATAACACATGTATATTCTGTGTTACATGTTCTATGTTTAAATATTATATGTTGTTCTTTACTGTGTTAAATCTGTATGAGCATATATGAGAACATGATTGTGTTGTTCATTGCATACCACTGTGTTAAATATGTGATTTTATATGTGTATGCATGACATATGTTTTTGGAAAAGGAAAACCACATGCACTTTAGTTGAACTTTAAGTGTGTGGCAAAACAATAGTTTTAAGTCGATTATAATATGGGGTGAATATATTAAAACTCGTATGTTTGCATAGATCTTTTCAAGTGTGCTGTGAGATTTTTCAAGAAGAAAAGTTTTCAAAACTGTGCTAAGTATTGTTGCTTAATCGATTGCATGTGATTTGTATTCGACTAAGTTGGTTGTTGTTTTGAAAAACTGTTAAATGCTTGTCACAACTAACATAACGGTCATATTTTTAATTGTGTTTACCAAACATTAAATGATAATCGATTCCATTAATTGTACACTCAATTAATTGTTGTGATTGTTGCTAAACTGTTATAACTAAATGGTACATTCGATTACATTAGTAGCAAAGTCGATTAAAATGCGTCTGATATGTGTTTAACTATAAATTGACGTTCATTTGAATTACGTAAGAACCTTTGTGATTCTAACACTTTCATATTCTTTACAGAAAGCTTTGTGATCTTACAGAGAAGAGAAAAGGCCCAAGAATCAATATTGACCGTGGTGATCAAAGATTCTGAGATTTGTTGAGGAGCAAGACTAGTTGTGTTTCAAACATCTGATCAATCTGCACATTTGGGTGTTTACTGTGTGATCAGGATTTACAATCTTTTGAAGATTGGATTGGTTTCCATATTGTGATTACAGGAAGAAGAACGATGGTGTTCTTGAATTTGAGGGTGCCTCAAAGGGTTAGACAACATAAGAGGGTGTTCTTGCTGTTGGTCTTGTTGTTTACTGCCTATATTAGATTAGAGGGTTAGAGAGGTGTTTTATATTTTTGACGTGAGGTCTCTATAAAAATCATGTTGTAAAAATCCTTATCTTTATAGTGCATTTGCTTCCTGTGGTTGGAAGGACACTAGATGTAGGCTTGGTCGAACCAGTATAAAAACACAGCGTTTGAATTTTTTGATCCCTACTCTCTTTTATTCATTCGATTAAGTTCTTTTCATATTCGATTAAGTTTTCGCTGCATTGCTAATCATTTATCTTGCGATTCAAGAAAAGTGTAAAGGCATCACATTTTGTGAAAACGATTTTAAAAGCTTTTGTTTTTACACTTCACCAATTCACCCTCCCCTCTTAGTGTGAGAAATTGAGCCATTCTATTTTAACAAAATTTGATGCTCCCCTGTCAAAAATATTCACATGATTCTATCATTTTCTCCCCCTTTCAGTAACATTTGAACCATTAAAAAAATATACATTACTCCACCTGTCATTATGCATATTAAACATCAAATCATAGATGCACAATACAGATATATCAGAGTTATGTATCACTCAAGCATATTCAAGCAATGTATAAGAAAAATATTACAAAATTCATATGAGAGTAGTTTTGATACATGTTGAATCATCACAACAGTTTAATCACTTATAATCTCAAATCAAATTCACAGCGGATCAACACAAAGAAATATAAGCTGAATAAACATATAATAGATAATAAGTCATGGTTTAAAGTATAAGATATCAGAAGTTTAGAAACTTCAAACCAAATGATGAATCTCAATCAATTAGAACTTCATCTTACTTGATTTTTGCTACCGAATAATGTTGATTTTCCATTTTAGCTGAGTCAACAAAATGTATTCCTACATAACCCTTCAGGCTTATCTAGATCAAACATTTTAGTATTTATGCAGTACAATAATCAACATAGTTAAAGTATAATTATGCAATGATAAGAACGTAACAATGAAATTATCAAATTGCATACATACAAATTGATTAATCGATTTATCAATCAGATTAAGTCAACAATCACAAATTCACACTCAGATTTATTAAAACCGAAATATAAATTTCATTCATAATAAGAAAACGATTACAACCAGATGAAAACAAAATATATGGCATTTAGAGCATTAGCAAAACAAGCCAGCACAGAATAAGAACCAAAACAAAGACAAAACAAGAACAAAACAGACTCCATACTAAGACATTGACACCCTATTCTGAGTCAGACTTCTCTAACAACTTTTCATCTACACTGTTCTTTTCACTTTTGGTGTAGTTCAGAGAAGGATTTTCGAAGTTTTTACATCTTATTGTCATGTATATGAATTGGTCGACAACCAATCTCGCAAAGTCTGTTTGAGGTTTGAACTGATACCTTGATGTATCAACATTAATGGGTTCAACTTCCTCAGTTTCAAGATGATTCCCATCTTTGTAGGACCAACCATTTTCATTCCTTCTAAGTCCCATGTGATCTAGAAACAGTTTCTCAGTCACGTTCGTTTTTGTACAGCCAATAGTCATTTCATTTGTGACGTCCACACCATGAAACCTTAAGACCCGACTAATGAGAACAACATATAGAAGGTGATATTCATTCTGTCTTGTGACCTTTATCATGTGATCACCTATCACAAAAGCCCAAGTTGTTTGTATCTTGGTCCTCAAAGCATGAAGTAGATAAACATCTTCTGTTGTCAATATTGATTGATCTTCACTTCTTGGAAGCAGAATCCAGGTAATAGCAGATGCACATAACCTTTCATCTTTACTTAGATGATCAATGAAAAATAAATCATAATATCCTACCATATTTGGATTTCTTAAACAGTCATTGTAGATGTTTACTTTGCTGAGACCAGTTATACCAAGATGTCACTAGTACAAAAACAGCGTATAACGTCACGCGTTTAACGTCCAACCACTGAATAGCCAACGTTAAAAATGACTGGTGGCATTTTTGTAAATAAATGAAATTATTAAACGTCGTTTAGAATTGTAATTTGACGTAAAATGATATAAAATGTCGAATGCCCTAGCATTAGACGTCAAAAGGTTAGTGAATTCAATAAAAATTTGAGCAGGAGATTGAAAATTCATTCACTTTATCTTAGCGCGCGAGACCCTCTTCTCTTCTCAAATTTTTCTCGAACGAAGTTTGACGACCATCACATGTAATCTTTCTTTCGTTTGATACAAATGCATTTTATGTATGATTTTCGTTTGTTTTGACCGATTATTTTCTGCTTTCTCTGTCACCGGTGACGACTCTTCATTCCAGTGAACCCACCTTTTGAAGATTAGTTTTTGTTTTCATTTTGAAGAACTTATTTGTTATTGTTTGGTTGAACTTGTTTGTTGTTGTTGTTGTTTGACTGAACTTGTTTGTTGTTATTGTTGTTTGATTGAACTTGTTTGTTGTTGGTTATTATTGTTTGTTCTTGATACTACGTTCATAGTTCTTGCTTTACAAAAAACCAAAAACAAAAATTTGTTGTTTTTCTGCTTTTTAGGTCTCGTAGAGTTGTAAAAAGTATCAAAATTAATTAAAAAAAAATAAAAAAAGGTGATTAACGTCGTATATTAACAAAATTGGACGTTAAGTTAACGTCGTATATTGACAAAATTCGACGTTAACTTAACGTCGAATATTTTAAATTCGATGTCAATTTAATGTCTCCTGATATGACATCATTTGCAAATTCACCGTTACAAGCCCAAAATATTTGACGTTGTACGCAATTTTTGTACTAGTGGGTGATTTCAAGCCTTCTGATTTAAATCCAGTAACTATTCCCCATACGGCCTCATCAATATTAATAGTTACACCCTTTACTTTGGATACAAGGCAATTTCTCTCTGCCTTCAAATTTGCATAGAAGACTTTCACCGAATTCGGGTAATAATCCCCTTCAAGTTCTACAAACTTGGTTGGGCCGAAGTAGAATAGCCACTCTTGAAACAGAAATCCTTCAGTGCGAAAGAAAAGAAATGCTCAAACACTTGTGCCTGATGACCTCCTTGAAGCCCCATTTACATATGAAGTAAGTACGTTGCTCATCATTACTAAACCATCCAAATGAATTTTCCTCTCTTACCATGAGAGTAGGGCATTTTCCCCATCGAGAAGATGAAGAGGCCAAGTGAGATGCTGAAGTGTTTAGAGAGTTCTTAGCACAGATAAGGGTTTAGTGTCATGTAGTATAAAGGCAATGCAATGTATACAAGATTCTCAAATCCAGTGTTTATAAGGGTGCGCAACACAGACTTCAGTATCAATCCCATTTGAAATTTTGAAACATTTTAGCCCATATCAGAGAATTTTTAATCAATTTTATTACTATCAGAATCGATTTCATGATTAACAGAGTTTCACTTAAAATAGAGAAACACACAAAAATCCAAATCGATTTCATTTATAATCTAACCGGTTAAAAATCGTGAAAAATAGTTTTCCATTCAAACATATCAATCAGATAGACATTAATCAAGCATTTGTAATAGGTTTGCTCAGATCAATGAATTTTTTAGAATTAATTCTATTTCTCTTAGCTTTATAACCTATGCCTTGTTTGTTTATTGCTCTACCCTGAGACCTTAAAACAACATCTAGATTATCTCTTCCAAGAGTAAACTTCGATAGAGTGCTTGTAAGTAATCAATGAACTTCAGTTTTAACAGTTCTAGCAGATTGTAAAGTAGCTTTTAATTCTTGTTTGAGCTTTTCATTATCTTCTACAAGGTTATCAATACGATATTCATAATCTTTTCTTTCTAAGCTTAATCGATTTACCTTGTATTGAAGTATCATGGCTTTAGCATGTATCTCTTGAAAGGAATCCAACAGCAAGTCGTATTTCACTTTTATAGGCTCGCTTGCAAAGTGATTGTCGTTGTCTTCAGAATGTACAGATCTTGCCATGAAGCACAAATTAGACTCCCAAGCTATACAAGCTTTTCTCTACTTAGTCCTCCTCTTTTCCCTGTGGATACTTGGTGTCATCCTTCTGTCTGTTTTCCAATTATGGACACTCCAGCTTTATATGACCATTTTTTCCGCATTAATAGCATGTCACAGTGCTGTTCTTGGAGTTCTTCTTTCCTCCTCTTGAGTAACCTGCATTGTCAGTTGCAACATTTTTATTTCTCATGAATTTAGTAAACTTCTTTACCATTATGTTCATTATCTCTTTTTTTGGTATCTCTGCATCAGGCTTAACATCAGATTCAGGTTTCTTGGAGGATCTTTTACTTGTAGCCTTGAGAATAATCGATTGCTTTTGCTCAACTTCCTCTTCTTCTCTCAATCTACCAGGCTCTAGCTCATGTTCCCTTAGGTTGCCAAAGAAGGTTTCTATATTCATGTTAGTCAAATCTTTAGACTCGGATATAGCAAGTACCTTAGGCTGCCAGCTTCTGTTCAGGCTTTTCAAGAATTTGATATTGATTTCTTATTTCTCAAATGCCTTTCCGAGAGCCATCAATGGTTGACATTGTGTGTGAACCTTTTCTCCACGTCATAGATGGTTTCTCTGGCTTTCATCCTGAACATTTTGTACTCTTGTACCAAAGGATTCTTTTTAACACGCTTTACTTCATTCGTTCCCTCATGTGTTACTTCAAGGACCTCCCACATTTCCTTTGGTGTCTTACATTGACAGACCCTGAAAAACTCATCCATTGTGAGAGCAAAAGCAATTACATTACGAGCTTTTACATCATACTGTGCTCTCCGGTTTTCCTCTTGAGTCTACTTAGAAAAAAATTTCAAAACAGTTTTTCCATTTATAACATGAGTGGGTTCAAATGGACCATTGACTTTTGTATCCCATACAACCTTATCTACTGATTCAAGAAAAAATTGCATTCTTATTTTCTAGAAAGCATAGTTTTCACCAGCAAATAGAGGTGGTCTATTTATTGATGCACCTTCACCAAATGTCTGAGAAACAAAAGCCATTTTCAGGATCTAGTAATCGATTAGACAAAAAGGTCAATCAATTTGTTTTTCAAATATCTTTTGAAAACCAGCTATGGTGCCAATTGTTAGAAAAAATGTGCTTTGTTTCTCACACCAAGAGGGGGGCTGAATTGGTGTTGTATAAAAATGATCACTTTTGAAATCTTTTTCGCAAAAACAATAAGTCATTTTAAACTTTTCTTGAATCGCAAGCAAAATTGTATGCAATGTAACAATATGCATATTCGAATACAGACAGAGTATAATCGATTTAATGTAGAGAAATAGGGAGAAGAAAAATTCAATCTTCGAGTTTTATACTGGTTCGGCCAATCTGCCTACATCTAGTGTCCTTCCACTAAACCCAAGATTGGAAGCCAATGCATTATAAAGATCTAAGTTTTTACAACAAGGGCTTTACAATGAGACCTCTCTAACTCACTAATCTAATATAGGCAAATACAAAAAGACTAAGAGCAAGAACAATCCTCTCCTGTAGTCACCCCTTTGAGTCCCTTATCAAAGTCAAGAACCATGTTCTTCTTCCTGTATACATCACAGGGAAACACCAATACTCAACGTTTGCTAAAGCTCACTAGTGAAGAAAAGGCTTTCGACGTTTGTTATTTTGGGCTTTTTACATCTGATCTCGACCTGACGTCCTTACGGGTGACGTTGATGAAACGTTAGTTTGCACTGTCAGACGTATATATAGACGTCTAACACTACACATCAGACGTCTATATAGATGTTTGACACTATAGATCAGACGTCTAAAGCGTCGCCGTATTTGATTCGATCTATCTCCGCTTGAGGCCTCTCTGTTTCTCCTGGCTCATGGTGATTCGAATTTACAACTTTATATTTTAGTTGAAGAGAATGAATTGTACGTGTTTTTGGATTGGATGGTTTTAAAAACGTAATGGAGGGAATTGGAGGAGTGCAAAACGCAAGAAATCGCAGCCCAAGAACGTGGCCCAAGGACACGAGCAAAACGGCACCAAAACCCAACGAAAACACATTTTAATCGATTCAAATGAAAGATAATTTTTAAAAGAGTAATGTAATCGGAGCAAAACTAATTTTAAATGGTGCAAAAGTGAGAAAACGAACCTGAAAAACGTATCCCGTGGAGAGAAAACACGAGGAAAATGATGAACATTAAGTGCGCGTAACTGCTGCCTCGCGTTCGCGATGTTTTAATGCAGCCATATAGACGTTTGTTCCCCCAACATCAGATGTATATATGGCTTTAGAAGTCGGATTGGCGGGATCTGACGTCTAAATGGAGTAAAAAAGTGACTTTTTAGATTTCAAAAATGAGTACATAAAAGTTTGTTCGCCCCACATCAGACGTCTATAGGGCTTTAGAAATCGGATTGGGGGATCTGACTTCTAAATGGAGTCAAAAAGTGACTTTTTAGATTTTAAAAATGAGTATATAGAAGTCTGTTCCCCCCACATTAGACGTCTGTATGGCTTTAGAAATCGGATTGGCGGGATCTGAGGTCTAAATGGAGTCAAAAAGTGACTTTTTAGATTTCAAAAATGAGTATATAGAAGTCTGTTCCCCCGCATCAGACGTCTATAGGGCTTTAGAAGTCGGATTGGCGGGATCTGACGTCTAAATGGATCAAAAAGTGACGTTTTAGATTTCAAAAATGAGTATATAGAAGTGTGGTCCCCCCACATCAGATGTCTATGTGGCTTTAGAAGTCGGATTGGCAGGATCTGACGTCTAAATGGAGTCAAAAAATGAGTATATAGAAGTCTGTTCCTCCCACATCAGACGTTTATATGGCTTTAGAAGTCGGATTGGCGGGATCTGACGTCTAAATGGAGTCAAAAAGTGACTTTTTAGATTTCAAAAATGATTATATAGAGGTCTGTTCCCCCCACATCAGACGGGTATATAGCTTTAGAAGTCTGTTACCTCCAGAACAAACGTCTATATGGTTGTTTTATTGACGGAAAATGCCACAGGTCATTTTTTACGTTGGATATTCAAGGGTCAGACGTCTAAGGGGTGACGTTAAAGGTCTTTTCTGCATTAGTGGCTCTTGATCAAGTAGTAAGCACCTTGGTTGTGCAGAACGATCAAACTTTTCGAATCAATCAATCTTGCTTCTCAAGAATTCTTCAAGACTTGTACACCACGACATTTCTTGTTTCTTGGAGTGTTTCTCTCTTCTGTAAAACTTCAAAGCTCAATCTGAAACTGATATGAAAATTGTTAAACTCAATTGTCTTTTTCATAATTTCAAATCATGCGTCTATATATAGAGTAAGTTAAATAAGACGCGTTTTAATCGATTATGCTATTAATCTAATCGGTTACACTACACAATTATAACAGATTAACAACAGTCAAAGACATTAATTGAATGCTCAATTAATGTAATCGATTTGCAATAATGCTTGGTCAACATATTTAAAAATATGACTGTTGAGATAGTTATGTCAAGTAATGAAATAGTTTTCAAATCTTTAACAGACTTAGTTGAATACATGATCCATGTAATCGATTAAGCTTTAACACTTAGCAAATTTTCAAAAACATTTCTTCTCAGAATCCATCACAACACACTTGAAAAATATTTGTGCAAACATACGAGTTTTAATCGATTTAACCATTAACGTAATGGATTCAAAATTTGTTGTTTTGCCATGGTTTAGAAGTTAATTTGTCAGCTGTCTAATGACTTTAATTGATTAACACATCAATGTAATCAATTAAGTCATATATATATGCTTGGTGCATGTGGTTTTTCCATTTCCAAAACTCATATTATGCATACACAAATATAATCACATTTCAAACACAATAGTATGCAATAATCAACACAATATGTCCACAACTATGCTTGTACAAATCTCACAATAAGCATAAGCATATATAACACAAATAACACAGTACATACACATGTGTTTTTATTAACAATGTGTTGTCATCATCAAAAACAAATATGACAGAGATTGTGGGTTCAGCTAACATTGTGATCCCCCTATCAACAATCTCAACACAGTAATAGACCTTGAGATGCACGATGGTAGGGAATGATTTTATGTAAGTATGGAAATTGTGGTTTATAAGAGTTCTAAGGAGAATAATTCTTATTGGTTGTATCAAGTGTTGTGTGTATGAATGTTAGAAGCTCAATCTTGGGGATTATCCTGACATCCTAATGGTCATTCATTCTCAATTAGAGAGGAGTGATACATGTAGTGAGAATAGAAGGAGATCCTAGTCTAGGTGCTCTAGTATGGCCAAAGACGCGGGATGACTAACCTTTTGTGTGTGGTAAGGTGAAACCCATTAGCAATGACTTTACAGACTAGTATAGGCCACCACAAGTGCATAACCCGTCATAGCTCGACATTCATACTATATCCGAATGGTCAAGTCTAGGTTCACAATATGCTTAGGATGTTTGTCTAACTTGGTATGAAATATGATAAATGATGAATCATAATATTTTGTGTTTGTTCCTTTTACATTAGCTTACCCTTTTGTGTGGTTCTTTGCTTAGTTTCTTGTGTATGTTTGGTTCTTTGGCAATGATCATCTGGTAGGTGTGAGCAGAAGGAGATGATGTCTTAGTGGAGCAAGTTTTGGGGAATGATGTAGCAGATGTTTAATTTGTGTAGTATAGATCTTTTGTTGAAGTCGACGTTGACTATTTGGGTACATAGGAAAAACTTTGCACATGTTCTAAACAATTCTTATGATATTCCTTTATCTCAATTGTCTTCACCATGTAATAAAGGATGGTTTTGGTACAAATATCTCAAGAGGTTTATCTTTTCAGTTTAGAAGAATGTAGAAGCCATCCTCATGGTTGAACTATTCTCTCAAAGGGAGATAACCACATACTTATATGGAGGTATGTAAGAAGCTAGACATTGTATGAACGTCTTAAAGACCTTGGAAAGTTATTCCTTTAGGCAAAGGTACTTTTTAGTTTGACTTTGTCTCTTTTGAAGACATGCATAAGGTATTAGAGGTTAATTGGTTTTTGGAATTTGAATCTTGTGGTTTTAGGGGTTTTTGTTTGGATAAGATTTTGTTTAATCTAATTAAAGCTCAATGTTGGGTGAGGATACATGGTTTACCATTTGCATATTGTTAGGGAAATTGGTATTGACTTTAGATGATAATACTATCAATAAATCAAGAATTTTCTTTTTTTTACTAAGATTTTGGTTGATATGGATATGTTGATTGAATTACTTAATCAAATTTTAATGGAAAGACCTTGTTATGCCTTTATAATATACTTAGAATATGAAAAAAAATCCCCTTTTGTTCTTCTTGTAAGATGGTTGGACATGTTCTTGGAAACTATAGAAGGGAAAAGACTTAAAATTTGATTATGTTAAATCTAAGGAGGGAAACAATGTTAAACAAATTTATGTTCCTCTATGTTAAACAATGTTAATGTTGTAGTACAAAATTTATCTAGTAAAGACATTGATGCAGACAATATGTTAAACAATGTTAATGTTGTAGTACAAAAGTTATCTAGTAAAGACATTGATGCAAACAAGAACTATGCAAGGATGAAACTGAAGAAAATTCTTCACAATTTAATAAACCTTTGTTCAAGATTCTAATGTGTAGGATGCAATGGCAGATCAATTTGCACAAAACAAATTAATTGGATGATATGCATAATTTCGAGAGTGCCATTTACCAAAATTTGCAACCTTCACTAAGGCAACCTGATGATGTGAATATGGTGAAAAATTCCCTTAATGAATCAATTGGTTCAAAATCAAATACATTAAAAATCTAATACACTAGAAGAAGCTACTAATTTGTTAGGTATTGCTATGATTTTGCAGAATAGCTTTTATGCTCTATTTGAAGAGGAATCTATAGTGCCTAAATCTTACGAGGATGATGGAAATTACAATGATCAAATTATAAAAGTTTATAAAAAATTATATTATAAAAGTTTACAATGATGAAAGACTTTAAATTACACTTATTGGGCGATACATGTCCAAAAGAGACAAACTATAGACAATACAAGTTATATTGATTAAATGATGAGTTATGAACTAATCAAATGATATGAAGTTGACCTAATCATATGACATCAGCTTCAACTTATGAGATTAATCATATGACATATAAAATACCACATCTAAGACATTATTTATTTATTTCAATATATTAGTTGATATTCTATTTTCATAACTCATAATCTAAAAAGGTTAAACTTGTAATACTAAATAAGTTAAGTTTATGTTATCTAGAGAGGTTGATACTCATATTCATAACTGAAATTGTAATGGGATGGTGAAAAATATAAATAAAAGACATAGATAGATTCACCACTATAAAAATATCATAAAGATAATAACTTAAAATCAAATCGGTTCTCAAAGTCAATTATACTTAAGAAATATGTTAACATCTAATATGAAAATGATTCATTTAATTAAATATGTAAAATGAATATAGTTTTTCTAAATATTTATCTTTTTCAAAATTAATAAGAAAAGATTGTAAAAAGAAATATATAATTTTTAAAATTTTTTGGATCCAACAAGAATTAATCTTATTTTTGCCGTATTTTTATTTATAATAAAAAATTAAAATTTACGTAGTTTTAAAAAACTATTTTGAATTTGCTTTTGAAAATCCAAAAAAGATTAACATCACTTTTATATATATATATATATATATATATATATATATATATATATATATATATATTTACAATGAAAAATCAAGATTATATAATTCTTAAAAAAAACCTAACTGTTTGAGTTTTGATATTTTTAATTTTGGAAATTTTATATTTTTTCGATTTTTAAATTGTTTGAAAAGGATATTAGACAATGCGAACTGCTGTAGAAACACCAAAGAGTAAAAAAAAATATTTTTACATTTTAATATATTCTTTTAATTTTTAGAAAACAAGTGCGTATATGAAAAATTTGGGATGCCAAATAGTTAAAAGAGTGGAGGTATGAAAAGTAAGATAAGGGTTATAAACCTAAAATAAAAGCTCAAATCAAAGAAAGTGCAATGGGATGCAGAGAGTTGCTTCCTCCACCGCCACTCAATACTCCCTGCACCTCCCCGTGACAAATTTGTCTCGCAGTAAATTTTCACCAACATTAACCTGTTTCATTAATTATTGTCCTCTCTATAAGAAATGCACCCCCACACGACGAACCTGCACACGGAAATCGTTTATCCGTTTCTTCTTCTTCTTGGCGAGAAATTGTGGTGGTGGTGTGAGTCCGTGCGTCGTTTGAGATTGTGGTGGTGGTGTGAGTCGGTGTGGTGGTGGGTTGTGTAGGTGGAACGTTGCAAGTGGTGCAAGGAACCGCGATGGTGAGAGCTCGGGTTTGTGGTGGTGCCTATCGGAGCAGCAGAGGGAGTTTCGTCTGAGGTATGCGAAAAGAGTTATGTTAATCCTTTAACGGATGTAATGATCCGTCGACGGATATCAACATCCGCTGAAGGAGTAACGGATGTCAACATCCGTTCTCCCTTCAACGGATGTTGATATCCGTCGACGGATCATCACATCCGTTGAAGGATTGCATAACATTTAATTATTTTAGTTTTTGGTTTACTATTGTAGATTATTTTATAATTTTAATACATCCGTAGAAGTGTTTTAAGTGTTTTTTTTTATTTTAGTATTTATTATTTTGTATTTTATTTGTTTAGTCAATATTTGAATTTTTAATTTATTTTTATGTGTTTAATAATGTTATAAATATTTAGGTGAAACTGAAACAGATGTCAGCACATCCGTTGACGGATTGCCATATCCGTGAGAGTAATTTAGTATTTAGGTTTTTTAAAATAAATTTGGTAATGAAACGGATATGCCACATCCGTTGAATGTGTGAGTTTTTTTATATTAAGTTATTGTAATTGAATATAATTTATAGATTCTTTAAAATTTAATGTTTTCTATAATATTTTGTGTAATTAAATGTAAAATAATTTAATTTTATTTAATGAAATAATTATTATTAATTTAATAAAATAATTATTAAATGAATGAAATATAGTTAAGGTGTACGGGTATAAGTTGAATGTATAATATGTAGATAAATATTTTGTCATGTGTTTATATGAATGTTGTTTATACTTATTTGATTAATTATTAATTATATTAATGACAATAATTATAATTGTATAGGTGATTATTATCTAAAGTGGATAAATATCTTTGTATGGATTCTCAAATTGATTCTAGTTTTATATCCGATTTCTCTTCGTTCATCAATGAAGTTGTAGAGAGAGATTTGACAAATAAATTTACCACGAATGAAATATTTCGTTCTCGGGAGCAGTTAATTGAATGGGTAAGAGGGATTGCTTATAATTTAGGGTTTGTTGTTGTAATAGTGAGATCTGACATAGCTACTGGTGTGCGAGGAAGAAAAACTTTCGTCATACTTGAATGTGAAAGAGGGGGAAAATATCAAAAATACAAACCCGATGCGGTGGGTAGTGTATACGGCACTCGTAAATGTGGGTGTTCGTTTAGGTTAAAGGTTAAACCATCTCCAGATGGGGACAAATGGGTGCTTAAGGTGATGTGTGGACATCATAACCATGAGTTGGCTGAAATTTTAGTTGGTCACCCTTATGCTGGGAGGTTAAATATATCAGAGCAGTCATTACTCGTTGATATGACAAAGAGTAAAGTTACACCTGCAAATATTTTACTAACCCTGAAAGAAAATAATGATCGAAATGTGACAACGATTAAACAAACCTACAACGCAAGACAAGCGTATAAACAATCATTGAGAGGCTCCAGAACTGAACTACAACAACTTATGATGTTGTTGGACCGCGATAAGTACATTCATTGGAGCAGGTGTGCCGACGATTCAGAGGTTGTTAATGACATCTTTTGGACATATCCAGATGCTGTGAAATTGTTGAACGCATTTAATATTGTATTCTTGATGGATTCAACATATAAAACAAACAAATACAGACTTCCTTTGCTTGAAATTGTTGGCATGACGTCGATCGGGTTAACTTTCTCAGTCGCATTTGCATTTTTGTCAAGTGAAAGGCAAAACAATTTCACTTGGGCTTTGGAAAAACTAAAAGGTCTATTTTTGACATCTGAGGGCGGACCTAAAATAATTGTTAGTGACCGTGACTTGGCTTTGATGAATGCCATTGCAAATGTTTTCCCCGAGTCGTATCAGATATTATGTCGGTTCCACATCCGAAAAAATGTTAAGGCCAAATGCAAAATGTTTGTTGATTCTACTGAGGCTTGGGATGTGTTGATGGAGGCATGGGAAAACGTGATGGATTGTGCTGATTAGACCTTGTTTGCTGACTATGTCAATCGTCTTCAATACGCCTGCAGTGTTTGGCCTTTGTTCTTTGAATATGTCAATCACACTTGGATTATTCCATGCAGTACATATTTTGTAAAGGCCTGGATAGACAGAGTAATGCACTTAGGGAACACATCCACAAATAGGTATTTTGTTTTACTTAGTTCTTCTGTACATAATTTTTGACATTCAATGTTGATGTTCTTCTTTTCTTTCAGAGTTGAATATGCTCATTGGAGCCTGAAGAAAGTTTTGGGCAATAGTATGGGTGACCTATGTTCTTGTTGGGATGCTATTCATGACGTCGTTATTCTACAACACAACAAGATTAAGGCATCATTTGAATCAAGTATGTTGCTGACAAGTGACCTTTATAAAGGATATAGATATAGACATGTTATTGGGCGTGTCTCTCGATATTCGTTGAATCTCATTGCTAAGGAGGTTGAAAGAGTGCAACTGATAGGATTGGATTCCTCTAAGTGTGGATGTGTGTTGAGACGTATATTCGGTCTCCCTTGTGCATGTGAATTAGCACGCTATGATCTTGGGTTCATCCCTTTGGGTGAATTCCATATAATGTGGAGAAGGTTGAGTTTCTCAAATGTTGAATTAAATGAAACCGAGCCCCTGTTATCCATTAAAGATGAGTTAAAATTGGTAGAAGAACGATTCAATGAGGTTGACATTGGAGGTAAAGTCATCGTCAAACAAAAGTTAGTTGACATTGTTTGTCTTGCAATGACATCAATGGTCCCTCCACTACATAAAGTGAAGACAAAGGGTGCACAAAAAAGTAAAGCTCAACGAAGAGAAAGGTCTACGACGCGGGAGCCATCATATTTTGAGCACGTTGACGCGTTTCATGCAACATATGAATCATCATCTGCAAGAAGTAAATTAAAATCAACGCCTAATACAATGTAGAAAAAAAGAGTTGCAATGATAGACCAGTTTCATCCTATTAGTCACCCTTTCATTCTCGACGTTGTTGATGTTGTCGTAGATGGTCACTATGGGTATAGATGCATTGTTGCGTCACTGGGAGTCGGAGAAGACTGATAACAATTGAAAACCTGTTATTTTCATGCTTAAAAGTGATACTAATAGCAACCTTTAACACTTAGAAACTAGCTTGGAATCATGCTTTTGTTTATTTTTTTGGAAATAAGAGAGTTGGATAGGTTTATGCTTGATTTCAGTGTTTTATTCATGTTTTAAGGTGAATTTGATGAAAGAAGTGAAGAAGGATAGAGATGGAATAAGAAAAGAACTCAAAGTGCAAAAGAAGAGAAGCCGCAAGTACCGCTCAGCGCAAGTTTACCGCTGAGCAGCACTAATGAACACTCGTTGGCTCCGCTGAGGGGTGAAAGTGCAGTTGAGGGGAAGAATTCAACACACGCACTTACCGCTGAGCGCCATTATTTTGGGCTTAGGCCCACTTTTCTGTAATATTTCGAATAGTATATAAGCTTTAGGACTTCCTAGGGTTTGAAAGCTAACAAAGAAGCAATTGTGATGGAAGACCATCTAAGACACACATTGGACCTCTTACTAGAGCCATGGCAAAGAGGATTCAAGAGGAAGAAGGATCACCTACCATTTTGCTTCTATGGAAGGTAATTTACATTAATCCTTCTTCCCATAATTAAAAGCACATTTTTCTTTGCTTTGTAGGATTAATAAAATTGGAGGGAGCAGCTGCCAACATAGCATTTGAGCACATGAAAAGAGAGACTTGGAGGGAGAAGCTTGCTGCCAAAGCTATCAAAAAAAAGCTCAGCCAATAACCTAGCTAGCCCAGCGTTTCAGAATTGGTGTTGTTTCACGTGTGCTGCTGAGTTGGAATGAGGCATGTTTGAAGCTGAAGCAAATTGGCGCCTTTTTCTTTAGTTTCATTTGCTTTTGGATTGAATTTCATTTCAGATTTGAGGCTCTTATCTTCCTATAAATAGGAGACCTCTTCCCCCTTTTGTAGACACTTTTGAGCTTAGTCCAATTGTTGCAGAAATGAAATTCCAGCTTACCTTTGCTCTTGAGTCAACCCAATTCTTCACTTTCTTTCTCCTTACCTCTAGCTTCCTTCCAAAGTAGGAAGGCCCTCTGAGCTGAGAGGTTCTAACCCACTCCATTCTTCACTGAAACCATACCATTCTCTGCATCTATTTTAGAATTTCGCTGCCTTCATTCTGCTCACTGGAACGTTTGATGTTTGGCTTCCTGGTTCAATGAGTCTCACCCATAGCAAGCTTCCATCAAATTGGGTGGTCAATCTCAGATCTTAAAGGTATCAGCCCAACTTATTGTATGCATAATATTTTTATGGAAGATGATTATAGACCGAGTGCTCAACCACAGAGAAGGTTAAATCCTGTAATGAAGGAGGTGGTTAGAAAAGAAGTGTTGAAACTTTTGGAAGCTGGTATCATCTATCCAATCTCTGATAGTGAATGGGTCAGTCCAGTACAGGTGGTTCCTAAGAAAGGCGGGATGACAGAAATTCATAATGAGAAGAATGAACTTATTCCTACTCGGACAGTTACTGGATGGCGAATGTGCATTGATTACAGGAAGCTAAATAAAGGCACTAGAAAGGATCATTTTCCTCTTCCTTTCATGGACCAGATGTTGGAGAGATTAGTAGGTCAAGCTTTTTATTGCTTTCGAGATGGATATTCTGGATACAATCAAATTGTGGTAGATCCAAAAGACCAAGAGAAGACGACTTTTACTTGTCCTTTTGGTATCTTTGCCTACAGAAAGATGCCATTTGGATTATGTAATGCTCCAGCTACATTTCGAAGGTGTATGCAGGCAATTTTTGTAGATCTCCTAGAAAAGTGCATTGAAGTCTTCATGGATGATTTTCCAGTCTTTGGAAATTCTTTCCAAAGGTGTTTGGCTAATTTGGATATTGTTCTTAAAAGATGTGTTCAAACAAATCTTGTTCTCAATTGGGAGAAATGTCATTTCATGGTAACAGAAGGAATTGTGCTGGGACATAAAATTTCTGCTAAAGGGATTGAGGTGGATAAAGCCAAAGTAGAAGTCATTGAGAAACTGCCTCCATCAACAAATGTAAATCAGGAGTTTTCTAGGTCATGCTGGATTTTACAGAAGATTCATCAAAGATTTTACAAAAATTGCTAAACCATTGAGTAATCTTCTTATGAAGGATGCTCCTTTTGTGATGAATGAAGAATGTTTGAAAGCTTTTGACACATTGAAGAGTAAATTAGTGTTCGCTCTAGTAATTATAGCTCCAGATTAGAATAAAAATTTTGTGCTAATGTGTGATGCTAGTGATTATGCAATAGGAGTCGTTCTTGGCCAGCGAATAGAGCAGATCTTTCATCCAATTTATTATGCCAGCAAAGTTCTGAATGATGCTCAGTTGAATTATGCTACTACAGAGAAAGAGTTCCTAGCTATAGTATATGCTTTAGAGAAGTTTAGACCTTATCTTATTGGGTCTAAGGTGATTATTTATACAGATCATGCAGCTATCAAATATTTGCTGACAAAGCCAGACTCTAAACCATGTCTGATTAGATGGCTACTACTCTTGCAAGAATTTGATATGGAGATTCGTGATAAGAAAGGGAGTGAGAACTTGATTGCTAATCATTTGTCACGGCTAGTCAACAAGGAGGTCACTAGCAAGGAATCAAAGATCTGGGAATCCTTTTCAGGTGAAACACTCATGTATATTCAACAGAGGCCATGGTTTGCTGATATGGCTAATTTCAAAGTTGCAAGGGTAATGCCAGAATATCTAAATTGGCAATAAAGAAAGAATTTTTTGCATGATGCCAAGCAGTTTGTCTGGGATGATCCTTATTTGTTCAAAATTGGAGCAGATAATCTTTTGAGGAGATGTGTGACAAAGGAAGAAGCATAAGGAATTCTCTGGGATTGTCATGATTCACCTTATGGGGGACATTTTAATGGAGAAAGAACAGCAGCAAAAGTTCTCCAATCAGGGTTTTATTGGCCAACTCTATTTAAAGATGCTCATAATCATGCTAGAAATTGTGATAAGTGTCAAAGAGCAGGGACGATTACTAAATGTCATGAGATGCCATTACAAGGCATTTTAGAGGTTGAGGTATTTTATTGCTGGGGTATTGACTTTGTGGGACCCTTTCCTCCATCTTTCAACAATGAATACATATTGGTAGCAGTGGATTATGTGAGTAAATGGGTGGAAGAATTAGCTTGTCCTAAAAATGATGCTAGCACTATAATCAAATTTTTGAAGAAGCAGATATTTTCACGTTTTGGAACTCCAAGAGTGCTAATTAGTGATGGGGGATCTCATTTTTGCAATTATCAGCTAGGAAAAGTACTCAAACATTATGGAGTGAGACATAAGGTAGCTGCACCTTATCATCCACAAACCAATGGACAAGCTGAGGTATCTAACAGAGAGATAAAAAGGATCCTGGAAAAAACCGTTACTTCATCAAGAAAGGATTGGTCACTAAAGCTGGATGATGCTCTTTGGGCTTACAGGACGGCAATGAAGACATCCATGGGATTATCACCTTTTCAATTAATCTATGGGAAAGCATGTCATTTGCCAGTAGAGTTGGAGCATAAAGCTCTGTGGGCTTTAAAATTCTTGAATTTTGATCCTTATGAAACTCATAGCACACGCAGAAGGCAGATTCTGGAGCTTGAAGAAATGCAGTTACATGCATATGATTCATCCAGGGCTTATAAAGATAAGATTAAGTTCTAACATGACAGGAAGATGGTGAATAAAGTCTTTAATCCAAGGCAGCAGGTGCTATTATTCAACTCAAGATTGAAGCTATTTCCTGGGAAGTTGAAGACAAAATGGTCAGGACCATTCGAAGTAAAAGGAGTGCATCCACATGGAGCAATTAAATTACTTGATCCAGTTGCTGATGATCCACAGAAAAGTTGGGTGGTGAATGGTCAAGTTTGGGGTTGTTGGGAAGTTATGAAAGGGAAATTGAAAGCATTGAGCTAAGAGCTAAGAACTAAGTATGTGAAAAGAAAAAGAAAAAGAGAAAGAAAAGAGAAGAAAAAGTAAAGCTCAATGTAAAGGAAAGTTGGGAATAAGTAAGAATGATTGTGTTTATATGATTCTCTTAACTCAAGGATTTTGTGATCTAGAAAAGCCAATTTTCTTGTTAGCCCAGTCACATTATAAGCCATTGAAAAGTCATTGTGATGATGCATGCTTGTGAATGTATTTGATTATGGTTAAATGAAAGGCAAAGTCAATTCATGTGACAATGTGATAGTAGAGTGAATGAGTGATTACCTCTTATACACTTGTGTGTTTCAGTGAAACACTTTATCTAGTGAGGAAAGATTCCATGAGCACATGAACATTCATGCTTAGTTGATTGATCATTCATGAAAAGGAGCATTTGTTGGATACTAGGTGATTTTGTGAACATTAAAGCATGTACATGTCTTGATTGAAGTTTTTATCATGAGCTTAATTGAGTACTTACTTATCTTGGAAAAGAGGATTTTTGAATGGAGTGCACCATTGTATTGATTGGTAGAAGATTAAGCTACATCTTATTTGCTTGAGGACAAGAAAAGTTCTAAGTTTGGGGTTGTGATAACAGTTGAAAAACTGTTATTTTCATGCTTAAAAGTGATACTAATAACAACCTTTAACACTTAGAAACTAGCTTGAAATCATGCTTTTGTTTATATTTTTGGAAATAAGAGAGTTGGACAGGTTTATGCTTGATTTCAGTGTTTTATGCAGGTTTTAAGGTGAATTTGATGAAAGAAGTGAAGAAGGATAGAAATGGAATCAGAAAAGAACTCAAAAAGTGCAAAAGAAGAGAAGCCGCAAGTACCGCTCAGCGCCAATTTACCGTTGAGCGGCACTAATGAACACCCGTTGGCTCCGCTGAGGGGTGAAAGTGCAGCTGAGGGGAAGAATTCAACACACGCACTTACCGCTGAGCGCCATTATTTTGGGCTTAGGCCCACTTTTCTGTAATATTTCGAACAGTATATAAGCTTTAGGACTTCCTAGGGTTTGTATCTTTGGCAGAGTACGAAGCAAACACACACCTTTTCCACCCCTTGGAGGAAGATCTTGGATGCTAAGGCTACCTACTCATCTTTATAGGGTTCTATCTTTCACTATCTCATTGTATTTCATCTAGTTTCAGCATGAATATGGTGAACTAAACTCTTCTTGTTGTTGGGGAATCAATGTAATCTTGTGAAGCTCTCATATATGGAATTTTGTGTTTAAACATCATATCTTTGATACATGCTTTCTTTCATCATTAGTTAGGGTTTTTCCTCTTTGCTCAAAGCATGCATTGTTTAACTCATTCGATGTCATGATTATTGATTTTAGTGATATGGACACATACGGTAAAATCTAGATCCAGGGAAATTCTCCAAAAAGCAATATCGCCTAGACATAGGGATATGAGGGTTTGTTGCCTTTAAGCTTCTGTACTTCAGAATTAATTATTAGGGATGCTAGAAATTGTATGAACTCATAATTAAGGATATGCTTTCTTCGCCGAGACATCGGGTTTAAGGTAATTTAGAGAGTGACATTAACATTGATGAAAAGAATGATGAATTCCTAAAATATATGAGAGTGGATAAGATGAAATTGATTTCCCCAACAACATACTCATCCATATAATTCGTTCAATGTTTGTGTTCTTCTTTCCCATTGATCAAAACTCATGCATACATGTTTACTTATTGTCTTTTGCATTTGAAACTTATAACAATTTGTTCACAAGTCTTTAATAATCAAGAAATCATATAACTAACTAGTGTCAGAATCGGCTGCAGCGGAATGGTTAGCGTGGGATAACAAACCAAGAGGGTTTTTAATACAAAAGTGTGCCTTTTAATTTCTACTCAATTAAACTTACCAAGCAATTAATAAAGACGAATAAAGAGAGTAAGGTTGAGAGAAATTTGCATAGATGATTTTATCCTGGTTCGGATCTTACCAATCCTACGTCCAGTCGTTTATCTCAAAGCAAGATAAACAATTCACTAATCACAAAACAATTACAAATTACAATCACAAAGAAACAATTTGTAAGAGTTTAGAAACCAACTCTCTTGATACCACAAGAGATGAAACTACACCTCCTTTGAGTCTTCACAAAGGATGAACACCTCCTCCGAATACTTCACGAAGGATGAACACCTCCTCCGAATACTTCACGAAGGATGATTCTCTTCCGAACACCTCCTTAGACACACCAAGGATGAACCGACTATTTCCTCTGTCACCGTAGCAGCACTTCACCAGCTCCACAGACACGAGTTTCACAAGCCGAACAAGAACACACAAGTCTCAAGAATTTCTGAGTATTTGAGCACAAGGGAAGAGTTTCTGTGTCTCTTAGTTGTTTTTCTTGAGAGGAAATGAGAGTCTATTTATAAACTCATCCAAAGACTCTTCCATTCTTCGAAAATGAGCCATCTGACTGTTTTAATCGATTAAATCAAGTATTAATCGATTAAACTGAGTACAACGGCTAGTTTTTCAAATCTGGAACCCCAACGGACTGTTTTAATCGATTATTTTCAGGAATAATTGATTACATAATCGATTAAACCAAGCCTTAATCGATTATTACAGTGTAACGGCTAGTTTTCAACTCTGAAACCCCCAACAGACTGTTTTAATCGATTAATCTCAGGATTAATCGATTAATCCAGAGGCAATTTGGTTTTTCAGGTTTGCTACAGTGTTTTGCTACAGTGTTTTGCTACAGTATTTTGCTACAGTAATTTTACAAAACACTTTCTTTTTCTAATCTAAGTCCTTGACACTAAACTACAATTATTACAAAAGCTTTCCATAGCAATACAAGTCTTCATAACATGTTGAATCTTGATTTCTTGACTTGATTTGGACATCATCAAAACTTCATCTTCATCATTTTGCTAACAACTAGGCCGTGAGTCCTTTGGGAGAACGATACTTGGTCTTACCGAGTTTATTACTTGATACGATTCGGTCACAGTTGTCGAGGGTTAAACAGGTTTTTGGCGCCGTTTTTCGGTGTTCATAAATTTGTCATCAAAGACTCATGGCCCATTATCAGAAATGATCTATACAAAGAAATGAGTGAATGGCGTGATGAATACGCAAGGCTAGTAGGAGGTTATGATAGACTAGAAGAACTGAGGATGTCCTTGTTGGTGGCGTCTCCTTCGATGGTACATGTTTCCCTATATATGTATTTATTTCATATATTTTATTCAATCTAACTACTTCTTTTATTCATTACAGGCTAATCGGAACAAGTGGATGACTATACCAGACATTGATTATGCAATTGCTAACCGATATAATGTCATATTAATGTGTATGTCATATTATCAAAATTATACTATCTTCCCACTACGTTCTACACCGCCTTCTGATATAAGTCAACATCGCATAATTTGTATAGGACATGTTCATGGATGTTATTTCGTGGAGGTAATTGTATTATTTTGTGTTTTCATGTAAAAATTTGTTATCACCCACTTAACATTGAAATTCGTATAATGCAGGTTAAACTACAAGAAGGTTGTCCTTTGCCCATGGTGGATATCATCTCCTCAACCCACTGTTATCCTCAGGCGCGAGCGTGGTCATCTATTTATACTAGTAGGATGCAAGCATTTGCACAGTTAATGGGTGTAACGTCATCATACATTGACTTAGGTGACTCATGATATCTACACTAACATTGAAAAAGGTACAAATACATTATCACTTGTTGTTAATTAAGTACGGTGCATTTCTACTTAAACATACTAATCTTGTTCCACATATATAACCAATATAAAAGAACATGTAAATGAAAATGAAAACATTCAAATTAAAAGAGAAATATAAAGTCCTACAAAACATAATTCCATATAATACAAATTCCTATCAATTAGACGTTGATCGCCTACCACGCACATGCCTCTGTCCTCTCCTACTCGGGGAATATTCGTCGATACCCTCATTAGCAATCTACAGCAGGTCCACCGACACCTAATGTGCAATAGTACCCTCGGTCACATGGCGACACGATATCAACGATTGTAACATCTTGGCCATCCGCCTAAATCTAGCATGCATTATAATAATGCCAAACAATCAAAAAAACATGGTTAACAAAAATAGAGTAACAAAAGAAATGATAAATAACTTACCACGACACCAGATGATGAAGATGGAGAGGATCTACGATGGGGTCGTGGCTCATGGTCAACATCGGGGCGCTGTGAAGGCGAGAGAGCCGACCGCACGTCAACTGCAGCTCCAAAAATATACGGATGTGAAACCCTCCTAAACCACTGTATGTATCCATCGACACATTCCGAAGGGGAGGATGCAAGTCTCACATTCATAATAACATGATCAGTGAAGTGCAACCACGCATGATCAACAACGACTACATCTGCATCTGCAACGGCAGTGGGTGGTCGTGGAATCTCCTGGTAAAATCCAAACTACCACATCACACGCTCAGGCAAATGACGGGAAAGGGTGTCACTAATTCGAATCCATCCAGAATACATGCATATGCTAAACAATGGACGAATGCCCCGATGTCCCTCATACGAGTGCCATACAACTCTACTATATGTAAGGTCATCCAACTGCGATCGAATCTCTGCAAGAGTGGAGCTTTGCCACCTAGCGGCACGTGGTGTGCTGTCATCATAAGATGACACCAACCGCCTCTTACCCATGCTAGGGAAATGCTCGTATATCCAACTCTAAAAGTAATTATTAAATTAAATATTTTCCATCTTCGTACATGGTAATAAGTAAATGAAGTAAATGTGCAAGGTATATGTGTACCTGAAAAAGAGTCAGATATCCAGCCATCTGTCTCATGGAAGCCATACTCGCATCCCCGAGCTGCTCGTACAAATGGGCGAGTGCAGCAACGCCCCAGGCATATCTGCCACACGCGTGTACATCTCTAAATAATAGTAAGTATGACACGCGTATAGAAGTGGCACTCTTATTTGCGAAAATCGTGCATCCTACTAGTTGCAACAGATATGCTCTAGCAACATAATCCCAATGTTGCGACTGACACCTCTAACCATATATATCTCTCAACCAACTCAATCTGACTTTCGAACCACGTGCCTCCTCCATCTCAGCACCAGTTGTGCCATCATCAACGCCAAGCAGGTCTACAAGAGCTGAACGAGCCTCCTCAAACTCCAGCTCCTCCAAATCACATAACTGACCCATCACCGAGAGGTGAAGTAAAGTCGACACATCGTCAAGAGTGATCGACATCTCCCCTATAGGGAGATGGAAACTACTTGTCTCAAAATGCCATCTCTCTATGAAACCAAGCAACAAGCCCTTATCAACATAATCATAACAAATCTCTATGAGAGGCATCAAAGAGGAGTTCAACACAATGTGTTGAATTCCCTCGGCGCACGGTCCTAACTTATTAACTTTTTTACCGTGCGAGATCAACTTGAGCATGTCCCCTCGATCCTACAAAACAATATTTAATATAAATTGGATTCGAAAACAAATTAATAATTCAAATTTAAGTTTTGCACTCACCCGGCATTGCGAAATACCATAAGCAACATGCTGAACATAATGCCTAAGCAATGAAGCATCACGTGGACCTCCAGGAAATCCACCGATATCCTCTTCTATGTCACCAACATCTGCATGCTCCTCCTCATCATCATCGTGGTCAGGGGCTTCAAATGCCTCCTCCTGAACATCACCCTCATAGGCCTCCTCCTAAACATCATCCTCATAGGCCTAATATGTCTCCTCCTCAATCACTCAATCCTCAGCAATAGGGTCATTATGAATAGGAGTTGCACGCCTTCTCCGAATCGAAGCTGTAGGTCGTCTCCTAGCTTCGCCCTGCGTAGAACTCTCCTCTCGAGAACTCTCTCCACGAGAAGTATAAGATACACCGCGTGTTTTAACCATTTCTAATAAAAATTATTTTATTTAAATTAATAATCATTTCATTAAATTATAAATCATTATTTCATTAAATAAAAACAAATTAATTTACATATAATTTCATAAACATATTATAATTAAATTTTACATTTTAAATAGTGTATAAATTATTTTCAAATCTAATAAACTAATAAACTCAAAACTAAAAACTAAAATCTAAAAACAAACTTAAACAAAACCATATTTAAATAATCAATTCAATTAAATAAAATTAATTAAATTAAATTTATAATAATAATTTTATTAAATAAAATAAACAAAATTTACATAACATTTTATAAAGAAAATATTTAAATACTAAATAAATTTAAAAAAAGAAAGAAAAATCACCCACTGTACGACGGATGTTCCACATCCGTTTCCCTTTCAAATGGATGTGTGACATTTGTCCACGGATATGCGACATCCGTTTCAGTGGCAAACGGATATGCGACATCCGTTCTGGCGCTCCGGTCATCTTCTTCGCATACACAGCACAACACAGTGAACCCATCCGCGATCAAAACAATCCACCAAACCAAAGATACAACACACATTCATATTCAATTCAAAATATCTAAACAAAACTAACCTCCTCCAACAGCAACGTTTTCCACCCACGAATGATCAACGCACCACCGACGTACCACCACCGCCACACCACCGAACACCCACACCACCGCACTACCAACGGATCTCCAACAGATATGGACGACACCAAACGAATTTGGACGATGAGAACAAACGGTGAGAAAAATGGATCTCACCGCCGAAACAAAGAAGAGAATGAGAGCACGAATGTGAGAAGAGAGAAAGACAGAGAGCGGGGGGTGCGGCTGAATGAGAAGAGAGACGATGAATTCTTTAGGATATTAAGGTTAAAGTAAAAAGTTAAAATTTAAAAGGTCATTTTGTCTTTATAAATCTTTTGGGAAGGTGCAGGGAGTATCAATGGTGATGGAGGGAGCAACCTTCTGGGATGCAAGTTGCAAAAAAGTGGTTGCAAACAGTCATAAAGTGCTACTGTCGTGAGGTGTAGCGCGTAAACATGGTAAGCAAAAAGTAGCTCTGGCCAACCCAACACACCATCTTCCCCTTCATCAATCAATGGCGCGACTTCCCTCATCTTTTTCTCATTCAATTTCACATCATTAGGCACCTCAAATAATTCTCGTTCCTCGCCGGCGACTCCTCGCCGGTGACGCTAGGGCGATCAAGGACATCCTCAGCACCGTTTTCAAAAAATAATAAGAAAATCTAAATTTTTACTTTTTATTAAAATAATATTATCTAGAAATTTATATCTACAGAAGACTTTTTAATAAATGATTTATAGTTTCTTGTTTTTTATTGTAAAATCTTATTCCCATAAAGAAACATATAATTATTATTGATAGAGAAAAAATTGTATAATGTAGTTTCTTGAACAAGAAACGTTGCATGTATTGTTTTTTTTTAAAAAAAATCTCAAAACAATACATTGTTGGTAAAATATTTCATAATAGAAAATGTAGCTACTATATACGAATAATTGTTTTTAGGAAAAAAAAATGTAACTATTTTATATGAATAATTGCTTTTAAGAAAATTTGTAGATATTATAAATAGTTTTTAAATAATGTACAACAAAACTCTAGTAAATATATTTTTTTTGCAAAAAATATTTGTATAAACATGCAACATTTTTACGGAAATTTTTTTCAGGAAAATTTGTAGGTAAGAAGGATTTTTGCAGTAGTGATATAGGAAAATATAATTTTTATCATTTATTAATATTATCTAAAAGTTTATATCTACAAAAGATTTTATAATAAATGATTTATAATACCTAGTTTTTTTTACCTCAAAATTTAATTCCCATAACTAAAAATATAATTACCATTTATGCATTAAAATATGGAAATATTAAGAACGATTTCTTGCAAATAGTTTTGCACAAGAAATTTTGTACGTATGTTTTTAAAAATAGTTGCAAACATAAAACAGTTATAACTTGGCCAAAGGATAAGATATTGAATTATTGTTATTATTAGGTTTAATCATTCACTAAGTCCCTATTTTCGCATGGAATCTCAATTTCGTCCCTTTCTTTCTGAAAATCTCAATTGGGTCCCAATTTTATGAAAATTGCAACAAATCGATCATTTCCGTTAATTTGGCTGGACGGCGTTAAAAAAATTGATGAGTGAATTCTGAGATGACGAACGAGCGCTCGTCCAGCAGCGAACGAGCGCTCGTCCAGCAGCGAACGAGCGCTCGTCCAGCAGCGAACGAGCGCTCGACCACCGAACGAACGGTCGTCCAGTGTGGAACGAACGGTTGTCCAGCAGTAAGAGGTCGACGAGCGTCCGTTCTCTGGTGGACAACCGTTCGTTCCACACTGGACGACCGTTCGTTCGGTGGTCGAGCGCTCGTTCGCTGCTGGACGAGCGCTCGTTCGCTGCTGGACGAGCGCTCGTTCGTCATCTCAGAATTCACTCATCAATTTTTTTAACGCCGTTTGACACTATTTAACGGAAAGGATCGATTTGTTGCAATTTTCATAAAATTGGGACCCAATTGAGATTTTCAGAAAGAAAGGGACGAAATTGAGATTCCATGCGAAAATAGGGACTTAGTGAATGATTAAACCTTATTATTACGACAAATTAACATATATAAAAGTTGTTATATTTATTGATATTATATTAATATTAATACACTAGTACAAAATGTGTTTTTAAACTCGCACATTAGACTTATGTTTACATCAAACCGCTGCCTATTCAGACGTGATGGCAGTTTCGTAATTAAAGAGACCTTATAGGTCTCGGTTCAAAAAAGACCGGTGCAGAACAGCTCTATTACCTCGGTTTCAGAGGTAACCGGTGCCTAAACATGGTCAGAAAAAATAATACTGCTTCGGTTGCACGTAGAACCGAAGCATAAAAATCTGCAACTCGTCAAATCAGTCAAATCAATATCAATAGGTACCGGTTAAATTAAAGAACCGAGGCCGTATAGGCCCAGATCCTCTGCGGTATTACCAAGTGGCCTAGACCTAATTAGGGGTGAAACTTCTTTCCCTTAACGCGCACCACACCAGATCCCTTTCTTTCCCTCACACCGCACCAGATCCCTTTACCAAGTGGCCTCAGATCCTCCTCTTTCTCTTCAACGCGCCCCAGCAGCCACACTTCTTCCCTTTCTCTTCTTCCCTTGAACGTGGACGAGCAGAGTGTTGTGATGGAGGTGAGTGGCCAGCGAAGATGTGGAGAGACGCGGCGAGGTGCGACAAGGCGCGACTGATAGCGGCGAAGCGAGGCGCGGCGAGGCGCGACGATGCGAGGCGCGGCTAGGTGAGGCGCGGCGAGGTGAGTCGCGGCGAGGCGCGACGATGCGAGGCGCGGCGATTCAAGGCGCGGCGATTCGAGGCGCGGCGATTCCAGGCGCGGCGATTCCACGTGCGGCGATTCCAGGCGCTGCGATTCGAGGTGCGACGAGGAAGGCGGTGGCGCGTTGCGAGGAAGGCGGCAGCGGAGTGAATCGATTTGGCATTTTAGGGTTTCTGAAATTTCATTTTCAGATTTGGGATTTTGTTCTTGTGTTTGCAATTTAGGGTTTCTGAAATTTCATTTTCAGATTTGGGATTTTGTTGTTGTTTTTGCAATTTAGGGTTTCAGTTATTCATCTTTTTGGGGTTCCATTGTATTATCTGAGTTTGTTGAGTTTCTGAAACAGTGTGGTGGTTATCTTTCTCTGATTATTCATTTTCTTATCTGAGTTCTTGGTCATTTTTAACGTTTTTCAGTTCATTTTTCAGTTCGGGGTTTGAAATTAAAATTTGAAATTGAAATCTGAAATTGAAATCAGAAACGAAACAAGCTAAAAAAAAATATCCTACTACCTCGGTTTAGGTTCTAACCGAGGCCGTAGAGACAAACAAAATGACACGATTCAGAACCGAGGCAAAATGGCTATCACTTTTTGCCTCGTCTGAATATGCCTCGGTTCAAAAACCGAAGTCTATCAGTGAAATTAACTGGTGCCGTATCCTCTTTCTGCACTAGTGATAGTTTTTACGATAAATCTTATACATTTTAGAAATAGTATAAATACATATAGTATTTCACTAAAAAATATATTCCCTCATACTTTCTCTTTTATTTATACAAATTTAAACTCTTTTATTCACTTTTGTTAGAGAACCATTTGTAGGTGAATTTTCTCTTGTTTTTCAAACTAAGGAGTTTATCAGGATTCTCGAGTCCACTTAGATCTTGCCACTTGTCCAAGGTTCACCCTTTAATCCCAACCTCAAGCTCTTATTGGAGATGAAACATCGTTCCCCTTAGACATCAATTGGAGGGTTTATGTTCCTACCATACCCAAAAATCTCACATCATTTAGGAGTCGATATCTAAGGTAGTTCAAATACTTCTTACAATCTTTGAGACATTTTTAAGAACAAAATAATGATGAAACACAAAATCCAAAATGAACAATACCTTAAATGAGGAGTGATTGACTCTAACAATCTCACTCGAGAGACTTGGATTGAAAAATTAAGTATTTTAAAGAATATTTTATAGAGATAAATTCGTCATGGAGATACATGAAGTCGTGTAGAGACTACACGATTTTCCTATTAAATTTGCTTATTCTTATAAAAAGACCAGAGCCTATATGATGAATATTCATACGTGCACCATTACCCAATTTTTCAACGTTATTGTCATAGAAAGATTATTTAATGTAGTTATTCACATCATTTGTAATATGGTAAGTGACTCCTGTTGGGAGGAAATTTTAGAGGCTTGAAGGAAGTGTTTAAAAATTGGGAGAGGTTGGAAGATTTTGAGAGAAGGAAAAACTTGTTATATTGAATGCTTATAATCTTTTTGGCTTGATCCCAAATTATACAATCACACCCTATTTATACTAGCGACACCTCCTCAACCAATGGTTAGGACCTTGCCACCACAATATTAATCTAAGAGTCATTATTCATTCTCTAGAGATTTCTAAAACCTTCATATAATTCTAAACTTATCTAGAGACATCTTATGGATAAACATCCCTAGATATTTTTGTACATCATTCTAGATAGGATTTTCTATAATTTTATTTGGGCCTTTTATAATCTTGGGCCTTTTTCTTATAGGCCCAAAATACAAAATTAATTTACATTTCAACACCCCCTCTTAAACTTGATTTTGTATTCCAAGAAAACTTCTCAACTTCATAAAGACTTCTTTCTTTAATGGTTTGGTGAAGATATCTGCTACCTGATCATGCGTCTTCACATATTCCATTTGCACATACTTGGTGCTGGTGCATTCTCTAATGCAATGGTAACGGGTGTGGATGTGCTTACTTCGATCATGGTAGATTATTTTTTTTGCTAATGCTATTGTCGACTTGTTGTCTACGAAAATCTTTGTTGGCTTCACTTGTGGCAAGCTTAATTCCTTCAATAAGTTTCTGATAACGGTTGAAAATACCGTTATCTGTGATGTAATTTTGATACTAAATGCACTCTTTTCTACTTAGAAACTTGCTTGAAATCATGATTTTTTGTTAAGTTGTGTGAATAAGAGAGTTGAGGTTGAACTTAATGGTTTTATGACTAATTTCCCTTGTTCTGGCAGGAAATGAGATAATATGGAAAACAGAGATGAAGTGCCAAGGAGATGGAGCTCAAAAAGGCTTGGAAAAGCAATAGAAGAGAGGAATGCTCGAAGCTTGGGCACCCTTTTTGGAGGCTTAAGCGCAGAAGAGTGTCGCTCACCGCCTGGGTGCCTCTTTTGGGCGCTTAAGCATTAGAAGCACGAAGCTTGGGCACCCCTTTTTTAGGCTTAAGCGCTAGGAACCACCGTTGACCGCCCGGGCACCGTAAGTGGGGCGCTTAAGCGCCAGCGACACGGGCTGAGCCTTGTTTCTGTTCTGTTTTTGCTCTATTTAAAGGACCCAGACGTCCTAGGTTTGATCATCTTTGGCAGAGGGAGCGCAGTAGCACACTCTTTCACCCTCTAGAAGCGGATTTGGATGCGAGAGCTTCCATCTTCTACTTTTAGGGTTTTTCTATCTCATTCTTCTCCATTTTTCATCTAGTTTCACCATGTCTATGGTGAACTAAACTCTATTATTTGTTGTTCGGGGATTATGTAAGCCTATGAACTCTCATGTATTTGAATTGATTCTTGATAATATATGCCTTTTTATTAATTGCTAGAGTAATTCATCTGTTACAACGCTTGCTTTGTTTAACTCATTCAATAGCATGATTTAGGATTTTTATATTTTTCTTTATTTTGTTTTATTGCTTACGTACTTGGTTTAATGAACAAAAACTTGTTAACATTCCGGCAAGTGTACCGAATCGTATCAAGTAATAATAAATGGTAAGACCAAGTGTCGTTTCCCAAGAGAGTCACGACACTAAACAATTATGTAATCGCTTAACCAATTAAGACTTAAGAACAATTTTTGGGGTTTTTGAATGCAAATGCAATAAAAATAAACATGCATGCAAATTTGATCAATTGAGGCTAAACACAAGGGTGAATGGATGATATTGAAAATATGAGATGAATATTTTGTTGGGGTTTAGATTTCACCTAATCACTCTCATGCATATAAGAATTCATCTTCTTCATTAATGTTAATATCACTTTCTAATTTACCTTAAACTCGATGTCTCGGTGAAGAAAGCCTACTCTTAATTACTAGATCACAATGTCTTGTATCCCCAACAATTAATTATGCATTACATTCACACAAAAGCTTAAAGGCAATCAACCCTCTATCCCTATGTCTAGGTAATATTGCTTTTGGGAGAATTTCCCCAGTTCTAGATTTTCCCACATGTGTCCATATCGACAAAATCAATAATCATGCAATTGAATGAATTAAACAAAGCATGCATAGAGCATAGTCAAAATTACAAGTAAAGATTGGGGAAAATTGAACAAATCCAAGTGTGTTTGCAGTTTCAGTTTGGTGGAAATCCAAAATTAATGTGTTTGCTGCTGAAAATAAGGTGCTGGAACAACAATGTTAAAGTGCTCTTGGAGTCCAAGCTTGTGGCCACTTTAACAAGTCTTCCACTCCCTAATATGCTACCCCTTTGGAGAAGCAATCTGGACTTTTAGAACCTTCACCACAGCATCACAACACCACTCATACACTAAACCAGTTGTCAATACCCAATTTCGTCCGGATTATTTTTTATAGTTTTATTTAACATTTGGTTGTCACATATTTAACCTGTTTATTATTCATTTACACAAATAGGGATGTCGAAAAGGATTAAACCTTGTTTTTATTACCCTTTTTCTTTATTGTTTATTTTGTTTTTATTCTATCTCTTTTTATTTATTTTACTTTTTTTTTCCTTTTATTTATTTATTTTTATTTTTATTTTATTTTTTTTTATTCTTCGTTTTAATTTTAATTCTTATTTTTTTATTTTTATTTCTTATTTTTTTTTATTTATTTTAATTTTAATTAAATTTTTATCTTTTTATTTTGGTTTTAAAATTAAATTAAATTAAAAGAAATAAAAAAAATGAATCAAAAAGTGAGAAAAGGACAAATTGGCAAAAAGGAGGGGACATAGTGGAGGAAAACGGTTTTCTGCTACGAGGAGCCAAATTGGTTTTGGACAGGCAAGGACAAGACAAGTTTTGGGGAGAGCAGAGGCGCGATTTGGTTAGGCAGGAGGCACAGCAGAGGGAAAGTCTTATTATTGAGAAAAGAAAAGGAGGATTTCACACACTGTCTCTCGGACCTTCACCATTGGCACCTACAAAGAAGAACAAGAGACATTATTCACAAAAAAAAGAGAGGGGAGAAGTCAGCTACTCAGGGGAGAGACTCATCGGAGACACAAGGTTGGCAATAGCAAACGACTCATTGGAGACACAAGGTTGGCAATAGCAAACGAAGCTTCAAAAGGTAAGTAATACCTTGCACTCCATTTTTTACTGAGTTTTGAACATGTCTCTGTTACGTTGTTGCTAAGTTTGCATATGTTTAGTTGAATACATTCATAGTGTTGTGGATATTTGTAAATACCCTTATACACATCAACATCCATCTCTTCATCCTTACGCCTCACGGCCAGTACCTTTCTTCTTCACTTTCATTTCCAATCATCAACACCTCACGGCCAACACCCAGGATCTTCATCCTTATTACCTCACGATCACCATCTTCATCCTTATACCAGATACACGACCATGCCCATCATCTTCAACGCCATCCATCATTCATCTCCAACACCTTATACTATCCAACACCACCTCTAGCGTCATCACGTTCATCTCCAACACCATCTCCATCATCATCATCTTCTTCTTTCATATACCTCACATCCATCATCTATCCTACACTTCTCAAATCACTCTCCAACCCCTCTGCTCCTCTCACCCGTAACCATCCCAACCGCTTGTTTCTTCTTCACAGCTCACTCACTACTTCCATCATATTTCCCGTCATCATCCTGCTTCCATCATTCATCGGACACTGAACCTTATACACGGCCAACATCAATCTTCAATCAATACCCCCCTCACACGCAAAACTCTCAATTCCTTCAGCACACTCAAAGCCAGAGAACCCACCATTTTCCTATCTTTCATTCACTCTCACGCTCTTCTCTATTCACTCAACAAAATCACACCCTCCAAAACCAATTCCCCCCATCACGCGCATCACAGAAAACCATCTTCTTCCTCTGCCTTCATCTCCGATTCCTTCGAGTCATCAACACCCATCATCATTATCCTCTCCGCCCTCAACATTCACCTCCGCCCACCGCGAACCACACCAAACCTGCAAGAAATCTAAGAAACAACCCCACCCATCCCCAAATCACTATCAATAGCCGCCGCCACCACCATCGTCGTCGGTGACTCCTTCAGTTCGAAGCGGCGGCGCCTGGAGCCAATCGCGGAAAAGAAGCCTCCGCTAGATGACTCGCGGTGGCTGTTCCAGCGGCTGTAGATCGACGAGGATGAGATCGAGCTCCTTCAAGGGTTCCTGGACTACACCTCTCAGAGAGGATCCTCTCACCACTTTCAACATCCATCACGCGAGAACGAGAGAGGAAGAGTTGGAGCGGCGGCCGGCGAGGGTCTCGACGGTGAGCGGAGGCGCTTGCGACGTCTTGGGCCGCTACTCGCGGTGGCCGGCTTTTGCTGGAGGTCAGGCGTGGTGGCTGCTCTGGCCGAGATGGACAGCGGGGAACCTCGGGTCTCTGGGGAGTGTTTGATCTGAGTATGGTGAGGAATGAGGGAAGATGCTGAACCCCTAGGGGATTCTAGGTTAGAAACCACCCGGGTGGGCCAAGCCCAAAAATAAATGCACGGCCAGGAACCTTCATCCTTTTTTGAACGTCCTTTCGTAATCTCTGCCCAACGAGCGCTCGTCAACCAGCCTTTTACGAACGTACGTTCGTCATCTCTTCCATACGAACGCTCGTCCTTCAGCCTCTTACGAACGTACGTTCGTCATCTCTCCCCAACGAACGCTCGTCCTCCAGCCTTTTACGAACGTACGTTCGTCATCTCTCCCCAATGAACGCTCGTCCTTCAGCCTTTTTCGAACGTCAGTTTGTAATCTCTCCCACGAGCGATCGAACGTACGTTCGTCATCTCTCCCCAACGAACGCTCGTCTTTCGGCCCCCTTCCACCACGTCCGTTCGTCATCTCTCCAATGAGCGCTCGTCATCCGGCCTCTTTCCCAACGTCCGTTCGTCACCTCCCAACGAACGCTCGTTATGCTGAACCCTTTCCCAACGTCCGTTCGGCCACTTCCACGGACTGCACAGTAGCTTGCGACGGACCGTTCCGCACCCCTTTCTCATTATTTGCTTTATTTTTTTATTTACTTTATTTTATTTATTTTTATTTTTTTATTTTTATTTTATCTTTTATTTATTTATTTTATTTTATTTTATTTTATCTATTTATTCTAGATATCTACTTATCCTAAAATATATATTTAATAATACAATATTTATATCTTAAATAAATTTCTTTTTTACGAAAATATACGTTGTAAAGGATTCTAGCGCATGTGTGATCGCACGCATCGTCCTTGTGCTGTGAACCTTTTCTCTTAGAAAAATAAAAAAAAAATACATTTTAAAGGTCAGGCACACGTGTGATCGCCCGCATCGTCCTTGTGCTAAAACCTTTTCTTCCTTTTTTATAAAAATACCAAAAATATATTTTAAGGGTTCTAGCACATGTGTGATCGCACACATCGTCCTTGTACTAGAAAACCCCTTCTTTCCAAAAAAATAAAAATTAAAATATATGTTTTAAAGGATTCTAGCGCATGTGTGATCGCACGCATCGTCCTTGTGTTAGAAGACCCTTTTCTTTTTCTTACATAAAAATTACAAAAATACCAAAATACCCTTTTTCAAACAAACAACCGACCTTTGCTAGAACTACGTGATCCTTGATTCTCCATCAAAAGTGGAGATACATAGGAGCAAGGCTAGTACTTGTCAGGTTCACTTCCCAAAAATCCAAAATCATTTCCAAACAAAATTCTCAAACAATTTCCTAAACAAAATTTTCAAACAAATTTTCAAAAAAGAACTACGTAACCCTGATTTCTCATTTTGAATGAGAATACGTAGGACCAAGGTCAATCCTTGTCGGGCCCAAAAAACTAAAAAATATGTTTCGTTTATTTAGAATTTTATTTTAGGGGATAGTTAAACATTTTGAAAACCACATCATATTCGTGCATTTAGTTAAAGGTACTGTCTTAGGGCAGGCATTGTGGGGTGCTAACACTTTCCCCACGCGTAACCGACTCCCGAACCCAATCTTTGGTTTTCGTGGACCGTGCTTTATCGTTTTGTGGTTTTTCCGTAGTTTTCCAGAATAAACTATGGTGGCGACTCCAAAATCTCTTTTCAAAACCCGTTTTTTTTGGATCGTCGTCCCGTCGCGATTCCGGTTGCGACAGATGGCGACTCCACTAGGGAGTGCTAGAGAGTCGAGCCATTTAATTAGATGCGCGAATTCGATGTGGTTTTGCTTTGTGTTTTTCTTTCCCTTTTCTCTATCTATGCTCGATATTTGGAATAACTGCAATAACTGTTGAATATTGAACCCTAGGGTAGAAACCATGTTTATATCTGCCTGGGAATTTTTCTGGTTGTTTTGCAGGTGAGGGTTTGGGTATGCATTGCATTCTCCCTTCACACACGCACTTTCGGCATATCATGAGTAGGGCCCTATACCCGGGTCTGAGCGTAACTTAGAATTAGAGGAGTTGTGTAGCGGTGTCACTCTGGGATGTACTTCCTGTTTGGCTATCGTGAGAACTCCAGCTAGAGTCTGTTCTCTTCATATGTGTTTCCACACCTAGTTGATTACTCGACTGTTGTGGAGATGCTATGAAGGGGGCCATAGCTCTAGTAACCATTGATCTTTAGGTTCAGGTAACCATCCTTGTGAGATTCCATATACTTAACCTTAGATCTTAAGTGTTCGACCTTCATTAGGGCACAAAGGGAGATGTGTGCAGTCTTATAACCCTCATTTTTGCATAATAAAATCAAGCACCTTGTACATATCTTTATACCTTTTTTTTTATACACCTTTTTCTTTTATTTCTTTCTTTTTCTCATGCATTTTTATGGTCTTGTCACTGGTTCTAGTCAGAAAATTATAAATTTGTGATTGAGTCCTTAAGGTAAAGATGGAAATTAACATGGATTTTGAGTCGAGGGGTATTCGAGTTCATACATTCTGATGAAAAGACACACATCAAGCAAAGGAAGATAATATTGGTGGCTCGAGGAATCTGGTGAGGAAAAGATAACCTTAAAAGATGCATTCAAGAATGGGTATAAGAATTTGTTGAGCTTGTCAGAGGGAAAGAGTTTGGACAAATCGTAGATACACCTGCTGAGGGCAAAACTCTATGCAACTACCTTGGGTAGTTTACCCTTGTCTTGTAGCTAATCAAACTAATGAAAGTGCACCTTGTGAAGTTGGAAAGTGAATTCATACTTAAGGGTAAAGTGAACGACTTTCCTCAAGGATACCTAGAGTGGTACTTGCATCGTTTGGATGAGGAGGAAAAATGGGAAACAATTACGAATGTATTGACTTTTATCCTCTATGATGTCATGCTCTTCCCTAATATCAGAGATTTTGTTGACTGTGCTGCTATGAACGTTTTCGTGGGATACAAAGTTCGCTATGACTAGCTGAAGTTTGTGGGACCCTTAGGCAGTGTTATGAGCTAAAGGGTAGGAAGATGTTTTCCTTACCTGTGGTGCATGCATGATTCATCTCTCGCATGAGTGAGGGAGCCTTGAAGTTCATATGTCCGTTGGGTGAGCTACTGCAATGTAAGCCGAAGATGAAAAGGGCAAATGAATGAGCGCAACTCTGTGTAGGTTCAAAAGTGGAAAATTTAAATGGCGTGTTTTCTTAGCAACAAAGATCGTGTATCATACACCATTGCGAGAGTTATCTTGATGTCCCCCTCATGGGTATCCGATGTTGTTTTAATTACAATCCTATGTGTCAGCACAAAAACAATTATGGGTATCCTGTGAGAGGATCGCCAACGCCTGCATCTCTTGCCACATGGCAGATCTTAAGAGGAAGGAACCTTTGTTGAATTGCTTCATCAAGTTAGGAACGCTTGGGGCAATGTTGTTCGCTTCGAAGAAAGGCCCCAAGATCATGGAGTTTTGATGAAAGGTTCCCTTAGCCAATGGATCACAGAGAGGGTTAAGACAGTCAAGTTGTCATTCAATGTAATTTCTCCAGACCCAAATTGTGAAGAGCAATTTCACACTACTAAGCAACGTGTGAAAGCAGTAGTGGGAAAACTGATTAAGGAATGTTGACATCGAGCTAAAAAGGAGACATAAAGAATTGATAATTCAAATGAAGAGGCATATTGTTGAGCAAGGACAAGTTACAAAGAATTGGAAGAGAAGTCTCTCACAGCTAGCTTCCCTTGCCAATGAAGCCATTGAAAACGTCCCTAAGTTCTTAGCTGATGCTGAGTCTGTAATGTCAATCATCAACCCGCCTAAGGGGATTGAAACATTCCTCAATTGCTGCAAGAAACTGATAAGAGAAATGAAGAATGTGATGGTTAAAGCCTGAGATGGTTGACCAAGACTTCCTGTGTCTCACGTTTTGGGAACTTCTGAATGATGAACCGCCTTATGGACTCCGTTTCGTGTTAATTTCCAAATTATACCAAGGCAAAATTTTCACAGCTTTATAATTTATGACTAGAGAATTTGAACTACGTTGTCTTTTGTTTTTCTTTTCTTTTTTTATTTTCTTAAATTTGTTTCACAAAAAAAAAAGAAAAAAAAACTAAAATACAGTTAAACATCCAAGGTACCCTAAAGGACTCGAACCAGTTAACAAATCTTGGAGAACCAAGGGAAAGTTCAAGAAGGGATGAAAATTGATATCAACCAATTGAATGAGCAAATGAGTTGAATTCTAGAGCTTCTGAATGCCTTGCAAAGCCGTGTAGATTCGCGCGCAACAAAGAGTTCCAGGAGCACAAACTTTCCCTCCTTATGGTCTTCCCTAGAATTACACTACATCCTTGGAAGTGGACTCGAGACAATTTCACACTCAAAAGGCATAAAATAACGCAGTTGAAGGAAGAAACAAGCTTAGGGCAACCACTTTCATGGTCCCTAAAAAAATGATTCAGCCCAGTGTAGTAAGCAAGACAATGACAAAGCAACCCGAGTTGAAATCTTCTCCTCATGTCGTTACGCCAATGGATGTTGAGGCTGACAGACGTAAATTGGAAATGCTAGAAAAGGGCGAGAGTCATAGAAGTTGGAGGAAGCCTTAAGTTTGAAAATGTTGTAGGGCTATGCTTAGTCCCAGATATGGTGATACCTCCCAAAGTGTAGATGAAAAAGAGAGACCATTTGTCTTAAGACCCATCTCATGACATATGGGAAGAAAATGGTTGTTCACGCATGTGATGAAAAGTTGCTAATTCATTTTTCCCAAGATAGTTTAGTTGGCATGGCACTAAACTGGGGCACTCATCTTGAATCTTCGTGCATCCGGTTTTGGGAGGATCTGGTGGATGCTTTCTTGAGGCAGTACAAGTACAATCTGGATGTAGCACCTGATAGATTGCAATTGTAGAGCGTGATGAGGGAGTTCAAATCGTTCAAAGAGTACGCCCAAGGGTGGAAAGAGATTGCTGCTCAAGTAGGGTATCCTATGAGTGACACAGAAATGGTTGTCATGATCTTAAAAACTTTACAATCGCCCTTCTATGAGCATATGATGAGCAATATTTCCTCAAACTTTGCAGACTTGAGGATACTTGGAGAAAGAATTGACATTAATGTGAGGAAAAATCCGACACGATACTACCATGATGGCAAATGTTAACAAGTTCGGTCTAAGCTTTGGATAAGGAGAGAAGAAAGAGCTCAATCACATCCCACTGCTCAAATACCGTTGGCCTACCCTTTGAAACTGCTCTAAGACAAAAAATGGACTCGACCCAAACTCAACTTCCCACCAAGCTGTCAGGCAGAAAAAATGTTGATCAAGACGAAAGGCATATGAGTTTCACTCCTAATCTTCTGACTTATGCAACATTTCTTCCAAGTCTCTTGCATAAAAAGGCTTGGTCTCTACTTGTTACATGAAGCCTTTAAAGCCTCAATACCTCAAGACTCGTGATGCATCATATACAAAAGGTGATTACCATGGAGTGGCTATCGGTCATTCCACCAAAAGTGCTGTTGGTTCAAGCCCAAAGGCAAACTTTGATTCATTCAAGATGGTTAAAGTGTGAAGGAAGTCAACCCAACATTGAGGCACGACTTGAGAATGTCTCCACAGATGCCATGAAGAAATGAAGTGGGCTTTAAGACCACATAAGAAAGCATAAGTCATTGTACAAATGAATTTGATGTTGTGAAGTGTCTGGCTACTGGGAAGTATGGTCATCGGTATCACGCCTTCATCCAGGACTTTGAGTGCGAGCATTCACTACAGGGTTTCTCCAAGCAGTGCTGGAAATCGAGTCCTGAAAGGGTATTACGGAAAAAGGAAAACGAGATTGAAAAACAAAAAAAAAATGAAAGAAATTTTGAGTCACTTGTCTTTCTTGCCAATCGTCAAACTCTTGTTGTTCGAAAATAGAAAAAAGGAAAAATAATGAATAATCAAAAGGAAAATTGGGATGTCAAGTTTTTCTGAGGTCAAGTGTTTAAGCAAAACTAACAATTTGACGTTTCCTTTCTAGATGTTTGTGCGCATGTTGCTTGAAAACCTCCACCCTTCACCTTTCCAGAATAAAGGATTTTCCCTAAACACTACCCTCATTAACAAAAACCTTTACATTGGGGCAGATTGGCCTGGCCAAAATTTTCCTCGCTTGCTGCTAGTTGGATGATCCCTGAATCCATTGAGACAAACGGAAGAACTTTCAAAAAGAGAATAAGCCCATTAGATTGAAAACCCGAAAGGGCAGTCTAGAAAGGAAAAGAAAGAAAGAAAAAACTCATGTTAAGGTCATCTAGTCGTAGAATTAATCTTTTGAAAATAAAGCAATCAGAATTTGAAATGATGTGTGGCCTTCTTTCTTTATCCAAAAAGCAAAAACTATAACCATTGTTACCCCGTTTGAGCCAAAAATAATTTTTTTTTCAAAATTATTCCCAAGCAAAGGTTATCATCAGTAGGGAGTCAACTCAGTGTACAAATAAAGAGCACTCAGTAATCAAAGGAAGAGAATCCTTCAAAAGGGTAAACAAAAAAAAAACAACAATAAAAAAGAAAAATCACAAAGTGGTGATAAACAAAAGAATGAAAAACGAAGTTCAAGAAAAAAAAAAAGCAAAGTGATCAAAAAGTCAAATAGTTGATGCGATGCCTAGATGATAACCCTTGTTTCAAAAAAAATAACCGACAAGCATTCATTTGGGCCTTTAACCTTTTCTTTCGATACCTTTTAGCCCTAGCCACATTACAAGCCTAATAAAGTCCACACAGATTGAATAATGTTTGCTCAAATTTTCATAAAGCTTAATTTTGCGATAAGACGAAATGACTTGCAATGTGTCCAAAAAGAAAACAAAAAAAAAAAGAAACAAAAAAAAAACAAAAAAAATTTGAAAATGAATGAAAAAAAAAAGAAAAAGTAATGTCTCAGGAAGAAGGGATCTCTTTGCCAACTAGGCAAAAGCATGCAAAAGAAAATCAGACCAATTGGGGTCATCCTTTTAACCGATCCTTTCATGCCCACCGCCTCTTCCAAACAGAACCCCATGCCAAACACAAAAAAACAACAACAACAAAAACTGGGGCAGTTTGGTAGATCTCACCACGCGTCTTTTCCTCGAAATTCATCAACCCATAATCTCAAGACTGGGGCAGCTTTGCGGATCTTACTTGAATTTTCCACCCAAATTATCATGGATTCATCACCATACTGATTACACCAAACCGGGGCAACTTTTAAGTACCTCGTGTTTTGCTTTGGCACTCATCTCCTTTAAGGAGCATATGAGTTGACATGCCCGCATGGCTATCCCATTCTCTTCCAAACCATTCTAAACAGCTCTCATTCTTCACTTGCCAATAAATTCAAGCATGTGTGCACTGAAGTCTCGAAAGAAAAAGTCAAAATGTAATAATCTCAAAGTTAGATCTCGAATGTATGACATTTCTCACTTTCACGAAACTTTGAAAATGATGACCAGTTTGGTGATTGCAAGTAAGACAATTGATGAAAGCGAAAAAAAAAACCAAAGCAAATGTTTTCATATGTGCATAACATAAGTTGTCATCAATCCATCAAGAAGAAAATTATTTCTGATCGAAACCCTCTTCATTCATATGAATGGTTATCGAATCCTTCTTCAAAAAAAAACACAAAAAAGAATAACATTTAGATTTTCTCTTTCAAGCCATACTATTTCATGTCGATCAAGCTTTTTCTCTCATTATAAGGTCTTGACATCATGATCCTGCATCAAGATTTTAGTACTTTGTAATGAAAGGTTTCAACACCTTGATATCTTTTCAAAAATTAAATTTCTGTCAAAATTACAAAAACCATTTCACAAAACTACAAGTTTAGAGAATTTCCAAATCCTAAAGCCCAGTCTCTATATTGGCCCCTAAGCCCAGTTTCCACACTGGCCCAAAAGCCCAATTTTCACATTGGCCCCAAAGCCCAGCTTGCCTGGCCCCAAAGCCCAGTTTTCACACTGGCCCCAAAGTCCAGTTTCTACACTGACCCCCCAAGCCCAGTTTCCACACTGGCCCAAAAGCCCAATTTTCACATTGGCCCCAAAGCCCAGTTTCTACACTGGCCACAAAGCTCAGTTTCCACACTGGCCCTCAAGCCCAGTTTCCACACTGGCCCCCAAGTCCAGTTCAACACTGGCCCCTAAAGCCCAGTTTCCACACTGGCCCACAAAGCCCAGTTTCCACACTGGCCCCCAAAGCCCAATTTCCATACCGGCCCACAAAGCCCAGCTTGCCTGGCCCCAAAACCTAGTTTCGCCTAGCACCCTAAACCTAGTTTTGTATGGCACCCTAACCTCAAGTTTTTCTTTTTGCATTTCGGCCCTCTGTAAGACGATGGTCGAACCCAATGATCACTCTCATTTCATTCATCCACAGGGTTTGTACACCCTCCACGAGGTTAGTACACCTCACATCATTCATCCACAGGGTTTGTACACCCTCCACGAGGTTAGTACACCTCATTTCATTCATCCATAGGGTTTGTACACCCTCCACGAGGTTAGTACACCTCACATCATTCATCCATAGGGTTTGTACACCTTCCACGAGGTTAGTACACCTCACATCATTCATCCATAGGGTTTGTACACCCTCCACGAGGTTAATACACCTCACATCATTCATCCACAGGGTTTGTACACCCTCCACGAGGCTAGTACACCTCACATCATTCATCCATAGGGTTTGTACACCCTCCATGAGGTTAGTACACCTCATTTCATTCATCCATAGGGTTTGTACACCCTCCACGAGGTTAGTACACCTCACATCATTCATCCATAGGGTTTGTACACCCTCCACGAGGTTAGTACACCTCACATCATTCATCCACAGGGTTTGTACACCCTCCACGAGGTTAGTACACCTCATTTCATTCATCCATAGGGTTTGTACACCCTCCACGAGGTTAGTACACCTCACATGATTCATCCATAGGGTTTGTACACCGTCCACGAGGTTAGTACACCTCACATCATTCATCCATAGGGTTTGTACACCCTCCACGAGGTTAGTACACCTCACATCATTCATCCACAGGGTTTGTACACCCTCCACGAGGTTAGTACACCTCACATCATTCATTCATAGGGTTTGTACACCCTCCACGAGGTTAGTACACCTCACATCATTCATCCACAGGGTTTGTACACCCTCCACGAGGTTAGTACACCTCATATCATTCATCCACGAGGTTTGTACACCTCGTTCCCCTCAAGCACGGTTTTGGTTCAGCGTTTCAAGCCCAGTCTTGTCTGGCGCCTCTAGTTTTTCTGTGATTTTGGGCCCTCTGCTTGGCAATGGTCGTTTATGTTGCAATCTCATCAATTTGTTTAACTTATGTTTCGTATTCAGTTTACTTCATTTTTTTTCCTTAGAAATCCAGACGAAATTAGTATTTCTATCTTTACTTATCTTTTACTAAATAATATGAAGACATCACATTGTGATATTATCTAGTAAAATCTAAGCAAAGAGGGGCAGCTGTCAATACCCAATTTCGTCCGGATTATTTTTTATAGTTTTATTTAACATTTGGTTGTCACATATTTAACCTGTTTATTATTCATTTACACAAATAGGGATGTCGAAAAGGATTAAACCTTGTTTTTATTACCCTTTTTCTTTATTGTTTATTTTGTTTTTATTCTATCTCTTTTTATTTATTTTACTTTTTTTTTCCTTTTATTTATTTTTTTTTATTTTTTTATTTTTTTATTTTTATTCTTCGTTTTAATTTTAATTCTTATTTTTTTTATTTTTATTTCTTATTTTTTTTTATTTATTTTAATTTTAATTAAATTTTTATCTTTTTATTTTGGTTTTAAAATTAAATTAAATTATAAGAAATAAAAAAAAATGAATCAAAAAGTGAGAAAAGGACAAATTGGCAAAAAGGAGGGGACACAGTGGAGGAAAACGGTTTTCTGCTACGAGGAGCCAAATTGGTTTTGGACAGGCAAGGACAAGACAAGTTTTGGGGAGAGCAGAGGCACGATTTGGTTAGGCAGGAGGCACAGCAGAGGGAAAGTCTTATTATTGAGAAAAGAAAAGGAGGATTTCACACACTGTCTCTCGGACCTTCACCATTGGCACCTACAAAGAAGATCAAGAGACATTCACAAAAAAAAGATAGAGGAGAAGTCAGCTACTCAGGGGAGAGACTCATCGGAGACACAAGGTTGGCAATAGCAAACGACTCATTGGAGACACAAGGTTGGCAATAACAAACGAAGCTTCAAAAGGTAAGTAATACCTTGCACTCCATGTTTTACTGAGTTTTGAACATGTCTCTGTTACGTTGTTGCTAAGTTTGCATATGTTTAGTTGAATACATTCATAGTGTTGTGGATATTTGTAAATACCCTTATACACATCAACATCCATCTCTTCATCCTTACGCCTCACGGCCAGTACCTTTCTTCTTCACTTTCATTTCCAATCATCAACACCTCACGGCCAACACCCAGGATCTTCATCCTTATTACCTCACGATCACCATCTTCATCCTTATACCAGATACACGACCATGCCCATCATCTTCAACGCCATCCATCATTCATCTCCAACACCTTATACTATCCAACACCACCTCTAGCGTCATCACGTTCATCTCCAACACCATCTCCATCATCATCATCTTCTTCTTTCATATACCTCACATCCATCATCTATCCTACACTTCTCAAATCACTCTCCAACCCCTCTGCTCCTCTCACCCGTAACCATCCCAACCGCTTGTTTCTTCTTCACAGCTCACTCACTACTTCCATCATATTTCCCGTCATCATCCTGCTTCCATCATTGACCAGACACTGAACCTTATACACGGCCAACATCAATCTTCAATCAATACCCCCCTCACACGCAAAACTCTCAATTCCTTCAGCACACTCAAAGCCAGAGAACCCACCATTTTCCTATCTTCCATTCACTCTCACGCTCTTCTCTATTCACTCAACAAAATCACACCCTCCAAAACCAATTCCCCCCATCACGCGCATCACAGAAAACCATCTTCTTCCTCTGCCTTCATCTCCGATTCCTTCGAGTCATCAACACCCATCATCATTATCCTCTCCGCCCTCAACATTCACCTCCGCCCACCGCGAACCACACCAAACCTGCAAGAAATCTAAGAAACAACCCCACCCATCCCCAAATCACTATCAATAGCCGCCGCCACCACCATCGTCGTCGGTGACTCCTTCAGTTCGAAGCGGCGGCGCCTGGAGCCAATCGCGGAAAAGAAGCCTCCGCTAGATGACTCGCAGTGGCTGTTCCAGCGGCTGTAGATCGACGAGGATGAGATCGAGCTCCTTCAAGGGTTCCTGGACTACACCTCTCAGAGAGGATCCTCTCACCACTTTCAACATCCATCACGCGAGAACGAGAGAGGAAGTGTTTGATCTGAGTATGGTGAGGAATGAGGGAAGATGCTGAACCCCTAGGGGATTCTAGGTTAGAAACCACCCGGGTGGGCCAAGCCCAAAAATAAACGCACGGCCAGGAACCTTCAGCCTTTTTTGAACGTCCTTTCGTAATCTGTGCCCAACGAGCGCTCGTCAACCAGCCTTTTACGAACGTACGTTCGTCATCTCTTCCATACGAACGCTCGTCCTTCAGCCTCTTACAAACGTAAGTTCGTCATCTCTCCCCAATGAACGCTCGTCCTCCAGCCTTTTACGAACGTACGTTCGTCATCTCTCCCCAATGAACGCTCGTCCTTCAGCCTTTTTCGAACGTCAGTTTGTAATCTCTCCCACGAGCGATCGAACGTACGTTCGTCATCTCTCCCCAACGAACGCTCGTCTTTCGGCCCCCTTCCACCACGTCCGTTCGTCATCTCTCCAATGAGCGCTCGTCATCCGGCCTCTTTCCCAACGTCCGTTCGTCACCTCCCAACGAACGCTCGTTATGTTGAACCCTTTCCCAACGTCCGTTCAGCCACTTCCACAGACTCCACAGTAGCTTGCGACGGACCGTTCGGCACCCCTTTCTCATTATTTGCTTTATTTTTTTATTTACTTTATTTTATTTATTTTTATTTTTATTTTTTTATTTTTTTTATTTTTATTTTATCTTTTATTTATTTATTTTATTTTATTTTATTTTATCTATTTATTCTAGATATCTACTTATCCTAAAATATATATTTAATAATACAATATTTATAGCTTAAATAAATTTTTTTTTTACGAAAATATACGTTGTAAAGGATTCTAGCGCATGTGTGATCGCACGCATCGTCCTTGTGCTAAAACCTTTTCTTCCTTTTTTATAAAAATACCAAAAATATATTTTAAGGGTTCTAGCACATGTGTGATCGCACGCATCGTCCTTGTGCTAGAAAACCCCTTCTTTCCTAAAAAATAAAAATTAAAATATACGTTTTAAAGGATTCTAGCGCATGTGTGATCGCACGCATCGTCCTTGTGTTAGAAGACCCTTTTCTTTTTCTTACATAAAAATTACAAAAATACCAAAATACCCTTTTTCAAACAAACAACCGACCTTTGCTAGAACTACGTGATCCTTGATTCTCCATCAAAAGTGGAGATACGTAGGAGCAAGGCTAGTACTTGTCAGGTTCACTTCCCAAAAATCCAAAATCATTTCCAAACAAAATTCTCAAACAATTTCCTAAACAAAATTTTCAAACAAATTTTCAAAAAAGAACTACGTAACCCTGATTTCTCATTTTGAATGAGAATACGTAGGACCAAGGTCAATCCTTGTCGGACCCAAAAAACTAAAAAATATGTTTCGTTTATTTAGAATTTTATTTTAGGGGATAGTTAAACATTTTGAAAACCACATCATATTCGTGCATTTAGTTAAAGGTACTGTCTTAGGGCAGGCGTTGTGGGGTGCTAACACCTTCCCCACGCGTAACCGACTCCCGAACCCAATCTTTGGTTTTCGTGGACCGTGCTTTATCGTTTTGTGGTTTTTCCGTAGTTTTCCAGAATAAACTATGGTGGCGACTCCAAAATCTCTTTTCAAAACCCATTTTTTTTTGGATCGTCGTCCCGTCACGATTCCGGTTGCGACACCAGTCACAACAAAAACTGAACTGCACCAGAAATTAAATACATACTAGGTTTGGTGGCACAAATTGGAGGTCAAACAAGTTGATTTCAAGTAGTTTTAAGCTTTGAATCAATGGAGGGACACAAAAGGAACCTAGGAGATGCAGTAGATCAAATTAAACAACCAAGAAAAATAAAAAACGAAGAGCAAAATCAAGTGCAGTAAAACTATTTGATAATTTTGCAAACTGTTTGATGAAAGTCCCGAATGAATTTCAGATTTTGTGATTTTTGGATTTTGGGGTCAAAACTAGATTGCTTGGTTTTCTTTTTCTTTTTATGGATGTATTACACTCTTTTAATCATATCATTGCATTTGGAAACTTGAAACCAGCTTTTGCCAATCCAGAAATGAAGATTAAAGTTTGGACAAAATCAAACAGCACATGATTATCAAACTACACTAGAAAATGAGCTGGAAAATGGTGCTTTCAAACCAAAAATTGAATGGCAGTGTTTTAAAAGCTCAATTGATGTTTCAAGAAACTTTATATCATCAAATTGAAGATGTTTAAACACTGAAACAACCAAGGAACACACTGCAACAAAATTTCACTAGTGCACTTCCAAATTTAGGCAAAATGGATGGTCTAGGAAGTGATTTTGCATATGAACTGAAAAATGACCAAATGAACAGTGCATACAGGTTACAAATGACAAAATAATCCTGCACTAATGGTAAGAATGCACTAAAACAATCATATTCATCAAATCACAACAGCTGTAGCCAAAAATGCAGCAAAATTTGGTGGTTTAAAGGGGAATTCTGCATATAGGCTTCTTAATGACCATTTGAACAGTGCACACAAGTTTCAAATGACAAAATACACTTGCTCAATTGTTCAGAATGCATAGAAACAGCCAGTGGCTTCGTATGACAGTAGCAGTTGCCAAAATTCAAGAAAATTGGACCAAAACTGCATCATATTTGAAAACTAAGTGGAATCAAAGCTGGATGGCTCAATCAAAGGCATAAAGAAGTCCTAAATGACTAGATCTAGCTATAGTATATTAGCTAGCAGAATTTTAAATGACCTAAAACACATGGAAAGAAGTGAGTTCGGTGAAAACTCCAATCTGAAACAATAACACTAAAGAATTAATGAATTTAGGCAACTAAACCATGGTTTGTTAAATTAGTGGTTAACACAGGTTGCCAGAAGTTGAAACATGTATAATATCATCAATTAAACTTGTCCCAAGCTTTAGAATCAAGAAATCTGATCTGAAACAGATTAAAGTGTATGCACCAGATTTGGAAAATTATGTAGAATTTTGTAAAACAGAATCAACATTTTGGATGCTTTAGCTCATATCATCCAGGCTAGACATTATCTCATTGCCTTTTAGGATTTATATATTGCTACATACGCATCTAAAAATAGATTGAAACAATAAACATTGTTGGAATAGATTCAACACAAGAAGACAAAAATAACACTACAGCACATTGCACAAGACTTGGACAAAACTGGAAAATGAGATTGCAAGTTGAATTGAAATGAAACAAATGAAATTCACCGATTAAAATGATTGACAAACTCTAAGGAATATTGAAAACACACTAACATTCACAACAAAACGAAATTAAACGTAAAAAATTCAAACAGTTGTAGACATAGAACAATACAACACGGAAGTGAAGAAACTAGATGGAAAGAGCACTTAGCTCTTGAAGCACAGCAGAAACCGACTGGCTATGGATGCCAAATGATGGAAGCAGCCTCCACGTTCAAGAGTGGAGCGGCTCCTCGGACCAGAAGTGGCAGCGGAATGGAGATCACAAATGAAGTTGGTGGTGCTTGCAAGGTGTTCGATGAAATGTGTGGCAGAGTTTGGATATGGTGTGGTGATGGGTTATAACTCAGACGACCTTCCAACGGGGAAGGGAGCTAAAGGACAGAGTTGCTAAACTAGCGATTGAACTCAAGATAAGAATGGCTAGATTCATTGCAGCAGCATTTCTTTACATCACTCAAGTTGGAGTTTACAAGAGATCAAGCTTTTTTTTATAGATGAAGAAGAGCTATGATCCGTGCACAGTAAGCTGTATTTTTACAATATGCATAAGCTAAGTCACATGTGCTAAAATAGAAGAAGCTTCATGTTGGCTTGTGTTCCACGTGAGAAATATGTTGAATGTGCTTCAAAGGAAAGAAGAAACACGACTAGATGTGTTGCACATGGAAAATGTGGAAAATATGCTTCACGGCTGGCTGCAACATACATTCCTACCTGCTTCCTTTGTTTCCTCTTTGCTTGACAACTTCCTAGGATCCTTCCAACCTTTATTGTCCTACAAAACAATGGAATTAATTAAAAATAACATGCTAAGACTTAGAAAGAAAAGATTAAGTCTTTATTCAACTTCCCTTTCTTGGTCTTAGAGTGAAGTTGATACTTCTTTGGATGGAAAGTCCCTAAAGGGGTTGCTATCATTATGTGTTACATGTTCATTGCTTTCATGTTTATGATTATTTGAGAACATGTTTGTGTTGATTTTGTCATTGCTGCAATTCACTATGTTTTACATGAGATCTTATATGTGAATGCATGACTGATAACGATTGAAAATACAGTTACCTATGATGTAATTTTGACACTAAATGCACCCTTTTCTGCTTAGAAACTTGTTTGGAATCATGTTTTTACTTTAGTTTTGTGAATAAGAGTGTTGAAGTTATACTTGATAATTTTATCACTAAATTCCCTTGATTTTGTAGGCTATTGGAATGATATGAAAGAAGAGTTAAAGTACCAAATAGTTGGAATGCAGAAAAGTCAACTAAAATGTAGAAAAGTCAACCAGAGTGTAGGAAAGTCAACCAGAGTGCAGAAAAGTCAACCAGAGTGCAAAAAAGTCAACCAGAGTGTAGAAATTAGTGTCGTTTCGTGCCCGGGCGCCCTTCCAGGGGCGATTGAGCGCCAGATTTGACCCGTTTCACACCCGGGTGCCCCACTTAGGGCGCTTGAGCGCTAGCGACATTGGCCGGACCTTGTTTCTGTTATTTTTATGTTCTATTTAAGGACTTTGACGTCCTAGAGATTCTATCTTTTGATGGCTTGAGCACAGAAACACAATTTTTAGATTTGGAGATGGTGACAGCTCTCCTATTCTTGGAAGGTAGATTTGGGGATGGTGACAACTCTCCTCTTCTCTTTCTAGGGTTTTTCTATCTCTTCCATTATTTTATTCCATTGTAATTCTATTTGTTGATTGGGGGATGATGTAGCCTTGTGATCTCTCATGTATTTGAATTGATTCTTATTATTGATATATGCTTCTTTCATTAATTGTTAGGAATATTCTTCTTCATGTATGGCATAAATCTTATGATTTGTCTAAGTATCAGGAGATTTCGAACTCCTAGGGTTGTACGTTTTGGGAAAGTGATAGATCTCCTCTTCTCTCCTTAGGATTGTTATCCAGAGATATCTTACAAATCATGATCTGGGGAATTCTCCCAAAAGCAGTATTTCTCAAGGATGGGGGTATGAGTTTTGTTCGTCTTAAGCTCCTAATCTTAATGCAGAATTAATTATTAGGGATGCAAGGGATTGTGACTTAGTAATTAAGGATAGGCCTTCTTCGCCGAGGGATCGGATTTTAAGTAATTTAGCGAGTGACGTTGACATTAATGAAAAAAGAAGAATTCTTATATACATGAGAGTAAATTAGGTGAAATATAAACTCCAACAACATATTCATCTCATATTATCAACTTCATTCATTCATTCTTATGTTTAGCCTCAATTGATCAAATTGCATTCATGTTTATTTTATTGCATTTGCATTCAGAAACCCCAAAATATGTTCTTTAGAGTCTTAATTAGTTGAGTAATCACATAACTTTTTAGTGTCGTGAGTCTCTTGGGAAACGATACTTGGTCTTACCATTTTATATTACTTGTGCGATTTGGTACACTTGCCGATCCATCAACAATGACATATATTTGAGAAAAGGAAAACCACATGCACTTTTGTTGAACTTATAATATGTGGAAAAACAACAGTTTTAAGTCGACTTCATTATGAAATAAGTCGATTAAAACTCGTGGCTTTGCACAAACTTTTTCAAAGTGTGATGTGAGAATTTTTGAAGAGAAAGTTTTTGAAAACTTTGTTTAACTATGTTGTATAGTCGATTACATGCAACTTGCATTCGACTAAGTCTGTTAATGCTTGAATTAAATGTTACAACGACTATATTTTAAATATGTTGACCAAGCATTTATTGTGATTCGACTACATTAATTAACCATTCAATTAACTGCATTGATTGTTGCTAAATGTTATAACTGTTTTGTTATATTCGACTGCATTAGTAGCAAAGTCGATTAAAATGCGCCAGAGTTGCGAATTGCTATAAATTGACACGAATTTAATTTCTGCAGGAACTTTTGTGATTCTAACGATTTGATTGATTTTTTTCAGATTATTGATCTCTTGCAGAAAGTGTGAAAGCTCCAAGAATTCATCAAGAAGACTATGGTGTTCATTTTTGGTGATTGCTTGACGAGCAAGAATCTGTGTGCTCTTACTGTCTGATCAACCTGCACTTAAGGTGTCTATTTCGTGATCAATTTCTATCAATCTTGTGAAGATTGGAGTTGCCCTATTGTGATTACAAGAAGAGAACATGCGGCGTTCTAGACTTTGAGGATTGTTCAAAGTGTTAAAGACTGTAGGAGAGGGGACATCTTATTGTTGTTCTTTGTTTGTATATGCATATATTTTGATTAGAGGGTTAGAGAGGTGTTTTATATTTTTGACGTGGATGTTGCTATAAAAGGCTTGTTGTAAAAACCTTGATCATTATAGTGCATTTTCTTCCTATGGTGGAAGGACACTGGATGTAGGCGTGGTCGAACCAGTATAAAAACTCAGCGTTTGATCTTTCTATCCCTATTCTGTTACATTCAGTCGACTTTGTATTTTGCTCATTCAATTATATTCCGCTGCACTACAAAGTCTTTTTCCTTGCGTTTCAAGAAAGCTTTTAAAGGCATTACTTTGCGAAAAAGATTTAAAGAAAACATTATTTTTGTGTTTCACCAATTCACCTCCCTCTTGGTATTGAAACTAAGCCATTCTATTTTCAACAAAGGAGATCCACCCCCGCTTGATATTTGGGTGTGTGTGGAAGTAGTGAAGGAAATTGGTGGGAGTGGGAGTGAGATCGGGGGTGGCGCAATTCACCATGAACATTTGCATGTATGCCCAAATGTTTGGCTAAAGTTGTGATGGTGCCGCAATCAGATCCCTTACCACACCCATGTGAAAATCTTCAAATGGGAGTCGATCCTACATCTCGTTGAACAGGAAGACATACATGAAAAAGCAGTTCTCGTGGTTGTCCCCTTTCCCATGGAACACCTACTCGTTCCTCTTACACACCATCAATTTGATGAAGGAGCAACCCTTAGGAGCCTTTAGGATGTAGCTCCACTCGACCCAATACTCTAGTTGATTCTTCATACAAAAGCATGTTACAAACTCTCCTACATTTTGGGACACCTACTTGTAACCAGGGATGATGGGGAGAGTCTAGACGAGCTTCACACCTTAGTTGGTTGCGTCGATCTCCACGCCACCATAAATAAAACTTACAACCACTAATACAATATTTGCTTTTAAAATTGCACAATATACCTCATTTTATATCAAACCGCTACCTATCAAAATGCGGTGGCAGATTTGAAATTAAGGGGACCTTATAGGCCTCGGTTGCATGCAGGACCGAAGCATAACAACGCTACGACCTCGATTGCAGGCAGAACCGGTGCCTAAAACCCACTTACCAGTCAGGCTTTTGGGCTGACACCTTTTTGAAAAGGTGATACTACCTCGGGTGCATGCAAAACCGAGGCATAAAGCCTCTGCTACACCTGCAACTCACTGAACATGCTTCTTCCACACGTCAAGTCAGTCCTACGACATTGGGTGCTATGTTTAACCGAGGCATATAATGCTTTATTGCCTCAAGCAAAGGTAGAACCGAGGTATAGTATGCTTTCCAAACCCCATCATCTTTCTTCTTACCTTTCCTCATTTCGTTTGTGTTCTTCTCCTCTCTGCCCCAAAATGAAGCACTTCATGCTCCCAAGAAACCCTCTCAAGGACGAAGAACTCGCTTCTGTGGCCACCACTGCCGCCTCTCCTAGCTCCGCCAAAACCCGCCCCTCTCACAAGCACAAACACTCCATAGAGAATGACCCTCCCTCCGATCCCAATCTCATCTCCCCTTCTTCCACCATTGCCACTCCTTGCCTCGCCACGTCATCCCTTGTGCTGCCAATGCTCGTGCCTGCCTCACCGCATCGCCACTTCTGCGCTCGTCACCTCTGTTTCTTTTCTTGCCCGCACCTCCTCCTTACGCCGTTGCGCCATTGGTGCCCCGCCGCCTGCGTCCGCCACTACTGCCTCTGCTGCTGCTACCTCCACCGCTGCTTCAATCTTGTTGCCTTCAATCTTCCACGGCGAAGGCTCCCTTGCAGGTTTAGCTTGATTTTGCAGGTTGAAAATTGCTGATTTGGATGAATGGAGGTTGAACGGGGTGGCGCGAAGTGAGGTTAGGGGAAACAGTTTGATGACAGCGGCATTGACAGTGAAGATTGGGGGAAAGATGGTGCTCTACCGCGAAGGAAAGATGGTGCTCTATGGTGCGAAGGAGATCGAGAGATTGGTGAAGTCACGGTGGTTCGATGCAAAGGAGAGAGAGAGATTGGGGGAAATATTGCAGGTTGTGCGAAGGAGAGAGAGCTCTCGCGGTGGTTCTGTGGTGGTCTGATGAATGAAGTGTTGAAGATTGGTGGAGTTGTGGCAGAGTCCTGGTTCTCCGGTGGTTCTGTGGTGGTCCGACAATGGTTACCTTTCTGGTTCCCTCCTTTTTGATCTGTAGTCGCGGCGGCGTCCTGGTTCTCTGGCTTGGTTTCTATTTCTTACAGGTTGCCATGGATAGCAGCGTGATTCTGGAGAATGTTGTTGGGTGGTGGTCCGATGTAAAGGTGGCATGGTTGTTGGGTGGTGGTCCGATATAAGAATGGAGTGTTGAAGATTGGTGGGGGCCTTTCTCGAGAGTGAAGATACCTTGCTTACTGGGAGAACTCGAAGCTTGAGAAACAACTTTTCACAGACAAAAGAAAAAAAAAATAACCACTCTGTTGCCTCAGTTCCTTCTAAACCGAAAGTGAAAAGTCCTTGAAAAAAAGAAACCCTACTGCTTCGGTTCCCTGTGAACCGAGGCAAAATCCTACCTCTTTTTGCCTCGATTGTGAACCGAGGCCAAAAGCCTACCCCTTTTTACCTTGCCTGTACATGCCTCGGTTCAAGAACCGATGTCTATTGGCGAAAATAACCGTTGTCGTTTCCCTTAACTGCACTAGTGAACCTTGGATTGAGTGACCTTATTGTTATCTATAGTGGAATCACACCAACCAGACCCTCATCCTACTTGGTTGATTCGAAGATGGTTTAAGGTAAGGAGGTAGGTGATCATATTTATTACACTGTTGAGAATTAATTTTAATGGTCATCTATTGACTTAAGCATCTAAGTAGTTTTTGCAAGTAATCTCACACTATATAAGGAATACTGAAGTAAAGACTTGGATTGCTAGAATAGTTTAGAAACTATTTAAGTTTGGTGTTGAAAACAGTTACCGAAACAAAATATATAATAAATAGAATATTTACATACATTCATCAACATATTATCATGGCTGTTATCATATCCTTTCCAAAATCGAAAACAACGAATAAGACCGGTTCAATATCACGAGGGCCTAAACCTACGTTTTTGATAACTTCATTGGCTGAAAAAGTAAGGAAATTTTAATTTTGGTTGTAATATTTATTTTTATACATATAAAATTAAAAAAGGTTAAATATGTATGTAATATATAAATTTGAACACAAAATTGGAATTTGTTTCATTTATAAATTTTAATATTTTAATTTTTAAACTTTAAAAATAAATAATTGTAGTCATTTTAATCTAACAGAATATTAAATAATATTTAAAAATGACCTTTGAACTAAAACATATCTAATGTAAAAATAACTTAAATATTAATATGAAATACTATCTTAACATGTTAAAAATATTTCATTCAATTGAGTTTAGAAAAATTATATCTATTACTTTTAAATTTCACATATCAAAATTTACAACATAAATAAATTTTAAATTCATAAAAAGTTTAGATACTAAAAATATATTTACTTCCAATAAAATAAATATTTTATAATAAGTATTTAATTATACTTATACAAAAGTTAAATGATATTTTAAGTAACTATTATATACAATGTCCGTATCTATTACTTCAAAAATTTCTAAATAGATGCAAATCTAAAATGAGTGAATTTTAGTTTTACAAGGATTAAACTAAAAATCATTTCATAACGATTAGAAAAAGTGATTTAAATTTTTTATAAGATAAAAAGAAATAGAAAAATTATAAAATCAGAACTAAATTAGCTAATTTTACAGAAGCTATAATATAATTACATTGTTATCATTTCCGATTTGACGTTGTTCTTAAAAAAAAATGAGTTGTCGACGATGGTGGTAACACACACATATATATATATATATATATATATATATATATATATATATATATATATATATATATATATATATATATATATATATATATATATGGGTTTATTAACGCGTGTACGCTTATTTTTCAGTTGGTACATTTTATCCATGTGTACCGGGTTTTAGTAGACAAAAATACCCTTATATATCATGAATTCTATGTTTTAAAGTTAAGGGTATTTTAATAATTTTCATTCTCAAAACTAAAAAAAAAAAAAACCCAAACCCTTAGTCACCTCCCTCATTGCTCTCAACCATTTCTCTTTCATCTCTCTCACTCCAACATTTTTTCTGTCATCCTATGGTAGCCCAACTGGAAAAAAATCAGAAACATTGGCCGTTAAACAATGTTACAAAAAATAATTTTATAATGAGTTTTCATTTTATAATTTTTGTCTTATCTAATTTTATCCAATTTTCACAATCATAAAGGAATTGGTAACTGACCTGGAAAAAATAAAAGATACTCGTTCTTAAACAATTTCTTAAAAAAAATAATTTTATAATGAGTTTTCATTTTATAATTTTTGTCTTATCTAATTTTATCTAATTTTCACAACCATAATGACATCAAAGGAATTGGTAATTAGCGTGGAAAAAATCAAAAGCACTCGTTAAACAATTTTTTACAAAAAATGATTTTATAATGAGTTTTCATTTTATAATTTTTTTCGTATATAATTTTATCTAATTTTCACAAGCATAATGACATCTGAAGGAATTGGTAATTGGCCTGAAGGGTTTTTTTTAGAGATGATGATTCAACATATGCATATGATGAAATTAGAGAGGTTAGTGAAGATGGTGAAATTGAAGAGATCTTGAATGAACCTTCGTCTAAAGGTGAATATGTCAATTAATCAACTCTTTACAAAGGAAAATTGTTTAACTGCAAGTGTTTATGATTTTTTCAATTGGAACTACAATAGGGATGACAGAGAAAAGGTTGAAATTGAAGAGATCTTGAATGAACCTTCGTCTGAAGGTGAATATGTCAATTAATCAACTCTTTACAAAGGCAAATTGTTTAACTGCAAGTGTTTATGATTTTTTCAATTGGAACTACAATAGGGATGACAGAGAAAAGGTTGGAGTGAGAGAGATGAAAGAGAAAGGGTTGAGAGGAATGAGGGAGGTGAGTAAGGGTTTGGGGGTTTCTTTTTTCTTTTTAGTTTTGAGAATGAAAATTATTAAAATACCTTTAACCTTAAAACTTAGAATCCATGATATATAAGGATATTTTTGTCTACTAAAACCCGGTACACATTGCTAAAATATACCAACTGAAAACAGGCGTACGCGCTTTAGCAAACCCATATATATATATATATATATATATATATATTTATATATATATATATATATATATATATATATTTATATATATATATATATATATATATTTATATATATATATATATATATATATATATATATATATATATATATATATATATATATATATATATATATATATTTCATTGTTTTATTGTAATTTCTCAAACTCAATGCTTAATTTCGAAAGCTTTTCTAGAATCATGTGATTTTCTTTTGTCAGGAACAACATGGTGGTAGATTTCAAATATTATTAAGCTGATATGTATTCCATTCATTTTTATAGGCTAGCACTACAAGAAAAACATAAATTACCGAAGGATTAATATCGACGGCCTTTTGGCCGTCGGTATAGATGATTTACCGAAGGCTTTAGCGACGGTCAATTAAGATGGTTATTACGGATGACTTATGACCGTCGGTAAGCGGCAACAAATTTACCGAAGGCTTTTGGCCCTCGGTATAGGCATGGACTTAATGAAATCAGGAATTGGGATTTCTCGCTTCCATTCTCCCAAAATCCCTATTCGCGAAAGAAGGTTCCCCTTTTTTGAGTTTCCTCTCCCCTCTCCCCCCACCGTAATCTGTTTTCGTGTCTCGTTCAGAGTTCGAAACCACCTTGAGCTCCTCAGGTACCATTGTTTCCCAATCATCCATTGCGGTTCCGCCATCGCCATTGATCGTTCTTGAGCTCCTCTCCATTGTCCAAAAGCGTGTGTGGTTGAAGGATAGAGGCATTGACGTGACGCCTTCGATTGTGGACAGTGCTTCTCTTAGGGTTTGTTCACGACAGTCCTTTGGCAACGTGAGGAGGTGCGTCGTCATGTTTGTGGGTGGTGTCGCGGTTTCGAGCAGAGCTTCGATTTCACGAGGGAGGCTAATCTAGGGGTACGTGACGAGCTGACTTTCTATAAGTGAGAAAGGCTTCGTGAGACAGGCTATCGGAGGTGCTAATACTCCTAAGGCTGTCGTTGCCATAGAGGTAAGTTATTGCTTCAATGAATTGCTTCAAATTATGTAGGTTTTGGTGGCTGCCCTCTTTGTGATGCATGTGTGAGTTAACTTTTTATGTATATATTGGAATTATGATAGTTCTGGTATAAATGGGAAAAGAACACGTTAGCACTTCAGTTCTGTTATGCTTTGACTGAACATTTTAGCTTTATACCTATGTATGTCTGAACTTGAACTTTGATGATTGGACGGGATTATAGTTCATTAAATTTTGTTTGATGGTAGGAACACTATATCATATGTAATTCATGAATAAAAAATTGTGCCTGGTAGAAATTCAAAGTGGAATGTTAATTGACCTTTCCATTCAGTGCTTAAATCGTTTAAAATTTGTTTTGGTGTATTAGTTTTGATTTTGGAAAAGAATTGGATTAAGTCTGAACCAAAATGCATGATTAATAGTTTACTATGCTTCTTTATGTGGATATATAATGGATACTATGAATGTCTAAGTCCTTGTTGATTTTGAAAGTAGTGTGTGATATGATGTAACTACACAAGACCAAGTTAGAAAACAATAGCTAGGTGAAGTTAAACTCGAATTAGACTGACACACAACTCAAACAGCATAGTGCAAAACTGAAATCTGAAATCTGAATGCTTATTTAATGCTGGTGCAATATCAAGCTTCTGTTTCAGTGCACATTTCTTGGTTCTACAGCTTAAGACAAGTTTGTTTGATGATTTTACATATTTTTGAAGTGATAGAAACTCCTAATAATTACAAAATTGAAAATTGACTATTTGAGTTGCTTGAAATCTGATTTCAACCACTGTCATTGTTTTTCCATCAAGCTTTTTCACCATGCTTGCTTTCTTTGACTATGTCTTAGGTGCTTATAATCTTCTAGCTGATTATCTTTAGTTAGCTCTAGTGCATTAGGCCTTCCTAGAGTCGTTGTTGCTGCTATCCTCTTTTTCATTCTTTCAAATCTAATTTCTGGTGCTGTTTTTGGTGCATTTTACTGCATATTTGACTATAACAAGAGTGATTTGTTGAATCTTGCTGTCTTTTTACATTTTCAACGTTTGAGCAAGTTTAAATTGCCATTTCAAAGTTGTTTGCACTGTTCATTTGGTCATTTTTCAGCCTATATGCAGAATCACCTTTTAAACCATCAAAATTTGATTTAAAATGGAAGTGAACTAGTGATTTTTCATTACAATCTATTTCTTGGCTGTTTAAGTGTTTTCACACCTTCAAATTGATGATATAAACATGCTTGAAGCATCACTTGAGCTGTTGAAACACTTCCAAGCATTTTTTGGTTTGAAACCACCATTTTCAATGTCATTTTCTGCTGTGGTGAGCATTTTCTGTTGTTGAATCACTTCCAATCAATGTGGGAAAGGTTATTACTTTTTTCTAGTTTATGCATTTCATGTTCTAATCTATATTGTTATTCTTTTTATGATTAACTATGAAGTTGTAAATCATTTACCCTGCGATATCAGCCATTATGTTTTCAGCTTAATAAATGAATATGGTCTAAAGCAACAATTATTATGTTATGCAGCAAGTGGGAGCAATGATTCTTGTCGGTCACAGGTGATTATGTTTCTTAAATTAATTTTCTTGGATTCTTGTTATAGGGGCTTCAACTTAAAGTAAGTTTAATGCTTAAAAAATTATACGATTTTGAAACAATTATAACTTCAATCTGAAGTAATATTTTAAGCTCAATAAACCAAGTCATATGCTACTAAGTTGATTAAAGAAGAACCTTATGTACTCTGTTCGATACAGGAAATCCGTAAGTGTCAAAGGTCATACATTTTTCCCTGATATTTGCTACCTGCCTCTTCACCATAGCTTTACTACACCTGACCAGAGTTATCATCCTTTAATCACTATGCATCATGCTTCATAGCTCATAACCATAATGCATTTGTTATAAGACTGTAATGTGGCATGATTACAAGGATATTTTGTATAATTGTTTTGTATTACCCCTTTAATTTCACATCTGCAGATATTTGTGTTTATTTTTATATTTTTGGGTCTGCACCACTTGCCTTTATTTTTCACTTATTTTCTTTGAATTTTTTTTCCTATGAATATATTTGGTGTACTGAGCATGAGCAGTTTTCCACATGTATAAATTACATTTCACTTTGTTGTATATTATTATTATAAGTCATTGATAAAAATATGTTTCATTATTGAAGCATGGGAGGATCAATTGTTGTGCATGTAGCTGCAAGAAGTTCATTGTCCACCTTGGTTGGGTTGTCGTGGATGTTGTAGAGGTTGTAATGTGTAGTTATTATTACTTTCGTGATTACTTTTTTCGTCATTGGAACAAAAGTGCTGATTGTCTCAACAATTGCAGGGAACAACTATGGCTTCACTCATTCAAGAAAATTCTATCAAACAGGATGCAACATATTTCAAGCATTGAGAAAGTTGTGAGCCCTGTCTCTATACCTTCTTTTATTTGTGTTTCAAGTTTTGTGTTATTCTTTGTGTCTACTGTTTCTGATTATGATCTTTTTTAGTTTCTTTTCGTTGTCATTATTAAATTAGTCTTTAAAAACTATAAATTTATAATAAACTTATTGTACATTGTAAATAAATATAATTGTAAAGTGAACAATTAGTAAATCTTGAACTCTAAAGAGTTTTAATTTCCTTTGATCCAATAACTTTTATAAATCTCCCATCATGTTTAAATTATAGTGTTTTTAAATTATATCGTCTTTAAAAAATTAAACATTTTTTTTTACAATTATGTATTTCTCGACTTAATAACTTTTTATATAATATCATATTATAGATATATTGGTAATATTTATACCGTTACTTCTCATATTGGATGAAAAAAATGTACATTTCCAGCAATAGAGTAATTTTCTCCCAATACCTATGACTTCTACTTACATTTATAGTTTATGGTTTGCAGGTGTGTGGCACCTTGATCAAAGTCTACTTCATCATGCCGCTTGAACTTGGATAGTCTTTATTATTAGTTCTCGTTTATATTTGCTCTTAGAATTTAAATGTTTTTCCTATGTACTGAGATGTGAAAACTTGTAGTGTTGTGGCAACAAGTATCTTATGTAAAAGACTACAAACATATTATGCAATATAATTTGATATCTCCTTTTCAATTATCCTTCTCCAATAGAAATATCAGTGGTTAGTTTGACTTGATGTCATGAAAAATTTCATAAACTGCACCACAATGCAGGAGAGTAATAAAAAATCACACGAAATTAGCACCAAAGCAGATCATAAACTGCACCATAATTGGTTACTAGACAGCAGAAAATTTGCCCTTTGGAAATTACCGAAGGGCAAAAGCCCTCGGTAAATGTTAGCGACAAGGGATTTACCGAGGGCTCTTTGGCCGTCGATAAGCCTTCGGTAATTATCTTTTACCGACGATTTTGAGCTGTTTCCGAGGGCTTCTGGCCTTCGGTAATGCCCTTCTTTTTTGTAGTGTAGTAAGATTATACAGCACATTTAATTATATAAAATTAACTACAACAATTAAGATATTTAGGTCAATGGTTTAGGTCCATTCAAATAAAAAAGTTTATAAACTATAACTATAAATAATGTATTTTACGAAATATATTGATTAATTTTTTATTAATTATATTTATTGTTTGTTAAGGAGAAAAATCTAACTTTATTATCAGTATTTTTTGTAGACACATATCCTATTTCGTAAAAGAAAATTGAGTACTCAAAAGTACGTGTAGTCCAAAGTTTGAAAATTAAAAGTATTTGAGGAATTTGTGAAAAACTTTAAAAGGCACATCCTTGATTCTGTAAAAATAAATATATACAACAATTTTATGGCATATTTCCTTTTGTGTAAGAAAGAAATTACGGGACAAATTTACGAGTACTCATGTGTAGATAACTATTAATTATTAGCAACTGTTTTGAAATTTGATTACAATTTAATATAGAAAAAATAATGATAAACGGTATAGAATGACATGATTTTACTTAATAAATTAAGAGACTAACGCATGAAATAATATATAAGTAAAAAAACAAAGCAAAAAAATACATCCATATCACTTTTCCTATACATTAATTTTTGTAAATGTGAAAAGTATTGATATTGAGATTTAGTATTGTAAAGGTATGTAATATAGTCTTTCACGTTATATTATACTCTGAATAACATGAATAATAAAAATATAGAACTTTCAAGTAAAATACTAAAATTTAACAATGTGTTTGAATTGGAATGAGTATTGTTCACGTAAATTATTTTCAAGAGTCAGTGTTTGTATTAACTGATATGTGGAGAATCTAGGGCGAAGTCTATTAAGATCTTCGCTACTGTGTCAAGAAACAAAAGCAAAACCAAGTACGAAAGAAAGGAAGATGAAATTGCCCTTCGGAAGGTGCATGGCATAGATTCGTTATTTGTATAGTGGCCATGCATGCAAAGAGATTCTTGAACCAGATGTACTAAGTATGTGACAAGATCCTGATGATGGTTTGATTTCTTCTTTTGTCTAGAAAAAATCTTGTTGTTGAGAGAAAAGAGATCCATATGTATAAATCATGTGTATATGTGTTTATAAGATAGTAAATATTCATCGGGGAAAATACTAGTTATATTTATAGAATCAACATGAGTCGTGGGTCTATGTTTCTATTGAAATAATACTTACTTGAATAGTATAATAACATTGTATAATAAATAAAAACAGAATGATAAGTAATAACTAACACACTACACTACCAATATTTAGTCATAATATGTAAATATTGCCGAAATAATAAGCATAGGTTTGGCTTGTTCCATGATGAGGAGGCTTAAAGGACCTTACTGGGTCGTACTCTTTAATATATCCATTAGGATGAATAGGAACATAAGCCTCCACACCATAGGAGATTTGTTTGGTGTATGTGGTCATTAGACCCCTAGTCAACTTGGGCCCACCTATGTAGTTAGCAAATAGATTGGTCATTCTGTCGAGTTCATAATATAGTTGGGCCATTCGATCGTGGATTGGCATCAAGGCCGAAGTTATAAGATAGCTGGGCCCTTGAGGCCGAGTTTATAACATAGTTAAGCCATTTAACCATGTTTTTCTCGTGGATTGACCTCGAGGCCAAGCTTATGATTGTTCTAGCCATTCTCCCATGTTTTGTAGGTGGATTAGCCTTGAGAGGCCAATCTTATTTAGTGGATGATCTAGTTGAGGTATTAAATAATCTGGCCATTCACCAAGATCATTTAGTGGCTAATCCAACCGAGGTTTTATTAGATAGGTTCGCATTTGAACCTAACCATTTAGTCGTGCTCATTTAGTGGCTAATTGTTGAATAATTTGCCCATTAGGTTGAGCTCATTCAATGGTTAATTCAGCCGAGCTCTTACGTAGGTTCCTCAGACTTGGCCATTTGGTCATGCTCATTTAGTGGCTAATCCAGCCAAACTATTAAATAATTTGGTCATTTGGCAGAGCTCATTCCATGGCTAATCCAGTAGGGCTCTTAGATAGGTTGGCCTCGGGGTCTTCCCATTCAACCATGCTAATTTAGTGGCTAATCTAGCCGAACTATTAAATAATCTAGCCATTCGTCAAAGCCCATTCAATGGCTAACTCTTAGATAGGTTGGCCTCGGGTCTTGGCCATTCGACCGTCCATATTCAATGGCTAATCCAGTCGAGCTATTAGATAGTTTGGACATTTAGCCGATCTCCTTAAGCGGTTAATCCAGCCGAGCTCTTAGATAATTTAGATCGTTCAACATTGCTTCTTTAGTGGCTAATGCAACCAAGTTCGTTGATAATTTAGTTATTTAGGCTAACTCCTTTAACGTTTAATCCAGTTGAGCTCTTAGATAATTTGGCCATTTGGTTGAGCTCTGTTAGTGACTAATCCGACTGAGGTCTCTTAGATAATTTGGTTATTCGCTGCTTCGGAATAGTCTTTCTAACTTGTGTTTCCTTGGTGCCACCGTCTTTAGGCAAACATTTTTTTGGCATTGTCAACTTTGGACAATATTCGCCTAGGTGCTGTGATGGACGAACGCCCGAGGAGATGACGACCGAAGCTATGCGAGTTTGATTCGAACTCCTCGAGCCTTCCTCGACGAGATAAAACGCAGCGGATATGTAAACGAAGCTCTAGATTGAGAGCTGACTCGAAGGAAACTGAGAGAATCGAAATCGATTGCAGAAAACCCTAAAATCATGAAGAACCCTAGAAAAGAGGGAAAACTCAAAATGAACCGATTAATCGGTTCAAACTCAAGATTGAACGGTGGAAAAGCTAGATTGCTCAGTAGAAAGTGGATTAAACGGTAGAAAAGGGAAAACAAACGGTGAAAATGAAGGAAATGATGAGAGAAGATGGAAACCCTAGCGGATGATGTTGTCAGGGAACGAGCAAAGCTAAAATAGAAGGAAGAAATATGAATCTGTGAGGAGAAATGTGACTTACAGTGAGGAGCTTGAGAGCGAGAATGAAAGATATGGTTTCTGAGATGTGGAATTGTGAAACCAAATGATATGGGAAGGAGGGTGACGCGTGCTCAAGGCTGAACATGTGGCTAAGGAGCGCTGATGCAAGGAAGCTGGAGAATGGTTCAACATGACGTCATGGAGAAGATAGAAGCACCGTGGATGAAAAATGGAAGAATGAAAATGAAGGTAGTGTGCTGGAAGGTGGCTAGAGGGAGTCCTTGGACTCTCTAGCCTTGACTCTCAAAAGAGAATTGTTTCTGGTTTTAGAAAACTCAATTCTCATTAATCTCAAAAGTATCTTACAATAGGTGGTGACATGGCTATATATAGGACTAAAAGTCCCTCCTATCTAGCACATGTCTAACACCTTTTACACATGTTTTAATAAAAGTAAAAGAAATACTACACTAAACTAATTGGGCTTGGGCCCCGTCTATCATCCCCTCCCCCTTGGAAAGGATTTGTCCTCAAATCTGATGGTGTTTCTAAAGACTTATTTTTGTTGGCTTCACAAGGTTTCCTCCTGAGTCAAATATCCATCTGCAATAAGCATTAAACATATCTCTAATTAGTTTTCTTTGACCCAATAAGATATATAAAAGACTGTGTGTAAAAGAAGGTTTCCTAATTTTGAAATTTTTAATTTTAATATAACAAAGAAACCTTTCTTCATTTGAAATTTTATTTGTATCTTGAGTTATTGGTAACCATAAAGGTAACCATAACCCAAGTTGTGACTTTGCATGTGTTGAAAGTGATAACAATTTTAAAGATGGAGTGTCAAATTCTTTGAAAGAAAAGTGAAATTTGGAAAATTCAAATATAAATGGAGAAAAGTGAGAGGATAGAAAACCTCCCCTTAAGAATCTAGCTTCTAGAGTAGGAGGAGATGTGGCCTTTAGTTGCTTTTTCTTTTCTTCCATTTCTCTTCTTTCAACTTCTTCCTTTTCTCTTCTTTGTGCTTCTTTTCTCTCTTTCTCTCTTTTTTCCTCTTCTTCTCTTCTTTCTCTTTCTTCCTCGTCTCTTCTCTCTCTTTCTTCCTCTTTTCTTCTCTCTTGCTCTCTTCTTTTCTCTTCTTCTCTTCTCTCTCTTCTCTCTCTTTCTTCCTTTTCTCTTCTTTCTTTTTCTCTTCTCTCTCTTACTTCTTGTTTTTGTTTTTCTCTTTTTAATCTCTCAATTCTAAATTTGCTTGTCTCTTCCCATAGCCTCTTGAGTTTTTCTAGAAACTCACTTTCCCTACGAGAGAACCCACTTAAATTTTGAATGAATGACTCACCTTCTTTAATAAGCTCTCTCATAAGTTCTAAGTTTCTTTCAATTTCTCGAGGGACAAACTTTCTTCTCATACAAGCTTTCAATTCATTCCAATCATGAATGGGATATTTTCTACCTATCTTAACATGATATTGCCTATCATCCCACAACTTTCTTGCATGCTTTTCAAAACTAGAAGTGTAGAGATTAAGAATATAAGATTCATTATCTCTAGAATAGAAGGATTCAGATTTACTTTTTCTAACCATGAATGAATGCATGTCATCAATTTCCTTTTCCCAAGCTAGGTATGTCAATGCACCAATATCATCACCAAAGAATGGAATACTTCCACTAGCTTGTTTATACAAATCATCTTCAATCCTATCAAATTCATAAAATGGACAAGACTTCCTTCTAGCTTTATCATGTTCTCTTTTGATGTCTTTGTAACTAAGTTGCTTATCAAAATTAAAATTCCTAGAAGACCTATATGGATAACAAGACATCTTTGTTTCTAAAAGTTTTTCTAGTGTAAAAGATATACAAGATTCACACTTAGACAAGTCCCAAGTAAGAGAGGTGAGTCATAAAGACTGCTTAAGTACCAAGTCTTGCCTTGCCAGAAATGTCTTAGGTTACTACTAGTTAACCTTTAAACTAAAATCACTTTTAAAATCAAAGGACACAACTCACAAATAATCACAACAATTAAGCACAATTAAAAGACTAGACTCTCGGACCCTAATGTGATAAGGCTTAGAGTTTAATCCCTTTTAGCCTAAATCACCCCTAAAGGTGAAACACAAAATCAAACAAACACAACACTTAAGAATCCAGCGGACTCTAATGACCCCTACGAGAAACACAAATCAAATCACACATTCATCTATCTACCTATGCTAAATTTAAAGCAAGTAAAGTTGCCAAGAGTTTGAAAGAGCACCAAGGACTCTTCCAAAGCACTTGGACTTTATAAAAGGCCTTTTTACAAACAAAAAATGAAATTAAAAGAAAGCTAGCCTATCAACCTATTACACATTAAATGGAACAAAAAAATACAAAACATGCCCGCTGCCACGGTCCTGTTCCACTTCATTCAGCTTTGTTGTTCCACTTTGTGCTTCTGCTATCAATTCTCTTGGTCTTTCCTGATCAGTTTCCTACAAAGTAAATGCAGAGCTACAATCAAAATTTTCTTAGCTAGAACAAATTGCACAATGAAAACACATAACAGTAAGAACTTCCCTTTTATTCTCTGGCCTTCACGTGTACACTTGTTGATCCTGACAGCTAATAAAATTGCTTTTGCTCTCAAATGACAAACTGCAATCAAATATTCACACTCAATTCAGCAGAGCAACCATCAATGCTATCAATTTCCAGCTAAGACAGAAACAATTAAGCAATCCAGAGGCAACAAAATTAAACAACTCCCCTAATTAAATGGTTGGTCTATCTTGCTGTAAACTCTATTGAGATTCTGCTGCTGCTTAAAATTCTTGACTCCAAATGTTTATCAACTCTGCACACAACACTCCTAGTCTGCACTTTATCCCTGCACTGATTTAGTTCAAATGTACACACTGAAGTTACACCAATTCCAGCAAAATACACATAAACATGGATATTAAACCAGATGCAAATGGGTGTAATTCAAAGCTGAAACCAAACTGATTAAACATTCATTCCAAATTAATCAAAACCTGATCAAACCAATGGACAAAGAGTGATATGATGTAATGCAGAAAATTCAGCTAACATTAAACAATGAATTTAAACAGAATGGAAATCTGCACAAATAAATCTCAGCTGTTTAAGCTCTCAAATCATTTCATTGAAATTCTGATATGCACACATAGGCCAATGTACTCAATTTTCATCAGATTCAAATATATGAAGTTCAAACCGTAGTCCAACTAATTAGACAACCACCACAAGCTAATCAAATCAATGGAGAAAGATTAACATGATGCAATGCAGAAATTGGCAGTTAAAATAATGTTGATGCACTTCCAGAAATGCTCATAAAATAGTCAGCACATTATTTGAAAATCCTATGCATCTACCAAGTTCCCATAGGTCTTATCAAATCAGAATCAACATTCAACATGCCCAAGTAAACCATGAAATCACAATTCATTTTCAAAACAGTGAATACATCATGAATTCAGCAAACAATTTATAAGCCAAAATGAATGCAATGTCAGTTTAAGCAAATCACAACTGCTCCAATCTAATTGATCCAATTTCTTTTCCTGCACAATGAACAATCACAAAACAGTTAGATTAACAATGAATTCTCTATTTCAAAGTGCCAAGGAATTAGGCCAAGTCAGCCTCACTAAACTCACTACACTCAGGCTTCTCTTTTGAAATTTAAAGCACATAAATGAAAAGGTTTGGAAGGGAGATTCTCCCTTGGCAGTACAAAGCTGGAAAGTCTTTCAGACCACCACCACCTAAGATGCTACCAAGCACACAAACCTTCTTTCAAATTCCAGAAACCAAAGTATAAAAGCTTCTCATTTCAGAAAAGGCTAGGCTAAACAGAGTAATGGACAATACAGGACAACCACCAACAATGTAAGCCAGATAATGAAACTGACAGCACAGTAGAGAAACTGACTCAAGATAAACTCTAGATCAGATTATGAAAGAAAAAAAAACTTCAATTAGGAACAGCAGATCAGAGTTTACACGTGCACTGAGACAAAACCAGAACATTTAACAATGACAAGCAAGAAACAAAGCTATTTAAGAAGAAGGCACAAAAACTGAACCTACCAAAGGATCTAGAACAGATTCATAAAACAAGAAAATCACAGCAAGTTGAATCATACATGACCAAACAGATTTGCAACTGAAATAGAATAATGCATTGCCAATTGCTCTAAAATGTTCACTCCAATCCAATTATATGATGAACCAGAAAAAGGAGAGAAACATTAAGAGTGAAACTGTGTTGTGAATTACACTTGCCACTTGACTCTTTATGTGGTTCAATCAATACTTCTTTTCTAATTGCTTTTTCTTTTTCAAATCACAAGAACTCATGCTTTTATACTTTCACTTTCTTTTGCTACAATTCACAACATATAATTTGACTCTATTTCAATTCAACTTCACAAGATATGAGTCATGATAGAAACAAATGATTCAACTAAAAAAAAAATATCCAAAGGAAAACAAGAGGCTAATCACTCTCAGCCACAATTATATTTTCAATATCACTGGTTTAGGCTTCGTTGAGTGAACAAAAATTTATTCTCAATTGCAGAATTGATAGCAAAGTGAAAACAGTGAAGCACACTGTGGATCACAAACTCAGTAGATCAAACTAAGTTCAATCACTATTGTAAACAATTTTAATGCAATTCTGCAGATTCATTTACTACAATAGATGCCAACGAAACAAAGACAATACTGGAAAAATTTGAATCAGAACTTGGCAAAGAATTTAAAACCAAGTATGAATGACTCACAGACTCTGCAAAGAAAATCCAGTTCGGTGTAGCTGGCCAAATAACAAATCTGCTAATTAATCAATGTGCAACTGAGCTAGGCTGAGCCTTTCATTGCTCACTTGGTATGCACTTGTTACTGATTAGGCAGAAACCAAGCAAAGCTATCATTAAACAGATTCAAGAACATGAGATTCATTATCTCCAGCACTGAAATCTGTCACCAAGCTCATTTATCCAAATATCATAGCTTATTTAAGGTGAACAGAACTTACTCAGTGCAAGCAACACAAATGAATCACAAAACACAAGCATCAGCTAGTTAAACTCGAATTAAATTGACAATTAAAACAAAGCACAAGACTAGAACATGACAGAAATGGATTTGGAAAATAAAAACTCAAATAAAGTGAAATCACCGAATAAAATGAAAATAAAACTCAAAGTAATGACTCAAGGCACAGAACAAGTCAAAATCAGAAAATGAGTTCAACATCAAACCAGAAAACACCTGGAATTGATTCAATGAAGACACAAACCAGATCACAAGACAGTAATAGAAAATGATGAACAACTCAGAATCAAATGAACAAAATCAAATGAAACAAAACTCAAAACAGAAATGATGAACGAAACGGAAACGCGAGTTCGAAAGAATAAACTCAGAATCAAAATCAAACCGAGACATAACTAGAAACAAAAACAGAGACGCGAATCAAACGCAAGAACAAAAGAATCGAAACAACTCAAAAATGGAAGAAAACTCATAACAGAGACGAACCGAGATACTTACCTTCAAAGCGTGTTCGACCTTGCTCTGATACCACTTGATGGACGAACGCCCGAGGAGATGACGACCGAAGCTATGCGAGTTCGATTCGAACTCCTCGAGCCTTCCTCGACGAGATAAAACGCAGCGGATATGTAAACGAAGCTCTAGATTGAGAGCTGACTCGAAGGAAACTGAGAGAATCGAAATCGATTGCAGAAAACCCTAAAATCATGAAGAACCCTAGAAAAGAGGGAAAACTCAAAATGAACCGATTAATCGGTTCAAACTCAAGATTGAACGGTGGAAAAGCTAGATTGCTCAGTAGAAAGTGGATTAAACGGTAGAAAAGGGAAAACAAACGGTGAAAATGAAGGAAATGATGAGAGAAGATGGAAACCCTAGCGGATGATGTTGTCAGGGAACGAGAAAAGCTAAAATAGAAGGAAGAAATATGAATCTGTGAGGAGAAATGTGACTTACAGTGAGGAGCTTGAGAGCGAGAATGAAAGATATGGTTTCTGAGATGTGGAATTGTGAAACCAAATGATATGGGAAGGAGGGTGACGCGTGCTCAAGGCTGAACACGTGGCTAAGGAGCGCTGATGCAAGGAAGCTGGAGAATGGTTCAACATGACGTCATGGAGAAGATAGAAGCACCGTGGATGAAAAATGGAAGAATGAAAATGAAGGTAGTGTGCTGGAAGGTGGCTAGAGGGAGTCCTTGGACTCTCTAGCCTTGACTCTCAAAAGAGAATTGTTTCTGGTTTCAGAAAACTCAATTCTCATTAATCTCAAAAGTATAACATTTAACTTCTTGGATGGCTCAATCATAGTCTCCAAGATTTATTAATTCCTACAAAACAAAGTATAAGTGCTTTAGTTAAGAGAAGAAGGATTTTTATAAGTAACCTTCCATAGAAGTAAAATGTTAGGTGATCCTTCTTCTTCTTGAATCTTCCTTGCCATTGCTCTAGTAAGAGGTCCAATGTGATTTCTTGATGGTTTTCCATCAGACCCTCCCTCTTGAAAAAGATCTGTCCTCAGATCTGCTTCATCTTGTTGATCATCTCCTGTGAAAGGAATTAAATCGCAGATGTTAAAAGTAGGACTGACACCATAACTTTCAGGAAGGTCTAATATGTATGCATTATCATTTATCTTTTTGACCACCTTGAATGGACCATCTCCTCTTGGACTAAGTTTGGATTTCCTTTGAGAGGGAAATCTTTCCTTTCTCAAATGAAGCCAAACTAGGTCTCCTTTTTCAAAAACTATTTTCTTTCTCCCTTTGTTGTTGTATTCTGCATATTTTTGAGTTTGTTTTTCAATTTGGATTTTAACTTTCTCATGTAACTTCTTGATAAACTCCGCTTTAGAAGCACCTTCTTTATGAAGAAAAGAAGATGATTCTGGAAGAGGTAGTAAATCAAGAGGTGTGATAGGGTTAAAACCATAAACAACCTCAAAAGGAGAAAGATTAGTAGTCTTGTGGACTACTCTATTATAAGCAAATTCAATATGAGGTAGATGTTCATCCCAAGATTTGTTATTTCCTCTTAATATTACCCTTAATAATGTAGATAAAGATCTATTTACTACTTCAGTTTGCCCATCAGTTTGTGGGTGACATGTAGTAGAAAATAGAAGTTTAGTTCCAAGCTTTTCCCATAAAGTTTTCCAAAAATGGCTTAGAAACTTCACATCTCTATCAGACACTATAGTTTTGGGTAAGCCATGCAATCTCACTATTTCTTTAAAGAAGAGTCTAGAGATATAACTAGCATCATCTACTTTGTGGCAGGGTATAAAATGAGTCATTTTACTAAAACGATCTACTACCACAAATATAGAATCATACCCCCTTTGAGTTCTTGGCAATCCTAAGACAAAGTCCATGCTTATGTCCTCCCAAGGGGTATTAGCTATAGGAAGAGGTGTATAGAGTTCATGAGGCATAATTTTGGACTTAGCTTGTAAACAAGCTATACATTTAGAACAATGCCTTTGAACATCTATTCTCATGTGTGGCCAATAAAATTTACTTTTCAAAATGTTTAGAGTTTTATCAACTCCATGATGGCCCATGAGTCCTCCTCCATGACTCTCTTTGATAAGAAGTTTTCTAATGGATCCTTGGGGTATACAAAGTTTTCCTTTATTAAAAAGATACCCCTCAGAAAGATAGAATCCATCAAAAGGCTTCTTAAGACATGATGAATAAGTGGATGCAAATGTTTCATCATTTTCATATAACTCTTTTATGTCATCAAATCCTAATATTTGGGATCCTAGGGTTACTAATAATGCATGTCTTCTAGATAAAGCATCCGCAACAACATTAGTACTCCCCTTTTTGTGTTTGATGACATAGGGAAATTGCTTAAGATATTCCACCCACTTTGCATGTCTTTTGTTTAACTTTGCTTGCCCTTTAATGTACTTGAGAGATTCATGGTCAATGTGTATGATGAATTATCTAGTTACCAAGTAATGCTCCCAAGTTTTTAAAGCTCTAATGAGGGCATACAACTCTTTGTCATAGGTAGGATAGTTCAAGGTAGGCCCCCTAAGTTTTTCACTAAAGTAAGCTACGGGATGTCCTCCTTGTATTAAAACAGCTCTTATTCCTACCCCAGATGCATCATATTCTAGTTCAAAGGCTTTGGAAAAATCAGGCAAAACTAGAATAGGTGCATGTGTTAACTTGTGTTTCAAAGTCTCAAAAGACAACTCTTGCTTATCACCCCAAATAAAAGGCATATCTTTCTTGACTAGCTCATTTAAAGGAGCAGCTATGGTGGAGAAGTCTTTCACAAATCTTCTATAAAAACTTGCTAACCCATGAAAACTTCTCACCTCTCCTACATTTTTAGGGGTTGGCCATTCTTGTATAGCCTTGATCTTCTCTGGATCAACATGTACACCTTCTTTTCCCACTTTGAATCCAAGGAAAATCACACTTTCTTGACAAAAAGTACATTTGTCAAAGTTGGCAAAGAGATGATGTTCTCTAAGAAGAAGCAAGACTTTTCTGACATGGTTAAGATGTTCTTGAAGGCCTTGACTATAGATTAGGATGTCATCAAAGTAGACCACTACAAATCTGCCTATGCATTCCCTAAGCACATGATTCATTAATCTCATGAATGTACTTGGAGCATTGGTCAAGCCAAAGGGCATGACTAACCATTCATACAAACCAAACTTGGTCTTGAAAGCAGTTTTCCATTCATCTCCTTCATGAATTCTTATTTGATGGTATCCACTTTTAAGATCAATTTTGGTGAAGAGATTTGCTCCATGTAATTCATCCAACATGTCATCTAGCCTAGGAATGGGATGCCTATACTTGACAGTTATGTTGTTGATGGCCCTACAATCTGTACACATTCTCCAAGACCCATCCTTTTTAAGGACCAACAACACAGGCACATCACAGGGACTTAAACTCTTTTGGATCCACCCTTTGTTCAACAAGTCATTAACTTGTTTCTCTATTTCTTTTGTTTCCATAGGGTTGGTTCTATAGGCTGGCCTATTGGGTAGGCTTGCCCCAGGCACCAAATCTATTTGATGTTCTATTCCCCTCAAAGGTGGTAATCCACTTGGTACCTCTTTGGGAAATATATCATCAAATTCCTTTAAAAGTTTTTGCAACCCCTTTGGTAGAGAACCAAGTTCATGAGTGATTGAAACAAATGCCTCTTTGCAATAAAGAAGGAAATGAGGTTGTCCAAGGAAAAGATTTTTGGAAATATTCAAGGTTTGAGGTTGGACAACTTCATGGGCTGAGGCATGGGTTACCAAATTCTTTCTTTCTTTCTTATTTTCTTTTTTCTTTTCTCCATCCAACTTCTTCTTAAGAATTATTTGGTCCTCTCTTACTTGTGAAGGTGTAAGAGGACACAAAATAATTTTCTTTCCCTTGTGTTGAATGGTGATTTTGTTGGTGACTCCATCATGTAAAGCTTGTTTATCATATTGCCAAGGTCTTCCAAGTAATATGTGCCCAGCTTCCATTGGTACTATATCACAAACAATTTGATCTTCATATTTGCCAATGGAAATAGGTACACTTACTTGTTCTTTAACTACTATTCCATCATCCTCTTTGATCCATTGAAGTTTGTAAGGTTTAGGATGAGGAGTAGTGGTTAAGCCAAGCTTCTCTACCATTCTAGAACTACAACAGTTGCAACAAGAGCCACTATCCACTATCATTGAACATGTCTTTTCTAAAACTTTGCATCTTGTGTGGAATAGGTTCTCTCTTTGTGACTGTTCTAATTCTACATGTTTACTTTCCAGGAGTCTCCTTACCATAAGTAAGTCACCATCACAAGGTAAAGCTTCTTCTTCTTCAGAAGTGGATGTTTCAGACTCACTATATGAAGAACCCTCACTTTCACTCTCATGCTCAAGGATGTAAGTTGACCTTCTATTGCGGCACTCAGATGCATAGTGCCCTTTTTCCCCACATCTAAAGCACTTAGTCTCCTTACTCTTATGATCTCTTGAAGGTTCTTTGACTTTTTCTTTTCCCCTCTCTCTCTTTTCAAACAAATTTTACTTTTGATGTTGCCATCTTTCTTTGATGTTTTGAACATGACTTTCTTTGATGTTGTCAAATTCGTGTATAACTTTATTTGAGGTTGTTTACTTCAAATATGTTTAAATAATAATAGTAATATTATTATTGTTGTTTAAATGGTTTATTTGATTAAATATTAATAATGATATTTAAATGATAATATTAATGTATGTTGTTACATTGTTGAAATAAAACTTTATGAGGTGAACTCAAAAATATTAATTCAAAAATATTAATGTATGTACGTTGTTATATTGTTAAATGATAATATTGTATATTTAAGTTTTATGTTTTATAATAAGATGTAAAATGAGAAAACTCAACTGTAGCAATGTAATAAATATTGTATAAGGTGTGTGAGTTGTATTATGATAAGATCTTTGCTTTTCAAAGTGTTATGATTTGTGAGATTATGTTATATCTTGGTTGTCATGGAAAATTAAATTATAAGAATGATGGGCACCATTATGTTCCGGCAACAAATAATATATAATAAGTAGAACTTTTACATACAGCAATGAAGATATTGTGCTCCTGAACATAGATGTTGTCCTTTCTAGCCATCGAAAAACAAAAATAGGGAAAGAGACTGGGTCAAGATTAGAAAGACCTAAAGCTATGCATTAGGTAATTTTATTGGTTGAAAGAAAAGTAAAATTTTAATTTGGGTTGTTATAATTGTAATAATTCCAAAAAAATAAATTTAGAAACAAATCAATATATAATAAATAGAAAATTTGCATACAATCATCAAGATAGAATGGTCGTGAACATAAATGTTATTTTATTTATCCCTTTGAAAAACAAAAATAGAAAAGGAGACTCTTTCAAGATTAGAAAGACCTAAAGCTATGCTTTAGGTAACAAGAAAAGTAAACTTTTTTATAATTGTTTTTGTAGTTCTAAAATTGAAAGTAGCAAGAAGTATATAAATGTGATAGTTACTGATGTTTGTTGAGAAAAGTTGCATTGTAATTTAAAGTAATAAAATACTTTAATAAAGTTGTAATAATGGAGGAGCAAGTAAAACAAGAACCGAGTCCTCTGAGAAAAATGGTGGCAGTGTCATCCATTGCCGCCGGAATCCAATTTGGATGGGCTCTACAACTCTCCCTCCTCACACCATATGTACAAACCCTAGGAGTTCCACACGTTTGGGCTTCCTTCATATGGCTTTGTGGCCCCATCTCTGGCCTCCTAGTTCAGCCTATTGTAGGCTACAGCAGTGACCATTGCCAATCTTCCTTTGGCCGTCGCCGTCCATTTATCCTCGCCGGCGCAATAGCTGTCGCAATCGCCATTATCCTTATTGGCTATGCTTCCGATATAGGACACATGGCCGGCGATGACATCACAAAGAAAACTCGTCCACGGGCCGTTGCCATCTTCGTCGTCGGCTTTTGGATCTTAGATGTTGCCAACAACATGCTCCAGGGACCATGTCGTGCCTTCCTTGGTGACTTGGCTGCCGGCGATCCCAAAAAAACGAGAACCGCCAACGCATTCTTCTCATTTTTCATGGCTGTGGGCAACGTCCTGGGCTATGCCGCAGGATCCTATAACGATCTCCACAAGATCTTCCCTTTCACTGAAACCGAGGCATGCAACATATTCTGTGCAAACCTAAAGAGTTGCTTCTTCTTCTCAATCGTTCTTCTTCTTGTTTTGTGCATTATCGTTCTGACTTGCGTGAACGACCCTAAGTTCACACCGGCACCAAAGGAGGTGAAGGTAGAAGATGGGAAGACACAAGTTTCGTGCTTCTACGGAGAGTGTTGTGTTGCATTCAAAGGACTGGAGAAGCCAATGTGGATGTTGATGCTAGTGACAGCTATCACATGGATTGCGTGGTTCCCTTATGTGTTGTTCGACACTGACTGGATGGGTCGTGAGGTGTACGGCGGTGATGTGGGTCAGAAGGCATACGATGCTGGTGTGCATGCTGGTTCTTTGGGGCTCATGTTGAATTCAGTGGTGTTGGCTGTGGCGTCTTTGGGTGTAGAACCATTGGGTCGCTTGGTTGGTGGAGTCAAGTGGTTGTGGGCAATCGTTAATGTTATTCTCGCAGTTTGCTTAGCAATGACCGTGCTCATCACAAGAGTCGCTGAGCGACAACGTGCCAATAACCCTGCTCTCATTGGAAACCCTTCCATGGATGTGAAAATTGGATCCTTAGCTTTCTTCTGCGTCCTTGGTATTCCTCTTGCGGTAAGCTTTCTATCTTTTCAAACAACTTTTAAGGGTCTTTTGTCGAATTACAACTATTAATACTCTTTCTGTATCCAGGTTACGTATAGTGTTCCCTTTGCTCTGGCCTCTATCTATTCTAACAACTCAGGTGCAGGACAAGGTATATACAAAATTACCATTTTCTTATTTTCTTATTTTTTGAGATTTAACTTTAAATTTTTTATTTTAAGGTGAACCAAAAGAAGCGGTGAGTAAATGTTTAAGCCTAAATAAAAAATGTGTAACCTTTTTGTTTGCTTCAAAACTTTCAGGATTATCTTTGGGTCTTCTGAATGTTTCAATTGTGATTCCTCAGGTTACAATTCTCATCTAATTACTTTCTGTCATAACTATTTCAAGTATTATAGAATACAACGTATACAACAATCCATTTACTTCATACATCATCATCTAATAAAGATTATATATTTTATTTGTACAGATGATTGTATCAGCAATTAGTGGACCATGGGATGCTTTGTTTGGTGGTGGCAACTTGCCCGCATTCGTGTTGGGCGCTGCAGCGGCCGCCATAAGTGCCGTACTTGCAATTGTTCTACTTCCAAACCCCACAAAGGAAGATGAAGCAAAGATTTCCAGCCTCAACATGGGTAGTTTTCATTAATGGTTAGATCTCGACATGGGAAACAAGAGGAAGAGTATTTGGATTTGAAGATGGTGCATGTGCTCAGGAAATTAGCTTTTAGATCCTTGAAAGGTTTCCATAGTTATCATAGCTTATTCAAGTTATCCATGTTCTTTATGTACTTAGGTGTGAGAATCACAAAAAATTTTGTAGGGAAAACATCACCAACTTCAATCAATAAACGAGATTTTTTTATTACTAGAATTCAAATATTAAAATTGTATTCGGCGTATTGTTTTTCTTTTTCTTTACTTATTTCACAAGTTAATACCTTAATTTGTTTTAAAAAAAATCTCTCGTCTCATATGCTACCTAACTCTTGTATTTTGCTGCTGTTGTTAACTCTTGTATTCGATTATGCCAACTATTGTTTCGACTGCCCCACATCTACCAGCAGTGTGACCTAGAGTTCGCGCTAGAAGAGGACAAGCTACTGATCCACACAGTATAGTTGAAAGAATCAGGGCTTTGCAAGAGCTGGTTCCTAGTGTCAACAAGGTACTAATTATACCAAAGCTTAAGTTGAAAAATTATTCCAATATATGCTTTGTTTTGGAGTGATAAACAGGATAGTGTGCTATAACAACAACACTTTGATTGTCGCTCTGGTGAACTATCAAGGTTTGAAGTCCCTTTCTATTGTTGTGTAAAGATTATGGATTCCTGTAGTAGATTTTCTTTCTTGGAGGGTTTGGTATAAGCAAATTATTTTGACTTTTGCTTACATTGAAACCTAAGCATAAGATGTTTTGAAGTTCAAGATTCACCTTCCACTTATGTAACTTCTCCTTCTATGCTTTGAACCTATTTTGATGCTTCTTCATAGCTTCCTTTCTGATGTTATTTTAAATTATAATTAAGTCTTCATGTGTCTAGTTTTCTTTATATTTTAGATAGTCATAAGTAGTTTTAAATCTGTTTTCTATCTTACTGAAGTAGTTTAAATAGTTTTTAACCTTTGTAATTGGTAGGTTTAGATTTTAGTAATTTCTATTAAATGGTTTTAATAAGATGTTTCTTGTAGTAGTTTGATTTGTGTGATTACTTTTTGCTATAAGTAGGAGTTAGTTTAGTCTACTTTAGTTTTGAATTTTATTTTACAAATTAGTGTTACTAACTAAGCTTTTCTCTGACAATACTAACAGTTTCAGTTGTTCTAATTTTCTATGACTAACATCTTTTTGCTACCTTAGTCAGTTATCTAACTTTACTAACATCTCTTGTTGTTTCTAACGTTTTTTTTACTAGTGTTGCTTTTGTAGGTTCTACTAAGTTTTTGTTGTACCAGTTCACACAGAGTTTCTTTTTTTTTGCTGCAACTGTCCTACAGTTGTAGTTTCTATCTTTTATTAATATTTTATTTATAATTGTACATTAATTTAAATTTAAATGTTACTTGATTGTAGACTTTCTGTGTTTCAGGACATTGTAGCAAAGTTATTTTCATTTTCACAGCAGAGGCCAAGGGCTTTGTGCAGCTTAACTAAAATTGGAACTGTTTCTTCTATTACTCTGCGCCAACCAGCTTCTACTAGCATCAGTGTTTCTTATGAGGCACGATTGGGAGGCCATTGAGTGGCAAAACCTGGACTTTGCGAGGCTAGGGGTTTTATTTCGTAAATATTTTTAAATATAGATATTGGGAGAACTTTTTCAACAGTCTGATAAGTATATCTGCAATGTAAGTTTTCAATTTTATAAATTAGAGGGAAATTGTTTCCTTAATTAGTATTACTTTATTACAATGTAATGTATTTAATGAGACTTTGTAGTTCACTTTTTTCTATTTTCTTTCCTTTATTGCAGATGTTCGCTGGGGAATTAATTGTCAATTTCACAGATCAGGATAGCTACCTGGTTTTCTTTAATCTGATTGATTGTGAATGGTTGCTTCTGCTGTTTTGATTCCAAGGTATGATTATTTCTTTTGTGGAATCACATTTTTAGGTAGTTAGTTACGACTATACATCTGCATGCGCTTTATAATATAATTTGAGAAAAGTGAGAAAAAAAATTAAACCATCTCTGGAACAAATGAATCGTGTATAAATGATATTATACCCCATTACCAATCTAGAAGCAAGAGAATGTACCCTATAAGAGTAGTAATAGAATAAACCCAAAACTTTTTGTTTTCTTAGCACATCCATTCACTCCAGAGATAGACTAGGATGCATAAGTAGGGGTTTCACAGCTTGGTTGATTATATATAATTCAATTTCACTAGAATTTTTAATACACACTTACATCATCATCAATCAATTATATTAACCTATTTTCTTTTTTCTATTTTTGAATTAATTTACTCTATGAATTATTGTTTTGAAATTTTATTATTTTTTATCTTAAAAGTATATCATCTTTTTGTTGGTTGAAGCAGAGGTTAATTTCTAAAAGATTTAGATATGTTAGAACTTGGAAGGTAGAGATTCCTAGTTTCCGTACTTTTAAATTAAAAGATTAGTATATTAGGAAAATAGACATCTAAACGGCCTACTCTATTTGTTCAAATGTTTAGATTTTTAAAACTAGAAAGGAGTTGAATTGCATTTAAAGTTGTATATATAGTAATGAAGTTAAATAATTGCATACTTTTTTATTTCTATTTTATTACATTCATCATTATTACATATTTGATGTCACCCTCTTAGGTGTTCTTGATCTTAATCAAAGCTTCACTCATTTTTTTAATTCTCTTTGCTTTGTTCAATCAACATTAGAACTTTTCATATTTTGTGAATTTTTTTGTTGGCACAACTTATGTTGGGAGATCAATTTCATTCTTTTTAGTAAGTGTATTCTTGTATATATTCTAATTTATTTTGATGATCTAAAAATTCGTAATCAATTGTATAACAACATTTTTGTATTCACTTCTTGTGTATCAGGGAGTCCTATTAGCTCTGTTACAAGATTTGGAGACTATTCTGCTAAAAAATCTCAAGTGGTAATACAAAAATTTCTGACTTTGTCCTCATTTTTGAAAAATGTTCTTGTCAATTACTTGTATTTCTTTATGTTGTGTATTATTTCCTTAATATTACTCCTAAAATATTCTTTCCTTAAAATCTGAAGTTCCTTCTTCAAATGTTGTTAAGAAATTGGAATGATAAGCTGGTAGTTTTTCAAGAGTTTATAATATGATTTATGTAGATAAAAAGTGAAACAAAATCAATCCTAATAAAGTAGCTAATTGTGAAATTAGCTCCTGAAATAAATCCCTTGATCTAAGGGATTGTGAGTTGACTTTCCCCATAAAAGGAAAGTCGATTGTAAATGATTTTCCTTGGATTAGTTCTCAAAGTTTAGTAAATTCATCTCATGTAGTGTATTTCGTTGAATATCGTCACTTATTCTAACCTTCCGATCCTCTTAGCATGAACAGAGGTCGTTGTAATGGATAGATCATGGATAGACATGCCTCGAAATACAAATCAATATATGAGAGGATTGAATACCTTCTTGGACTTTGCATTCACTAATAGTGGTGTTAGGGGAAAGATAGTATGTCCATGTCAGAAATGCAATTTTAAGAAATGGCAAAGTCGTGAAGAAGTATATGAGCACTTAATTATTAAACCTTTTCCAAAAGGTTATACAATGCGGCTTCTACACGGGGATAGAAGAGTAAATGACGAAGCTCCTTAAGTAATGGCCGAAGCTCCTCAAGTAATGGTCGAAGAAGATGGTGGAAGAGTTGAAATTAATGATAATATGTGTGAAATGATTAATGATAAAATGGGTGCAGAGTCAAGCCATACTAGAAGTCATGATGGGACAAATTTTTTTGAATTAATGCAAGATGGACAACAAAGCTTATATGAAGGATGTGATAAATATTCAAAACTTTCTTTCTTGGTGAAGTTGTATCACATCAAATGTCTATGCAGAATAAGTGACAAAATTATGTCCATGATACTGGAATTGCTAGCAGATGCATTTGAACATGCTAAAATTCCAAATTCATTCTATGAAGCCAAAAAAGTGATTAGTAAGCTTGGTCTTCATTACACCAAAATTGATGCTTGCCCGAATGATTGTATGTTGTATGTTGGAGAAGACAAAGATAAAGATTCTTGTAAGAAATGTAAGACATCAAGATGGAAGCCAAAAAAGAGAAATACAATTGGTGATGATGATATTGTTAATAAGCGAAAGAAGATTCATGCAAAGGTGTTAAGGTATTTTCCTTTGAAGCCTCGATTACAGAGGATGTTTTTGTCATCTAAAATAGCTGAGCATGTGAGATGGCATGCATCAGAAAGTACGGATGAAGGCATGTTAAGACATCCAATAGATTCTGAAGCATGGAAGAAATTTGACTTGATGCACCCTCAATTTGCCTTAGACCCTCGAAACGTGAGACTCGGTTTAGCTACTGATGGGTTCAATCCATATGGGAACTTGAGCACCAATCACAGTATTTGGCCAGTTGTTCTCATACCATACAACCTTCCTCCTTGGATGTGTATGAAACAAAGTTCATTCATTTTGTCCATGATCATTCTTGGAAAGCGAGCACCGGGAAATGATATTGATGTTTACTTACAACCATTAATAGAAGAGTTGAAGGAGTTGTGGAACACTGGAATTAAAACTTTTGATTCATATGGAAATGAAATATTTGATATGCGTGCAGCCATATTGTGGACTATTAGTGACTTTCCAGGACTTGGAACCTTATCTGGATGGAACACACATATAGGATTGGCATGTCCGAGATGTAATTTTGACACTACTCCTAAGAAGCTTGTCAAAGGTGGGAAATTTTGTTTTATAAGTCATCGTCGGTGGTTAGATGGAAGACATAAGTTCAGATTGGCTCATAGCAGGTTTGATGGAACTATTGAAAATAGAAGCCAACCAATGGCAATATCAGGACATGATATCCTACAACAACTTGGGAATGTTCACGTTGAATTTGGGAAAGAACCTATAGTTGAACAAAGGTCAAAAAGACAACGCGGAGTTGATCATTCTAAGGTAGATACTCTATAATGGCGAAAGAAGAGTATATTTTTTGACCTTCCGTATTAGGTAGATAACTTATTGCACCACAATCTGGATGTTATGCACATTGAAAAAAATGTTTGTGACACTATATTGTTTACATTGTTGAATGATAGTACAAATAATAAATGCAAAGACAATCTAAAGGCAAGAAAGGACTTACAACTTTGGGGTATTAGACCAGATCTGTGGCCTGATGAGAATTGTAGATATCTTCCTAGTATATATACATTGTCAAATGTAAATAAGGATATATTTCTAAAAACTTTGAAGAATATAACTGTACCTGATGGTTACTCAAGTACCATCAGTAGATGTGTTGATGTCAAGCAACATAAGATTGGAGGACTAAAAAGTCATGACTCACATGTGTTGATGGAGCAAATTCTTCCTTTGGCAATAAGAAAGACACTCCCTAAAGAAGTGTCCTCTATTTTGATTGATCTATGCTCTTTTTTTAAACAATTATGTAATAAAGTTTTGAAGATAGATCAACTTGTCCAATTACAAGATAGAGTTGTCCTCACATTATGTCACATGGAGATGTTATTCCCTCCTTTTTTCACAGTGATGGTTAATTTGTTTGTGCATTTAGTAGAAGATGCCAAGCGTGGAGGACCTGTCCAATATCGATGGATGTATCCTATTAAGAGGTACTTGGGAAAATTGAAGTCTTATGTGCGTAATAAGGCACAAGCTGAAGGCTCAATAGCTGAAGGGTACTTACCTGAAGATTGCTTAACTTTTTGTTCTAGATACTTAGATGGAATTGAGACTGTGTTCAATAGATTGCGTCGTGTTGATGATGAACCAAGTATTGGCTCTTGTACTGTAAGCACTTTATTCCCACCGATCGGAAAAGCAGTTGGAGGTTTCACTTATTTCACTTTATCTGAAATAGAAAAGTTATAGGCACATCGTCATATCTTAACAAACAGTGCCATAGTTGATCCATTTCTTCAGTAAGTATTTTCACTTGATCAATTGTATTAATTAGTCTTTTATTACAAAGTAACTATGTATAATTTGGACCCTTCGTGTAGCAAATTTAGAGACACTATACGGAGACAATTGAGAAATCAGAGTCGACAATCATCTTTGATAGACAAGAGAGTTCATAGCGAATTTGTAGATTGGTTTTCACGTCGTGTATGTATATTGGGTCCATTGCTGATTGGTTTCATTCTATGTTATAATTAATAATTGACTTGGACATGTTATTTCTTTTTTCCTTTTAGATAAGGAATGACTCAACTAGCCATCACTCAACTGATTTCAAATTCTTAGCCATGGGTCCAATTGATATTGCAAAGCGATATAGTGCCTACAATGTTAACGGATTCAAGTTTAGGATCTTGGAGTGTGACTTATGGCTTAAAACACAAAATAGTGGAGTGTTTGTACATTTGGGACAAGGAGTTATGCAAGTACTAGTGATAATCAAATGCAATTTGGAGGTGTGCCTTATTATGGTCGATTAGTGGACATAATTGAAATAAACTACCATGGTCGTTTCTCAGTTGTTTTGTTCAAATGTATGTGGGTTAATACAACTACTTCTAGGGGGATTGTGACTGATGAGTTGGGATTTACAAGTGTATGTTTTGGATGCTTGATTCATACCGGTGATAATGATGATGATGAACCATACATTCAGGCATCAGAAGCACAAATGGTATATTATGTAGATGATGAGTTTGATAAAAATTGGTGCATCCCTGTACATATAAAGCCTAGAGACTTGTACAACATGGGTGAAGATGATGTTGACAAATTTCATGAATGTGAACCGTTTCAACAACAAAACTTAGAAACATTATTTCCCGATGATGAAAGAAATATACCATTAACAAGGTTTTAATTTTAATTTTAATTTAGTTATTTTGTTTGTTTTCTTCTTTATTATATCTTATATAGGTGGTTGAATTTTTATTTATGTAATTGTTTGTAGACCATTTGAAGATGAAGAAAATGACATATAAGAAGAAGGAGACAAAACATCATACACAGCAAAGTGCCTCTCATACATGGGGTCACACAACTAATCATCCACCAGCTCCTCAAGTCCAATCCTCTCCCTCTCTTTCTGCCCCTCAAAGAAGTAAGTTCCCTTTTGTTAAATGTCTAATACTTGTATTATTCATGTTGTTATCATTTTTTGACATTCATTTATTTGTAGGAACATACAAACTAAAGCTACCTTTGACAAGCCAAAGCACATGCACTCCTACTCATAATCAGTCCCGAAATGCATTTGTTTTTCAATCAGCATGGACTCCTACACCTATTCAGTCCCCAGATGCATTTGTTTTTCATTCATCAGTTCAAGTTGACGTAAGTGTTTTGTTTCCTTCAATAATTAACTTATATCACTAGCGAATTTATAATTGAAGTTGCTTTCTATTTGAATTAGTTTTGCACTTTATGTCTTTCTTCAAAGTATAAGTGAGGGGCAGAAGCTCTAAATGACTTAACTGTCAAATTCAATCAGATAAATTATTTCAAGATAACTCTTATAGTATTTATAACTCTTACAGTATCTGTGCTTGGTAATTATTAAGAGGTCTCACATTGGTTGGGAACATGGCCTAAATACTCTTTATAAAACGTAAACAATCTTCCCCTTTTGAACTAACTCAAATAACCCTCCTCCAATACCGTAAACTTCACAACACTCCAAATGTCAATAACGACATAGAGGGTATTATGATGGCCCACAGGGAAGGAACATTGCCAAAATACTCTTACAAGACCTGGAGTTGAGAATCCACCCCGTCCCCCTATCAAGCTAGCTTATCAAGTTTAGTTTGATTTGTCCATTTCTAACAACTCAACTTTTCCTAAAACCTTATCTAATTATATATGCCTAATAACATGAAACTCAAAAATTAGAAAATGAGGGTCAAACTATAAAATGAACTCCAACTTCATACGAAAATATTTATAAAGGAACTTACTACATCTTTAAATGCAAGAAATGTTGTTTCTGGCAGGTAAGCATAAGTTGTACCCCTATCCAGGACAGTTCCATGTTTCCCATCAAAAGTATTTGCATTTAGAGGTAGTTGCTTCCCCGCAACATGTATGTCCTTCAAATCAATATTATAATATGGATTGTCGCCACCCCGAAACTAGAGTAAATGTGTGAGATTAATAAAATGCATTTGTTAAGAAAAGGCATCACATCTCGTATCCACAAGATGAGAATTTTGTAACACACCTGCGCACAACATCTGAATATGTAAAAACCATGTCTGATGGGGGAGATATGCCACCGAGAACCATTGCACCCCCTCCAACATCCATTCCACCATAGCATAGTGAGAATGAATCGCTTATTACATTTTTGTTCACAAGTTGATCCATAATACTAAGATCTCCACGACCCAAACCCATGATGCCATCAGCATGTTGACTATAAAGATCACCAGTCTCAACATTTTCACAGCCAAAAACTGCATGCTGTGGAGCAAGGTCACTCTGATTTCCAAAGGATATGACATCCTCGCCAAACAGTTTTATTATCCTCCCTCCCCCAAAAATTCTCCCACCCTTCAATGCTTATCTTCAATATAAAGCTTTCCCACAGTCCAGGTAACATGACTTTCATCTATTTTCTTATGTCAAAGTACGAAAATAAGCACAAATGAATGTGAAATTGGTCGATTCAGGCCAAATGAGAAGTGCAAATGCAAAATGGCACTTCTTATTTACAATTGTGAATTAATCGCTTTATGTTAAGGTCCCTTGCATACCTTTCAGCTGGGGTAATCAGAAAAAGTTATTTGCAACTGGGAATTATCAGGCTCAGCTGAATACTGTCTGATGAATGCCCTTCTCCACCAAATCTCAAGTGCCTTCTGTATATTAGGACAATCATCTCCTTTATTAAGAAATCTATCAAACAAATTCAGTAACACAGCCTGTTGCTGGAGCAGAGGAAGTGTCAATATAGTTTCGCTTAGTCCATCCTCAACCAATTTCCTATCAACCGCTCTAGAAGCTCTCCTCATCCATCCAAAATCTTCATACAGAGCTTCTAGCCATGTAGACAACAAAGAAAATCTAGTTTCTTTTGGCACCAGAATGTGTCCCTGATGAGTCAATATTTTCTTCACTTCATTTAGTTTATTGTGCTAGAATTAATCGGAGAATTGTGCTAGAATGTCCGGTATTATCCCGTTTTGCTAATTGTGCTTAATTTGGCCAGAAATTCTAATTTTGATTAATTTGAGTCATCTGAACTAATTAGTTGCATTAGTGATTGCAGGAAAAATATTGGAAATACAATTTGGGACATTTGAAAACTTATTCATTTACATAGAGTGTTATTTACTTGGAAGATTTATTTTGTGTGGTGATCCGTGAAAACTTGAGATGAAATATTTTGTTTGGATTGGCTAAAAATTAGAAGTGCACGCTCCAAAGGTTTTGTGGCAACATACAAAATTACAATTGCTTTCACGTGAACTTCTTCATTTCTTGGATTTATTGAAGCAAATTTGGCTTGGAATCCATATACATCACACTGCCATTGCAAAAATTGGCTTGGTTTAAGAAGTTAAAGCACATGGAAAAAGGGGGCCACCATTTGTAAACACCTCACGGTTTTGCTTGTTGTAAGAAGCATGGTAGCAAGTTTAAAGCTCATGTGTCCAAGGGACAACACCATACGGCACTTACCAATAATGAATCAATGTAAATTTTATAATGGAGGCCACCACTTGAAAGAGCTCACGGCAACAATACAAAATGGGAAGTCTTCTTTCTCTTTAGTGGGAGACAACATAATAGAAGTAGGGGCCACCACCATTTGTTGAAGGAGAGACCACACTTGAAGGTTTACGGCCAAGACAATTTAATTGAAGTAAAGTGGGAACCACCACATCCTTTCTTGGCTTGGAACATCTTGAATTTTAAGAAAATGGAGGGTACCACGTTGAGCTCACTTTTGACAACCACGTTTTCCCGAATAAAGAGAGCAAGCTCTTGGTTTTGTCACAGCTTTCACGGTTTTTCTCCATGCTGAGAATTAATTTTCTTGAAACTAGGAGCAGCGTTCCAACAGCAGTAGCAAAGAAAGGAGGCTGGACGTATTTGGAGAAGGAGGACGAGCTCTTGGTTCTCCCTTCCAGCAGCACGTCTATGGAGTGTCCAGTAGCTGATCAACGTCCGAGGTTCAAGTGTCAACGGTTGAAGAAAGAAGCATGAAAGAGAGAAGAAGAGGGAGAGGCCGAGATAGCAGCGTCCAGCAAGAATGGATAATAGTGCAGCTGCCACCTTTGTTGAAGTAAGTGAAGTGTTTGCCATGCAAGAAGAAACGGTCCAGGTGGGGTAAGAGATGTCTCGACTTCAAGCTTGTGCTACCAAGAAGTTGAAGAAGAAGTACACTAGAATGAAGAGGAACCGGGACTGAAGAAGGAGGCCACGCTGAATGCTCACGGCCTGGTCCAAGCAAAGACTTCATGCAGCAAGGTTTGGAGTGGAAACGGATGAATGGAAGAATATTGGAGCAGCTGCCACGTCCAGCCTTCACACAGCGTTAAGCTTGAAGTCACCACTGAAGGAGAAGAGGTGTCACGGTCCAACTGATCCAGCACTGCACGTCCGAGAGCATACGACCTTGAGAAAAGTATACCAATGAAAGGAGCTCACGTACTGGATGGAAGAAACCACAACACACAATTCTCGGTCCAGCTGCCACGAGAATGGTTATTGAATGAAAGGGTTCCCATCTGCAGAGAAGTTGGCAACAAATATGGAGGTGGATGAAGAAGCCACAATCACGGCCTGCACAATCAAGCAGCTTGGGCAGCAGCATTTTGGAGGGGACCACATTGAATCAAAAGAAGGTGACGGTTTTTACTGGAAACTCACGGGTTTGGGAGGCCAGCAATTCACGTCCAGAGAGTTTGGGCTATAAAAGAGTATCAGCAAGCAGAGAAGGATCATGAGATTTAGGAGTAGATTTTTTAGAGTAGCTTTCTGAATTTCCATTTCAAACATTTAATTTCTGAAGCAGAAGTGTGTCACCTTTCCAATTTACGTTCTGGTTTTCTCCTCCCCTCTGGGGGAGGTTTTGTGTTTGATTCAATTTCCAGTTTCCAGAATTTCAGTTTTAAGAATTGAATGTTAATTGTAATTTCATGCTGTAATTTCCAATTGATGTTGTTGGATTTGATTTTTATTTACACACTACATCCGTTTTCACGTTTAAGATTTTGAATGCAATTATTTTCAGTTCATGAATTTCAGATTTGCAATTTTAATTCTGTCAAAATTTCATTTTTACCGTTTTCGGAATTTTACTGCTTAATCTTGTTTTTACAGTCAATTAATTTTACTGCTTTCCGTATTTTTCTGCACAACAACCTTTCAACCCCCCCTTCGTGTTAGATCTAAGACTGAACCCAAATTGGTCCTTGAGAGACGACCTAGGAGTCACTTCCTAGTAAATATACTACATTATTTATCTGTATTAAATTTGTATGACCGCGATAGTCGTACCAAATTTTGGCGCCGCTGCCGGGGACCAATGAAGGTTTGGTTTTAGATTTTTGTTGTGTAAAATTTTGTTTTGTTAATATATTTGTTTTGTGTGTTTTGTCTTGTATATTGTTGTAGGCGACAACGACACCTTCAGCAAATTTTGGCGGCGTTGTCACTTCAGTCCAGGTTCTTGTTTTAGATTTTTACTGTTTTTGTTTTATTACATGGTTGTAATCTATGTTTTGTCTTTTATATTTTTATTGTGCTATGTTGTGTATTTAGTTGTTAGATAAAAAAAAAATAATAAAAATTGTTATGTCTTGTTTGTGCCTGTAGCATGTTAATTGTGTTGTGTTTTGTTTAGTGGTTGTTTTTTTGGAAATTTCAATTGATGTAAATATTGGTTTTCCCCATGTTATGTTTCTATATGTTTGGCTTAATCTTTGTTGAAGAGGAAGTCCAAGTCTGAGACAGGTTTTGCACTACACTAGAGGAGATGACAGATTCTCAAGACTAGATGTATGATTTAGTCAAGTGTCTTCCCAAATTCCTTGGGTTGGCACATGAAGATCCATACAGGCACCTCAAGGAGTTTAGCTTGGTGTGTTTGTCTATGAGGCCTGCTGGTGTTTCAAAGGAAACAGTGTTGATAAAAATGTTTCCCATGTCCCTTCAAGATGAAGCAAGAGACTGGTTCATATACCAGTATCCTTTTAATAGTTGGCAGGAAACACAACAAAAATTCTTCGACAAGTTCTTTCCAGCAGCAAAGGTGACCAGCATTAGGATGAAGATCACTGCCATTGAGCAGTTTCAAGAAGAAAGCCTGGCAGATTATTGGGAGAGGTTTAACAGGCTCTGCACAACTTGTCCAAACCACCAAATTCCAGAGCATTTGCTCTTGACTTATTTTTATGAAGGGCTCCTAGACAATGAAAGGATACTTGTGGATGCAGCTATTGGTGGATGTTGGATGGATATAACCCCAACAGAAGCGAGGAAGTTGCTCTGCAAGCTGGCTGGTGAAAGTCCAATTGAGGTAGCAAAGGAAGAACCTGAGCAGCCTGTTCTGGATTCTGACACTGATAGCCCTGAGGATGCAGCTGATAACTTGGAGTTTGGTAAGAAACTTCTCAGTGAGCAAAAACAGGTTTATTCTGAACCTGAGATTCCAATTTTACCTGATTTGCCTACACATTCAAATGCATGTGATTTGACGCACATTGATTCTATAGGGTTTATGACTGATACTGATACAAATTCGATTGATCATTCTAAAATTTTTAATTCAGTGTCAGCCATTGAACCCATTGGTCAAAGTCACGTCAATATTGATTTTGAAAGAGAAACTGTGCAATCTGATGATTTTATAGAGTTAGGACTAAACTTTGATTTAACACAGTTTTCTGAAAATTTTGAATGTGATTGCGAATCTGGTTCTTGCTCCATTTGTGCTGAAATTGATTATGCATTACAGCCAAACTCTAAGTTTATTACCAATGCTATTAATTGTGAGTTTGATGACAAGGATGCAGAGTTCAAAAAGAATGCAGGTGCTGACATTAAGGAATGCATGATTAATGAAGAAGAGATATTCCTGCAACAGTTTGCTGTGAGAAGAAAGAAGAAACATCTTGCTATGGATGATAAAGCTATACTCATGAAGCAGTTCCTCTTAACATTTTCTCTGCTGAATCATGTGATGGAAAGCATATCCCTGATTGTCCAAATTTGGCAACTGCCACCATAACCAGAGAAGTTTTCCTATTCCTTCTTCCCTTAAGTTTATGAATTAGGGGAGAATTCTGATTTTCTTAGTTTACGAATTGTTATTTTTTTTTTTAAAAAAAAAAAAATTTTAAAAAAATAAATGTATGTTCTCTTTCACGTGTGTTATTTTCTTAATGTATGTATTGTAAATATGTGTTTTGTCTGTTGTTTTTACATTTGTGTTTTGTGTGCTTTGATATTTTGTGTTCGATTTTATGTCTTTTGTTTTGTTAATTTGTGTTCTATTTTTTATTTAGTTTTTGTTTAAAAAAAAATAATAATAAAAAAAAAATAAAAATAAAAATAAATAAATAATCGTAAGAGCAGAATTAGCAAGTAAAGGGCAGAGAGGTGAAACTATCTGAGTGCATTTATTGAACATACCATATACGCAGAAAACATTCTGTCTTACATAATAATAAAAATAAAATACATAAAAACATAAATATAGCTGTTCGGGGTTCGATCTTCCACGATCGTTAATATTACAAACCTTAATAATAAAAAAACAAAACAACATAAAAAAAATTCAAAAACATAAAAAATAATAATTGTTCAGATTACATGTCTCATTAATATTCTGGCCACACTCGGCCAACAAAAACATAAAAAGAAAAAAAAAACATAAAACATTAAAACTGGAAGAATTCTCGAGCTGGTTGTGGTGGTCTAAGGGAGAGCACCGTTGAAGGAGCTCTGGTTCGGAATGCAGGGGGCGTAGGTGGCGGGATTTGCCGTTCATCTTTGTCGTCGTCGATTATGATGGGAATGGGGAAGAGGTCCAACAGCCTCGGTGCCCTCATTATCACCCAGTTGTATTCTTTCAACATCAAAAAAAAAAAAAAAAAAAAAAAAAAAAAACTTGTGTTAATAATAGAAGAGGAAGTGAAAATTTTCAATAAAAAATTGAGGTGTGATCAGGGTCTTACCGTACATATATAGCGGCAGTTGTGAAAACTGAGTGCCAGTGGGGTCTATCTCCGCTTGCCAGCGCCTGACCCGATTGCCGTGGTTGTTGAACCAGCAGTGCACGTTGTATTCGCTGGCATCTCCGAAGATCCTTAGTCGAGACGTGATCTCGACAACTTGCGCTCTGCTTGGGTGTGTGACCCCAAAGTTGTAGATTCTGGTCATCATCTGGGTCTGATCTTCGGTAGGACGCCACCGCTGACTGGTGTATCTCTCTGATTCCATGTCACTCGTCATTCCTCTCTAATATTCTAAAACATAAAAAAAAATATAAAAAGAAAAAAAAACAAAACATAAAATAAAAAAAAAAACAAAAAAAAAAACAAAAAACATAAAAAAAAAAGCATAAAAAAAATTAGATTAGTTCTGTGTTTTCTTTATTTGTTCTTGTTTCCTTTTAGATTTATTTGTCCTGTCTGTCTTTGATTGTTTCTGTATTTGGTCTCAGATCTGTTTCACGGTCCTTGCAAAAGGGTCCTAAATGGATCTACGTCCAATTGTCCTTGTCCTTGTTGTTCTTGTATATTCAGTTTCTGTGTTTTATTTTTAAGTGGGGTACGTGGCGTTGTTCTACCCGATTGTCTCTGCAATACCTTCAATCGAAGGGAGATTAACGTCTGGTTTCCAGCCTATATACCCCTTAAGTTTTAAGACAATTGTGTTTTATGTGTTTTAAGTGTTTTGTGTTTAGAAAAAAACTTGAAAAGGAGAAGAAGGAAAGCAGGAAGGTATAACAGCAGAATAAGCAGAATGAAAGGAAAGAAGAAAAATGAAGCAAAGAGACGGCAGGAAATGTAAAGCAAGCAGGAAAAAAACAGAGATCCAGGTGCAGAGGACTTACCTTGAGTAGTAGGGCTTGCAGAGGCTCCTCGAGGTTCTCAGACTCTTCAGCGGGCGTAGTGGCAGGGGCTCTACGCAGATCTCAGATGCTTCGGAGGCACGCGGGGACTGAGCTTCCTCACAGATCCAAACGCTCGAGAAGAGAGCAGAGAGAGCAGAGAGAGAGAGTTGAGAGAGAAGCAGAGAGGAGAGAGTGAGAGTCAGGAAATGGCGCTCAGACGCTGAGGAGGTGCCTATTTATAGCCAAAATTCCGCCACTGTAGCAACAGTTCCGGTCATTTCCACCGAAACTGTTGTCACAGTGTCGGTCATCTCCTTTTTCAAAAAAAAAAAAAAAAAAAAAAATCTTTTTAGCATCTACTGATGGGTGCTAGGTGTTTTAGACATCTGCTGATGGATGTCCCTGATAACATCTACTGATGGATGTTACTGAAAAATTTCTTCCCATTTTTCCTAACTTTTTATTGCACTTGTCTATATTATTTGACTGCTCTGAAATTGATAATCTGATGATTGTTACACACTGAGGACATTGTGTGATTTAAGTGTGGTCTACTGGGAAGAAATTCTGATTTTTCTGTTATTTCTATTAGTTTCTGTTAGTATGTATTTTGTGTGTTAAATTTTTTGTTTTTGAGTGTTAAATTTTTCTGTTTTAAGTTGTTTTTAGTGTCTTGAGTGCAATAAATTTTACATTTTTCTCTTGATTTCTGGAGTTTGTTTAAGTTGTAGATTTATACTTCACTTCACTTGGTTAATACTTACGGTCTGAAATCCTTGCTTTTCTCTGCTTGGAAAGATGATTATGTGTTTAAGAGGTTGAATTGATTATAACACGGATACCCTGTGTGAGATTTGAGCCACTTAATTTTCTTTCTTGTGTGATATGTATCTTGATTGCTTGCACATATGCCTTGGCTTGATTCTTTTTGATATACTTGATTTATATGCATTTTTGGAAGTAATAAAGGCAATTTTATTCTTGAGCCTCTTTAGCCAAATAAGCTTACCCTGCTATTATCCTTTGAAACCCCTTTGAGCCTATACTGTATTTATTTCCTTGTGATTGAAGCTCATACACTGATCCTAAGTAAAAACAATGATTACCTTAACCTTAGGAAAGTCTGGAGCTATAGAAGTATTTCGAGAATAAGTGTGGTCTCCTTGGGAATTCTGATGAATTGGCTAGTTGGTTCCTCATCATGTTTTGAAATGATAATTTATATCCTGTTGTGTGATTAAAAAAAAAAAAAAAAAAAGAGACAGGATGAAAAAATTTGATGAGAAAAAGAGAAAATTGAAAAATAATTTTGTGAATAATAGAGTCGAGAAGAGGATTGAATTAGAGGTTTGGGTGAAATTTCACTGTGTTTACATTTTTTTTTCCCTAGTGCACCTCTAATTCTTCTAAGATCTAGCTACTTTTCCATATTTATCCTCCCCTGTCCTTGGCCCCATTACAACCCTGAAAGACCTTTTGATCTGAACATGCATATGTTTTAAATATTGATAATTAGAAACTTGCCAAGTCTGCTTGTGTTTGCTTTCTTGAGTGCATTGAGTTGAAATTGTTTATCCTAGACACTTGAGAGAAACACTATAGTGCATCTGTGAGGTTTCGTTATTTTTGAATCACCTCTTGAACTGATTAATCATTATGCTATGTATTGAATTGCTTGGATGATTTTTGTAAGTATCTGCTTTTTAGTGATTCTGTGATTGGATATGGTCTACATCTTTTCTCTGTCTAGATTTCTTGAGAACTTTGTAAATTATGTTTATTTTTTCTTGAGTCTTTGTTTTCTGCATGGTGAGTGTGTGTTACCTTCCTAGAAGTCCTTTGAACTATTCCCTGATTTGTGTTTTAATTTTGCCCAGGAGTGCAAAAGACTAAGTGTGGTCTATTTTGATGAGTCAATATTTTCTTCACTTCATTTAGTTTATTGTGCTAGAATTAATCGGAGAATTGTGCTAGAATGTCCGGTATTATCCCGTTTTGCTAATTGTGCTTAATTTGGCCAGAAATTCTAATTTTGATTAATTTGAGTCATCTGAACTAATTAGTTGCATTAGTGATTGCAGGAAAAATATTGGAAATACAATTTGAGACATTTGAAAACTTATTCATTTACATAGAGTGTTATTTACTTGGAAGATTTATTTTGTGTGGTGATCCGTGAAAACTTGAGATGAAATATTTTGTTTGGATTGGCTAAAAATTAGAAGTGCACGCTCCAAAGGTTTTGTGGCAACATACAAAATTACAATTGCTTTCACGTGAACTTCTTCATTTCTTGGATTTATTGAAGCAAATTTGGCTTGGAATCCATATACATCACACTGCCATTGCAAAAATTGGCTTGGTTTAAGAAGTTAAAGCACATAGAAAAAGGGGGCCACCATTTGTAAACACCTCACGGTTTTGCTTGTTGTAAGAAGCATGGTAGCAAGTTTAAAGCTCATGTCCAAGGGACAACACCATACGGCACTTACCAATAATGAATCAATGTAAATTTTATAATGGAGGCCACCACTTGAAAGAGCTCACGACAACAATACAAAATGGGAAGTCTTCTTTCTCTTTAGTGGGAGACAACATAATAGAAGTAGGGGCCACCACCATTTGTTGAAGGAGAGACCACACTTGAAGGTTTACGGCCAAGACAATTTAATTGAAGTAAAGTGGGAACCACCACATCCTTTCTTGGCTTGGAACATCTTGAATTTTAAGAAAATGGAGGGTACCACGTTGAGCTCACTTTTGACAACCACGTTTTCCCGAATAAAGAGAGCAAGCTCTTGGTTTTGTCACAGCTTTCACGGTTTTTCTCCATGCTGAGAATTAATTTTCTTGAAACTAGGAGCAGCGTTCCAACAGCAGTAGCAAAGAAAGGAGGCTGGACGTATTTGGAGAAGGAGGACGAGCTCTTGGTTCTCCCTTCCAGCAGCACGTCTATGGAGTGTCCAGTAGCTGATCAACGTCCGAGGTTCAAGTGTCAACGGTTGAAGAAAGAAGCATGAAAGAGAGAAGAAGAGGGAGAGGCCGAGATAGCAGCGTCCAGCAAGAATGGATAATAGTGCAGCTGCCACCTTTGTTGAAGTAAGTGAAGTGTTTGCCATGCAAGAAGAAACGGTCCAGGTGGGGTAAGAGATGTCTCGACTTCAAGCTTGTGCTACCAAGAAGTTGAAGAAGAAGTACACTAGAATGAAGAGGAACCGGGACTGAAGAAGGAGGCCACGCTGAATGCTCACGGCCTGGTCCAAGCAAAGACTTCATGCAGCAAGGTTTGGAGTGGAAACGGATGAATGGAAGAATATTGGAGCAGCTGCCACGTCCAGCCTTCACACAGCGTTAAGCTTGAAGTCACCACTGAAGGAGAAGAGGTGTCACGGTCCAACTGATCCAGCACTGCACGTCCGAGAGCATACGACCTTGAGAAAAGTATACCAATGAAAGGAGCTCACGTACTGGATGGAAGAAACCACAACACACAATTCTCGGTCCAGCTGCCACGAGAATGGTTATTGAATGAAAGGGTTCCCATCTGCAGAGAAGTTGGCAACAAATATGGAGGTGGATGAAGAAGCCACAATCACGGCCTGCACAATCAAGCAGCTTGGGCAGCAGCATTTTGGAGGGGACCACATTGAATCAAAAGAAGGTCACGGTTTTTACTGGAAACTCACGGGTTTGGGAGGCCAGCAATTCACGTCCAGAGAGTTTGGGCTATAAAAGAGTATCAGCAAGCAGAGAAGGATCATGAGATTTAGGAGTAGATTTTTTATAGTAGCTTTCTGAATTTCCATTTCAAACATTTAATTTCTGAAGCAGAAGTGTGTCACCTTTCCAATTTACGTTCTGGTTTTCTCCTCCCCTCTGGGGGAGGTTTTGTGTTTGATTCAATTTCCAGTTTCCAGAATTTCAGTTTTAAGAATTGAATGTTAATTGTAATTTCATGCTGTAATTTCCAATTGATGTTGTTGGATTTGATTTTTATTTACGCACTACATCCGTTTTCACGTTTAAGATTTTGAATGCAATTATTTTCAGTTCATGAATTTCAGATTTGCAATTTTAATTCTGTCAAAATTTCATTTTTACCATTTTCGGAATTTTACTGCTTAATCTTGTTTTTACAGTCAATTAATTTTACTGCTTTCCGTATTTTTCTGCACAACAACCTTTCAACCCCCCCTTCGTGTTAGATCTAAGACTGAACCCAAATTGGTCCTTGAGAGACGACCTAGGAGTCACTTCCTAGTAAATATACTACATTATTTATCTGTATTAAATTTGTATGACCGCGATAGTCGTACCAGTCCCCTTCCAATGCCAATGCACAGTTGTGTTGTGATTCTACTGATCTCATGCCGGTAAACTGTTGGAACCTTGGAGTGAAGTGCAGCAAGTTCTTTTTGCTCAGCCCATATCTCCACAAATTCCTCACCCATCTTTTTGCCAATCAAAATGTCAACAATCCACTGAATATTGTCAGCTTCACGAGTTATGTCGCTTATTACAACCCCCCGGTCCAGCCTCTCATCGCCACCGGTAGCTTCCGATAGGCAAAGCAGAAGGGAACTGATGCACTTGTGGCAAAGATGGTAAAGTGTGTCTTTGGAAACATCAAGTCTGCTACTGTCGTTAGGTGCATTCTCTTTAAGCAATTTAGACAACAGAGCTTTCATTTCCCTACGAGCTTTGTCATTTTTTGCTTGCAGAACACCACTTATTAGGTTCAAGAACATGTCATCAGCCCTATCAGCAGTAGATGGATCCGATGATACTCTTTGAAGAACTTCAACTGTAGAGTCATGAATCTGCAGATGTTCTAGCTGAGATATCACTTCCTCATGTTCATCCTCACTCCATGGAATAGATTCCAAATATTCTAGACATGACATAACCCCAAGATCAAACATGATCGCTGCCGATACCTACAAAATATTCCAAATATTTTGTCTAATGTATTTAAATTTTTATATAGTTTATTCATTGGAATCCAAACTTCACTGTACATAGGACAAGTTTAAGTCAATGTTGACCTGATGTACTGATTTTAAATGCGAATTTAAAGAAGTATGCCACTATAATTAATATATCTTCCTTTGTGTAGCCCTCAAATGAAGATGCTCTTCATTCACCACTTCAAGTAGGAGGAAATTCTCATGTACAAGATGAACATGAACAAGATGAAAATCAGGATACTTTGTTGGAAGTTGAACAAAAAAGGCCAACAACACACAAGGGAGCATGGTTGGTTGATGTTATTGGTAAGACACAAGTTCAACATATTAATTCTTTCATTATGTTACTTATATGAATAGTTACTGCTAAAGTTGTTTGACACAAGAATATTTGACCCAAATTTTCTTTCTTCACAGATGACCAATGTAAGATGACAACTAAACACTTAAAAACAAATGATGTTTGGAATTTTCCTCAAAATGAAAGGATTATTGTACATTGGAATGAGGAATATCAACCAATTGGAGATGGTGGCGCATTATTGAATCGATTCTTGGGAAGTATCGCTAGAAACTTCAAGGTATTCCCTATTTGTTATTCTACATGGAAGAAGATTCCTAAAAATTACAAAGAAGACATAATTCAAAATACAATTCAAGTAAGTAATGTAAATTCAAAATACCATTACAAAGAAGGCATCCAAAATTTATTTATTGGGTAATTGTTGTTAATTTTTTTATTAAAATCTGTTTTGAAGGCAAAGTTTGTAGTGAATTCCGATATTCAAATCAATTACATCTTGAAAGCGTTTAATCATAAATGGAGAGATTGTCGCCAAGAATTGTGGCAACAAAGAGATGATGACACCCGTAGTAGAGATGAATTGATTGCCATGGCTCTAGAAGGCATAGATAGAGATCATTGGGCTTCTTTTGTTGACTATCGACTTGATGAAAGAACAAAGGTAAAACCTATATCTCTTTTCATAAAATTTTGTTATGATTTAATAACTTTTCTTATCACAATGTTAGGAGATTTCCCTAAAAAATAAACACAATAGGACAAAACAAACTCTTGCTCACACAGGGGGATCTAAGAGCATTGCAAGGAAGAGAGAAGAAATGGTGAAGTGTTATTTGTCTTCAATTTTCTATTTCTCATAATATTTATAACATACCTAATATGCATTTGTTAATTTTCATAGGAAAAAGAGTGTGGGCACAAAGTTAGCAGAGGAGAAGTTTGGATAGCTACTCATAAGACGACCAATGGAGCTTTTGTTAGTGATGAGGCAAGGGAAATTGGTGTAAGTTCCAATCTTTTTAGTATTTCCTATAATTGTTGTATTTCGGCATATTGTTTCATAAGGTGACTTTGTGATGAACACACCTTTTGCAAAAGTTGGTGTTATTTCAGTCGCTGTTCATTTTAGTGCTTACTATTTTAGTACTTCTAATCTGTTTGCTTTTTATGCTTGTTGTGTGGTGTACTTTGATGGCTGGATTTCGTTCCCTGTACTTTGGTGTACTTAGGAATTTTCTAGAAAATTTTTCTTGAAATTGCACTTGCTAAGAGTCATTTTTGCATCATTGCTCTTGTATTCTGAATTGAGATGTACCAACTTGGGATTTAAGTGTGTAGGCTTTGCTTGTATGTTCTACAATAGTAGAGGTCTTAAACACATCAATTTTAGCTTTGATCAAAAACAGATAATTAATCAATCATGCTTGGTTGATACTCCTAAATTCAAATGTGCATGCTCCGGCAAAATCAAATTAAAAACCAAATTTGTTTGCTTGCATTGGCTGGTCCGGCCTAGCCTTTTTGCTCACTGTTTTATGTGTTTGGTACCTTTGTTTTGACTCTTATTTCCTTTGTGTTTCGTCTCTTTTTAGTCTCTAGCTTGATGCTAATTTTTTTGTGCCAATTTTATTGCTTTCTTAGGTTCCTTTTACATCACTCTCCTATTTTGTAAAATCAAAGCCATTCATTGTAAGAAACCATTACAGTTTAGACAGTTAAGCATTAGATGTGATCTTTCTTTGGATTGTCATAATCTCTTTAGTGACAATTCATGGTGTATATCTTTAGTGATATAATTATTCGTTGGCAATTCTTGCTATTGTTTTTGTAGACATCTTAAGTTTAAATATAAGTATATTGCTGCCAACTCAATAGTTTGTCTCTTTATACAAATGCAATGTTTTTAATGTTGGCATCATTGATTACGTTGTATGTAGGAAAAAATTCAAACATATGAATCTACAACATCATCTCAATCAAAAGAAATATCAAGTTTAGATTCATTGGCTCATGTTTTAGGAAGCCAAGAGCATTGTGGACGTGTTTGCGGTCTAGGTTTGGGTCCTTGCCCATCTAAAGTCTTTGGAGTCCATGCTCGTTCTCATATTGGATCATCTTCATCTACTCCTTCTAATGTTGAATTACAATCTCAGGTTAGTGAATATTTAAATATTTATTTGGTTTGTTCCTTTTAAAATTAACATGTTAGGTATCATATTTCTCACTTTTTAAATAAATTTTTCTGTTATAGGTATCTTCATTGACTTCTTCTAATGTTAAATTAGAATCTCAGGTTAATGAATATTTACTTGGTTTGTTCCTTTTAAGATTAACATGTTAGGTATCATATTTCTCACTTTTTAAATAAATTTTTCTGTTATAGGTATCTTCATTAACATCACAAGTCAATGAAATGAAGGCAATCACGACACTTTTGTTGCAAAATATCAAGGTCCATTGCCTTCACAATTTGCAGTATTTCAAAGATCATCGGTAATAATTGTTAAATTTATTTCTATGATTTTTTTATTAAATATATTATCGACTAACTATTATGGTATATTGTAGGTATCTGATCAAGGGAGTGAGCCAAACAATGGATGTAATGAAGAAAAAAATTAGCTATTGTTATTGAATACTTTTATGAGTCATACTTTTAGTATTGAACATCTATATTGAACATATGTAATGAACCTCTTTCTTTTTAATTTTTATGTATGAACAATTAATTGTATGAATGATATTAGGTTGAACAATGTAGTTTATTTTATACAATATTATTAAATTTTAGTTCATATTAATTTATTGTTTGTTTTGTCAATAAAACCATTTTTATTATAATATAATTTTATTACAATAAAAAAAATGAACTATACAAATTTTCGGCGGTTTTAAACCCCGGTAAACTAAACCATCAAAAATAGGGGCGGTTTTGAGATAACCCCAGCTAGTTCCGGCGGTTTTTGAGTAGCCCCGCTATTCCCGGCGGTTTTCATAAAGCCCCAACTAATTCTGGCGGTTTCTACAAAACCCTTGGAAATTCCGACGGTTTCTGGAAACCCCCGCTAATACTGGCGGTTTTTTCCAGAACCGCCGGTACTTGTTTGGCGACGGACGTTTTCCCACCGGTTTTTCCAACCGCGGGAAATATGATTTGCAGGGGTTAAAACCGCCGGTAATATTTAAAAAAACCCCCGGTAAAATTACAGATTTTTGTAGTGATATAGGTTGCGGTCTTTTTATATGAGAATAAACAAGTTTGTTTCATATATTACAGACAGATTTCAAAAGAATTATAAGAATAGGAAATTCGTATATGGAGAAATCATGTATTTTAAAGACGATTTTACTTCTGTAATATTTGAAAAGTTGAAATCGTCATGTCTTTTTACGACTTTATGACGATGTAATTGGTTACGAGAAATGGTAATCAATTATGTAAGATTGAAGTCGTTGGAATGTAAAACGACTTTCAATTTCCAATTATTGTAATCGATTACATAATGATGATAACCAATTACAAAGGAGTTTTATTCGTGTTAGCTATAGTTGTAAATTGATTACAAGTTGCCTTTAATCGATTATCAGGAGAATTTATTTATAAAACATAGGAGTGTAATCGATTACGAGTATTTGTAATCGATAAATAGAGGGGCTTCATTGGTCGAGCTGATGGACTTGATGGCAGAGCACTTGGGTGGTTTGTCAAGCTGTGCTGAGCTATTTTCCATGTTTTGTGTTTGTTTTGGATGACTCTCGTTTATCGTTGATGATTACTATGGTGGTTGTATGGTACCTTGACTCTGGCCTGTTGTTGACTATAGTGCCCAATGTGCAATCCGTCGTCATTTTTACTTGTAAGTCCATGAGTAGGGAAACAAGTCCTTTACACGTGAGGACGAGACGAATCGAACCATCCTATTTGAAAGAATATGTAGGTGTGGTAGGGTACAAGAGATAGACAATAGTCCTACATGCTTGGTGATGGTGATGTTGTTCAGATGTTTGGATTGATATGTTATATTTATTACTGTTTTTACATTTTGAGTTGCTTTAATGGTAGCTTACCATTGTTTGTTATGTTTGTGTTTGTGAGATGATTGTATGACTCTTTGGTTATACGGGAGTATATGACATTGTAGATGTTCCTGATGCATTATAGAGATGCAAGTGGATGAGGAAGACAACACCAAGCTTTGTCCAAAAGCTTTAAATAAAGAAACATGGAGAAATAAGAAGGAATCTTTAAAAGCATCTAACCAAGAAGGATCGTACAAGCTACATTTATGAAGGGACTGTTGCCCTACATAGTAGACTTAAGTTTGATCAAGCTATCAAAAAGAGCTATGAATCCTATCTTGAAATCTACTCGCTGCTCAATGATAATCTCTCAAGAAAGTCTATAGAAAGAAGATCAAATAAAAAGATAAGAAGAGTGAAAAGGTGAAATATAAAACACTACAACATATCCTGAAATTTCTGGCGGATATTTACCGAAGGACATTGTTCCACCGGTACTGTTATTTTACCGAAGGATGTTCCGAAGGATTTGGGCCGCCGGTAAAAGCAAATTAAACATTTTGGAGGGTGATTCTCCCTCTTCGAGTGACATAAGCCAGAGCACTTAGAAACCTTTAGAAGCGTTTAGAACCCTTCTTCTCCGCAACCCTAGTGTGCACATCTCTTCCTTCACAGAGGGTCGGCTAGTGAGAGTGCTTCTTCGTTCAGTGCGTGTGACCTATCGGAGTCCTGCTACCGTTGTGGATGGTCGTCCATTCCGCCATCATTCTCAGCCAGTGGTAAGTGTTCTCATCCTTCTCCGTCTTTTTTCCCCATCTTTGGAATAAACTGAGTGAAATTTGTGATTACTGTCTCAAACCTCAGGAAAACTCCCAAACCCGTCTTGCACTGGCGAGAGCCTTAATAGGTCTCAAAGCCAGTCGTTCGAAAAAAAGTTCGTGCGTGAAACCCGCTACTGAGGAGGTCGAGCACGTGGTAGCACTAATGCTTCTCCCATGAAGGTTAAAGAAAGTGCTTTGATTCCTAAAGGTGAGATTTTTAAAATGGTACATTCTAAAATTGTAAGACTATTGTTTATTTTGATGCATTTTTGTGTTTGGAATTGGTATTGGTTTGGGTTTTGAGATTTCCAGTGATATCATTTGGTGTTCTAGTGGTAGTTGTAATTACACCTTCATTCTGTGTTTACTGGTTTAGGTTCTTCCTGTATATATGTGATTAGTTTATAGGGTATAAAAATAGGGTTATGGATACTGAAGTGATGGATTTATTTATAAATAAAACATTATAGAATACATTGAAATATTTGGGAGAAGGGTTTTGGATGAATTTGGGAGAAGGGTTTTGGATGCATTTGTCTTTGTCTGGTGATTACTCTGTGATTTGTGTAATGAGTAATTGTAGAATTGCTGACATTACTAGTAAATAATGAAGACAACATCACACTAAAATAACTTCAACGAGAGCTTTGTTATCTTTTAATACCTTTTTCATGTTTAGAGTTTTTAAATAATTGAAGTTTCAATATGCTAGAGTTGCTCATGCCTGATCAATTTGTTAGTCTTGGAGCCAAGCATTAGTAATTTGCATATAAATGTTACCAAGAGAATTTACTTTACTTTTTGAGTGAAATGAAAAAAATAGTCTTTTGATAGCATGATAACATCATCTGTCTTAGTTGCCTACTTCGTGAAAGAGATATGGTGTAATCATTTTAATTATTTAGAAACTTTTTAGCATGATATGATATGAGCCATATTATGAAAATCTAATTTTTGGGTGCAGATTTATGATTTACTAAAAAATAATCACGTGGCTTGTCTTCTATGCAGCTTTAAGCATCCATGCTTATATACCTTTTAGCTTTAAAGTTATCATATTCTTTGTTATTTCTCTCTTAAAATGATTACAATGTTGTGTCATTTATTATTATTATTTTAAAAAACTATAACATAATACAACATAGAATAGTAAATAACAGTAGTGATGATATGACACTAGAGAAGTCAGGTATCTGATGTATCAGAACCACACATAAAAAAAGGTGATTGCATTAGGAACCTCACATGCTTTCTACATCTTCAGATGTGTCTCTATTTAAAATTTAAGTTGGCTCAAGGCAACTTCTTAATGTGTCGTGACCAAGTTGTGCTCTTTCATTATCTCCAAAGCCAAATATCTTTGTCCTGCTAGTGAACACAACAGTGTGGTACAAGCCAGTGCTAATCTCATAAACATGATGAGATTTCAAGGTATATATCTAAGATTCGAGGTTCCAATACTTTATCTAATACCCTTCTATCCAGGAATCCGAGGCTGCCAAATCCCATGGAGCCAAAGCCATAGACTGAACCAGAATCAACTAGCATAAATGTTTTCCTCTTCCTTGCACAGACCTACAAGTAATAAATAAACATAAGCCCTTTTACACTATGGATATCTTAAGACTAGTCAACATCTCTGGAGTTGCCTTCTCAATCTCATCGCCATGGCCTAAAGCACCACAGTATCCCTTGCCCCATGTATATACCTGGACAATTAACAAAATCTTAGTACCTGCATGGTCAAATTAGATTTATAAGTTACTTAAGTGTTAATTTCTCTCTTCTCTCTATTGCTTTGGTTTGTGAAAAATGTTTCTTATTTTTGTTTAGTGCTTTCAATTTCAATTACAAAGTAACACCTTGTTTTCATTTTGTTTATTCTTTCCAAAAGTTGGGATATGAAAGTGGAAGCAACATTTATCTGTTATCTGTTTACATTGTTTCCTGTACAAATTTTGACAATAGGAAAGAAAATGAAAACATAAAACATTTTGTTGAATCAAATGATCTCAATCATTTTCCATTAATGAAAATCCTTTGCTGAAATGAAAAAGGTTCTCTTACCCAAATATAGTGCTATCTTTTGCAATGTCTTTCAATTTTGCTAAGTCTTCCTTTAATTACTAACTCGCAAGGTTGTTTATGTGTCTTAATGTTGTGATTCTGTTATAACTATCTTTTTTTTATGCTTAACTCTGTAACAGTAAAACCCATGCATGCTAATTATTTACTTTTACTTATTTGTTTTTCACTGTGATTGGTTGTTGGCTGAGTTGCTAGTTAATGGCGTGATCGTTATGATTGGACCTTTTTTTTCATCATGCTGAAGCCTGATTTTCTCATAAATGGTGTATTTGTTGTTAGCATAGGGCTTTTTGGGTTGCTGTTAATTTGGAGTGAACGATGGATTTGACTTTTACTGTTTCAGTTTTTGGCAGTTTTTGGATTGCTAGTTAATGTTTTGCAAAATGGACTTTGATCATTAAATGAGCTTTATATATTGTTTTCACGTTTGAGTCAGTGCATGCCCAATTTATGATCCACAATGATTCCCCTGTCACAAGGTGTTGCCAATTTTGCAGTGTTGGTCCATGAATGTTTTTTCATATTTGTGTTAAATATTATACTAGTTTAATCCCTCAAACATTAAAATATAGATTACTATGATGTATTATCAAGTTTATATTTTTAAATCATAAAGTTAACAAAAGCTTAAGTTCTTTCTATACACCATCAATACTTCTAAAAAGATTTACTGTAAAAGTTAACAAATTTATTAACCAACTAAAATTTCTTTACACTGTTAATCCACAAACTATTCACATAACTGATGAAGAAAGAATGGATTAAGGTATGAAATAGACTAATTAAGATTGAGATGATGATAGCATGAAGGATTAAGTGAAAGAGAAGTAATGTGAAGGTCTTAGATAGAAGGGTGTGTGTCTTAGACTAACAGATATAAACCCTGTATGTTATTGTAAAAAAGCGAAAATAAAATGCATTTGTATTTTCCTCCTAATTTTTATTTTTTTGGTGCTGAGCTCCCATTTTTTTTATATACTGAAATTTATATTACCGAAGGCTTTTGGCCCTCGGTAATTACCGAAGGGCAGAAGCCCTCGGTAATTGTTAGCGACAAGGGATTTACCGAGGGCTCCTTGGCCATCGATAAGTCGTCTGTAACTACCCTTTTCCGACGGTTTATGGCATTTTCCGAGGGCTTTTGGCCTTCGGTAATACCCTTTTTTTTGGTAGTGAAAGAGAGAAAGTAGGACAGAAAACGAAGAAGAATATGTTTAAGAAAGATCATCATCAGCTATACTTCATCTCAATGCTTATATCGTCCAATTGTCTTCAACCCAAAGGAAATTATGAAAGCTAACTCAAGCACTACAAAAATAATATATTATAGTGGAGGTTTTTTCCCGACGATTTTAAAAACCATGGTTAATTTTCGGTGACTTTAAATAAAAACCAGAACTATATGCAAGGTTGTGGAAACTTCCCTTTACTAGGGATGAACATGAAGAGATCCATACTTTCGTCTAATGTCAATGGGGAATCATCTACTGGAATTAACTTCACTGTATATTGGTAACATTTCCTAATCACTTATAGTTGTTGGTTGTATGAAGAAAAAGGATGCTAGTATACAAATTAAAGATTAGATTATTGATATATCATGCATTCTGGTATGTATGTGCCTTTGTGTTTGGATTAGACTATTGTATGTTGAGAAAAGTGATTGTTGATATGTAATTGATCATTGATCGCACTAAAGTTATTCTTAGTTTTACACCCAAATGCAATACAACGTGCAGAGGTTTTGGTTGAGAAGTATCTTTTACGTTAAAAAAATGTAAACTAGACATGTGCATTGATTGTAAATGTGAAGAAATGGTTGAAATAGTTTTTGTTTGCAGGCTGGAATTATGGCCAAATACAGGCCATGGATCAATTCCACATTGCTGATGATAGAGATAAAGGGAACAGAGGAGACAACTGCAAAAGCTCTTCAATACTTTATGAACACTCGTCACAAAGTTCTATGTTGAGATTGGTATTTCGCAACGGAATGTTTCGAAAGCGTGAAATCAGTCAATAACCAAAAGGGGAGGGGTGAATTGGTTCTTTTAAAATATATAATTATTTTTCATTAATTTTATAGAACAATTTGTAAACAAAAAGTATAAGGAAAGAGAACATCATATAAAAGATTTTGATCCTGGTTCAAATCAATAGATTCTACGTCTAGTCGTTAATCACTATAAAGAGTGATTAACCTTTTCACTATAATTCAGTTTCAGATTAAAATCAAAATAATACAAACATTAGGAAAACAATACACATTCCTTCGACACACGATGGAAAGAAACCAACTCAATCAACTTTAAGAGAACCGTTTGAACCTTAGACGAACTAAACACAAGCTTCTCCTTTTCACAAGACTTGATTGAACTCACACTTAAACTCAGAGAACTTCCTCATAACTAATATGTGCTCTCAAGTAGTTTAGGTAACCTCTTAAAGGTTTAGGAAGGTTGTATATATAGGCTAGGATTCAGAAAATGAAAAGAATGCTCCCAACTGCCAGTAATAATCAATTATCATAAGTGCTAATCGATTATTTCAGGCCGTTATAGGTTTTTAGAAAACATGATAATCGATTATGCTTAGTGATAATCCATTATTTTTGAACCTTGGACAATATTAATCTTGCAGTGATAATCAATTATCCCCTGTGATAATAGATTATTGTGGCGACCACCCTTTTCTGTTTTGGAATGTGATAATCGATTATTGCCGTAAAGAATCCCTAGTTTATGAAACTTTTAAGTGCTTTACAAATGCAAAATGATTCCTATACAATGATTTCTACAATGTATGCTTTTAACATTTACAATATAGATTCTTCAAGTCTTTCAAGTGTATCATCATCAAAATCACTTCAAGGCATCAATGCTTCTCATTGGTAACATTCTATGAGGATCTTGTTAAAAATGCCACGGTAAGTGTGAACCATGTGTTGTGACTGCACCATCGTGGAATTTTATATTATAATCTCATCGTGTAATAATTGTAATATATTAATTAAAAAGTTTGGATTTTGAGTTGGTGATTCAATGTTGAATTAGTTCTTCCATCTCCAGAAGGTGAAAGATGTTGAAGAATTTATGGGATTGTCGTTGAGAGATATGCACAACAGGCTGGTGAAGATTTGCACTTGCCCATTATGGAAGCAAATCGGAAACTAGGAAGAAGTACAAAAAATTTAAATCTTCATGGAATGAGTAATTAGAGCTTCAATAGTAAGCATTATTTTCTTGGTGTGGTACTCAGATTAGCCACGCTCACATATATGAAGAGGAAGAAGCTCGCAAAGAGAGGTGAGTTAATGGAAAAGTAAAATTTGACTCTTTATAATATAATCAAATATCGTAATGAAATATAACTATTAGAATGTTCAATTCTAAAGTCTGATTCATGTTCTTCTTATTATCCTTTATTTTGATTGCTGAATTAAGCTGTGAACCATGCCATATTGGTATCTCCTACCATTGTTTTCATAGGTGCTAAAAGTATTTCATTGGAAGTACAAAAGGGAGAAGGAAGGTCTGGAGTTATCAACAATATTTGATTTTTCAAGATGCTGCTACAAACATAATTGTTATATTTCGAGTTATAGTTATAGTGATTGTTATATTTCATGTCTGCCCATCATAAAAAGATCAGTTAAGATATAATGAAGTCTTAGCCAATCAAACTTCAACTATGGAACCATTCCTCACCAAAGAAAGTGTTTCACTCAGGCTCAAAGGTGTATAGGGAGGTGTCTCTTTCACTCTACCGTCACAATGTCACACAAATCGACTCTACCTTTCATTTAACAACATCAAACACATTCACAAGCAAATTATCATGACAAGGACTTTTTGAAGCTTGTATTGTGGCTAGGCTAAGAAGAAAACTAGTTTTTCTGGACAACAAAGTTCCTTGAGTTAAAAGAGTAAACACTTTACTTCATAATTTAACATTAATCTCTCTTTCTACTTTTCACTTTGGAAACCACTTTTCAACTTAATCCTAACTTTTATTCATTGAGCACATCCTTTCCATTCTTCTCTTAATTTCTTTTCTTTTGCTTTTCTCTTTCTTTGCTCAATGCTCTTTTTCTTTTCACTTTTTCCAACAACCCCAAACTTGAACCATACATGCATACTCTATTTCAATCAAGGCAAGGATTTCAAGGGTTTTTTTTTCACAATAGGCTCAAGGTTCAAAGGATAAAACAAATATTTAAAATTTTTAGGTTAAAATTTTGGCATTGGCTTACAAGGGATAAGAACAGATGGCCTTGATCATCTGTAACAAGCAAGCAAATAGTTCAAACAGAGAAACTTAGGCAAAATCAACTGTGATTCCAAAGCAATATCATTCCATCAACAAACTCTAGGGCACAACATCTCATAGGTTAATTGAAGTTCTACAATTTGATAAACATCGTGCCAAGCACATTAATCACAATTGAAACCAGGCATTTGTCTTAACCAACTATGAGCAACCAACATATGTGCTTAAAAACTAAACCAATCAATATCTCAACATCACTTTCACAACAATAAAGCAAACACAAGACAATATTACTTCTCACAACAATTTATCACTTCATACCAAACCATTGCAACACACTATCCATTTAACCAAGTACGTAGCTTACTACAATTAAAACAAAATAAACAGAGTTCAAACATGCATAAAAATAAAGAAAAACAAGAGATGTTGTCATCACTCCCCTCAAAGGCAGCTGAATCTTCCTCCAAATCATCCTCTGTCATGGCTTCGGCTCTAGACGTGCCACCTCCTCCACTAGCTTGGGCCTGGTCCCTAGGTCAAGACATGTGAGTGATGAACTCATCAAGTGAAATGCACTGAAGTCTGGGAGAAACAACATACATCCTAAAAAGACAAACACTCAAAACAAAATCAAATTAAAAAGAAGAGAAAATTGGGTTGCGTCCTAGTAAGCGCTTGTTTAACGTCATTAGCTTGACCCAACTATGCTCAATTTGGATTTTTAATGTTGGCGTTCTTCTTTCTTTCATGACACCAAAAAAATCTCAGCAGATTCCTAGTCACCAACTTTACTCTCCTAGAATAAGGAGCCTTAATCTCTAAAACTCTTTTTTTTTAATCTCCTTAATATCCTATAACATGTTCTTGAATTTCACTTGTTGGCCAGGTTTGGGTTCATTACTTTCCAGCACAGGGTATTGGTGAACTAATTTCTCTTCCTTATCTTCATCCTCTTCCTTCAGTTTTGGAGAGAAACAATTATGATTCCTCTTGACCAACTTTATACTTGATCAGGTAGACTAGTTACTAAGAAAACTTGATCTGGTATTTTAGGACTAGTTTGATTTACTTGTATTGGCTGCACATCATCGAAGACATTAAAAGTCACCTCTTCATCTTGATCTTTCAACATTAGAACTCCGTCGTCTACATGAATTACAACCTTAGTTGTCTTCATAAATGGTCTTCCAATAATGAGAGGGATCTCTACACCTTCCCCCACTTCCATCACTACAAAATCAACTGGGAATTTGAGTTTGTCAATCTGGATCATGACATCTTCTGCTACAACATAAGGATGCAAGATCATTCTTATAGGTTTGACCTCAAGACCACCAATCTTCTTCAGCATAGATAGGGGCATCAAAATGATGCTAGCCCCTAAAGTCAACTAGAGCCTTCCCTATATCGTGATTCCCAATAGTGCAAGGGATGGTGAAACTCCCTGGATCTTTGAATTTGAGAGAAAATGTCTTCTACAATATGGCACTGCAATTACCCTACACTTCAATTGTTTCCTCATCAAAATACTTCTTCTTTTTACTGAGGAATCGTTTCATGTATTTTGCATACGCAGGAATTTGTTGCAGTGGTTCGGTCAAGGGTATAGTAATCTCCTATTGCTTAAAGATATCCATGAACCGCCCAAATTGCTTATCTTTATCCTTCTTTGAATAACTTTTTAGGCAAGGAAGGATTTTCTCAATTACTTCTCCTTTTCTCTCAACCTCTTCTTTCTCTTTTTCTTTTCTCTCAGCCTCTTCTTTCTCTTTTTCTTTTCTCTCATCCTCTCCGTCTGTTTCACTCAACTCAACTTTTTCTTTTCTCTCAATTTCTCTCTCAACTAACATCTCGACATAATGGTACACTCCTCCTTAGGGTTAACTTCAGTATTAGCCCCAAAATTTTTCTCGGACTTATCCTCCAACTTCTTAGTCAATTGGCCAACCTATATCTCCAAATTCCTTATAGCAGCTTCAGTGCTTTTATGGTTGTAGATTGATACTTGCATAAATTGTTTGAGTGTCTTCTCTAACTTTGCAGTCCAATCAGATAAAGAGGGTTATTGTTGCCATTGTTGCTGTGGTGGTCTATTGAATTCCCAATTTGCCCTTGACCCATAATTGGGTGAGGTTTCCACCCTTGGTTGTAGTTACTTGGGCGGCCCTGATTACCCTTGCATGGTACATTGTCCATTGATATAATGTCCACCACATAGCTCATAAAGTTGTTGTTGAGCTTGAGAAACATTCTGCAATTCTTTAGGCAATTGAGAGATTTTCTTCATCAGAGTCTCCAATTGTTGAGTCATTATTTTGTTCTGAGCTACTAGAGCATCTTGAGATTGTAATTGTAGAAATCCTTTCGATTGAAATTGAGCTCTTTCCTTATGCATCTCATTATCATTGGCGGCCATATTTTCTATCAACTTATAAACTTCATCTAGAGTTTTGTTCTTGATGTTACCTCCAGTTGAGGCATCCAACATCAATTTTATCTGTGATTTCAATCCTCTATGAAAAAGAATAACCACTATCAGTTCATCAAATCCATGGGTGGGTGTCTTTCGCAACAAGTTCTTGAATATATCCTACGCTTGACCTAAAGTTTCGCCCATGCCCTATTGAAAAGAAGAAATTTCCTGCTTGCCTTTGTTGTTGACCTTGGACTGAGGAAAATATTTGTTCAGGAACTTAGCCACCACATCTTCCCACCTAGTGAAGCTATTCTCTGGGAATGAATTAACCCACATCTTAGCATTGCCTCCTAAACAGAAAGGGAACAAGCTAAGTCTAATAGCCTCATCTGACACACCATTAATCTTCACTATATTGCATATTGCATTGAAAGTGGTCAAATGTTCATATGGATTTTCGTGAACTAATCCATTGAATTGGTTGCTCTTCACCAATTGAATGACAGCAGGCTTCATCTCCATGCCTGCGGCATTGACTCTTGGCCTTGCAATAGATCAAAAATTGGCCCATAAGCCTAAGTCGCTGGCACTCAGCACCCCAACTAAGGGAAGACAGGCGACACTATGAGAGAACTGGCGCTCAGTGCCCCTCAAAGGGCAAACAAACGCTCAATGGTGCATTCAAACTGGCGCTCAACACCCCTAGGAGGGCAAGTAGGTGAGACTATGCTGTAATTGGAGCTAAGCGCCCTTGAAAAGGCACCCAGGCGTGGTGCGGTGTAGAGTGGCGCTGAGGGCCCAAAAAGGGCAACCAGGCGCCCTACGCTGGCGCTGAGGGCTCCAGAAAAGGGCAACCAGGCATGGTTGTGTGAGCTCCTGCGCCTAGGGCTCCAAAAAAGGGAAACCAGGCGTCTTGTGGCCTTCTGTAACCTTCTCTTCGTGTGCTTTTTCTGTCCTTCCTAGGTTCCAACTCCTTGATACTTCAACTCCTCTTCAAATTCATTCCAATAACCTACAAAATCAAGGGAATTTAGTGATAAAATCATCAAGTATAACCTCAACTCTCTTATTCACCAAAATAAAATAAAAACAAGAGTTTAAGCAAGCTTCAAAGTAAAAAAGGGTTAATTTAGTAATTGCATCACAGATAACGGTAAATTCAACCGTTATCACCCATTAACCACTCAACTTCTTTGTGGATCATCAATAGATGGATCCATAAACTCAATTGCACCATGAACTTTTACATCCTTGACTATGAAAGGCCCAAACCTTTTGGATTTCAATTTCCCGAGGAAGAGCTAGAGGCGAGAGTTAAACAATAACACTTGTTGACCTGGATGAAAGACTTTCTTCACCAACTTCTTATCATGATAGAACTTAACGTTTTCTTTGTATTTCTTAGAAGAATCATAAGCATGCAAGCACATCTCTTCAAGCTCCAAAAGTTGTCTTCTGCTCTTATCAACGGTCTCCAAGGGATCAAAATTCAAGAACTTTAAAGCCCAATAAGCCCAATGCTCCATCTTCACTGTAGATGACATGCTTTCGCATAGACTAACTAGAAAGGAGATAGTGTTGATGGATTGGCAAGTGTACCAAATCGCACAAGTAATATAAAATGGTAAGACCACGTATCGTATCCCTGAAGACTCTCGACAGTAGACAGTTGTGTGATAACTCGATTAATTAAGACTTAAATAAAACGAGATTGTTGGTTTCAAATGCAAAGACATAAAATTAAATATGAATGCAAATTGATCAATAGTAGAGTAACACAAAGATGAACGGATGTTGTTTAATATGAGATAAATATGTTGTTAGGGTTTGATTTCACCAAGTTTACTCTCATGACTAGTACAAAAACAACGTACAACCTCGAATATTTTGGGCCTTTCACGTCGAATTTGAGAACAACGTCATATCGGGAGACGTTAAATTGGCGTCAAATTTAAAAATTTGGCGTTAAATTTAACTCATTTTCTATCAAAACAAAGGGAATTAGTCATAAAATCATCAAATTCAACCTCAACTCTCTTATTCACACAACTTAACAGAAACACATGATTCCAAGCAAGTTTCTAAGCAGAAAAGGGTGCATTTAGTATTAAAATTACATCACAGATAACGATATTTTCAACCATTATCACAACCCCAAACTTAGAACTTTGCTTGTCCTTAAGCAAAACAGATTGTAACTCAGCTTTTCAGAACAATCACTACAATGACTCAACCTTTTTCAAAAACTTTTTCTTCTAGACAAGAAATCACTTTGATCAACTCAGCATACAAATGTCAGTTAAGATGAATAGATGCCTTATTCAATTAAAATTAGTGTGATGCTCATGTACTTCAATGGATGCTATCCTTAAGAAGGATCAATCAACCAAGAAGAGATGCAATCAAAAATTCAGAGAACTATTCCTCACTAAAGGAAGTGTTTCACTCAAGCACTCAAAAGTATATGACTCAAGCACTCAAGAGTGTATCACTCAACTCACAGGTGTATAGTGAGGTTTTGGTGTCTTTTTCACTCTGCTATCACAATGTCACACAATTTAATTTTGCCTTTAATTTAGCCAAAATCAAACATACTCACAAGCAGGTTGTCATCACAAGGACTTTTCATGGCTTGTAACTTGGCTGGGCTAAGAAGGAAATTGGTTTTTCTGGCCAACAAAATCCTTGAGTTAAGAGAGACATTTATGGTTTCATCGTTCAAGCACAAACTCTCTTTCTTTTTCCTAGCTTTCCCTTGCATTGAGCTTTTCTTTTCTTTTCATTTTTCTTTTTCTTTTTCTTTTTCTTTTCAAGTATTCACTGCTTAGCTCAATGCTTTTCTTTTCTTTTCTTTCTCAATCTTTCCAGCAACCCCAAACTTGAAACTTTATTAATACCCCACAAGTATTCTTAACTCAACTCAAGGTAAAGAATTTAAAACAGGTTTTAAAAACATGCTTAAGGCTAAAGGTTCAAAGGATGGAACAAATTGTTCTCTTTTTATTTGGAAAAATTCATGAGTAGGCTAAAAAGGGATAAACAACAGATGGCCATGATCATGTGAAACATGCAAGCAAGTAATCGAATCACAGAAAATTTGGGAAAAATCATTCATGCTTCCAAAGTAATAACAATTATTCACAAAAACTCTGGAGTTCAATCCTCACACAGGTTAAATTCAAGTTCCAGAATTCAGAAAAACACCCTGCCCAGTATTTCAATCACTTACCTCTAGTATCTGTTTCACATGTTAGAAGCAACCACCTGTGTATTGTCACATCATGCATCATCTCAGCATCAACCCAAACAATAAGCATCAAAAAGTAATACTCATCAAAACACAACATTAGAAGTACCCAACCACTGCAATAAGATAGATCAAAGTACATCATTCCTATACTACAGAAAAATAATAAAAATAGGAATATAAAAAAAACAATAAAAATAACAACAATAATAAAAGCAGTAGAAGTAATAAAGATAAAAGAAATCCTGTTTTAGTAGCATCCATTAGTAGATGATTTGATCTGAATCTTCCAACATCCATCAGTAGATGTCAATCTTTCTCATCTTCCTCAACATCCATCAGTAGACGCTGTTAGTAGCACCCATCAGTAGATGTTTAATCACATAGCATCCATCAGTAGATGCTTTCTGGCTGCCATACACTCCAAAACCCCAAACTTGAATGGTTGGATGGTGCAAAAGCTGTGAAACCTTAAGGTTTTGGTGAAATAGAAAGGGGGAAAGTGGAGAGAGCACTTGGGAGAAGTGTTTTAAGAGGCTAGATTGATGAAAATCATAGAATGGAGGCTTGGGTGAAACCCTTGGGGTTAAAAAAAGTGAAATTGGGCCAAGCCCGCTCAAGCTTCGTGCTTAAAAAGCCCACCTGCAAAGGCGCCGCCCGGGCGCCCTCGAAAGGGCGCTTGGGCAGCGGGCGGTAGTGTATACCCCTTAATTTTTGAACTGTTTTAGGTTTTCCCGGCCTTGAGTTCTCAAATTCAACCTAAAATTTTTAATTTTGTTTTCCCTAGCTCTCACAACAACATTCAAATCAAACAATTCAACTCTCGCCACCCCTCAAACTTTCAGTTCTTTCTAAAAAAATTAAACACACATGAAAAACAAAAATTCACACAATAACCGAATTAAAAACAAATCCCAAAAATAATATAGAAATAAACAAAAAAAAAATTAAAAGTTTTCAAGACACTAGGTTGCCTCCCATTAAGCACTTCTTTAACGTCACTAGCTTGACCCAATAGGCTCATGTCTGGATCATGCAATTCCAACTTTAATCTTGGTGTTGTCCTTTCTGTCTCCACACCAACTTATCTTCAGCAGCTTCCTCTTTGTAGGCTTGACTTCAAGACCACCAATCTTTTCAAGTACAGATAACGACATCAAGTTCATACTGGACCCTAAATCAATTAGGGCTTTCCCTATTTCATTACTCCCAATAGTGCAGGAAATAGTGAAACTTCCCGGATCTTTAGCCTTTGGAGGAAGTGTCTTCTGCAAGATCACATTGCAATTGCCTTATACCTCAATTGTTTCCTCCTCTGGACTTTTTCTCTTTTTGTTGAATTTCTTCAGGAACTTAACATAACCGGGAACTTGTTGCAATGTCTTAGTCACAGGAATTTTAATCTCCAATTCCTCAAAGATTTCCATGCAATGCTCAAACTGTCTTTCCTTCTCCTCCCTAGAATAATTCTTTAGGTAAGGAAGAGGTTTTTCATATAATTCTTTCTTTTTTTTCTTATCCTCTTCCTCTCCTTTTTTTCTTTTCTTCCCTCTTTTTTTCATTTTTCTTTTATCTCACTCTCTTCTTTTTCTTTCTCTACATCTTTCTCTTTTTCGCTCAAACTTTCTTCTTCTTTTCTCTATGTTTTTCTCTCATCTGAAACTTTGTCACTTCTAGTAATAATAGCTTAACATTCCTCTCTAGGGTTAGCGTTCATGTTACTCCCAAGATCATCCAGCTTCTGAATTATGTGACCAAGTTGGCTCCCTATCCTTGTGAATGCTGCTTGATTTCTTTTATGATGAGAATCAGACATCTGCATTAACTGTTCAAGTGTGTCATCCATCTTAGCCCATCTTTCTAATAGAGAGGGTTGTTGCTGCCATTGTTGTTGTGGTTCTCTATAAAATTGTCCGGCAGCATGCCCAAAGTGACTTTGATCCATGCTTGAGTGAGGTTCCCACCAGTGGTTGAAATTACCTTGGTGGAATTGAGTGCCCATATAGTTAATTTGTTTTTCGAATTGCATCTTGCAAGCACTAGACACAAAAACCCTAGAAAATATTGTTAGCACAAAAACAAAAATAACGACACAAAACACAAAATAAAAATAAAAAAATAAAATAAAAAAATAACAAGGATAAAAATAAAGTCAAAATTAATTGAGAATCACACAAATAGAATAGTTTAAATCGTGAGTTCCCAACAATGGCGCCAAAAACTTGTTGATGGATAGGCAAGTGTACCAAATCGCACAAGTAATATAAAATGGTAAGACCAAGTATCGTATCCCTGAAGACTCTCGGCACTAGACAGTTGTATGATAACTCGATTAATTAAGACTTAAATAAAACGAGATTGTTAGTTTCAAATGCAAAGACATAAAATTAAATATGAATGCAAATTGATCAATAGTAGAGTAACACAAAGATGAACAAATGTTGTTTAATATGAGATGAATATGTTGTTAGGGTTTGATTTCACTAAGTTTACTCTCATCACCAGTACAAAAAACAGTGTACAACGTCGAATATTTTGGGCCTTTCACCTCGAATTTGAGAACAACGTCATATCAGGAGATGTTAAATTGGTGTCAAATTTAAAAAAGTTGACGTTAAATTTAACGTCGAATTTTATCAATAAACGACGTTAATCAATTTTTTTATATTTTTAATTAATTGTGATCCTTTTTTACAACTCTACGAGACCTGTAAAGCAAAAAAACAACAATTTTCAGTTTTTGGTATTTTGTAAAGCATGAACTATGAACGTGTAATATAGTATCAATAATAAACAACAATGACAAACAACAAACAACTTTAATCAAACAACAACAACAAACAAGTTCATCCAAACAACAACAACAAACAAGTTCATCCAAACAACAACAACAAACAAGTTCAACCAAAAATAACAACAGACAAGTTTAACAAATAAGTTCTTCAAAACAAAAACTAACCTTGGTTCAACGGAATAAAGTGTTGCCACAAGTGAGAGAGAAAGAAAAATACGCCTATAAAGCACAAGAACACGAAAATAATCGGTCAAAACAAACGAAAATCATACATAAAGTAGTAAATTAACATGCATTTGTATCAAATGAAAGAAAGATTACCTGTGATGGTCGTCAAACTTCGTTCGAGAAAATTTGAGAAGAGAAGAGGGTCTGGCGCGCTAAGATAAAGTGAATGAACTTTCAATCCCGCGCTCAAATTTTTATTGAAATCCCAAACCTTTTAACGTTTAGCGCTAGGACATTCGACGTTTTATATCCTTTTACATCAAATTACAATTATAAACGACGTTTAATAATTGTATTTATTTACAAAAATGCCACCATTCATTTTTAAAGTTGGCTATTTAGTCGTTCGACGTTAAACGTGTGACATTATACGTTGTTTTTGCACTAGTGCATGTATATAAGAATTCTTCTTTTTGAATTAATGTTAACGTCACTCATTAAATTACTTAGAACCCGATCGATCGATGCAATAAGCCTGCCTTAATTCCTAGTTCGTGCAATTACTAGCATTCCTAGAAAATTAAGTTTGAAGATCAAGAGCTTAAGACGACCAAGTACTCATACCCTCATCCCTGAGAAATATACCCTTGGAAGAATTCAACAAGAACCTGAATTGTAAGGAACCTCCCAACACTCATGCAATTCATAAATCATGCTACTAAATGAGTTAAATAGAGCAAGCATTGAAACACATGAATTCCCTAACAATTAATGAAAAAACATATAAATTAAGAATCAATTCAAATACATGAGAGTTCACAAGGTTACATCATCCCCCAACAACAAATAGAGTTTAGTTCCCCATAGACATGGAGAAACTAGATGAATAATGGAAAAGCATGAAGTGAAACCCTAAAAGTAGAAGAGGAAGCTCCCGCCTCCAGATCCGCCTTTAGAGAGTAGAAGAGTGTGATGTTGTGTTGCTCCAGCCAGAGATACCAAACCTAGGACGTTAGGGTCCTTTAAATAGAACAGAAGTAGAACAGAAACAATGCCCAAGCCTGAGTCGCCGGCGCTCAAGCGCCCCACTTAGGGCACCCTGGCGGTGAGCGGTGGTCTTCCACGCTCAAGCCTCAGAGAGGTTGCGCAAGCCTTCTACATCCAGTGCTCATGCGCCCCCAAAAAGGGTGTCTGGGCGGTGAGCAACACTTCCTACGCTTAAGCCATCCAGAGTACGCCCAAGCCTTCTTCATCCGGTGTTCAAGCGCCCCAAAAAGGGGCCCCCGGGCAGTGAGCGACACTTCCTGCGCTTAAGCTTTCCAGAGTACGCCCAAGCCTTCTTCATCTGGCGCTCAAGCGCCCCAAAAAGGGACACCCGAGCGGTGAGCGGCACTTCCTGCGCTTAAGCCTCAAAAAGGGCGGCCAAGCCTCGAGCTTCTTTCCTTCTGGTGCTTTTTCTAGACCTTTCTAAGCTCTATCTCCTTAGTACTTTATCCCTGCTTTCCATATTAACTCATTTTCTATCAAAACAAAGGGAACTAGTCATAAAATCATCAAATTCAACCTTGACTCTCTTATTCACACAACTTAACAGAAAAACAGGATTCCAAGCAAGTTTCTAAGCAGAAAAGGGTGCATTTAGTATTAAAATTACATCACAGATAACAATATTTTGAATCATTATCAGATAGCCCTGTAGTCGTCTTCATTGCAGTCTTGTATGCCCAAAGAGCATCATCTAGCTTCTGAGACTAATCCTTCCTTGATGAAGCAACTGTCTTCTCAAGAATCTTCTTTATCTTCCTATTAGAAACTTCAGCTTGCCCATTTGTCTATGGATGATAAGGTGAAGCCACCTTATGCTTCACTCCATAATGCTTGAGCACTTTTGCAAGCTAAGTATTACAAAAATGAGATCCTCCATCACTAATAAGAACTCTAGGAACTCCAAACTGAGCAAAAATTGTCCTTTTCAAAAATTTAATGACATTATTAATTAGCATCATTCTTAGGACATGCAACTGCTACCACCCATTTACTCACACAATCCACCGCCACCAAGATATACTCATTGTTAAAAGAAGGTGGAGAAGGACCAACAAAGTCTATACCCCAACAATCAAAGACTTCAACCTACAGAACGACATGCAATGTCATTTCATGTTTTCTTAAGATGCTCCCAATTCTCTAACACTTATCACAGTTTCTAGCATGATTGTGAGCATCCTTGAACAAGGTAGGCCAATAAAATCCAGACTGAAGAACTTTTGCAGCTGTTCTTTCTCCATTAAAGTTCCCCCATAAGATGAATTATGACAATGCCAAAGAATTCCTGCTGCTTCTTCATTAGTAACACAACGCCTCAAGAGGTTGTCAGCTCCAATCTTGAACAAGAAGTGATCATCCCAAAAAAACTATTTTGCATCATGCAAAAAACTTCTTCTTATGTTGCTATTTAAAATCTTTTAGGATTACTCCTGCAGCTTTAAAATTAGTCATGTCAGTAAACCATGGTTTTTGCTGAATATGCAAGAGTGTTTCATCTGAAAACAATTCCTTGATCTCTTTTTCCTTGCTTGTAACTTCATCATTGATGAGCCGGGATAAATGATCTGCAATTAAATTCTAACTACCCTTCTTGTCACGAATTTCTACATCAAACTCTTGCAACAAAAGTACCTATCTAATCAAGCGCGGTTTAGAATCAGGCTTGATTAATAAATACTTGATGGCCACATGACTCGTGTATATGATCACTTTAGACCCAATGAGATAGGGCCTAAATTTCTCTAAGGCGTACACTATGGCAAGGAATTCCTTTTCTGTGGTGGCATAGTTCAATTGGGCCTCATTCAAAACTTGGCTTGCATAAAAAATGGTGTGGAAAACCTTTTCTCTTCTTTCGCCAAGGACAACACCTATGGCATAATCACTAGCATTACACATCAGCTCAAAATCTTGATTCCAATTTGGAGCTACAATCACCAGAGTAGAGATTAGCTTAGACTTCAAGATTTCAAAGACCTTAAGACATTCTTCATTTATCTCAAAAGGTGTGTCTTTGACAAGGAGATTGCTTAAAGGTTTAGTAGTCTTGGAGAACTCTTTGATGAATCTTCTATAAAAACTGGCATGCCCCAAAAAGCTTCTGATTCCTTTCACATTTATTGGTGGTGGAAGTTTTTCAATGACTTCTACTTTAGCTTTGTCAACCTCAATTGCCTTGGAAGAGACCTTGTGCCCAGAACAATACCTTAAGTTACCATGAAGTGGCATTTTTCCCAATTGAGAATAAGGTTTGTCTAAATGCATCTTTTGAGAACAATATCCAAGTTAGACAAGCATAATTGGAAAGAATCACCAAATACCAAAAAATCATCCATGAAGACTTCAACGCATTTTTCTATCAAATTTGCAAAGATTCCCTGCATACATCTTTGAAATGTGGTTGGAGCATTGAGTAATCCAAATGGCATTTTTCTATAAGCAAAAATACTGAATGAGAAAGTAAATGTCGTCTTTTCCTGGTCTTTTGGATCCACCACAATTTGGTTGTATCCTGAATAACCATCTAGAAAGCAATAAAAAGCTTGACCTGTTAATCTCTCCAACATCTGATTCATGAAAGGAAGGGGAAAGTGATCCTTCCTTGTGGCCTTATTAAACTTTCTGTAGTCAATACATATTCTCCAACCAATAACCGTCCTAGTATGTATGAGTTCATTATTTTCATTATAAATAACTATCATCCCACCTTTCTTTGGCACCACCTGCATTGGGCTTACCCATGCATTATCATAAATAGGATATATAATACCAGCCTCCAAAAGCTTCAGAACTTCTTTTCTAACTTCCTCCTTCATCACAGGTTTCAGTCTTCTCTATGGTTGAGCAACTGGTTTAAAGTCATCTTCCATGAATATCTTATGCACGCAATAAGTAGGGCTTATGCCTTTAAGATCAGAAATTGACCATCCAATGCCTCCTTTGTTGGCTATTAATACTGCAACCAACTTTTCTTCTTCCTTGGAGGATAGAGAATTGCTTATAATGACAGGTTTTTTTCTACCTTCCTCTAAGAAAACATACTTCAAATGTGGTGGTAACATCTTCAACTCAAGTTTAGTTTCCTTGACTTTTTCCTGGGTATTGAAAGCTTCAATTTTCGCCTCTTGAAAGGGAATTTCTTTTATCACATTCAAGTCAGTCAAACACTCATTAATTATTTTCTCTTCCTTGTCATTCAAGGCTTCACAAGCATCAATGAGATTTTTCTCCAAAGGAGAAGAAACATGTACCAACTTCTCTTGAATCATACATACTTCATCAAGTGTGTCAAAATGAAAACATGCCTTATCATCATTTGGGTGAGACATAGCTTCAAACACATCAAAATTCACCTCTTCATCTTGTACTCTTACATTTAGTTCGCCATTATCCATATCAATTAAAACTCTAACAGTCTTCATAAATGGTATCCCAACAATGGGAGGCACATCCACATCTTCCTCCATCTCCATGATGACAAAATCCACTGGAAATAGAAATTTATCCACTTTAACAAGCACATCTTCAACCACCCCATGAGGATATTTAAGCAATCTATCTGCTAATTGCAGAGTCATACGAGTAGGCTTAATTTCCAAACCTCCAATCTTTTTGAACATGGAGAGAGGCATCATGTTGATGCTAGCTGCCAAATCAATCAATGTCGTTCCAACGGCTAACTTTCCTATGGTGCACGGGATGGTGAAACTACCTGGATCTTTAAACTTAGGAGGTAAGAGTTTTTGTATGATAGCACTGCAATTTCCCTATACTTCAATAGTTTCCTCTTCAATGTATTTCTTCTTTTTTGTAAGAAGTTCCTTCAAAAATTTAGCATATGAAGGCATTTGTTGAAGTGCTTCAGAGAATGGTATGTTAATCTTCAATTTCTTGAAAATTTCCATGAAACACTCAAATTGCTTTTCTTTCTCCTTCCTTGAATGCACTTTAGGATACGGATGGGGCTTCTTAATTACTTTTCCTCTTTCTCTCTCTCTCATTTTCTTTTACCTCAACCTCTTCATTCTCTTTTTCTTTCTTTTTCTCATCCTCTTCTTTTCTCTCTCCATTCATCTCTTCTTTTTCACTCAACTCATCTTTCTCTTTTCTCTCAATTTTTCTCTCATCTATCACCTTTCCACTTCTAGTCATAATGGCATTACACTTCTCCTTAGGGTTAAATTCAATATTATGACCCAAATTTTTCTTGGACTTATCCTCCAACTTCTTAGCCAATTGGCCAAACTGTATCTCCAAATTCCTTATGGCAGCTTCAGTGCTTTTATGATTGGAGATAGAAACCTACATAAATTGTTGGAGTGTCTCCTCTAGCTTTGTAGTTTTATCCGATAAGGAGGGTTGTTGTTGCCATTGCTGCTATGGTGGTCTATTGAATTGCCTAGCTTGCTCTTGACCCATGCTTGGGTTAGGTTTCCACCCTTTGTTGTAGTCACGTGGGCGACTCTGATTACTCATAAAATTGACTTCTTCTTGGGTAATAGCTTGAATGGCACATTTTCCATTGATACGATCTCCACCACATAGCTCACAAAGTTTATGTTGAGCTTGAGAAACATTCTGTAATTCTTGAGGCAGTTGAGAGATTTTCTTTATCAAAGTCTCCAATTGTTGAGTCAATATTTTGTTCTGAGTCATTGAGATTGTAATTGTAGAACTCCTTTCGGTTGAAATTGAGCCCTTTCATTATGCATCTCATTATCATTAGCGGCCATATTTTCAATCAACTCATAAGTAATAACGGTTGAATAACCGTTATTTTTATACTTAATTTTGATATTAAAAACACCCTTTATGACTTAGAAACTAGCTTGAAATCATGCTTTTGTTTAAGTTTTGGAAATAAGAGAGTTGGATGGGTTTTATGCATGGTTTCCCTTGTTTTGACAGGAATTAAGATGAAATGGATAAAAGAAGTTGAAGTAGCAAAGAGTTGAAACCTAGAAAAGACAAAAACAGTACCAGACCGAACAGTAGGATGCGGGAGAATCCAAAGCGAACGGTATAAGAACCCAGGCTGAATGGTTACTAAGACTGACCGAATGGTCAGATAGGGGAGAAGACAGAGACCGAGCGGTTCATAACAGAGACCGAACGATGTGAAGGTGGTGGAACTAGGCCGAACGGTGTGAGCAAGAAAGACAATTGTTGAATGGTGTAACTGAGGACCAAACGGCTGCAGAAAAACATAGGCAAACCAAATGGTTTGTGAGAGGAGAAGCTGAATGAAGTGGTAGAAGTCATGCCGAACGGTCGACAGTGTAAGACCGATCGGTCAAAAGTGAAACCGAATGGGCATGCATCATTTGAGTGGCGCAGCTACCGCTGAGCGCCAAAAGTGCCGCTGAGCGCCGACGACGTGGGCTTGGACCTGTTTTCTGTTATTTTTATGGGCTTGGACGTGGTTTATTTTATTTTTATGTTCTATTTAAGGACTTGCACGTCCTACGAATTGTATCTTTTGATGGCTTGAGCAACAAAATACAAATTTATTATTACTTGATACAAAGCGGTACACTTGTCGAGGTCTTAACAAGTTTTTTGACTCTGTTTTTGGCGCCGCTACTAGGGGCTCGTGGTATAACTATTCTATTTATGTGATTCTTAACCGATTAGATTTTTATCTTTTTATTTTTTTAATCTTTTTATTGTTTTTTAATCTTTTTTTTATTTTTTATCTTTTTATCTTTTTATCTTTTTCTCTTTTATCTTTTTCTCTTTTTATCTTTTTCTCTTTTTCTCTTTTTGTCTTTTTAGTTTTTTTTATCTTTTTATTTGTTTTTTCTTATTATCTTTTTATCTTTTTATTCTTATTTTTATCTTTTCATCTTTTTATCTTTTTATCTACTTATCTTTTTACCTTTTTATTTTTTTTATCTTTCTATCTTTCTATGTTTCTATGCTTTTATCTTTTTATCTTTCTATCTCTTCATCTTTTTATCTTTTTAATTTTTTATCTATTTGTGCTAATTGGGTCTCTAGTGCAGTGTTCTTTAGTGTTTGTAGGATCAAATTCGAAAGTTTGTACTAGGAGTACAATATCATCAAGAGAAGAAGGACAAAGAAGGTCATAGGGCGCGCTTGGGCGCCCCACTAACAGAGCTGAGCGCCATCCTTCAAGTGTCATGTTCACCAAGTTCTGTGCATAAAGTGGTTAAAAATATCAAAGAGAATGGAGTTATTGAGATTGAGGCTCCTTATTCAAGGAGGGTTAAGATGGTGAACAAGAAGATGTTGTAGATAAGTTGGTGTGATGAAAGCAAAAGGAACACCAACGTCATAGATGCAGATTGTGCTTAATGATGTTAGGCTCGTGACGTTAAACAAGCGCTTATTGGGAGGCAACCCAATTTCTAACTTTTTCTTTTGGATTTGAATTTGCTTTGCAGGAATTACAACATCTACTGATCGATGTTGGACATCATCTACTGAGGGATGCTAGGAGGACTCAGATAACAGCATCTACTGATGGATGTTGCTATGATGAGGGTGATAAATGATAGCGTCTACTGATGGATGCTATGTGATTAAGTGTCTACTAATGGATGCTACTAAAGGCGTCTACTAATGGATGCCGATGAAGATGAGAAAGATTAGCATCTATTGATGGGTGCTAATGAGAAGGATTCGCATCTACTGATGGATGGTGGAAGATTCAGATGAGAGCATCTACTGATGGATGCTATGATACTAGACATCTACTAATGCATGTTACTGACAACATCTACGGATGGATGTTGCTGGATCAGGATTTTTATGTTTTTGCTTTATTTTATTTGAATTTTTTTTTATTTTTATTTTTTCTTATGTACTTGGTTTAATGAGTTGTGTGCAATGGTTTGGTATGATGTGATAAACTGTTGTTTGTGATGAGTAATATTCTTGTGTTTGCTCTATTGTTCTATGATGCATGTTGAGTTAATGATTGTTGAGGCTTTTTAAGCATAGATGGTGGTTGCTCATAGTATTGTTAAAAACAGATGCATTATTTCAATTGTGATTAATATGATGGGCAAGATGTTTATCAAATTGTGGAACTTGAGTTAACTTGTGAGAGATTGGGCTCTTGAGTTAACAAGATTGATTTTTCCTAATTTTCTATGATTGAACCACTTGCTTACTTATTACAAATGATCAAAGCAATGTTTTCTCTTCTCCCTTAGTGCCAATGTTTATAGGTGAACCCAATAAGGATCAATGTTTTCTCTAACCTTTGCACCTTAAGCCTAAATTTGAAAAGTGGAAAAACCCTTTTTGAAATCCTTACCTTGAGTTAAGTAGAGTATGTTTTGTGGTAATGGAGAATGGTTCAAGTTTGGGGTGGTGAGAAACCAGAAAGAACTTTGTGAAATTCATTAAAAAGCATTGGGAAAAAGCAAAAAGCGAAAGCAAAAAGCAAAGGAGAAGAAAAGAAAGAAAAGAAAAGGTTAAGCTCAATGCAATTAAAGTTTGGAAACGAGTTGAATATTGGTTTTTCACATAAAAGAAGAAAGAGAGTTGAGATTTAATGAGAGTTGAGATTTAATGAGAATAAATGAATTGCGCACTCTCTTAACTCAAGGATTTTGTTGTCTAGAAAAATCCATTTTCTTCTTAGCCCAGCCTCAATACAAGCCTTGAAAATTCCCTGTGATGATAACTTGCTTGTGAGTGTGTTTGATATGTGATTAAATGAAAGGCAAAGTTGATTCATGTGACATTGTGATGGTAGAGTGTAAAAGTGTCACCTCATTATACACCTTTGAGTTGAGTGAAACACTTTCGAGTGCTTGAGTGAAACACTATCTTTGGTGATGAATAGTTTCATGCACTTTATGATAACATTCTTGCTTGGTTGTTGATTATTCATGAGGTTTACATCTGTTGTGTAGGTCTTGATTATGTGAGCACCATAGTTGAAGCTTGATTGGCTAAAGCTTCATTATATCTTGACCAATCTTTCTATGATGAGCAAACATGAGTGATTTACTTGTCCTAGAGGAAAATGCTTTTTGGTGTGCTAAACCATTGTAGTATGATTTTGTTGAGTCCAAACAAGATAAGGTCTGCCCAAATTTGGGACTTTAGAGACAGAATTCTATCTCAAAGAAGATTGCAAAAGTGCAAATCAACTCAAATTCATTGAATCAAGGTAAGGTGTTCAAAAAGGAGACCCCTAAGCCTTCTTATATAACCTTTGGAGTGAGCTAAGATGCAAGATCTAGGAGATGTGGGACTTTTGAGGGTGTAGTCCATCCAGCAGCTGCTGCAGGTCTTCTAGGGACTTTTGAGTCCCACATTGCTCAATTCTCTCCACTCCAAAGGGTTTATAAGGCAACTAGTTCTCCTATAGTTAAAAATATGAAAACTAGCTATGCTACTAACTCCTACACGCCTAGAATGCTCACTTTCTCTTCTCTTCTTTTTAAGATCAAGCCATGGATAGTCCCACATTGCTTGCTCTTAAAGAGAAAGAAGATTTTATAAGCAATTATTCACAAGAACTAAGAGAAAGAAATCAAAAGGCAAATACACGCCCAAAGGAAACCTATTCTACTCTTTTTTATGCTTGTTGTCACTTTGAAAGCTCTTCATTGTTGCCCCATTTATGATCATATCATTTTTATACTTAATTTTGATATTAAAAACACCCTTTATGACTTAGAAACTAGCTTGAAATCATGCTTTTGTTTAAGTTTTGGAAATAAGAGAGTTGGATGGGTTTTATGCTTGGTTTTCCTTGTTTTGATAGGAATTAAGATGAATTGGATGAAAGAAGTTGAAGTAGCAAGGAGTTGGAACCCAGAAAAGACAGAAACCGTACCAGACCGAACGGTAGGATGCGGGAGAATCCAAACCGAACGGTTAAAAACCTAAACCGAACGATTACTAAGACTGACTAAACGGTCAGATAGAGGAGAAGACAGAGACCGAACGATTCATAACAAAGACCGAACGGTGTGAAGGTGGTGGAACTAAGCCAAACGGTGTGAGCAAGAAAGACAACTACCGAACGATGTAACTAAGGACCGAACGGCTGCAGGAAAACATAGGCAAATCAAACGGTTTATGAGAGGAGAAGCTGAATGAAGTGGTAGAAGTCATGCCGAACAATCAATAGTGTAAGATCGATCGGTCAAAAGTGAAACCGAACGGTCATGCGTCATTTGAGTGCCGCAACTACCGGTGAGCGCCGACGACGTGGGCTTGGACCTGTTTTCTATTATTGTTATTTGCTTGGACATGTTTTCTATTATTTTTATGTTCTATTTAAGGACTTGCACGTCCTAGGGATTGTATCTTTTGATGGCTTGAGCAGAGAAACACATATTTCACCCCTTGGGGGCAGATTTGGGGATGCGGGAGTCTCCTCTTCTCTTTCTAAGGTTTTTCTATCTCTTCCATTCTTTCATTCCATTGTTCATCTAGTTTCTCCATGATAATGGAGAGGTAAACCTTATTTGTTGTTGGGAAAGATGTAACCTCTTAAACTCTCATGTATTGAATTAATTCTTGATTATATATGCTTTAGTTCATTAATTGTTAGGGTTTTTCCTCTTTTCTCTTTTCATGCTTTGTTTAACTCATTCAATTGCATGATCATTGATTTTGAAGATATGGACACATACGAGGAAATCTAGAACTGGGGAAATTCTCCCGGAAGCAACATTACCTAAACATAGGAATAGGAGGATCGGTTGCCTTTAAGCTTTTGTGCGAATGTAATGCATGATTAATTGCCAGGGAGACAAGACATTGTGAACTGGTAATTAGGAGTAGGCTTTCTTCACCGAGACATCGGGTTTAAGGTAAATTAGAAAGTGGCATTAACATTAATGAAGAAGATGAATTCATATATGCATGAGAGTAAATTAGGTGAAATCTAAACCCAACAACAATATCATCAACTTCATCCATTCATTCTTGTGTTTAGCCTCAATTGATCAAATTGCATTCATGTTTATTTATTGCATTTGCATCCAAAAACCCCAAAATTTGTTCTTTAGAGTCTTAATTAGCTGAGTAATCACATAACTGTTTAGTGTCGTGAGTCTCTTGGGAAACGATACTTGTTCTTACCCTTTATTATTACTTGATACGATTCGATACACTTGTCGAGGTCTTAACAAGTTTTTGACTACGTTTTCGGTGATTAAAAATTGTTTTATCAATAAGCTTCCTCTAGAGTCTTACACTTGATATTACCTCCAGTTGAGGCATCCAACATCAGTTTAGTCTGTGAACTCAGTCCTCTAAGGAAAAGAATGACCATCGTAGGTTCATCAAAGCCATGTGTAGGTGTCTTCCGCAATAAACTTTTGAATCTATCTCACGCTTGACCTAGAGTTTTGTCAATGCCTTGTCTAAAAGAAGAAATTTCTTGTTTTCCTTTATTTACCTTAGACTGAGGAAAATATTTATTCAGAAATTTTGCCACCACATCTTCCCACTCAATGAAGCAATTCTCTGGGAATGAATTAAGCCACATCTTACCATTGCCTCCTAAAGAGAAAGGGAACAAGCTAAGTCTACTAGCCTTATCTGGCACACCATTAATCTTCATTGTATTGCATATTTCATTGAATGTGGTCAGATGTTCATATGGATTTTAATGAGCGAATCCATTGAATTGATTGTTCTTCACTAGTTGAATGAGAGCAGGCTTCATCTCCATGTTTGTTGTAGTTACCCTCGGTCTAACAATACTATTAAAATGTAGAGGTCAAGTGACTACTGCATAATCTGCCAGGGTACGTATACCATTCTGATTGTCCGTCATCTCTTCTGTTTCCTAGTCAGATATTGATGTGAAAGGTTGTTGAAGAGTCTCAAGAGAGGGAAAGAGTTCTTTGGAAACCCTTTTCTGCCTACTTCGTCTACTATTTTCCAGACCTGTAAGAAGAGGTTCAGATAATTTTGTGCTCCTAGTGTGAATCTTGTCCTCCATACACTAAAGAACGCTGCACTAGAGCACCAGATTAGCCCAAACAAAAATAAAAAATTTAACAAAAACTAAAAACAGTAGAATAGAGAAAATAAAAGTCTAAACAAGTTAAGAATCACACAAAAGTATAGTATGACCACGAGTCCCTGGCAGCGACGCCAAAAATTTGTTAACTCTTTGGCAAGTGTACCAAATCGTATCAAGTAATATAAAGTGGTAAGACCAAGTATCGTTTCCCAAGAGACTCGTGTTCCTAAACAATCGTGTAATACCTTAACCAATTAAGACTAAAGAACGATTCCAATGATTAAAATTAAAATGCAATAAGAGTAAATGTAATAACTTGAATGTAAAATTTGATCAATTGAGGCTAAACACAAGAGTGAATGGATGATGTTGATAATATGAGATGATAATGTTGTTGGGGTTTAGATTTCACCGTCCTTACTTTCATGCATAAAAGAATTCATCTTCTTCATTTAATTGTTAATGTCACTCTCTATTTTACTTAGAACTCGATGTCTCAACGTAAAAAACCTATCTTATTTATTAGACCAGAATGTTTTGTATCCCTAATAATCAATTCTACATTATGAAAAGAAGCTTAAGACAACCAAACATTATACCCCCATGTCTAGGCAATAGTTCCTTTACGTGAAATTCTCCAGATCCTAGTTCTTGGGTATTTCCCAATAACAAAGAAATCCATATATCATGCTATGAGTGATCAAAACATAACAAGCATTGAGTAAAGGAGAAAATCACTAAGAATTAATGAAATAAGCATAAAATATTTAAAACATGTTCAAATACATGAAAGTTTAGAGGTTACATCTTCCCCAACAAAAATTGAGTTTAGTTCTCCATTGTCATAGATAAACTTGGTGTACAATGATGAAAGAATGAGATAAAAACACTAAAAATAGAATATGAGTGGCGCTCAACGCCTCAAATGGGGGCAAGCAGGCGCCTTTTCGAGACTTCCCACTCTTAGGGCCACTAGAGAGGGCATCCAGGGGTGGTTGCGTGACAACTAATGCCTGCTCCAGAAAAGGGGAACGTGGCGCCCTACGCGCCTTCTTCAGCCTTCTTTCTCAGTGCTTTTACTATCCCTCTTGGGTTCCAACTCCTTGGTAGTTTTGCTCCTCTTCCAATCATACCAATTACCTACACAATTGAGGGAATTAGTGATAAAAAAATCATTAAGTATAACCTCTATTTACTTATTCACCAAATTCAACTAAAAGAAGATTTTAAGTAAGTTTCAAAGTAAAAAGGGTTAATTTAGTATCAAAATTGTATCACAAATAACGGTAATTTCAACCGTTATCAGAAAGCAACCCAGCTTTTCTAAACTTTTCTTTTTAATTGTGTTAGTTGTTTGGTTTTGATTTGTTATTATTTGAGTGTTTGCGTGCTTTTAGGTTATATGCTGCTTCTCCCGGACTTCAGTGCATTTCACTTTATGAGTTCATCACTCGAATATCTTGGCCTAGGGACCAAGCCCAAGCTAGTGGAGGAGGTGGCATGTTCGGAGCTGAAGCCATGATAGAGGATGATTTGGAGGAAGATTCAGATGCCTTTGAGGGGAGTGATAGATCACGATTTTTCCTATTTTTGTTATTTTTATGCGTGTTTGAATTGTGTTTATTTTGTTTTTAATTTTAGTTTGAGTTATGTACTTGGTTAAATGGATAGTTTACTGCAATTATTTGATTGTGAGAAGTAATATTGTCTTATGTTGCTTTATTGTATTGTGAGTGATGTCGAGGTAATGATTGCTTTAGCTTTTAAGCTCACACGGTGGTTGCTCATAGTTGTTTAAGACAGATGCATGGTTTAAATTGTGATTCATGTGCTTGACATGATGTTTATCAAATTTTGGAACCTTGAATTAACTTGTGAGAGGCTCGACTCCAAAGTTTATTGTTGTTGAATGCTATTTCTTTTGGAATCACAGTTGATTTTGCTTGAGTTTCTCTGTTGAACTATTTACTTGCTTGTTACAAATGATCAAGGTCATCTGTTCTTATCCCTTGTAAGCCAATGCCAAAATTTTAACCTCAATTTTTCCTTTGAACCTTGAGCTTAATGTGAAAAACCTTGAAATCCTTGCCTTGAGTTGAGTAGAGTATGCATGTATGGTACAGGAGAATGGCTCAAGTTTGGGGTTGTTGGAAAAAGAAAAAAAAAAGAAAAAGAGAATTGAGTAAAGCAAGAGAAGCGAGAGAAGAACGAAAGAAGAAAATAAGGATGAGCTCAATGAATAAAAGTTGGGATTAAGTTGAGAAGTGGTTTCTCAAGTGAAAAGTAGAAAGAGAGCTTAATGTTAAATTATGAAGTAAATTGTTCACTCTCTTAATTGAAGGAACTTTGTTGTCCAAAAACACCAGTTTTCTTCTTAGCCCAGCCACAATACAAGCTGTAAAAAGTCCTTGTGATGATGACTTCCTTGTGGATGTGTTTGATGTTTTTAAATGAAAGGCAAAGTTGATTTTTGTGACATTATGATGAGCTTGAGTGAAACACTTTCTACTTGTGAATGTGTTTGATGTTGTTAAATGAAAGGCAAAGAGACACCTCACTATACACCTTTGAGCTTGAGTGAAACACTTTCTTTGGTGAGGAATGGTTCCATGCACTATAGGATAACATTTTGCTTGGTTGTTGGTCACTCATAAGGCTTTTGCATCTGTTGTGTATTCTTTGTTATGTCATCTTTCTATGATGAGCAGACATGAGTGATTTACTTGTCTTAGAAGAGAATGTTTTTTTGGTGTGCTAGACCATTGTAGTATATCTATGTTGTTTGGGCCAAGTTACATTTTTGTTTGAGGACAAGCAAAGTTTCAAGTTTGGGTTTGTGATAAAGGTTCATTTACCATTATCTGTGATGCAATTTTGATACTAAATCAACTCTCTTTCACTTTGAAACTTGCTTAAACACTTGTTTTAGTTGAATTTGGTGAATAAGTAAATAGAGGTTATACTTAATGATTTTTATCACTGATTCCCTCAATTTTGTAGATGATATTGGTAAGGGTTTAGGGTTTAGGGTTTAGGGTTTAGCTTAGAATCATGCTTTTGTTCATATTTTTGGAAATAAGAGAGTTGGACAGGCATATGCTTGATTTCAGTGTTTTATGCAGGTTTTAAGGTGAATTTGATGAAAGAAGTGGAGAAGGATAGAGATGGAATCAGAGAAGAACATAAAAAGTGCAAAAGAAGAAAAACTGTAAGTACCGTTCAACGCCTGTTTACAGCTGAGCGGCACTCAGGAACACACGTTGGCTCCGCTGAGGGGTGAAAGTGCAGATGAGGAGAGATTTGACTTTTCTGTAATATTGGGCTTAGGCCCACTTTTCTGTAATATTGCGAATAGTATATAAGCTTTAGGACTTTCTAGGGTTTGTATCTTTGGTAGAGTACGAAGCAAACGCACACCTTTCCACCCCTTAGAGGAAGATCTTGAATGCTAAGGCTACCTACTCATATTTCTAGTGTTCTATCTTTCACTATCTCATTGTATTTCATCTAGTTTCACCATGAATATGTGGAACTAAACTCTTCTTGATGTTGGGGAATCAATGTAATCTTGTGAAACTCTCATATATGGAATTTGTGTTTAAACATCTTATTTGAGATACATGCTTTCTTTCATCATTAGTTAGGGTTTTTCCTCTTTGCTCAAAGCATGCATTGTTTAACTCATTCGATGTCATGATTATTGATTTTAGTGATATGGACACATACGGTAAAATCTAGATCCGGGGAATTTCTCCCAAAAGTAATATCGCCTAGACATAGGATATGAGGTTGGTTGCCTTTAAGCTTATGTGCTTCATAATTAATTATTAGGGATGCTAGGAATTGTATGAACTCGTAATTAAGGATATGCTTTCTCACAAGGTAATTTAGAGAGTGACATTAACATTGATGAAAAGAATGATGAATTCCTAAAATATATGAGAGTGGATAAGATTAAATTGATTTCCCCAACAACATACTCATCCATATAATTTGTTTCGTGTTTGTGTTCTTCTTTTTCCATTGATCAAACTCATGCATACATGTTTAATTGTTGTCTTTTGCATTTGAAACCACAAGAATTTGTTCACAAGTCTTAAATAATCAACAAATCCTATAACTAACTAGGCCATGAGTCCTTTGGGAGAACGATACTTGGTCTTACCGAGTTTATTACTTGATACAATTCGGCCACACTTGCCGAGGGTTAAACAAGTTTGTGCCGCCATTTTTCGGTGTTCATAAATTTGTCATCAACTTTTTGGCGCCGTTGCCGGGGACTCTTGGTTTAACTAGTTTATTTGTGTGATTATTGATTATCTTTGACTTGTTTTTGAATTTTGAATTTTACATTTTGAATTTTGAATTTCTATTTTTATTTTTCGGTTATTATATTATTTTATTTTATTTTCTGTTTTTATTTTCTGTTTTTATTTTCTATTTTTATTTTCTGTTTTTATTTTTCGGTTATTATTTTATTTTATTTTATTTTCTGTTATTATTTTTCTATTTTTATTCTATCTTCTTATCTCTTATATTATTTCTTCTATATCTTTTTGTGCTAACAAATTTTTCTAGGGACTTGTTTTCTTGTGTATGTAGGAGGCAATCCGAACTAGAAGCAAGAAAACTTCGGAACCTCTTCTTGAAGGTTTAGACAAAAGTAGACGGAGGAGAAGAATCCGTACATCTAGAGAACTTTTTCCTCCTCCAGAAATTCTTTTACAACCTTCACCACAAGGTTCTTACCATAATACTGAGGAGATGGAGAATAATAATGTTAGACGAACTCTTGCTGATTATACTAATGTGGTTGGACCTCAGCATTTCAATAGCATAGCAAGACCAAGGATCAATGCAGCTAATATGGAGGTGAAACCAGCATTAATCCAACTAGCGAAGAGTAACCAATTTAATGGGTTGTCGCATGAAAGCCCATATGAGCATCTCACAACATTGAATGAAATTTGCAATACAGTGAAGATAAATGGGGTGCTTGACGAAGCAATCAAACTTAGCCTGTTTCCATTCTCATTGGGAAGCAACACTAAGCTTTGGTTGAACTCTTTTCCAGAAGGGAGCCTTACAGAGTGGGAAGATGTAGTCACAAAGTTCTTGAACAAATACTTTCCACAATCCAAGGTAAATAAAGGAAAGCAAGAGATATCATCTTTTAAGCAAGGCATGGAGGAATTACTAGGTCATGCATGGGATAGATACAAAAGCCTATTAAGAAAGACTCCCACGCATGGATTTGACGAAGTGGAAGTAGTCCTATTCTTCCTTGGAGGACTTGGTTCACAAACCAAGTTGATGCTAGTGATGGACAAATTTGTAAGCACCAAAATATGATGTCACAAACTTGTTTCACAATCGGCAAGTATGACCGAATCGTTCAAGTAATAAACTTGGTAAGACCAAGTATCGTTCTTCCCAAAGGACTCACGGCCTAGTTTAGTTATGTGATTTGTTGATTAGCTAGGACTTACAAACGAAATATTTGGATTTTAATATGCAAGACAAAAAATAAACATGTATGCATGAAGTTTGATCAATGGCAAAGACAAAAGATAAACACTTTCAATGGAATATATGAATGAATATGTTGTTGGGGGTCAATTTCATCTCATCCACTCTCATACATTTTAGGAATTCAACATTCAAATCATCATTGTTAATGCCACTCTCTAAAGTACCATTCTAGATGGCTTCTCCCTAATCACGAGTTCATACAATTCCTAGCATTCCTAATGATTAGTTCATAAGTGCAGGAGCTTAACGACAACCAATATAATATTGGAAGAAATTCCCCGGATCTAGACTTCCCCGTACGTGTCCGTATCGACAAAACCAATAATTATGCATTAGAATGAGTTAAACAATGCAAGCATTAAGCAAAGAGGAAAAACCCTAACTAATGATGAAAGAAAGCATAAGTCTTAATTAAAAGATGCAAGCATAAATTCCATATATGAGAGCTTCAAGAGATTACATTGATTCCCCAACAAACATACAGAGTTTAGTTCACCATATTCATGGTGAACCTAGATAAATTACAATGAAAGTATGAAAGAATAAACCCTGAAAAGGTGAAGAGGTAGCCTGAGCATCCAAGATCCTCCTTCAAAGGGGTGGAAGAGAGAGTGTTTGCCTCGTTTCTGCCAAAGATGCCTAACCCTAGGAAACCCTAAGGCTTAAATACCATTCGTAAATTACAAAAAGTCAAGCTCAGCGGTGATTGCGCGTCTCGTTTTCTCCCCTTAGCGGCCATTTTGCCCCTCAGCGGACCTCCCGCAACCTCTTGAGTGCCGCTCAGCGGTAAAATGCCGCTGAGCGGTAACTTCGGCTTCTCCTTTTGCACTTTTTGATGTCTTTTCTGATTCCATCTCTCTCCTTCTTCACTTCTTTCACCAAATTCACCTTAAAACCTGCACAAAAACACTGAAATCAAGCATAAACCTGTCCAGCTCTCTTATTTCTGAAAATATGAGTAAAAGCATGATTTCAAGCTAGTTTCTAAGCATAAAGGTTGCTTTTAGTATCAATTTTAAGCATGAAAATAACAGTTTTTCAACTGTTATCAGCTAGACGCCTCAGCTGGAGGCAATATCAAATGGAAGACTCCAGAGGAAGCCACAGAAATAATTGAAAACATGGCTACTAATGATAATGAGCTGAACAGTGAAAGAGGAGCTCTTATTCAACAAAAAGAAGTTCTACAGGTCCAATACAATGACGCCCTGCTAGCTCAGAACAAGATAATAACTCAACAATTGGAGAATCTCACAAAGGCATTTGCATAATTGCCAAAAGAGTTAAAGACTGTTGCACATATTCAACCACAAATGTGTGAATTATGTGGTGGTGACCATATCAATGGTCAATGCGCCTTTCCAGTAGAAGCTTTAGAGGATGTTAACTTTATGGCCAATCAATTTCCATATCGTTAGAGGAATTTCAATCAAGGGTGGAAACCACACCCAAGTATTGGTCAAGGACAAAGTGGGAAAGCTGGACAATCAGGGCAATTCAATAAGTAACAACAACAACCAACCTTATGGCAACAAATTGCTACACTTAATGAAAGATCAATAAGGATGGAAGAAACTCTTCAGCAATTCATATATACAACTGAATCCACTCAAAAGAGCACTGATGCTGCTATTAAGAACTTGGAGATGCAAATGGGTTAAATTACTAAGCAGTTGGAAGAAAGGCCTGGAAAAAATTTTAGGGCTAATACTGAGGTTAACCCCAGGGAAGAATGTAAGGTGTTAGTGAGTGAAAATGTTGAAACAGTTGAGTAAGAAAGAGAGAAAGAAAAGGAAGAGAGAAAAAAGAGAGAAAAAGAAAAAGAAGAGAGAACAAAAAAAGAAGAGATAAGAGAGATAAAGAGTGAAGACATTCTTCCTTTTCCAGCAGATCATGAGAAACAATTTGATTTTACAAAAATTTTTAAGATGTTGGATGATGATGTACCTTTTAAGGAGATATTACAACATATTGCAGTTTATACAAAGCCCGAGGAAGAAGTCTCTATAAAGAAAAGACGTAGAGATGATGAGACAAAGAAGTATAAAGCTGTAAAAAAGAAGCCTTTCCCTCCAAAAGCAAAAGATCCAAGAGGTTTCTCCATTCTATATAATCATTATAGGGAAGAAAAGGATAAAGAAAGCTTTACTTGATTTAGGATCAAGTGTTAATTTAATGCCTTATTCCTTACTTGAGCAGATTGGTGATCTTGATGTGAAGCCTATAAAGATGAATTTATTGATGGCAGATGGATCCTCAAAGAATCCCTATGGTATAGCAGAGGATGTTATAGTTTGTGTAGGCAAACTACAGTTCTTGGTGGACTTTGTGGTAATGGAAATGGAGGATGAAAGGATACCCCTTATTCTCGGAAGACCGTTTATGAAAACGGCCAAAGTCATCATTGATGTGGATGAAGGCATAGTGGTATTCCAAGACCTAGAAGAAAAATTTGTTGTAGATGTCTTCAAAGAAAAGGAGCAGATGCAAGAGGAAGAAGCTAGTCATAAAGCTACATATCAAGATGTACTCATGACTAGCCAAAATGATGAAAAGCGAAAGGTAAAAGGTAAACATTGTTTTTTGTTTCAGGTACAGGAAGAAGAAAAGATTGAGAAAGGAAGAAAGGTTCATGATGACTTGATGCAAGAACGACTCCAACTTGGTAAACCTGTGAAATTCAAAAACAAGTTGTGGGTTGTGAAAGACTACAAAGAAAATGAGATGATAGAGATAAAGTCTCCAACTTATAGAAGAGTCAGAAACGTGGACCGGAAGCAGTTGATGAGTTGGTGTGATATGAACATCAACCATGAGGATGGAACATGAGCTTTATTGGGTCAAGCTAGTGACATTAAAAGAGTGCTTGCTGGAAGGCATTCTAGTGATTTGAGGACAATTTTTCTTTTATTTTTATTTTGGTTTTGTAAATTTTTTATAAATTTGGACATTACTTCTGTAAAATTTTTTGGTATAGCATTTCCTAAAGGATGCTAGATGGAAGTATCTACTGAAAGATATTAGGTTTGACACCTACTGATGGGTGTTGGTGGATGTTTGGGTCAGGCTCGTGACGTTAAGCAAGCGCTACCTGGGAGGCAACCCAATTGATTGATTATATTTTTTGTCTGTTCTGCTTTAGTTGCATGATAGGGCTTTGGATGCAAGAGTGATATGAGAGTTTTATTGCAGGGAGCAAGTGAGGGGCATGAGTAGGAGGCACCTAGGTTAAGCAAGGAAGAAGTAGAGCACTTCACGAAAGTGTCGCAGATGCGCTTAGGTTGCCCCTTAGCGGAACCCGAGCCCATTAGGGTATTTTTATACCCTAAGTCGCACCTTGGCCTTTATTTTCAGATTCTTCTGTGCACACACACTCCTTCATACTTTTCCAAAGGTTCTCTACCATTTTCCCTTCTATCCTCTTAAAAAAAATCTCCTTTCCACTCACTTTCTCACTAGTTTTCCATCTAAGTTTGGGGTTGGGAGAGAGCATCAATATTTCTTCACAAGTTGAAAGCATTCTCTACTCATTTAGCATCTCCACCCAAGTAAATCAAGCATTTTTCATTCTAGGGTTCTTGAGCATGAATTTGATTGTTGATGAATTGATGAATTAATTGATGTTTGAACCGATTGAACGGTTTGATTTTAAGCTGGAAACATGAAAATTGTATTTGGGTGGAGTTAGGATAAGTCAAAAGAGGTTTTTCAAAAATCTGCAAAATTACCTGATGACAAATTTATGAACACCGAAAAACGGCGCCAAAAACTTGTTTAACAATCGGCAAGTATGACCGAATCGTTTCAAGTAATAAACTCGGTAAGACCAAGTATCGTTCTCCCAAAGGACTCACGGCCTAGTTTAGTTATGTGATTCGTTGATTAGCTAACACTTAAGAACGAAATAATTGGATTTTACTATGCAAAAGACAAAAATAAACATGTATGCATGAGGTTGATCAATGGCTAAAACAAAATACAAACACTTTCAATGGAATATATGGATGAGTATGTTGTTGGGGTTTATCAATTTCATCTTATCCACTCTCATATATTTTAGGAATTCAACATTCAATTCATCATTGTTAATGTCACTCTCTAAATTACCTTGTCAAGAAGGCCTATCCCTAATTACGAGTTCATACAATTCCTAGCATTCCTAATAATTAGTTCTTTTAGCACAGGAGCTTAACGACAACCAATATACTATTGGGAGAAATTCCTCGGATCTAGACTTCCCCGTACGTTCCCGTATCGACAAAACCAATAATCATGCATTGAATGAGTTAAACAAAGCAAGCATTGAGCAAAGAGGAAAAACCCTAACTAATGATGAAAGAAAGCATAGGTCTTAAATATAAGATATAAGCACAAATTCCATATATGAGAGTTTCACAAGACTACATTGATTCCCCAACAACAATACAAGGTTTAGTTCACCATATTCATGGTGAAACTAGATGAATAATAATAAAAGAATGAAAGATAAAACCCTAGAAAGGTGAAGAGGTAGCCTGAGCATCCAAGATCCTCCTTCAAAGGGGTGGAAGAGAGAGAGTTTGCTTCATCCCAGCCAAAGATACAAACCCTAGGAAAACCTAAAGCTTATATACTATTCTAAAATTATAGAAAATTCAGGCCCAAGCCCATAAGTGTGCCGCTCAGAGGTAAAGTACCGCTTAGCGGTGAGTGCGTGAGTTATTTTCTCCCCTCAGGGGCCATTTTGCCCCTCAGCGGAGCTCCCGTGAACTCCCGAGTGCCGCTCAGCGGCTTCTTCTTTTGCACTTTTTGATGTCTTTTCTGATTCCATCTCTCTCCTTCTTCACTTCTTTCACCAAATTCACCTTAAAACCTGCACAAAAACACTAAAATCAAGCGTAAACCTGTCCAGCTCTCTTATTTCTGAAAATATGAATAAAAGCATGATTTCAAGCTAGTTTCTAAGTATAAAGGTTGCTTTTAGTATCAATTTTAAGCATGAAAATAATAGTGTTTCAACTGTTATCACAACCCCAAACTTAGAACTTTGCTTGTCCTCAAGCAAACAAGATGTAACTCAATCTTCTACCAATTCATATGATGGTTCACTCATTCAAAAATCTTCTTTTCAAGATAAGTAAAAACTTCAATCAAACTTGTGACCAAGATTTCAATCAAGATGTGCACATGCTTTAGTGTTCACAAAGTCAGTTAATATCCAACAAATGCTATTTTTCATGAATGATCAATCAATTAAGCATGGATGTTCATGTGCTCATGGAATATTTTCTCACTAGGTAAAGTGTTTCACTCACACACAAGTGTATAAGAGGTAATCACTCATTCACTCTACTATCACAATGTCACATGAATCAACTTTGCCTTTCATTTAACCACAATAAAAAACATTCACAAGCATGCATCATCACAAGGACTTTTCAATGGCTTATAACGTGGCTGGTCTAACAAGAAAATTGGTTTTTCTGGATCACAAAATCCTTGAGTTAAGAGAATCATAGCAACACAATTTTTCTTATTTTTCCCAACTTGCCTTTGTATTGAGCTTTGCCTTTTCTTTTCTTTTCTTTTTCTTTTTCTTTTTCTTTGCATATTCTTAGCTCAATGCTTTTACTTTTTCATATTTTCCCAACAACCCCAAACTTGAACATTTAACAATACCACACAAGATCTTCTACTTAACTCAAGGTAAAGTTTTTCAAGGGTTTTCAATTGATGTTCAAGGCTAAGGGTTCAAAGGATAGAACACAAAGTGTTCTCTTTTACTGGGATAACTTTATGAATTTGGCCAATAAAAAGGGTTCCAACAAATGGCCTCGATCATATGATGCAAAACAAGCAATTGATTCAATCATAGAAAACCTGGGCAAAATCATTCATGTTTCCAAAGTAATAGCATTCAATCAATAACAACTCTGGAGCTCAAAACCTCACATATAAGCTCATTCACATTTGACATACACATCCTGCTTAATCTCACAATCACAATCACAATATCATGCATTTGTTCACAAAGCTTGTGAATCACCTGTATAAGCATTTTAATGTGCACATCATCTCAACATCAATCAATCAATAAGCATCATCAAGCATTACTTATCAAACAATCACAGTTAATAGAAAACCATCATAACAAACCAAGTTTCCAATAGAGTACATCAAACCTAATCTAAAAACAAAAAATAAATAAGTTCAGAAAACTTAAACCAACAAAAGCATAAGCATATGATAGCATTCATCAGTAAATGCTATCTCAGCACCTCATCAATCTGAGTTGTCCTCTGTATCTTCCTCTTCTTCCTCATCTTCATCATCTTCAAATGCATCAGCTTCATCAGCTTCATCTTCTTCCATCTCTCTAACTAAAGCTTCAGCTGCTTCAGCTCCTCCTCCTTGCACTAGCTCCTCTGGCCAAGCTACCACATTATGGAATTCATCCATAGTCCACCTGTGAGCTGGAGGTGTATCATACATCCCCACAATCATCTCAGCAGTAGCCACCTGCCCTATATGAATGGACTGTAACTGAGCACCTATAAGAGACATGTACATGTCCCTCATCTGGAATGGTTCTGCCTCATGTGTCTCAGCAGATGTCTGGCTCTGTGCTGGCCCTCTCTCTCTACGAGCACGGCGTGGTGGAACTGGCTGAGCTGCCTCCTCACCTCCACAATACTGTTTGTAATAGGCCTCATCAATGGCTTTTCTTGGCCTTTCAAATGGTGGAGCAGAAGTGTCCACCCCAGCTATCTTGCAAAGGTGAGTGATTAAGGAGGGATGTCCTAGGGGTGCTTTGTTGTTTGAGGTATTGACGCACACACTAATCTCATCAGCTATCACCTGCCCAATATTAAAATTTAAGTTCCTGATAGCACAGTAGATGAAGAGTGCCCTGCTGATAGTAATATCTGACACATGTGAACATGGCTGAATGTTGGCATGAGAAAATGCCATCCAATACTTAGCAAGAGGAGTCAAATTAGTCCTCCTAATGTTGACCACTGAGCCAGATCTATTCCTTTGGAAGTGTCCTCCAGGTATATAAAGTACTCACTCCACATCCTCATAATCAACACCTTCCTCCATACAGAGAGCAAACTGGCACTGCTCACCAGCCCACACAGTATCCAGGAAGTTATTGATAGAATCAGGATCATACCTGATAGCATGGCCTCTAACATAGCCCAAATAATTCTCAGCTGGATAATCACTAATCTTCTTTGCATTGGTGTAGAATTCCTTTACCACAGCTATATTTGCAGGTGCAGGATATGTGGCTAGCTTTCCCTAGTCATTCCCTAACACTTGCTCTCCAAATTGAGGAGCAAAGTTAGGTATCATTCCAACTTTTCTTTCCATGAGGAGTCTCCTGTCTTGCACCACCTTGAAGTGCTTCTCATGTTTCCGAGAGAGGAACCTACTATAATGGGGCTGTTTTGGTTCCTTTTCCTTTCTCTTGGTTGCCATGGTTTTCAATCTCTTTCCTGAAGAGGATGTCATTCCTGCATTCAAACACAGATACAAAACCACAAAACATGATGTTAATCATTAGTAAAACACATAACATAACTCCTTTCGAAGCTAAACCACCGCTGAGGGTCAGAATTTCCCCTCAGCGCCACCAGTGCCATAATCCATAACGCAACAAATAAAAAAAAAAACAAGTCTGGCAGAGTGCCGCTCAGCGGCAGTTTACCCCTGAGCGGTAACTCTGCAGAGTTTTGAAAAATCTCTTTTAAGCTGTCCTAACTCCACCCAAATGCAATTTTCAGTTTTCAAGATCAAAATCATGCAATTTAATTGGTTCAAACATCAATTATATCATCAAATCATGCATAGAAATCAAAACCCCTAAATATTCATGCTTCGACAATCACATTCAAAATCAAGAACCCTAGGATGAACAAAATGCTTTTTTACTTACTTGGGTGGAGATACTAGATGCAATGAGAATGCTTCCAAGCTAGAATGCTCTCTTCCAACCCCAAACTTTGATGGCACACTAGTGAAAAAGTGAGTGGAAGAGAAATTTTCTTAAGAGGGAAGAGTAAAAAGGTGTAGAAAACCTTGGAGAAGGTATGTGGGAGTGTTTGTGCAGAGAAGAGCCAGCAAAGAGAAGCTTATGCGCAGCTTAGGGTATAAAAATACCCTAATGGGCTCGGGTCCCGCTAAGGGGCAACAAAGCCCACTCTGCGAGAGTACCGCTCAACGGTAAGTTGCCGCTCAGCGACACTTTCGTGATGTGCTCTTCTCCTTCTTTTCTTAACCTACGTGCCTCCTAGACATGCCCCTCACTCGTTTCCTGCAATTCAATGTTTAGAATACTTATGCAAACCCTATTATGCAACTAAAACAAAATAAACAAAAAATCAATCAACTGGGTTGCCTCCTAGGTAGCGCTTGTTTAACGTCACGAGCCTGACCCAAAATCCACCAACACCCATCAGTAGGTGTTACAAACTTACCAACACCCATCAGTAGGTGCAAAATTTTCTCACCAACACCCATCAGTAGGTGTTACACACTTAGCATCCTTCAGTAGATGCTAGCATCCTTCAGTAGATGCTATGTCCAGCAAAATATTTACAAAATAATGTTCAACTGATTAAAAATTACAAACCAAAAACTTGATGACAAATTTATGAACACCGAAAAACGGCGCAACAAACTTGTTTAACAATCAGCAAGTAGGACCGAATCGTTTCAAGTAATAAACTCGGTAAGACCAAGTATCGTTCTCCCAAAGGACTCACGGCCTAGTTTAGTTATGTGATTCGTTGATTAGCTAAGACTTAAGAACGAAATAATTGGATTTTACTATGCAAAAGACGAAAATAAACATGTATGCATGAGGTTGATCAATGGCTAAAACAAAATACAAACACTTTCAATGGAATATATGGATGAGTATGTTGTTGGGGTTTATCAATTTCATCTTATCCACTCTCATATATTTTAGGAATTCAACATTCAATTCATCATTGTTAATGCCACTCTCTAAATTACCTTGTCAAGAAGGCCTATCCCTAATTACGAGTTCATACAATTCCTAGCATTCCTAATAATTAGTTCTTTTAGCACAGGAGCTTAACGACAACCAATATACTATTGGGAGAAATTCCCCGGATCTAGACTTCCCCGTACGTTCCTGTATCGACAAAACCAATAATCATGCATTGAATGAGTTAAACAAAGCAAGCATTGAGCAAAGAGGAAAAACCCTAACTAATGATGAAAGAAAGCATAGGTCTTAAATATAAGATATAAGCACAAATTCCATATATGAGAGTTTCACAAGACTACATTGATTCCCCAACAACAATACAAGGTTTAGTTCACCATATTCATGGTGAAACTAGATGAATAATAATAAAAGAATGAAAGATAAAACCCTAGAAAGGTGAAGAGGTAGCCTGAGCATCCAAGATCCTCCTTCAAAGGGGTGGAAGAGAGAGAGTTTGCTTCATCCCAGCCAAAGATACAAACCCTAGGAAAACCTAAAGCTTATATACTATTCTAAAATTATAGAAAATTCAGGCCCAAGCCCATAAGTGTGCCGCTCAGAGGTAAAGTACCACTCAGCGGTGAGTGCGTGAGTCATTTTCTCCCCTCAGCGGCCATTTTGCCCCTCAACGGACCTCCCGTGAACTCCCGAGTGCCGCTCAGCGGTAAACTGCCGCTGAGCGGCAGTTGCGACTTCTCCTTTTGCACTTTTTGATGTCTTTTCTGATTCCATCTCTCTCCTTCTTCACTTCTTTCACCAAATTCACCTTAAAACCTGCACAAAAACATTGAAATCAAGCGTAAACCTGTCCAGCTCTCTTATTTCTGAAAATATGAATAAAAACATGATTTCAAGCTAGTTTCTAAGTATAAAGGTTGCTTTTAGTATCAATTTTAAGCATGAAAATAACAGTTTTTCAACTGTTATCATTATCGCTCAGGGGTAAATTGTCGCTGAGCGGCACTTTGACAGACTTGAAATCTTTGCTGCATTGTGTAATGGATTCATGCACTCGTGGCACTGAGGGGCGATTTTGACCCTCAACAGTGGTTTAACTTGGAATTAGGGTGTTGTATATGGTTTACTAATGATTAACAACATGTCTTGTGGTTTTGTAATCTGTGTTTGATGTAGGAATGACATCCTCTTCAGGCAAAAGAGTGAAGACCATGGCATCCAAAAGGAAAGAAAAGGAACCAGAACAACCCCACTCTAGTAGGTTCCTATCTCGCAAACATGAGAAACATTTTAAGGTGGTACAAGATAGAAGGCTTCTTATGGAGAGGAAAGTTGGAATGATACCTAACTTTGCTCCTCAGTTTGGAGAGCAACTATTGGGAAGGAATTGGGGAAAGCTAGCCACATACCCAGCACCAGCCAATATAGCTGTGGTGAAAGAATTTTACACCAATGCAAGGAAGATTGGTGATTATCCAGCTGAGGATTACCTAGGCTATGTTAGAGGCCATGCTATTAGGTATGATCCTGACACTATCAACAGCTTCTTGGGTACGGTATGGACTGGTGAGCAGTGTTAGTTTGCTCTATGTATGGAAGAGGGCAGTGGTTTTGATGATGTGAAGAGTGTTCTATGCATACCTGGAGGACATTTTCAGAGAAACAGAACTGGTTCTGTGGTAAAAATTAGCATGACTGACTTGAATCCTCTTGCAAAGTATTGGATGGCATTTTCTCATGCCAACATTCAGCCATGTTCTCATGTTTCAAACATCACTCTTAGTAGAGCATTCCTCCTTTACTATGCGATCAGGAATTTGAATGTTAATATTGGGCAGGTAATAGCTAATGAGATAAGTATGTGTGCTAACACAATAAACAGCAAAGCACCATTAGGACATCCTTCTTTGATCACATACTTATGCAAAATAGCTGGGGTGGATACTTCTGCTCCACCATTTGAGAGGCCAAGGAAAGCAATTGATGATGCCTATTACAGACAATACTGTGGAGGTGAGGAAGCAGCTCAGCCAGCTCCACCACGCCATACTCAAAGAGAAAGAGGAAAAGCACAGAGTCAGGCATCTACAAAGGCACATGAAGCAGAACCTTTCCAAATAAGGGACATGTATATGTCTCTTATAGGTGCACAGTTGCAGTCTATCCACAGAGGGCAGGTGGCCACTGCTGAGATGATTGTTGGAATGTATGATACACTTCCTCCACACAGGTGGACTATGGAGGAGTTCCATAATGTAGTAGCTTGCCTAGAGGAGCAGGCCCAAGGCGGCAGAGTTAAAGCAGCTGAAGCTTTAGCAATGGAGATGGATGAAGATGATGCTGATGATGATGACGATGACGCATTTGAGGATGCTGAAGATAAGGAAGAAGAGAAGGATATAGATGACAGCTCAGACTGATGAGGAGCTGAGATAGCAATTACTGATGAATGCTATCAGCACTAGAGCAGGATTTATGCATTTGTTGGTTTTATGTTCTGAACTTATTTGTTTTTGTTTTTAGAATAGGGTTTGATGTACTCAATTTGAACTTGGTCTGTTATGATGGTTTGCGTATGATTATTGTTTGATAAGTAATGCTTGATGATACTTTGATGATGATGGATGTTGAGATGTGCACATTATATGCTTATACAGGTGATTCAAGCGCTTTGTGAACAAATGCATGATGTTGTGATTGTGATTATGATGCTAAGCAGGATGTGCACAAGTGGAATGTGAATGAGCTTATATGTGAGGTTTTGAGCTCCAGAATTTTTGTGATTGAATGTTATTACTTTGAAAGCATGAATGATTTTGCCCAGGTTTTCTATGATTGAATCAATTGCTTGTTTACATCATACGATCAAGGTCATTTATTGGTAACCCTTTTGTTAGCCAAATGCATGAATTTAGCCCACTAAAAGAGAGCACTATGTGTTCTATCCTTTGAACCCTTAGCCTTGAACATGATTTGAAAACCCCTTGTGAAAAGCTTTGATGTAATCCTACCCAACGTAATCCTTATTTTGTATTTTTTCCTTTCATAGGTTAGCTTGTAAGGAGTATGGGTTACTATAAATACCCAGCTTCTCTATTGTAATGGGACTTTTGAGCTTAATGATAATTTGATTTTCTGACCTTCAGAAATAATTCTCTCTTGAAAGTCACATGCTAGAGAGTCCAAAGACTCCCTCTAGCCACCTTCCTTGCACACACCTCCATTTCTCATTTTCCATTAGCTTTTCACCGTGCTTCCATTAATTGCTTTCCTCCACGGCGCTCTCCTTCATTAATTTCCCTTCATATGCATGGCGACACTTCATCAGCCACATCTTTCTCTCAAATCCGCATCATCAACATCCACGTCTTCATTCTCTCGAGGCTTCATTTCGCTCAAGCCTCTTCTCGCTTCTCCACACTCCAAATCAGGTTATCTTCTTCACATATCTACATATTCACCTTCTTCTTCATCACAGAACCACATCTTCGTTCTTTTTTTTCAATCTCCAACCACACATTAGGGTTTCTTCCTGCTTAGACCATTTTCCTCTATTTAGCCGATTGAAACCCTTATTTACCATTTGTTCTTTGATTTCTATCGATTAAACCTCCATTTGCACCGTTTAAACGCTTTTGAACCATTTAATCGGTCCAATTTGAGTTTTCCCTCTTTTCGAGGGTCCGTTCATGATTTTAGGGTTTTCTGCAATCGAATTCGATTCTCTTAGTGTCCTTCGAGTCAGCTCTCAATTCATCTACATTCTGCTGCGTATTTACTCGTCGGAGGAAGCCTCGAGGAGTCTGAATCGTGCTCGCACAGCTTCTATCGTCATTTTCTCGGGCGCTCGTCCATCAAGCTTTACCTTGAGTTAAGTAGAAAATATCTGATGGTATTGACAAATGTTCAAGTTTGGGGTTGTTGGGAAGTTATGAAAGGGAAATTTAAAGCATTGAGCTAAGAGCTAAAAACTAAGTATGTGAAAAGAAAAAAGAAAAAGTGAAAGAAAAGAGAAGAAAAAGCAAAGATCAATGCAAAGGAAAGTTGGGAATAAGTAAGAATGATTGTGTTCATATGATTGTCTTAACTCAAGGGTTTTGTGATCTAGAAAAACCAATTTTCATGTTAGCCCAGCAACATTATAAGCCATTGAAAAGTCCTTGTGATGATGCATGCTTGTGAATGTATTTGATTATGGTTAAATGAAAGGCAAAGTAAATTCTTGTGACATTGTGATAGTAGAATGAATGAGTGATTACCTCTTATACACTTGTGTGTTTGAGTGAAACACTTTATCTAGTGAGGAAAGATTCCATGAGCACATGAACATCCATGCTTAGTTGATTGATCATTCATGAAAAGTAGCATTTGTGGGATATCGGGTGATTGTGTGAACACTAAAGCATGTGCATGTCTTGATTGAAGTTTTTGTCATGAGCATAATTGAGTACTTACTTATCTTGAAAAGAGGATTTTTTTTTTTAAATGGAGTGAACCATAGTATTGATTGGTAGAAGATTGAGTTACATCTTGTTTGCTTGAGGACAAGAAAAGTTCTAAGTTTGGGGTTGTGATAACAGTTGAAAAACTGTTATTTTTATGCTTAAAATTGATACCAAAAGCAACCTTTAACACTTAGAAACTAGCTTAGAATCATGCTTTTGTTCATATTTTTAGAAATAAGAGAGTTGGACAGGTTATGCTTGATTTCAGTGTTTTATGCAGGTTTTAAGGTGAATTTGATGAAAGAAGTGGAGAAGGAAAGAGATGGAATCAGAAAAGAACTCAAAAAGTGCTAAAGAAGAAAAACCGTAAGTACCGCTCAACGCCAGTTTACCGCTGAGCGGCACTCAGGAACACACGTTGGCTCCGCTGAGGGGTGAAAGTGCAGCTGAGGGGAGATTTGACTTTGCGCTAGTACCGCTGAGCGGTAGTTTACCGCTGAGCGGTGGTATTTTGGGCTTAGGCCCACTTTTCTATAATATTGCGAATAATATATAAGCTTTAAGACTTCCTAGGGTTGGTATCTTTGGCTGGAGACGAAGCAAACACACACCTTTCCACCCCTTGGAGGAAGATCTTAGATGCTAAGGCTACCTTCTCATCTTTGTAGGGTTCTATCTTCCATTCTTTCCTTATTGTTCATCTAGTTTCACCATGAATATGGTGAACTAAACTCTTCTTATTGTTGGGGAATCAATGTAATCTTGTGAAACTCTCATATATGGAATTTGTGTTTAAACATCTTATTTGAGATACATGCTTTCTTTCATCATTAGTTAGGGTTTTTCCTCTTTGCTCAAAGCATGTATTGTTTAACTCATTCGATGTCATGATTATTGATTTAGGAATTGTATGAACTCGTAATTAAGGATAGGCTTTCTCGCAAGGTAATTTTAGAGAGTGGCATTAACATTGATGAAAAGAATGATGAATTCCTAAAATATATGAGAGTGGATAAGATGAAATTGATTTCCCCAACAACATACTCATCCATATAATTCGTTTCGTGTTTGTGTTCTTCTTTTGCCATTGATCAAACTCATTCATACATGTTTAATTATCGTCTTTTGCATTTGAAACCACAAGAATTTGTTCACAAGTCTTAAATAATCAACAAATCATATAACTAACTAGGTCGTGAGTCCTTTGGGAGAACGATACTTGGTCTTACCGAGTTTATTACTTGATACGATTCGGTCACACTTGCCGAGGGTTAAACAAGTTTGTGCTGCCGTTTTTCGGTGTTCATAAATTTGTCATCAACGAGCAAAAGTATCAAGGAAGTGGAACTCAAAAGGGACAGCAAAAGCACTAGAGAACATGGCTGAAGAAGGCCCAAGGCGCCTGGTTGCCCTTTTTTGGTGCCCTTAGCACAGGTAGGCAAGCATTGACGCCTGATTACCCTCTTTAGGGGCCCTCAGTGCTGAGGTTCGCGCATCATCGCTTGCTTGCCCTCTTGGGGGCACTGAGCGTCAGTCTGTTGCATCGTAGGACACCTGGTTGCCGTTAACAAGGGTCCTCAGCACCAATCTTCTCGCAGTTGCGCCTGCTTGCCCTTAGTTGGGGCGTTGAGCATTGGCGACGCTGGCCTATGACAAATTTTCGATCTATTTAAAGCCTTCTACGCATTAGGGTTCGTATCTTTTGACGGAAACATTATTCTCAACCCTTTGGAGGAAGATTTGGCATGCGGGAGCTTTCCTTTTCTCTTTCTAGGGTTTCCATCTCATATTCATTCTTCCATTTACGCCAAGGTTCTCCATGACTATGGAGAGCTCAATTCATTTGTTGTTGGCGAAAGATTTATCCTTTGAACTTCATGTATTCGAACATGTTTTGAATATTTTCTACTTCTTTCATTGAATGTTAGTGATTTTCTCCTATTTGTAATGCTTGTCTTGTTTTGGCCACTCATGACTTGATGTTTGATTTTTTTGATTATTGAGAAATATCTTATGAATCATGATCTGGAAGATTTCACCCAAAGGGAATAATTCCTAGGGATAGGGATAGGACGTTTTGTTGCCTTAAGCTTATTTTCTTAATGCGGAATTGGTTATTAGGGATTCAAGGGATTGAGGTCTAATAATTAAGGCTAGGCTTTTTACGCCAAGGGATCGGGTTCTAAGTAATTTTGTAAGTGACATTAACATTCTAATGAGGAAGATGAGTTCTAATATGCATGAAAGTGAAGTAGGTGAAATCTAAACCCAACAACATCATCATCTCATATCATCTTAAATCATTCATACATTCTTGTTTTAGCCTCAATTGATCAATTTTACATTCAAGTTTTTATGTTTACTTTTAGTGTAGTTCAATTTCGTTCAATGGAATCATTCTTTAGTCTTAATTAGTTAAGTGATTATACGATTGTTTAGTAACACGAGTTTGGGAAATGATACTCGGTCTTACCATATTAGTCCCTCCGACAAAGCCTCTAGAGATGGTGTTAATATCGCCTCGAAGTGGTCGGTCTCGACATCTACTGTGACTTCTACTCACCCTCCGGCCTTGGTATCGTCGTTCGGTGCCACGCCGAGAACGTTCAGGGCTTCGGCGTGGCAACCTTCTTCTTGGTGAACTCATTTCTACTTTTTCCTCCTTTACGTATTTCTTCAGGTGTCCCACCCGGATGTGTTTTTCGATTTTGTCCCTGAGGACAATGCACTCCTCAGTGGTATGCCCCAAGTTCTAATGGTATTAGCAATATTTTTTATCGTCGGTATTTCTCGGAGTAAGCTTTTTCTAGCGAGGGGAAGGAGTTCAGCACTTAGGGCCTCCTCGAGAATTCTGGCCCTGAGGGAACTGAGAGGCATATATTGATTAAACTTGGGAGCCCGGGGTGAGTCTTTAGGATGAAACCCAACCCTGTTTTCGGCACTGCCGAACGATTTCTTTCCCTCCCTTTTATCTCCTAGTGTAGAGACTTCTTCCTACTACTTCTTGCAGGAAATCCGTGAGTCCTCAACGCGGATAAATTCAGTCGTCCTCTCTTGAAGCTCTTCGTCTTCGGTGCCCTAGCGTAGAGATTGTCCACGAACGATCCTGTCCTAAGTGCTGAGGAGAAGTTGTTGATGATGAAGGAGTGATTGATGTCTCTCACCTATCGGGCGATTTCGTTATAGCGCTTCATAAAGGCTTTCAGGGTTTCATCTTTCCCTTGTTTGGTGTTGATTAACGCAACGTGCGTCAGTTGTTGAGTACGACAGGAAGCATATTGCCTTCTGAACATAAATTTTACAATAGCAAAGTAATCAGTCGTGTTGGGAGAGAGAGTGTTGTACCACGATAGTTCTTCTCCCTTTAGAGACAGTGGGAACGCCCTACGCATTACAGGGTCGCTGGATGAGTAAAATGTCATCCCGTTGACGAATGATCGAAGTTGATCATCTGGGTGTGTTGTCCCATCATACATTTTGAATGTAGGGAGAGCCTTCTCAAGCATGGGTGCTTTCATGATGGCAATGGTAAAGGGCAACAACCCCCCAGCCCGAATGATTCGGACCAGCATGAGCACTTGGGGTCTGGCCGTAACACTATTGACTACCCCCTTGTCTTTACCGTTCGGATTGACATGGCTGGCAGTGGGGCTTGCTGCCCAAGCTGCTTTCCCGGCACGCTCAGTGCACCTCTGTGATCGCAATCCTTTGATGGGGTGAGGATTAGGGAGACCGAGTGCTACGCCAATTTTTTAGCCCGCGCGACCGCCTGCTCTGCCTGGAGTGCAGCATTCTTGTCTTCGTACTTTCTTTGCCTCTCCACTAATTGAGCCTACATTTATGTCTGCATTTCCCTCATCATTTCCATAGGGCCCTGTTTTTCTCCCTTGTTCCTAGTGGTCACCATTGGGTTTTTGATACGATTCTCGTGCCCCACGGTGAGCGCCCAAATGTTTTAGTATATTTGTACCGAGGTACACACTTTTACAATTTGCTTTAACGCCTTTACACAGAATCTTCTCTGGGTCCTCTTAATGTCTCACAAATCTTCTGTCTCCAATCCGGTATGATCCAAATCCAAGAGGTGGGTACTTGTTAAGAAACTTCGACGCTCAAGTTAGTTTTAAGTTATCGTCAGTTATCACAATTCAGCTTTAAATGCGTAATAAATGCAATTACCTACCTCTTTACCTTACCTCTGTATTTATAGGTTTCTATGTGAGCCTTTGATTAGTGTAGGCCCAATCACAATCTAATCATGGTCCAATATTCCTTAATTACATATTTTTATCTCTCCAATCAAGAGAGTGGTCTGTAACGTATGGACTGTTCGGTTGATGATGGACCGTTCTATGTGTTACTTACCAATCAGTCCGTAGAATACATATATAATAAAGAAAATGGATGAAATTATTGAAAGATTATAATTTTAAATTACATTGTCATCGTAAATATACTAGCAGATTATTTAAGCGGAAAATTCCTACATATCTCTTCAATGCATGAGATAAATTGAATAGGAAGATTAATATATATGAATTTATCAATTATAATAAGTCATATGATAAAATAAAATTAAACTCACTTTAAATTACCAATGATTTATAGAGGCAAATTCTTTCCATTTAGCTATTAATTCATTAAAAAAAATGGAGGTTGTTAGGGCAATAATAATGGAAAAAAGTTTGGCATGAAAACGAAATCAGTTTTAAGATTAATGATAGGATTGTGTATCTATAATATAGAATTCAAGATGATTTTTGAAGAAAAAAAAAAGAGCAATTTGAGTATATATCTAGGTACAACAAAGATGTACCAAGGTCTTAAAAGAATGTTTTGGTAGTCCGAAGGAAGTCTCACAATATGTATTAACATATTTTGTTGACTTAAAGTTACCAAAACCTAGTAGGAACGCTACAATTATTAGATGGATCCCGCTATTTTGACAATGCTGGTTTGCCAACCTTTTTACAACGCCATGTAGCGGCACAAGATTGGTCGGTTCTTAAATAAATTTTAATGTATAATTGTGACATGGAAAGGGGCTTGTGGTTCAGAGTTTTTAGCTTCCAAAAATACCCCTTGCCTTGTTTCATCTCTCTCCATTCTGTCATATTCCTCATCGTTCTCTCTCTTCAGATTTCGTTCTCTCTCGTTTCGTGTTCGCTCTGTCTCCATTTTCGTCGTTGAAGCTTTGCTGAAGGTGTTTTTTTTCATTCTCCCTCCATTTTCGTGCGCAATGGTAATGTCCGGTGACCATGGTCCTTCGAGCAAGGTAAATGGGTTTCTCCATTTTGTTGATTTCGTTTTCAATTTGTATTTGGGTTTTCGATTTTGTTGATTGCATTTTTGATAGGTATGTGGTTTCTTGTTTGAGTTTTATATGTTATGATATATTCAATGATCTTTGATGAGAATATGAATAGTTGTATATTATGATATATATTGTTAAATTTCAGGTTGATGATGATGTTGGTACTTCAAGCAAGGAAACTTTTTTTTCTTCTGTGAAGAAACCAGCTACTAAAGTTGGAGAGGATAAGAAGGAGGACCAACCAACACCAAAAAACATACAAAAAAGAAAATGCAGAGAAAGTTTTATGTGTGCTTTAGCAGATCACGAAAGCGTTACAAGAGCATAGCACTTAGGACTCCATACATTGGAAATAGAGCGCTTAGAATCCGACATGAGTGATTTTTGTATTGATTTGTTATAGAAAGTCATACAAGATTGTACATAGATGAAAAAATAAGTGTAATGTACCCAATTTTGTTCAATGTTATAAAAGATGCATCTTTGCTTCCATTAATTATTGTTAATGTTAATTGAATTGTTATTCCCTTCATTATTGTCTTTGTGAAATGAGGTGTTGTTTGGAATGTGAATGAAGAAAGTGGCCAATTAGATTGAGTAGTCATGTTTGTGATGGAGGAAAGAAACAATGTTTGTGAGATGACCAACTTAGGTGAAGTCTTGAAAGTTGTGTAGCCAAAAATAACACTGGTAATCAATTACAACTTGCTCGTAAATGATTACGCGAGTAAAAAGTGGGTTTTGTACAGAAACTTGTACTGCAGGAGCAAGTTGTGGTAACCTGGGTGACCATAGTAAATGTTTATAACTTTTTGACATAAATCCAATATTTTTCACTTGATTTTAGTTTAACGTGTGAGTAGAGGCTGGGAAGTCATGTTTGGGAACTCCATCATGGAGGAAAGAAACAATGTTTGTGAGATGACCAACTTAAGTGAAGTCCTGAAAGTTGTGCAGGCAAAAAACACACTGGTAATCGATTACAACTTGCTTGTAAATGATACGTGAGTAAAAAGTGGGTTTTGTACAAAAACTTGTACTGCAGGAGCCAATTGTGGGCACATAAGTAGCCAAAGGCAATTTGAGTGAGATAACATGATGTCAACTTTTACCTTTGCTGACTATTTTAGTCATACCTTTTTCCACAGATCTCCAAATGATGTAATTCTTTTTTTATTAGAAAATAGACTCAAAACTCTTTCCAAAGACTACTAATTTGTGATTTTTGGACATCTGAGTAGGTGCAGTTAATTCCTTAAAGTTAACGTTTTACACATTCCTGCCACCCCTGACCTTTGCTGATTGTTTTTATCATAACTTTCTTTACCGAACTCCAAATGAATTGATTCTTGTTTTGTCGGAATCTAGACTCAAATATCTTTAAAATGATTACCAACCCATAATATTTAGACTACTTTAGTAGATGCAGTTAATTTCCCAAAAACAACGTTTTTCTAAGCTTCCTAAATGAGTTTACTTTCAAGTTATTGTTTCATGTTTCTTATTTTAGATGGGAAAATTACAAATTAGTAATCACTGGAAAGCTTTTTGACTCTATTTTCTAATAAAAAAGAAATCAACTCATTTGGAGTTCCGTGGAGAAAGTTAAAAGCAAAACAACCAGTAAATGTCAAAGGTGGTAGGAATATATAAAATGTTAAATTTAAGGAATTAACTGTACCTACCCAGGTGTCCAATATTACAAATTAGTAGTCATTGGAAAGCTTTTTGAGTCTCTGTTCTAATAAAAAAAGAATCACATCATTTGGAAGTCTGTGGGAAATGTTATGATTAAAATAGTCAACGTCAAAGCCCGTATATGTTTTTGAACCAAGGTAGGTGAAGTCTATGACCATTTTTGCCCAAGTTATGCCTTGGTAATCCAGTGTAGGCTATTTTGGCCATTGTAATCGATTACAAGAACCCTATAAACGATTACACGAAAAAAAATCTGGTTTTGTACAAAAAGTTGTGCTGCAGGAGCCCATTGTGGGCACATAAGTAGCCAAAGACATTTTATGTAATTTTTCATATTTTTTTAATGTTTAAGTGTGAGAAGAGCCTGAAAACTAGGCTTTGGGCAGTCCTTGGTGGAGGAAAGACCCAATGTTGGTGTCAAGACCAAGTTAATGATAATTTTTCCCACTGACCTCCAAATGATGTCATTCTTTTTTTTATTAGAAACTAGACTCAAAACGCTCTCCAATGATTACTAATTTGAAAGTTTTGGACATCTGAGTAGGTACAGTTTCTTCTTTAAAGTTAACGCTTTATATATTCCTACCAACTCGGACCTTTGCTGGTTGTTTTGCTCATAACTTTCTCCATCGAGCTCGAAATGAGTTGATTCTTGTTTTGTTGGAGTCTAGACTTAAAGACCTTTCAAATTATGCCTTGGTAATCAAGTGAAGGCCTTTTTGGTCATTGTAATCGATCACAAGGACCCTGTAAACGATTACACGAACAAAAATCTGGTTTGGTACAAAAACTTGTGCTATAGGAACCAGTTGTGAGCACATAAGTAGCCAAAAACATTTTACATTATTTTTTCATATTTCTTGAATGAATGAGAGTTAGTTTTAAATTTTAAGTGGGAGTATAGCCTGAAACTGTGTTTTGGGCAGTCTTTGGTGCAGAAAAGACCTAATGTTTGTGTCATGACCAAGTTAACATGCTGTCAACTTTGACCTTTGCTTGCTATTTTAATGATAACTTTTCCAACCGACCTCCAAGTGTCAGAACCATTAAATTCCCCATCGTAATGGGAAATAGATGTCTGCAAGAGGAGAACGAGCCTCAGGAAGTGGAAGACAGGTGGCAGTAGAAGAGTGGACGATCCGTTTTTCTAAGGGAGTATATAAGCTAAAATTTCAAAAGTTGGTTCCACTCTCTGCATGTGATCTTCTCCTCCTTCTCTCTAACTTCTCTCTAAAGTTATCAGCTTTTCCTCCATTGAATCTCATGTTTTCTTCCTTCTGATCATCCATCAGAGTGTATGTAAGGTTGCTGGTGGCAAGGATCCTACTTTCAACCGAACGTTTAGTGGTTTGAACTGGTAGGTCTTTCTGATTTTAATAAAGTTTAGTTTGGGGCACATGCAAACCAAGTTTCTGTTGCATGTGTTTATTTTCTTCTTCTTCTAAGGTTCTTATCATGGTTCTGGTCTTTTGGGTGGTTTGTTTTCCTAAAAACAGTAAATCTAGGAGGTTGAGTGTCTGGTCGTGGTGCAAATTCCATCTTGTCAGCGAGCGGTCTGTTAAGAGGTAAAAGGGAAGCTATTAAATTTAATTATGCATGTGTTGATTTTGTGTATGTATGGAATGAATGGATTGATGATTTGTATATGAGCGTATGACTTGTATGATTTCTGGATTTTTGGTGGTTTTGTATAAGTCGATAAGGATTCTGCAAAATTACGTAGAATAGTTAGGTGTTCGGTTTCAACCGTTCGGTTATGGTTAGTGAATAAACTATCAATAGAGTTAGCATTTTGGCCTTACCAGTTTGTAGTCGTTCGTTTTATAGGAAGCGATTAATATATCAAGTGTTGATGGTTATATACAGTTTTAATCAGTCTTATTGGATTAGGTAAATTGGGTTTGTGATAGTTCATATATTATTATTAGTAAACTTCTTACTAGTAATAGGCTTAAGATATGTTCCTTTATGATAGTGTATAAGTTTATTTATATTTCAGCTAAAATATCTTAACGTTTGGTTTCCTTAAAAGTATTAGGTTTATTGAATAGTTTGTAGGAGTAATCATAGTGTTCGGTATAAGCTCTAGGCGTTCGGCTTTCTCAAATAAGGAAGTAATGTTCGGTCTTACACCAAGTGTCAGTAGTTATAAGTGCTCAGTATAAGCTTTAAGCGTTCGGTTTTGTCGGATAGTGGAATATTGTTCGTTCTGGTGGCGAGAAGAGTTAAATATAGTTCAGCCTTAAGTTAAGAATTTGATTTAATTAGAGTGTGTATTCTTAAAAATGGGTTTGGTTCATGTCAAAGTCCTCACGATTACATGAACAATCGGTTATTTTGTCTGTTGTATTGATCTTTCCTGTCCAGTTGTATTGATCTTTCCTGTCCAGTTGTATTGATCTTTCCTGTCCAGTTGTATTTAAGAGTAATATTATGTGAGCGTTCGGTCTTTTTATATGAAATGTTGTCTGATCTTGTTATGCTGATGTTATGGATTGGTGCTGGTTGTTTATTATAGTAAAGATTCATTATGAATGAGAAACATTATGGGTATTCAAGTATATGTGTATGTTTTTAAGTAATGTGGAAGAGAATTTCGGGGAGGAATGTATCAGTGAAAGGTTATTGTGGTGGTAAAGTATGAATACAGATAGTGAAATTCATGGAGTTCATCCTGATATTCTGATGATTACCAGTTCTCAAATAGAGATGGGTAAGTCCTTGTGTGAGAATGGCAGGAGGTCCTAGCCCATAGGTAATTGGGTGAGTTATAACGGACTAACCTCGGTGGGAGCTGATGGTTTTCCAGTTACTACACCACCCGAGCGCAAGAACGGCCTCAAGCTACATATTCATACAATCCGGATGGTCAAGTTAAGTGTCGGTTGTATAGTATTATTATATTTCAGTTATGTGTGATATCTATATTGGCTCCTGTATGTTATAGCGTTCGTTCTGTAAGGGCTTGTAGTTTATTACATGTGTGAATACATGCTTAATTGAATTATAGTAGCTTACCCTTGTTTTCTGTTTTATCCATGTTACCTTTCGGTTTTCTATTGTAATGATCATCCTTGTTGGATGTGAGCAGAAGGGGAAGAGCTTACGCTCGAGCAGGAGCTGGGTGGTGAGACTCCTGCTGAATAGTTGATGACCGTTCGGTCGTATAGTATATATAGTTTTGGTGAACCGAACGTTCACCATTTTTGTTCTGTACATATAACCGTTCGGTTATATGTTGAACGTTCGGTAGTAGTATTGGAAGCTCTTGCAAAGTTAAACGAAAAATTTAATGGGTATTTTGTAATAACTGTAAGTTTGACGTTCGTATTATAGTAACTGTTCTATCATATTATTAAATGTGGACACCTGTATATAGTTGTGTGCTATATTTTTGGGATGTCACACCAAGTGATGTGATTCTTTTTTTATTATAACCTAGACTCAAAAAGCTTTAAAATGGATACTAATTTGTAATTTTTGGACATCTGAGTAGGTATAGTTTATTCCTTAAAGTTAACGCTTTATATATTCATGCAAACTCTGACCTTTGTTGGTTGTTTTGGTCATAACTTTCTCCACCGAAGTCCAAATGACTTGATTCTTGTTTTGTTGGAATCTAGACTCAAAGAACTTTCAAATTATGCCTTAGTAATCAAGTATAGGTGATAACAAGTGAAAAACTGTTATTATTATACTTAAAATTGACTTCAATTACAACCTTTATGACTTAGAAATTAGCTTAAACTCATGATTTTGTTGAATTATTGGAAATAAGAGAGTTGGATAGGTTTTATGCTTGATTTCCTTGTTTTTGCAGGTTTTTAGATGAAATTGATGAAAGAAGTGAAAAAGGATAGAGATGGAATCAGAAAATGACACAAAATGTGCAAAAGAAGAGAATCAGCAAGTACTGCTCAGCGCCAATTACCGTTGAGCGGCACTTTTCTGGGCTTGGGCCTACTTTTCTGTATTTTTTAGAATAATATATAAGCTTTAGGACGTCCTAGGGTTTGTATCTTTGGCTGGAACGAAGCAAAAACGCACTCTTTCACCCCTTGAAGTAGGATTTTGGATGCTAAGGCTCCTTTCTCAACTTTCTAGGGTTCTATCCTTCACTATTCCATTGTATTTCATCTAGTGTCACCATGAATATGGTGAACTAAACTTATTTTTTTGTTGGGGAATCAATGTAAATCCTTATAAACTCTTTTGTATGGAATTTGTGCTTCAAAATCATCTTTATGATACATGCTTTCTTTCATTAATAGTTAGGGTTTTTCCTCTTTTCTCAAAGCATGCATTGTTTAACTCATTCGATGTCATGATTATTGATTTTGTCGATATGGACACATACGGGGATATCTAGATCTAGGGAATCTCTCCCAAAAGTATATTACCAACCTAGACATAGGAGTATGATAGTTGGTTGCCTTTAAGCTTCTATTCACTATAATGCATGATTAATTGCTAGGGAGACAAGACATTGTAAACTAGATAAACACCAACATTGAAGATGGAACATGAGCTGTACTAGGTCAAGCTAGTGACGTTAAAAGAGCGCTTTTCTGGGAGGCACCCAGTTGATTTAAGAACATTATTTTTTATTGATATTGGTTGTAATTTTTAAAATTTTGGACATTACTTTTATGTTGAAACTTTTTGTGTTAGCATCTACTAATGGATGTTAGGTGGTTAAGTATCTACTAAAGGATACTATGTTTATAACAGGTTTGTTACACCTATTGATGGGTGTTGGTAAGGTAAAATTGCACCTACTAATGGGTGTTGGTGGATTTTGGGTCAGGCTCGTGACGTTAAACAAGCGCTACCTAGGAGGCAACCCAGTTGATTTACTATATTTTGTTTGTTTGTTTTGATTCTGCTTTAGTTGCATGTTAGGGATTGAATGTATGAGTGATTTGAGAACTTAAATGCTTGGAGTGAGTGAGAAGCATTAATGGATGGCACCTAGGGTAAGATAGGAAGAAAGAAAACATCTCATGCAAGTGCTGCTCAGCGCCATTTACCGTTGAGTGGTAATTATGCAGAATGGTTTTTTTGGGTTGCCCTTAGCGGGACCCGAGCCCATTAGGGTATTTTTATACCCTAGGGTGCGATTTTAGGTTCATTTTCAAATTTCTTTCTTCTCACACACTTCTAAACACTTTTCTAAGAGTTCTCTAAATCTTTCCCTTCATTCCTCTTTACAAAATCCCTCTTCCACTCACTTTCTCACTAGTTTTCCATCTAAGTTTGGGGTTTGGAGAGATCATTGTTGTTGGGGCTGAGTTCTTCATATTTGTAGAGCATTTTCTACTCATCTAGTATCTCCACCCAAGTAAGTCAAGCATTTTTCATTCTAAGGTTCTTGAAAGCATAAATTGGTATGAATTTGGATGTTCAAAGCATGATTCTTTAGGGATTTTGATTTTTATGCATGATTTGATGAATTAATTGATATTTGAACTGATTAAAATGCTTGATTTTGGTCTGGAAGTATGAAAATTGCTTGTGGGTGGAGTTAGGAAGTGTTAAAAATCAATATTTTAAAATTAATACTCACCTCAAGGTGATAATGATAAGCTAGCCAAACTCTATGTTCCCGATAGTGATGATGAGTCTTAGGCACCTTATGCTTCTATGCTTTTTATAGTGTGTGTGTGCTATATATTTTACTCCTTTGTATGTTTGTCTCTTTAAATTCAATAAAATATGTTGTTTTTCCTTAATATTTCTATGCATATGTCCTTTTATTAAGGGGGAGTATACTTTCTGATAAGTTTAGGGGGAGCAATTATACATCACTTTTTAATAATGATTAAAAAGGGGGAGAAATAAAATATTTAAAGCCTTAAACTTATTTCTAAAGTTCACTAACAATTGTTTCTTCCTTAAGTTGTGTTTTAAATACAGATTATTATCAAAAGCTTTAAACATCAATAAGGTTTTGATCATCATCAAAAAGGGGGAGATTGTTAGCAAAATGATGAAGATGAAGTTTTGATGATATCTAAATCAAGTCAAGAACAACCAAGACTCATGAAGAATGATCTTTGAAGACTTGTAACTTTTGTAATAACTGTATGAACATAGGAAATTAGTGGTTTTATGTATGCATTCAAAACTGATGTGAAAATGTACCAAGAAGCAAAAACTGTGCAGTGCTAATCGATTAACAGGGGTCAGTAATCGATTATTCCAGAGAGCAATGGAAAAGCTCAACACTGCATGCTAATCGATTAACAAGGGCTGTTAATCGATTAGCGCTAATCGATTAGCATGGGCTGTTAATTGATTAGCAAAGTGTCCGTTTGAAAAACTAGCCGTTTTTGAGCTGTTGGACTATCCGTTGTTTTGTCTTTTAGTGACTAATCGATTAACAACTTAAGATAATCGATTAACACAGTCAGAAAGGCTGAAAAACGAAAAATGGAAGAGCCTTTGGATGACTCTATAAATAGACTCTCATTTCCTCTCAAGGTGATCAACTACAACTCTTCCCTTGTGCTCAAATACTCAGAAACTCTTGAGAATTGTGTGCTCTTGCTCAGCTAAGGAAACTCTGTCTGTAGAGTTGGTGAAATACTGCTACGGTGATAGAGGAATAGCTGGTTCATCCTTGGTGTGTCTAAGGAAGTGTTCGGAAGAGGAAGTCATCCTTCGTGAAGTATTCGGAGGAAGTGTTTCATCCTTTGTGAAGATTCAAAGGAGGTGTTGTTTCATCTCTTGTGGCATCAAGAGAGGTGTTTTCTAAACTCTTACAAATTGTATCTTTGTGATTGTAGTTTGTAATTGTTTTGTGATTAGTGAAGTGTTTATCTTGTTTTGAGATAAGCGACTGGACGTAGGATTGGTAAGATCCGAACCAGGATAAAATCATCTGTGCAAATTTCTCTCAACCTTACTCTATTTTATTGTCTTTATTATTTGCTAAGTAAGTTTAATTGAGTAGAAATTTTTAAGGCACACGTTTTTAGTAAGAACCAATTCACCCCCCTCTTGGTTTGTTATTCCATGCTAACCATTCCGTTGCAGCCGCTCTGACAATTGGTATCAGAGCTTGCTTTGATAGTCATTCAAAATGGCAGGATCACATCAAACCTTTGCAGAGGGTGCTTCTATCAATAGACCACCACTATTCACAGGTGAGAATTACGCATTTTGGAAGGTCAGAATGCAAATTTTTATGGAATCTATTGATATAGATATTTGGGATGCTGTTGCATCTGGTCCTTTTGTTCCAACTAACAATATGCAGGAACGAAAGCCCCGTGACCAATGGACTACTGAAGATAAGAAAAAATTTGGTAATGATGTAAAAGCTCGCAATATTATTTCATCTGCTTTAACTGTTGACGAGTTTTACAGGATTTCTGTTTGTAAAACTGCACAAGAAATGTGGGAAGTTCTTAGAGTAACCCACGAAGGTATAGATGATCTTAAGAGAACTAGAAAGAATACCTTAATCCAGGAATACAAAATGTTCAGGATGAAGCAAGGGGAAACAATCGTAGATGTTCAGAAACGCTTCACCAACATCGTAAACCATCTTATTGGACTAGGTAAGTCTTTCAATACTGATGAGCTTAATATAAAAATTTTGAAATCTTTAGACAGGTCTTGGCAACCAAAAGTGACTGCAATTTCTGAGTCACAAAATCTCAACACAATGACCATGGCGGCATTATTTGGAAAGTTGAGAGAGCATGAACTAGACCTCGGAAGACTAGATGAAGAAGAAGCAAAAACTAAGAAAAAGACTCTAGCCTTCAAATCTGAGGTAGAAAAGAGCAAAAGCAAAATGGAAGTGAAGACTCAGAAGAAGACGAAAATTTGAGTCTACTAATCAAGAGGTTCAACAGGTTCATGAAATCAAAAGGCAAAGGGAGATTCAGAAACGAAAAGAGAGAAAATCAAGGATCTTCCTCAAACTATAGATGCTATGGTTGCGGAGAAAAGGGACATTTAAAAGCAGACTGCCCAAATCAAAAGAAGGGTGAAGAAAAGAAAGAAAAGAAATTCTTCAAGAAAAAGAGAGCATACATCGCATGGGACGATGACAACGAATCAATTTCTGACTCGAGCAGTTCTGATGAAGAAGCAAACATATGTCTAATGGCGGATGACGACACTGCTGGAAGCCAAGTAAGTACATCTAACGATTCAGATAATTCTAGTCAATATGATAGTGAAACTGAATTGCATGATACTTATGCTGCTTTATTGGTAGAATCCGAAAAATTAGATATAGCTCATAAGAAATTGAAAAAGGAATTCAAAGAGTTAAAATTAAATTTTGAAAACATTCTTGAAGAAAATGAAAATTTGAAGTTTACTTCTGAAAATTTGTCTAAAATAAATGATAATTTGAAAACTGAATTTACAAATTTGTCTCAAGAAAACAGAAGTTTGAAAAATAAATTTTTATATCAAGCAGAAGAAATCAGAAATTTAAAAAGTAAAGTTTTATATTATGAAAAAGAAAAATATATTGCTAATAATGAATGTGAATCTTGCATAAAATTCAAATATTTTTCTGAAAATACAACTACTGGAGAATGTAGTAAAAATAATGAAAACAAGGTTGTTAAAAATAAGTATGTTCCTAAAAATAAACATAATCATAGAACCCGTAGAACTTGGGTAGAAAAAGGAACAAATTATAGGAACACAAATGTTGCATCATGCTTTTATTGTATGAAAAAGGGTCATACATCTAACAAATGTAAAATTAAGCATTATGGTGTTCCAAGTGGTAGATATGCTTGGGTTGTAAAATGATTTTAATTTTTTTTTCTAACCCAAAGGACCCATACAAAGTAGTTGGGTACCTAAATAGCTTGTTCTTTTTATGTTGTAGGAATTATCAAAACCAAGGAAGTATATGTGGTGTCTTGACAGTGGATGCTCAAAACACATGACCGGAGATAAAAAGAAATTTACAAGCTTCCGGAAAAAGGAACGAGGCTTTGTCACCTATGGTGACAACAACAAAGGAAAAATCCTTGGAATAAGAGATATTGGAAGTGAAGATACCTTGATGATCAAAGACGTGCTATATGTGGAAGGATTAAAGCACAACTTAATTAGCATTAGTCAATTATGCGATAAAGGATTCAAGGTAACCTTCGAACAAAATTCTTGCACTATTTATAAAAATGATTCTTCTGAAATTGCTTTGAAAGGAATTAGGCATAACAATATTTATTTGATTGATTTAGAAAATGCATCAAATAGGAATATTTCATTTTTAGTAGTAAAAGAAGAAAATCCATGGTTATGGCATAAAAGAGCTGCACATATTCATATGCAACAATTGAATAAACTCATTTCTAAAGACTTAGTAATTGGTCTACCAAAACTAAAATATGTGAAAAATAAATTGTGTGATGCATGTCAAAAGGGAAAACAAGTGAAATCATCTTTTCATTCGAAAAATGTTGTTTCTAGTTTAAAACCCTTAGAACTTTTGCACATGGATTTATTTGGTCCCTCTAGGATAAAAAGTTTTGGAGGAAATTATTATGCTTTAGTTATTGTAGATGATTATTCAAGATATACTTGGACTTTCTTTCTTACTCTTAAAAGTGAAGCTTTCAAAGAATTTAAAAAGTTTGCAAATTTAGTTCAAAATGAAAAGGAATTGAAAATAAAGGCTATTAGAAGTGACCATGGAGGTGAATTTCAAAATGAATCTTTTGAAACTTTTTGTGAAGAATATGGCATTTCTCATAATTTTTCTGCACCTAGAACTCCTCAACAAAATGGAGTTGTAGAAAGAAAGAATAGATCCTTAGAGGAACTTGCTAGAACTATGTTAAATGAATATAGTGTTCCTAAACAATTTTGGGCTGATGCTGTGAGTACTGCATGTTATGTATTGAATAGAATGCTTATTAGGCCAATTTTGAAATGTACTCCTTATGAACTTTTTAAAGGTAGAAAACCAAATGTTTCACATTTAAGAATTTTTGGATGCAAATGTTTTGTCTTAAATAATGGAAAACAAAATTTAGGAAAATTTGATTCCAAAGCCGATGAAGCTATTTTTATAGGATATTCTCTAACTAGCAAAGCTTATAGAGTTTTTAATCGGAAAACACTTGAAATAGAAGAATCTGTGCATGTTGTCTTTGATGAAATTGTGGACCTTGAGGTAAAACCTCTTGAGTCAGATGAATCAGATGTAGGTGAAAATGAAGACTTGCAAAAGACAACCAATGAAGAGAAAATGAATAATCCTCAAGATGATGAAGATCTAAACAAAATATGGCAACAACCTAGAGGATTATCATTGGACAACATCATTGGCGACATATCAAAAGGGGTAAACACTAGAAGAAATTTAGTTAATTTTTGTATGAATGTAGCTTTCATGTCGCAGATAGAACCTAAGAACATTAAGGAAGCTCTTCAAGATGAACAATGGTGTATTGCAATGCAAGAAGAACTCAACCAGTTTGAAAGAAATCAAGTTTGGGAATTGATTCCTAGAGAAAATACTCATCAAGTAATTGGAACAAAATGGGTATTTAGAAACAAACTGGATGAAGATGGAAACATCACCAAGAATAAAGCTAGGCTTGTGGCTCAAGGATATAGTCAAGAAGAAGGTATAGATTATGATGAGACATATGCTCCAGTTGCCAGGTTAGAGGCAATACGCCTACTTCTTGCTTATGCATCTATAATGAAATTTAAATTATTTCAAATGGATGTTAAAAGTGCATTTCTAAATGGTTTTATAAAAGAAGATGTGTATGTTGAACAACCACCCGGTTTTGAAGATTTTAAATTTCCAAATCACATCTATAAGTTAAAGAAAGCACTTTATGGTTTAAAACAAGCACCTAGATCTTGGTATGAAAGACTTAGCAATTTTCTTTTAGAAAATGATTTTAATAGAGGAAAAGTTTATTCCACTTTGTTTATTAAAAGAGTCGAAAAACATATTTTGATTATTCAAGTATATGTTGATGATATTATTTTTGGATCAACTAATAAATCTCTTTGTGAGGAATTTGCTAAGACTATGCAGGGTGAATTTGAAATGTCTATGATGAGAGAACTAACATTCTTCCTCGGTCTTCAAATTAAGCAAATGAAAGAAGGTACGTTCATTTCTCAAACTAAGTATTGTAGAGAAATTCTTAAGAAGTTTGAAATGGACAAAGCAAAGATGAGTCAGGTAAAGAGGTAAATCAAACTAAATATAGATGCATGATAGGTTCTTTGTTATACCTTACTACTAGTAGACCGGATATTATGCAGCGTGTTTGTGTGTGTGCTAGGTATCAATCTAGTCCTAGAGAATCTCACCTTACAGCAGTTAAAAGAATATTGAAATATCTTAAAGGAACTGCATCCTTTGGTTTATGATATCCATCAGGAACGGAACCTATTCTTGTAGGTTTTTCCGATGCAGATTATGGAGGTTGCAAGATAGATAGAAAAAGCACTAGTGGAACATGTCATCTTCTAGGTAGTTCCTTAGTTTCTTGGAACTCTAAGAAACAAGCCTGTGTAGCTTTATCAACCACTGAGGCTGAATATATTGCTGCTGGAAATTGTTGTGCGCAAATTATATGGATGAAACAACAATTAGAAGATTATGACATTCATTTAGATCATATTCCACTTAAGTGTGATAATACAAGTGCAATAAATCTTACAAAGAATCCCATAATGCATTCTAGAACCAAGCACATTGAGATTAGGCATCATTTTCTTAGAGATCATGTACAAAAGGGAGATTGTGAAATAGAATATATTGATACACAACATCAATTAGCTGATATTTTCACCAAAGCATTGCCTAAGGATAGATTCTATGAGCTTAGAAGAGATTTAGGAATATTGAAAATATCTTAAAATTGGAAATAGGTGAAATTTGATGATTTTCGGAAATCAGCGTCAGTTAATCGATTAGTTAGTGCCATTAATCGATTAGCGCTAATCGATTAGCACACCCTGTTAATCGATTAGCAAACGTTACAGGCAGTAAATACTGCAAAAACTAGCCGTTGTAACGGCTATAAACGGCCATTTTTTTTAATTTGAACGTTGGGGAGTGATTTTTTAGCCTATTTAAACCCTTACAATCCCTCATTTTACCCACTCACATTACCCGTCACTCTACAACTCAAATTCTATTCATTTCTTCACTCAAAAATACCATTATCTTGCTGTCCAAATTTTTCTTCTCATGGTTGAACCCTCAAGAAGGAGAAGAAGAAGAAGTTATGCATCGGAAAGCAATCCTCCCGCACGTGGTCCAAATATTCATGGGTGGATTTCAGATGATGGAAGGCATGCGGAATATCTAGAAAGGTGGAAAGAACGGAAGGTTCTTCGTCAAAAATTTGTTGATCTAAATTGGTTTACTGTAAATCAATTTCAATTTTCTTAGCAATTGATTGAGCAAGGCGTCCAGCATCTCTTGCAACTTCAAGGGCATTACTATCCAGATTTGGTAAGAGTCTTTTACTATAATCTGAAGACCCAAAATGGTATTGTTTACACTCGTGTTAAAGGTGTAGATATTGTTCTTGATCATGACATTTGGACAAATGTCGCTCATCTTCCAATCCTAGAAAATAATCTACATGTGCCCAATGACTTTGGTGATTTCAACAAAATTGTGGCCTATCGCTCTTTCATGCGTAATCCTCAACAACCTTTACCTAATAGGAGATATCTTCTAGTAGGACATCTTAGAATGGAGGAAAGAGTGCTTCATTATCTTATTGTGTGGTTACTTTGTCCAAGAGGTTCAAACTTGGCACAATGCCTTGAAACAGATTTGATGCTCATGTCTGCTATCACTCAAAATTTAAAAATTAATTGGGCAAGTCTAATCTCCGATACTATAGTACGTGCAAAGAGGTATGACTGAGCTCATCTTCCATATCCTCTCCTTATTTCCTTAATTTGTGTCTATAAAGGAGTTGATGTTACGGGAGAAAGATTTCTCTCCGTCTTACCAACTCATCAAATTGAGGAATCAGCACTGCATCAAATGGGTTTTATTCGACAAGGCAATATGTTTGTCCGTGCTGAAGGTGATAATGCACAAGATGCTGAGGAATCCGATGAAGCAGACGAAGCTATTCCTATGCCAGATCCAACAAATGTTGCTGGACCATCCCATCCTCCACAAGAATATAGTCTAGAAAGTATATCTAGACAAATTGAAGCAATGGCCTTTATGCAACAAACTAGGATGGATGACATGATGGCTTATCACACTCGTCGCTATGATGAAATTAATACTCACCTCAAGGAAATTGATGATAAGTTAGCCAAACTCTATGTTCCCGATAGTGATGATGAGTCTTAGGCACCTTATGCTTCTATGCTTTTTATAGTGTGTGTGCTATATATTTTACTCCTTTGTATGCTTGTCTCTTTAAATTCAATAAAATATGTTGTTTTTCCTTAATATTTCTATGCATATGTCCTCTTATTAAGGGGGAGTATACTTTCTAATAAGTTTAGGGGGAGCAATTATACATCACTTTTTAATAATGATCAAAAAGGGGGAGAAATAAAATATTTAAAGCCTTATACTTATTTCTAAAGTTCACTAACAATTGTTTCTTCCTTAAGTTGTGTTTTAAATACAGATTATTATCAAAAGCTTTAAACATCAATAAGGTTTTGATCATCATCAAAAAGGGGGAGATTGTTAGCAAAATGATGAAGATGAAGTTTTGATGATATCTAAATCAAGTCAAGAACAACCAAGACTCATGAAGAATGATCTTTGAAGACTTGTAACTTTTGTAATAACTGTATGAACATAGGAAATTAGTGGTTTTATGTATGCATTCAAAACTGATGTGAAAATGTACCAAGAAGCAAAAACTGTGCAGTGCTAATCGATTAACAGGGGTCAGTAATCGATTATTCCAGAGAGCAATGGAAAAGCTCAGCACTGCATGCTAATCGATTAACAAGGGCTGTTAATCGATTAGCGCTAATCGATTAACATGGGCTGTTAATTGATTAGCAAAGTGTCCGTTTGAAAAACTAGCCGTTTTTGAGCCGTTGGACTATCCGTTGTTTTGTCTTTTAGTGACTAATCGATTAACAACTTAAGATAATCGATTAACACAGTCAGAAAGGCTGAAAAACGAAAAATGGAAGAGCCTTTGGATGACTCTATAAATAGACTCTCATTTCCTCTCAAGGTGATCAACTATAACTCTTCCCTTGTGCTCAAATACTCAGAAACTCTTGAGAATTGTGTGCTCTTGCTCAGCTAAGGAAACTCTGTCTGTAGAGTTGGTGAAATACTGCTACGGTGATAGAGGAATAGCTGGTTCATCCTTGGTGTGTCTAAGGAAGTGTTCGGAAGAGGAAGTCATCCTTCGTGAAGTATTCGGAGGAAGTGTTTCATCCTTTGTGAAGATTCAAAGGAGGTGTTGTTTCATCTCTTGTGGCATCAAGAGAGGTGTTTTCTAAACTCTTACAAATTGTATCTGTGTGATTGTAGTTTGTAATTGTTTTGTGATTAGTGAAGTGTTTATCTTGTTTTGAGATAAGCGACTGGACGTAGGATTGGTAAGATCCGAACCAGGATAAAATCATCTGTGCAAATTTCTCTCAACCTTACTCTATTTTATTGTCTTTATTATTTGCTAAGTAAGTTTAATTGAGTAGAAATTTTTAAGGCACACGTTTTTAGTAAGAACCAATTCACCCCCCCTCTTGGTTTGTTATTCCACGCTAACCATTCCGCTGCAGCCGCTCTGACAGTGATTGCCAATGAAACACAAATGTGTGCCAACACAATGAACAATAAGGCACCTTTAGGGCATCCTTCCTTGATTACATACTTGTGCAAGATAGCTGGGGTGGATACTTCTGCTCCGCCATTGGAGAGGCCGAGGAAATCCATTGATGAGGCCTATTATAGGCAGTATTATGGAGGAGAGGAGGCAGCTTAGCCAGTTCCACCACAACGTCCTCATAGCGAAAGAAGACCAGCATAGAGTCAGACATCTGTAGAGACTTATGCGGCAGAGCCATTCCAGATGAGAGACATGTACATGTCTCTCATAGGTGTAGAGATGCAGTCCATCCACAGAGGACAGGTGGCGACTGCTGAGATGATTATTGGGCTATATGATACACCTCCAGCACACGATGGACTATGGGTGAATTCCATAGTGTGGTAGATTGGCCAGAGGAGCAGACCCAGGGCAATAGAGCTAGAGAAATTAAAGCTTCAGCTATGGAGGAAGATGAAGATGATGATGATGATGACGCATTTGAGGATGCTGAAGATAATGAAGAGGAGGAAGATACAGATGACAGCACAGGCTGATAAGGAGTTGAGATAACATCTACTGATGGATGCTATCAGCACTAGAGCAGGATTTTTCTATCTTTGGTTTTGTAATATTGAACTTATTTGCTTCTGTTTTTAGAATAGGGTTGATGTACTCAATTTAAAACTTGTCTGTTATGATGGTTTGCTTGTGACTATTGCATGATGAGTATTGTTTGATGATGTTTGGATCTTGATTGGTGTTGCGAATGTGCACATTATATGCTTATACAGGTGGTTCACAAGCTTTGTGAATAAATGCATGATGTTTTGATTGTGATTATGATGCTAAGCAGGATGTGTATGTGGAATGTGAATGAGCTTAATTATATGCGAGATTTTGAGCTCTTGAGTTGTTGTGATTGAATGCTATTACTTTGAAAGCATGAATGACTTTGCCCAGGTTTTCTATGATTGAATCATTTGCTTGTTTGCATCATATGATCAACGTCATTTATTGGAAACCCTTTTTGTTAGCCAAATGCATGAATTTAGCCCACTAAAAGAGAGCACTATGTGTTCTATCCTTTGAACCCTTAGCCTTGAACATGATTTGAAAACCCTCTTTGAAAAGCTTTACCTTGAGTTAAGATGAAAATGTTCTATGGTATTGATAAATGTTCAAGTTTGGGGTTGTTGGAAAATAGAAAGGGAAAATAAAAAGCATTGAGCTAAAAGTTAAGCATGTGAAAAGAAAAAGAAAAAGGAAAGAAAAGAAGAAAAAGAAAAGCTCAATGCAAAAGAAAGTTGGGATTAATCAAGAATGGTTGTGTTTAGATGATTCTCTTAATTCAAGGGTTTTCTGATCTAGAAAAACCAATTGTTATTGTTAGCCCAACCTCATTATAAGCCATTGAAAAGTCCTTGTGATGAGGTTTGCTTGTAAGTGTTTTTGTTTATGGTTAAATGAAAGGCAAAGTTGATCCATGTGACATTGTAATAGTAGAGTAAATGAGTGAATATCTCCTATACACTTGTGTGTTTGAGTGAAACACTTTATCTAGTGAGGATAGATTCCATGAACACATAAGAACATCTTTGCTTAGTTAATTGATCATTCATGAAAATAACATTTGTTTGATATTATGAGATAGAGTGAACACTAAAAGCATGTGCACATCTTGATTGAAGTCTTAGTGATGAGCTAAATTGAGTATTTACTTGTCTTGAAAGAAGGATTTTTGAATCAGTGAACCATTGTATGGATTGGTGGAAGATTGAGTTACATCTTATTTGCTTGAGGACAAGCAAAGTTCTAAGTTTGGGATTGTGATAACAGTTGAAAAACTGTTATTTTTATACTTAAAATTGACTTTAATTACAACCTTTATGACTTAGAAATTAGCTTAAACTCACGATTTTGTTTAATTATTGGAAATAAGAGAGTTGGATAGGTTTTATGCTTGATTTCCTTGTTTTTACAGATTTTTAGATGAAATTGATGAAAGCACTGAAAAGGGATAGAGATGGAATCAGAAAAGGACACAAAAAGTGCAAAAGAAGAGAATAAGCAAGTACCGCTCAGCGCCAATTACCGTTGAGCGGCACTTTTTTGGGCTTTGGCCTACTTTTCTGTATTTTTTAGAATAATATATAAGCTTTAGGACGTCCTAGGGTTTGTATCTTTGGTTGGAACGAAGCAAAAACACACTCTTTCACCCCTTAGAGGAGGATTTTGGATGCTAAGGCTCCTTTCTCAACTTTCTAGGATTCTATCCTTCACTTTTCCATTGTATTTCATCTAGTTTCACCATGATTGTGGTAAACTAAATGTATTTTGTTGTTGGGGAATCAATGTAAATCCTTAGAAACTCTCTTGTATGGAATTTGTTCTTCAAAATCATCTTTATGATACATGCTTTCTTTCATTAATAGTTAAGGTTTTTCTTCTTTGCTCAAAGCATGCATTGTTTAACTCATTCGATGTCATGATTATTGATTTTGTCGATATGGACACATACGGGGAATTTAGATGTGGGGAATCTCTCCCAAAAGTATATTATCAACCTAGACATAGGAGTATGATAGTTGGTTGCCTTTAAGCTTTTGTTCACTATAATGCATGATTAATTGCTAGGGAGACAAGACATTGTAAACTAGTTATTATGATTAGGCTTTCTTCGCCGAGACGACGGGTTTTAAGTAATTTAGAAAGTGGCATTAACATTAATGAAAAGAATGATGAATTCCTAAATACAAGAGAGTGGATAGGATAAAATTGATAAACCCCAACAACATATTCATCCATATATTTCAATTCACGTGTTTTGTTTCTTTTTGCCCATTGATCATCATATGCATACATATTTACTTTTCAGTATTTTGCATTTGAAACTTATAACAATTTGTTCACAAGTCTTAATTCATCAATAAATCACATAATTGTCTAAGCCGTGAGTCCTTTGGGAGAACGATACTTGGTCTTACGAGGTTTATTACTTGATACGATTCGGTTACACTTGCCGAGGGTTAACAAGTTCTTGACTCCATTTTTGGGGGTCTAAGATTTGTTCATCAGTAAGCGATTTTGGCCATTGTAATCGATTACAAGTACCCTGTAAACGATTACATGAACAAAAATATGGTTTTGTACAAAAACTTGTGCTGTGAGAGCTAGCTATGAGCACATAAGTAGCCAAAAGCATTTTACGTTATTATTTCATATTTCTTGAATGGATGAGAGCTCTTTTTAATGTTTAAGTGTGAGTAGAGCCTAAAAACTGGGTTTTGGGCAATCTTTGGTCGAGGAAAGACCCAATGTTGGTGTCATGACCAAGTTAACATGTTGTCAACTTTGTCCTTTGCTAGCTATTTTAATGATAACTTTTCCCACCAACCTTCAAATCATGTGATTCGTTTTTTATTAGAAACTAGACTCAAAACGCTTTCCAATGACTACTAATTAGTAATTTTTGAACATCTAAGTAGGTACAGTTTATTCCTTAAATTTAGCGCTTTATATATTCCTACCAACTCTAACCTTTGCTGGTTGTTTTGCTCATAACTTTCTCCATCGAACTCCAAATGAGTTGATTCTTGTTTTGTTGGAATCTAGATTCAAAGACCTTTCAAATTATGCCTTGGTAATCAAGTGTAGGCCTTTTTGGCCATTGTAATCGATTACAAGGACCTTGTAAACGATTACACGAATAAAAATATGGTTTTGTACAAAAACTAGTACTATAGGAGCCAGTTGTGGGCACATATGTAGCTAAAGACATTTTACGTAATTGAATTTGATCTTTTTTTAGACACCTATGTGATGTGATTCTTTTTTTAGGCACCAACAGTCAATTGAATTGGATCTTTTTTTTAGGCACCAACACTCAAGCCTATCAAGGTCACTTATAGAATCAATTTTTGTACCAAACACCCATAACCAAATAAAAGTTTCAATATATATGGTCGAATAACACTAATAGAGAACGTATGGTACTAGATCAAAATTGATATTTTATTCATATAATATATTATGAGTACATATTACCCAACATTTATAATCACGATCTTTTGTATATAAAAAACATGTACAAGTTGCAACTCGAGTGAAAAATTTCTTTCGATCGAGAGGAAGACCCGTGAGAGTGAAAACAATGCTCTAGACAAAGTGAAAATGGTGGATAGAGACGAAGAAGAGGGTTGCCATTGGGTTGTCATTGGACCTGGAGTTATAACATCAACAAAACAACAAGGGTTGAGAAGATGGTTAGGGTTCGCGAAAGAAGAAAACGTGAATGCTGGAGAAGATGGTTGTCAAAAATATCTTTTTGTTTAATTTCTTATTGTAGGTTCTCAAAATAAATACTTAATTTCAAAGGCTTTTCTGGAACCACTCGAATTTTTGTCAGCAACGACATCGTGGTAGATTTCAATACGTGAAGACAATTAAATCCAAATCTATACAAAAAAATTTACAGGAAAATTCCTTGTGTAGGAAAGAAATTACTCCAACATTGAATTAACTTATATAGATTGTTTTTAATTATCTTCAAATTTTTGAAATATTATAACAATTTAATTTAGAAATAAAAATCGAAAACGGTAGATTGAGATGTTCGAGTCTTTTTCTTTCAAATTAAGAGACAGGTGTGAAATAGCACTTAAGAAAGGAAAAACAAAAGATAGTTTTACTTTTCATATATGTTAATTATATATATATATATATATATATATATATATATATATATATATATATATATATATATATATATATATATATATATAGAGAGAGAGAGAGAGAGAGAGAGAGAGAGAGAGAGAGAGAGAGAGAGAAATCGATAGATTCAACTTGAAGACTTTTCCTTCAATAAAATCCCTTTATATGTAACATCCATCTATATATAGAAGAAGGATGTTTTACACAAGCTATGATAGCTACATAACATGGATGTTTTGCAAATGCTATGATAGCTGTGGAAACATTTTAAGGATTTAATAACTAATTTCTGGAGCACATGCACCATCTTTGAATCCAAAAACTCCATCATTTTCCTTCCCATGTATAAATGTACGGGGGAGCATACCGAGCTCTAGCCATTAATGGAAACTTCCCATGGAGAGGCTAGGAATCTTGGTTGCATCGTGTTTCTTGGGGTTTGGAAGTACAACAACTGCCAGTATGGCACCTATGGCAGCCGCCACCGCGCCCAACACGAACGCCGGCAAGTTGCCACCACCAAACCAAGAATCCCATGGTCCACTAATTGCCGATACAATCATCTGTGCAAACCAAAAATATAAGTCTTCGTTGAAATTCGTTGGTCCACCAAGGAAGTTGTATATGTTCTATTCTAGAATTCTTGATATAGTTATGACAAACGTAATGAAATTTCAACGTATTAAGTAAATATATTCTAACCTGAGGAATCACAATTGCAACATTGAGAAGACCCAAAGATAGTCCTGAAAATTTTGAAGCAAACAAAAAGGTTACACATTTTTATTTAGGCTTAAACATCGCCCTTTTTTCCATTAACCTTATAAAAACTTTAAAGCTTATTCTTTATGAAAAAAGAATTTAAGAAATTGGTAACTATGTATATATATATATACCTTGTCCTGCTCCTGAGTTGCTAGAGTAGATAGAGGCTAAAGCAAAGGGAACACTATACGTAACCTGGTTACACGAAATGTATTAGTTTACAGCAGGATAAACGACGATTGTAATTTGATGAAAATTAAAGATACTATTCAGATTTTTTTTGAAAATTCATCTAAATGGTATCTAAACAAGTGATGATGGATGGAAACCCTAATATATAGTTGCACAAATGGTGAGTAAAGATAGAAAGATTACCGCCAAAGGAATACCAAGGACGCAGAAGAAGGCTAAGGATCCAGCTTTCACATTCATTGAGGGGTTTCCAATGAGGGCAGGGTTAAGGGCACGTTGATGCTCAGCGATTTTTGCAATGGGCACAGTCATTGCCATGCAAACTGCGAGAATAACATTAACGATTGCCCACAACCACTTGACTCCACCAACCAAGCGACCTAGTGGTTCTACACCCAAAGACGCCACAGCCAACACCACTGAATTCAACATGAGCCCCAAAGAACCAGCATGCACACCATCATCGTATGCCTTCTGACCCACATCACCGCCGTACACCTCACGACCCATCCAGTCAGTGTCGAACAACACATATGGGAACCACGCAATCCATGTAATAGCTGTCACTAGCATCAACATCCACATTGGCTTCTTCAGTCCCTTGAATGCAACGCACAACTCTCCGCAGAAGCATGAAACGTGCGTGTTCTCTGCCTCCTCAACCTTCATCTTCTCAGATGCCGGAATGAACTGAGGGTCATTCACGCAAGAGAGAACGATAATGCATAGAACAAGAAGAAGAACGATGGAGAAGAAAAAGCAACTCTTTAGGTTTGCGCAGAAGACGTTGCATGCCTCAGTTTCTGTGAAAGGGAAGATCTTGTGGAGACCGTCATAAGATCCTGCGGCATAGCCCAGGACGTTGCCGACAGCCATGAAAAAAGAGTAGAACGAGTTTGCGGTTCTCGTCTTCTTCTGATCGCCGGCAGCCAAGTCACCGAGGAAGGCGCGACATGGACCTTGGAGCATGTTGTTGGCAACATCTAAGATCCAGAAGCCAATGACGAAAATGGCGACGGCACGTGGACGGGTTTTCTTGGTGATGTCATCGCCAGCTAAGTGTCCTATATCGGCAGCGAAGCCAATAAGAATAATGGCTATGGCAACGAAAAGTGCACCGGCGAGGATAAAGGGACGACGACGACCGAAAGGAGACTTGCAATGGTCACTGCAATAGCCTACAATGGGCTGAACTACGAGGCCAGAGATGGGGCCACAGAGCCAGATGAAAGAGGCCCAAGCATGAGGAACTCCTAGGGTTTGTACATATGGTGTTAGAAGGGAGAGTTGTAGGGCCCATCCGAATTGGATACCGGCAGCGATGGATGACACCGCCACCATTTTACGGAGGGGACTAGGTTCCCTTTTTGGTTGTTCCTCCATTATTATTTGGGAGGCCTAGAAACCAATGAGAGACGTGAAATGTGCTTTTTGCGCTTTCGGTGTCTCTCAGTGGTGACCTCTGGACAAAGAATTGGTGCATGTGCTCAATTTAAAACCGACACATCTAGAGGTTTATATAGAAGAATTAAGGTAGTAATGGTTTTAGGTCTACCATGAATGTAGGAGACACTCACGGTCATTATTAATGACTGAGAACGTGCACCATCCATTTATATGCTACATTCTGTTTTTAAGAAAGTTAGTTGGTAATGAGTGGCAATGCTTATGCTATTTGTTATGTCTGGTTTTTTTGTTTCTAGTATTATTTTTAGTTCTAATTGAGATATGTGGTGGTAATCGGTCCTTTGATTAAATAATGATAATAATGAGTTAAATAATAATATTAATGTATGTTATTATATTAATGAAATGTTTTAGGTGATGGTTCATTTGATATATAACTAAATAATAACCAATTTTAATTTTAATGATAAAAAATAATTAATTATTATGATTACTAATTTAGATTTTAATTTATAAATTAAAAATTATTAACAATTAAAATAATTTCCAAAAATTATAATTGGTTTTTAAATTGATAACTAAAATAGTTTTTATTATAAATTTCTAACTTATTCATTAATATTAGTTATTAAAGTTTTGACTACAAAAATATTAGTTTTTAATTAAAAGATTGGTCTCTAAACATTTCTTTTGTCACTAAAGATTGGGATTATTTAAGAGTTATAAAGTAACGCATGAGATAAAAATATTTATCTTTTAAATTTTGTTTTATATGTAAAGTTAAACTGAATTATAGCAATATAGTAAATGTTTATAAGGTGTGTGACTTGTATTATTGAACCATTGTTTTATTAGTATCTTTGCTGGTTTCAAAGTTTTACGAATTGTGAATTTATGTTATATTTGTGATTGAAGATTACTGTAAGAATCATGCATACCTTTTTTTTCAAAAACAAATAAATACGTATCCCGTCCGGTTCGTTGGGTCGTCAACTTTATCATACTCTTAGTTCTTGGAAATTGGATAGTCCTTATCAAAAGAGTTAATGACCCATCGGTAACACACCTAATGATTGATCTGTAATGCTAACTAAACACGTTTATAGATGATTGCTCTGTAATGCTAATTAAACACGTTTATAGGTAAAATATGCTTATCAACCATTGAGTCGTGATTAGGACGATCTTAATTGAAATGATATTCTAAAACTTATAAATACAAGTTTAAGGTAAGAAGGTAGGTGATCGTATGTATTACACTGTTGATAATTGACTTTAATTACAAAATGATCATTTACTGACTTAACTATTAAAGTACCTTTTGCAAGTAATCTTCCGCTCAGTGTAAAGAATACTGAAATAAAAACTTAGATTTCTAACCAGTTTCAAGGTTGTTTGAAATTTGGTGTTGAAGACAATTAGTCTTGACCCCACTACCAAAACATTTCGACGCTCATAGTGGGGCCTGAGAAGATTGAGAATAGTAGTCCAATAGTGACCACAAGAAACGTGGGTAAGAGATAATGGAGAACACGAGAGTGAGTAAAAGACCATAAGGATCTAATGGAGATGATAATGATGTTGTAGCAACAAATGTTGGACGTGCAGAAGAGGCATGAAGAAGAGCTAACGACCTTGAGAATCGAACATGCGGCTGCTTGGAAGGAGCAGACTGCCCAAAATTCTACTCCTAGAATGGCTTCTTGGCCTATCCAGACTAAGCCTGAAGAAACCACCAAGCTCATGCAAAAGGAGAACACGAGAGTGAGTAAAGACCATAATTTTGTTCAAACGGTGAACACAACCGACTTATTGTTGTTCGTAAGTGTTATCATGGAGACATGCATCCCCGAATAGTTGGTCCCACCAACCTTCAACATGTATCATGGATCATCTGATCTGGATGAGCACTTGAAAATGTACATCGGCCGCATGGCTTTCCACACCGCTAACGACGTAATCTGGTACAAAGCTTTCTCCCTACCACTTCAAGGAGAAGCGTTGGCGTGGTTCCAACTTTTACTACCCAAATTTTTGGAGAACTTCAAGAAGAAGTGTTCGGTCAACAGTTTGCATCGAGTCGAGTCCAAGACTTGACAACCCTATCTCTAATGAATCTGAAGTAGAACAATGATGAATCGCTTCGGGCCTTCATTTCGTGTTACAACCAAACCGTATGGCAAATTAAGGATTTGCATCCTGACTTTGCTTACAACACATTGTGACGGCTTTAAAGCCAAGGCTGTTTGTTGATAGTTTGTGCTGAAAGTTGCCCAAGTCTATGGAAGAGTTGAAAGAGTGGAAGATATGTGGGAGTTATGTTAACTCATTGGAAAGTGTACCAAATCGTATCAAGTAATATAAAATGGTAAGACAGAGTATCGTTTCTCAAGAGACTCGTGACACTAAACAATCGTATAATAAATTAACTAGTTAAGACTAAAGAACGATTCCATGGAATGAAATTTAATGCAATAAAAGTAAACATAATAACTTGAGTGTAAAATTGATCTTTTGAAACTAAAATAAGAATGAATGAAAGGTATTGAGATGATATGAGATGATGATATTGTTGGGGTTAGATTTCACCTACTTCCCTTTCATGCATATTATAACTCATCTTCTTCATTGGAATGTTAATGTCACTTACAAAATTACTTAGAACCCAATCCCTTGGCGTAAAAAGCCTAGCCTTGATTATTAGACAACAATCCCTTGAAACCCTAATAACCAATTCTACATTAAGAAAAGAAGCTTAAGACAACTAAACGTCCTATTTCTATCCCTAGATAATATTTCCTTTAGGTGAAATCCTCCAGACACTAGTGCAGAAAGGGCTTTAGACGTCCGATATTTTGGCCTTTTGACGTCCGACGTACGCCCGACGTTTATGTGGGTGACGTCGCTCAGACGTCCGCTGTCTGAGGACAGACGTCTATATAGACGTCCGTTGTGTCAGGACGGACGTCTATATATACGTCCGTTGTCTGAGGACGGACGTCTATATATACGTCCGCCTCCTCCCCCGGACGTCTACCTTGCTGAATTGTTTTTGGTAGGGGTTGGGGGTGGACGTTCGTGTGTGCACGGACAGACGTCTATAGACGTCCGACTGTACACTAACAAACGTCTACTGGGCGTTTTTTTTAAAATTAGTTTATTTTTTCAATAAAACCACACCTGAAAAGCAGAAAAATGTCCCAGAACAATTTTGCAATAATATAAATATGCGTTTTATATAAACAAAGTTCTACTTAATGTGGAGTTCAATCCACTACCAAACTATCAACATAAAACTTAAACTAAAACTAAACAATGTTCAAGAAGAAATACTAAACAATGTTCAAGAAGAAATATAACTATTCGTAACTCCATCTTTGTAGAAGATAAGCGGTCCACTCCTGCCTTATCTGTTTAATTGTGTCCTCTGTAATAGGTGATGTAGTCTTGAAGCGCTGCAAAATTCAAGAAATATTCATTATTGTTTCATATATAGTTGAAGATGAATTTGATTTGTAATGTATTGAAGGTATACATCATTACCTCATTCCAGTCATCTGTAATGACAGCTCGAATGATGGTCTTAATCCAACACATCACATAGAAGCCACATTCCCATGAATCTAGCTGCTGGCTACACTAAAATAACAAACTAAATAGTTATGAATTTAGATCATTCAATAACATAGAAAATGAATTAGAAACTATAAATGACTTACAACATTTGGATACAAAATTTGAACCAGTTGACCACGAGATTTACCAATAACTCTGTACAGATTGAAAACACAAAGTATAATTAATATGACTATTTTATCATAAAAGTTGAAGGTGAACATCAAATTCAAAGTCATTTTTGGAGAAACACTTACCCTTGAAGCATGGTTCTCAACTCAGTTTTCATCCTCCTGTGCAACGAACAAAACCATATAATTTTACATTGTTTGGGAATGATGACCATCAGCTGCCAGTGCGACCTATGAGGAAGGACAAATAGTTATTCAACTAATTAAGGAAACTATAATAATGAGCTGACCACATATAACAACACCTACCCGTCAATGTATGGCACAAGGTATACGTCTTTTTTTGACTCATCCATCCATGTTTGCAAATAATGTTGTCTGTTTTGAAGTGTGTTACCAGACGGTTGAATGGTCTGAGGTTCAACAAATCCATACATGGAAGACCAACCTTGGTCTACAACGATTGTGTCCATGTACCTAAAACAACAAAGTTAAGTTGTTAGAAACTATATAACAATGTAAATAAAAGTAATATGAAAGACCAAATTGACTAACTTACATGCACCACAGCTGAATGATGGAAATATTCAACATCCTGTCTCCCCCAATCACCTCCAATGCATCAGAAAATGAGATATAAACTGGCACATGTGGGGGAAGACCAAATACCCTCAAATCCCAGTATAGTTCTAATGATGCTTTCTTCAATCTGGGTAATTTTGTCATTAACTTTGATAGAGGATCATCCTCCGCTTCAGCCATCTCATCATCTTCATGTATGACTGTATCATGAATTGGCTGCTTCTGAGGACGTGTGAACTGAAGATAAGAATTTACATCAAAGCTTTATCAACAATTATATGAAGAATAAACATAGAAATACTAAGGAAAAAGACATTATACCTGTGGAGTAGCGATGTGGGACATGATCAATGCTCTAGGCCAGGCAATAAATGATCCTATGGCCTCCCCCACAAAGTTAATTTCTGGAGTGGGTACAGGCACCTGAGCTTGGGGATCCCGAACCTCGTCAATGGTCACACGCACGTGCTGGGGTAATATGGCAACACCATGAATGGTCTGCCCTCCCTCAAGCACTCGTCCGACAGCCACAATGCGTGGGGGATCCCCATCAACCAACAGCTCATATTGACCGCTATACTGAGTGGGGTCTACAGCAGAGCATGATCCTCTAGTGCTTACACGAGGTGGTGTGGGAGTTTCATCGGCCCCCATGTTGCCTTGCGTCATGGAATGCAGCTTTTCTTCAAGCGCTCTTTGTATTTGTTTTTGTTCTTGTAGCTGCTCCATGAATTGTTGCTCCATTGATCTCATGGTTTGGTTGAGTCTTTCCTCCCACTGAAGATCCATCTGCCTCAATGTCTCCTGACTCATTGATTGGGGGGTTTTCTGTGTAGGGCCAAAATAGTCACGAAGACCAATCGCCCCAGGAACTCCACGTACACGTCCTGGGTGCTCAGGCCTTCCAATGGCCGTTGTCAGAATGTCGTCCCTACTTTGGCCAGCAAATGTGCCCTGAGTCTGCTGCTCAACCAACTCATCCTGCACATAAAAAAACCAAGTTACTTAGAAGACATGCTGTGATAGATACACAATCAAATAACTGCTTATAATTTGAACTTACAATTCTCTATGAGATCAAGGCAGCTGAGGAAGATGTCATGTTCCCATCAGATTTAGTCCGAGCAGCCTTCCACAGCTCGTACCTAGTAGGTGCAGGTGCTAGGTCCGACGACTCAAGTCCCAAGGCATCGGCTCTAGACTTTCTCAGTTTTCTCTCCAGTTTTGCATATCCACCTCGTGATAACAAGTGTGGTGCGTCATTTAGCCTTTGTCTTTCTTGGGCGGTGATAAGCTGTCGTTGAAGCTATCAAATTAGTACTACTTTTCAAGGCAACTTCAGTATTGCCAAGTAGTATAAGAAGGTAGATAGGGCTAAAGTAACCCTGAGTCGTCTCCCAACGAACACGGAATTGCTTTTGAATATCTGACTCTTATGCTATGCAATGCTTATGAATAAAAATGATGTTTGGAGAATGTTTAAAGAACAAATAATAAACTTAAAAACAGTTATGATTAAATAGGCTAATTCCACTGCTTTTCCAAGATAGATTCATCATCGGTTATTCACGGATAATTGTTCAATTGATTATTGTTTAAGTTTCAAATTAATTAAAGTACATTCTTAATTAATTTGAAGGCGATCATGCATTTAACCAAAGTAAATTCTCAATCAAATGCAAAACCTTTCTAGATTATTCACAATAAATTCAACCAAAGTACATTCTCAATCAAATTCTATTGTGTTTAATCATGTCTATTCTTAAATCTCCTAATCCAAATTAAAAGCTAATCAATCAAAGTAAATTCTCAATTGATTATAGTTGAAATTATTACTAATCAATTAAAGTACATTCTCAATTGATAGTAAAAACCATTTAATCATATGAAAGTTCCTAAATTAAATCAAAGTAGATTCTCAATTTAAACCTAGAAACCCTAAAACTCATAAAATTAATATGCATGTAGATTCAAACACATTATGATGCAAAAATATTTGCTTTTAACAAGATAGAGAGATGAAAGACATAGAGAGAGAACACTTAAATTTATAACCAAAGTAAACAATTGCATTAAATCACTCTAACCTCAGAATCCATAATGGAATTACAGCAGAATAGCCCTAGATGCTTAGTTCTCCATGAATGGAGTTGAATATAAGATGAAAGAAAAGTGAGAGGAGTATGAGAGAGTGAATGCCTTAAGTGAAGTCTCTGGGTCTCTTTATATAGGGCTTGATTGGGCTTGGACTCTGAGTATTCAGTTGATAGAATCTTTTATCTTATATCTTCCAAATAACTAAAAGATTTAGATAATTATAACATTATTTGGAAGATATTTTCGGTTGATATTCCCAAATTAAATTAATTCAACAACTGAATTTTATCTTTTAACTTTTCTGAATTTCCAAAATTGCACAAATGCCCTGAAATTTCCTCTATCTGCACTTTAGCCCCTTCCGAGTTTCTGAAATTGCAAGAAAGCCCCTCAGTTGACCAGACTTTGACCAGAGAAGGCTTGTTGACCAGCTTTGACCAGAGGAGGACGAACCAATGAGGTGCTGACACGTGTCAGCCCCTTTCCCACCCAAAATTAGGGTTTCAGATTGGGGAAGGCTCCTGTGCCGCCGCGAGAACGAGATCTTCTCTACGCCTTCGCCTTTGCGGTGGTGATGATGCATTTGTCTTTGGGTTTTCTGAATGCAGGTGCGTGTTGATGATGATGAGCGGCGTCTAGGTGGCTGCCATGGAGGAGCTGTGGTGAAGATGATGGATGGTGGCGAAGGTCGCGGTGGCTGGTGCGACGATTGCGCGTGGTGCGCGAGAAAAATGGCGCCTGATTGAGGCGCTGTAATGGTCGTTCTTGCGGCTGCTTTGGTGATGATTTCAGAGGAGCTTTGCATGATGAAGATGGTGGGGGAGTGGTGACCGGCGACGCGAAGGTTGACGGTGGTTCTACGATTTGGGTTATTGCAGGTGCGAAGGAGAGCTTTGATGGAGGTTGGGCAACGGCGAGAACGTGAGAAAATTGGGTTTTGCTGTGTGGTTGCAGGTTGGTTTGACGGGCTGCCATGGTTGATGGTGGTTGTCCGGCGGCGGTTTGCGTTGAAGCGTGGATGAGAAGATGCGAGAATGATGGAACGACGTGATGAAGATGACTGTGCCGTGTGAGAAACGTTGTGTCGCGACAGCCATGGAGATGCGAAGAAGATGAACGGAGGTTGGGGATGATGCGGGACGAAGACGGAGCGGCGCGGCAAGGTTGCAGCAGCGGTGGAAGCGGAACGGCGGCTGACGGCACTGGCGGCTAGGGTTTCTGTGGAGAGGGTGGAAGATGATGCTCATGGGTTAGGGCTGATGTGGCGGCACATGGTTGGCTAGATCTGTGTGGGGAGGATTTGGACATGTGGCATGATCTGGTGGAGTCTAGCTCAGGAGGGGTATGGGTAAGGAAATTTAGGGGGTGTATTTAGAATAGGGTTACTGTTTGGCTTAGTATTGGGCCTGTTTAAGAGAAGAGGGTTGTATGTAGGGAAATTGGGAGGTGCAAGGGTAAAAGTTGTCTGTTTGGCCCATCTGTACATTATTTTCCAAATAAAACCTGATTTTGGGCCTTGAATTGCCATTTGAACCAATAAAACTTATATTCTCAGCTGCACAAATAAACATTAGAACATCCAAGAATAATTTATGCGCTAAAACTTACTTTTTACGTCTCTTTATTTCCCAAACCCAATAATTCCAATCATCACAAATTCACTTAAAATCAACCATTTAAACACAATTATCCCATCAAAATCATAATTTTGAAACATAAATGTGGGCATAAATATGCACTCATCAGACCCCCACACTTATCCTTTTGCACTCCTGGGCAAAATTGATTAATTCCAAGACTTTGTTCTGAGTCATTTTATTCTATATTTGCATTTGGATCAAAAGAATGAGCATCACCAGACATAGATCAATAATTTGGGCATTACTTTGTCATGGACATGCAAATGGAATCACTTTATTCTTCACACATGAGTTAACCTTTTTGAATTCCCAAGAAAATCAAATATGAAAGACAACACTCAAGTCAACATGTATCTATTTCTCTCCAATTCTCTCACGTGTTTTTGGCTTGTGTTTACACTCAAAATACCCATGTAAGTAGACACCCTTGATATTTAGCAAGACTCTAACATTCACACACTTCAAACAACATGCAATTACTGATCATGCAGACTTTTGAAAGGTTGTATTGAGGCCAAGGCAAAGGTAGGAAATTTTCTTGGGATTTCTGAGCTTTTGAAATTGACATAGAAAGAGTAATGATATTTGATTTCAAAAACAAATCTATTTCTTGCTCTTTTAAGGAAGATTTACTTTTCTTTCTTCTTCTTTTCCTTTTTTTTTTTTTTGTTTTTTTAAAACTTCAATTTTTCATCTTCCTTTTTACCCTTGTTATTGTTTTGTGGGTGAGGTACTCACCCACACACTTATTCATCACTTTACTTCTAATAGAATCCATTACTCCTTTTTTCCTAAGGTAAGGAACATATGATTTTTCTTCTTTTCTCATTTGACAATGACTGGGAACAAGAAAAATAGGCTTAAGGCTCAAAGAAGGTTCCAATGGATTAATGTTAGGACAAGTTTATTTGGCCAAGTAGATAAAACAAGAAATGCCTCAATCATATCAAATCATGCATATTCTCCTTAGTTGCACAACACAGAATCAAGCTAACTATTAGAGTATCAACAAAACATGGGCAATTCACACAAGAAAAATAGGTATGGCACATGGTGGTCCATCCTTAACATTAGTTCAAAACTCACATGGTTCAAATTTCTTTCATAAAAGATTTAATCAGGAAATTCTCAAGTCAACTCAATCAACAAATCATAAAAGCAATCCACTCATATCAACATGACACATTTTGTTTTCTTAAATTCATGATCATTCCAGTTACTGATTCAAACTCTCAAATCCAATGCAAATATTTATTAAAAACAAACAAAATAGACAAACAAAATAGGAAACAAAATTAATTGTTTCCCCACACCCCCACACTTAAACTATGCATTGTCCTCAATGTATGCCTTATATATAAAATGCAAAGAAAAAGTATGAGGGAACTTACCTCCTTCAAGGTGGAAGGAATGTTGGAGTGGTCAAATTCACTCCATCCATCGTCTTGTTCAACATGTCTTGATTTTCATAAAATATCCGCAGACGATGGCCATTAACCTTGAAGATTCTATCAGAAGATTCTTCCTTGATCTTCACTGCTCCATAGGGAAACACTTGTGTTACAATGAATGGACCTTCCCATTTGGAGCGTAATTTACCACTCATAGGCCCTACCCTGGACTTGTACAATAACACCTTTTGACCTATGTTGAAATCCTTTTTGGTCACAAGCTTTTGATCATGGAATTTCTTGGTTTTCTCTTTGTAAAACTTGGAGTTTTCATAGGCTGTGAGCCTAATCTCCTCTAGCTCTTGCAGTTGGAGCTTTCTTTCTTTCCCTGCTCCTTCCATGTCCAAATTACAAGCCTTCACAGCCTAATAGGCTCGGTGTTGAATCTCCACAGGTAGATGGCAAGCTTTTCCAAATACAACCCTGAAAGGTGACATACCTATTGGTGCTTTGTAGGCCGTCCGATGTGCCCAAAGTGCATCATCCAATCTTGCGGCCCAATCCTTCCTATTTGGCTTCACCAGCTTTTGCAATATCTTTTTAATCTCCCTGTTAGAGACCTCAGCTTGTCCATTAGTTTGGGGTGATATGGTGTAGCAATGCGATGCGTCACCCCATACTTTTTCAACATATTCTCTAACAACTTATTGCAAAAGTGGGTCCCCTGATCACTAACGATGGCTCGTGGTATTCCAAACCTACAGAAAATGTTAGATCTGACAAAACTCATGACAACTCGAGCATCATTAGTCCTTGTAGCTATGGCTTCCACCCATTTGGAAACATAGTCTACAGCAAGCAAAATATAAGAAAACCCAGAAGAAGAAGGAAAAGGACCCATGAAGTCAATACCCCAAATATCAAATACCTCACAATATAGCATGGGTTGTTGAGGCATCTCTTCCCTCCTAGTGATGGATCTAGCTGCCCTCTGACATTGCTCACAATTTTCATATATCCTCCGTGCATCTTTAAAGATGGTAGGCCAATATAATCCACAATCCAACACCTTCCTACCTGTCCTTTGCGTGCCATAGTGTCCTCCAAAAGGTGATGAATGACAAAATTCAAGCACATAAGGTATCTCTATATCAGGAACACACCTCCTTACAACTTGGTCACTACCAATGCGCCATAAGAATGGTTCATCCCAAACATAGTACTTCGCCTCACTTTTCAGTTTGGCTTTCTCAGATTTGGAGAAAGATGGAGGAATAGCTGAAACAGCCAAATAGTTAACAATGTCAGCAAACCAAGGTTCAGGATACATACCTTTTACAGAAGTCAATGCTAGCAGGATTTCATCAGGAAAGTCATCTTGAATAGGAATTTCATCTTCTTCTTTTTCAATCCTACTAAGATGGTCTGCTACTAGATTATGGGCTCCACTTCTGTCCAGAATTTCAATCTCAAACTCTTGGAGCAGTAGCATCCATCTGATTAACCTTGGTTTGGAATCTGCTTTCTTTAGAAGGAATTTCAATGTAGCATGATTTGTATAAACAATTACCTTGGATCCAAGTATGTATGATCTGAATTTATCCAAGGCAAATACAACAGCTAGTAATTCCTTCTCAGTTGTGGTATAATTTGCCTGTGCAGTGTCCAATGTCCTGGAAGCATAATATATCACATGTGGTAGCTTCCCATTTCTTTGTGCAAGTATCGCTCCTACTGCAAAGTTTGATGCATCACACATCAACTCGAATGGCAATGTCCAATCAGGTGGTTGGATGATGGGAGTGGTAGTGAGTGCCTTTTTCAAGGAATCAAAAGCGGATTTGCACTTCTCTCCAAAGTCAAATGGTACATCTTTCTGAAGTAAGTTGGATAGAGGATTAGCTATCTTGCTAAAGTCCTGTATAAACCTCCTGTAAAACCCTGCATGACCAAGAAAAGATCGAACCTCTCGTATAGAAGAGGGGTAAGGCAATTGTGAAATAACATCAATTTTAGCAGGATCTACAGATATACCATTCCTGGAGACAACATGACCCAAAACTATACCTTGTTCCACCATAAAATGACATTTTTCAAAATTCAAAACAAGGTTAGTTTCTTCACATCTCTGCAAAACTCTTGCAAGATTAGCCAAACAATTATCAAAAGATGAACCGTACACACTAAAATCATCCATGAAAACCTCAATACAATGCTCCAATAAGTCTGTAAAAATACTCAGCATACATCGCTGAAATGTACCAGGAGCATTGCATAAACCAAATGGCATTTTCCGATAAGCATATGTACCAAAAGGACAAGTGAAGGTAGTCTTATGTTGGTCCTCTAGGGCTATACAAATTTGAAAATACCCGGAGAATCCATCTAGAAAACAGTAATGTGACTTACCTGCCAAACGGTCTAACATCTGATCCATGAATGGCAAAGGAAAATGGTCCTTTCTAGTGACTTGGTTCAATCTCCTATAGTCAATACAAACCCTTCAGCTATTCTGAATACGAGTAGGAATCAATTCCTCCTTCTCGTTTTTAACCACTGTGATTCCAGATTTCTTGGGAACCACATGTACAGGGCTCACCCAAGTGCTGTCAGAAATGGGATATATAATACCTGCTTGTAGCAACTTGGTTACCTCTTTCTTGACAACCTCCATCAGTTGAGGATTCAGTCTTCTTTGAGGTTGTCTCGCTGGTTTAGCATCCTCCTCCAAAAGTATTCTGTGCATACAAAATGAAGGACTAATACCAGGAATATCTGCTAAAGTCCAGCCTATTGCTTTCTTGTGGTCTTTGATAACCTGTAATAGTTGTTTTTCCTGCTCATCAGTAAGCAATGCAGATATAATAACAGAGAGTTTCCCATCCCTCTCAAGATAAGCATATTTCAAATGGGATGGTAAAGGTTTCAACTCCAAAACGGGTGGTTGTACCACAGATGGCAGGATTTTACTGCCTAAGGTAATCTCAGCCACCTCAACATCACACTCGGACGCCACAGAGGTATCATCTATTGACACTCCGTCCTCAATATCACCTGTTTTACAATTTTCTTCGTCGTCCAAAATCAGGCACGACATGTTTGAAAAAGAAAAGTCCAAAGATGGAGAAAAAGTTGAAAAAATGTCCAAGAAACTAACAGAAAAATTATTTACAATTTCACTTAATAAATCAATACAAAACAAAGAATGCTCTTCAATTGGGTTCTTCATGGCTTCCAATACATTAAAATGCACCTCCTCATCACCTATCTCCATGGTTAGTGTTCCTGCATGCACATCTATCTTGGTTCGTGCTGTCATCATGAAAGGTCTTCCTAAGATAATAGTTGATGACTTAATTCCATCTTCATCCTTCATATCCAAGATGTAGAAATCGGTAGGAAAAATTAGCTTGTCTACTCGGACAAGGACATCTTCAAGCACACCTGCAGGGTTAACTGTGCTACGGTTGGCCAGTTGAATGACCACACCAGTAGTTTTAAGAGGTCCCAAAGATAGAGAAGTAAACACTGATAAGGGCATTACATTAATGGAAGCCCCTAAATCTAGCATGGCATTGTCAAACTTTAAATTTCCAATAGTACAAGGAACAGAAAACATACCTGGATCTTTGCATTTTTGTGGTAGTTCAATGTGTTTCTTAACCAAACTTGACACATTTCTTCCCAAATTCACAGTCTCATTATCCCCAATACGCCTTTTATTTGTGCAAAGTTCTTTCAAAAATTTGGCGTACTTGGGGATTTGTTTAACAGCATCAAGCAAAGGAATGTTGATCTCTACCTTCTTGAAAGTATTTAAAATCTCTTGGTCTAATTCCTCCATCTTTTTGTTTCTCGGTTTTAACCGATTTGGATATGGAAGAGGTGGAGAATAAGATGAAGAAGAATTTGTAGAAGAATTAGAAGATACTAACCTGGATTTTTCAGTGGTAGATTCAGGTGATGGCTCACTTGATCCTCCATTGTCATTAATTTGTGCTTCTTCTTTCTCTTTATCTTCATCCTCTAGGGCTCCTTCAGGACCTTCTACCTGCTTACCCGTTCTTAAAGTGATAGCATTTACATTTCTCGGGTTGATCACGGTTTGTGCAGGCAGTTTATTTGATTCCTTAGCCTCTAACTTATCCACCCTCTGAGTCAACTCTTCAATTGATTTCTTTATTTCTGAATTTTGCTCAACTATTGTTTTCATGAAAGCTTGCATTGACATTTCAGGCTGAGATTGCTGCCTTTGTTGAGGTGGAACATAAGGTTGTCTGTTCTGCTGATATCTATTGGAGGACGAATCATGATAATTCTGGTATGGTCTATTTCCTCCAATCATGTTTGCAGCAAAAGCTTGAGATGGGTTTTCCACAGTGGTCTCCACCAAGCTAGGACATTCATCAGTATAATGGTTAGTTGAAATGCAAATTCCACACTTCTTAACAATTTGTGGAGTTGAGGTTTTAAACAAACTTGCAATCTCGTCGAGTTTGCTTTCTAGCTTATTTAATCTTTCATCTATCCTCTTTCCATCAACTGCACCATTATCAATTTCATGCACTCCCTTCAACAAAGTTACTGAATTTTCTCTTGTGCCATACTGTTGATTGTCTACTGCCTTCCGTTCTATTAGGTCTATACCATCTTCTGGTGACCTGTCTAAGAAAGATCCTCCGCTTGCAGCATCTACCCATGACCTATCAGTAGGACTTAAGCCTTCATAAAAGCTTAGAATAAAATCTTCCATTTGGAGTTGAGGGCATGAAGAACATAGTTTCTTGAATCTTTCCCAATATTCACTAAGATTCTCTCTATCTCTCTGTCTTATATCTTGAATTTCTCTACGGATAGCTGACAATCTGGATGCAGGAAAATACTTCTCAAGAAAGAGTCTTTCAATAGTTTCCCAATTTGTAATCCGTGCAGAGAGACAATACCACCAATCTTGAGCTGCACCTTGAAGAGTAAAAGGAAAAGCTCTCATTTTAAGGCTCTCTATTGTGATCCTGGGAGATCTAAAGTTTTCACACAACATGTGAAATTGTCTCAAGTGCTTGTGTGGATTCTCCCTTGATAACCCATTGAACTTTGGTAAGGCATTTAACAGGTCAGGTCTTAGCTCCCACTTCTCATTAGGATATTCAATGTTACTTCGGATAGCTGTATTATGGGAGGTGGCTAATTGTCTGATGGTTCTTTGTGCCATATTGTTTGGGTTAGGATCAGGCAAAGGATTGGATGGTATGTTTGTGATGGGAGATAATGAAGGTGATATGACTTCGGATGTAGGAAGTGTTCCCTTAGTAGAACACCCAAATTTCAATCTTCTCCGCAGCTTACGCAAATTCCTTTCGACTTCCGGGTTAATTTGATAAAATTCTCCCGGGTTAGCTTTGGTCATGCACTACGTAATCTGCTTGAAGTTGTTTCTCTTGACTTCTCTTTTTCTTTTGTTCTTGCTTTAGATAAATATTTCAAATAAGAGATAAGAGAGACTTGTTGGGTCCACTCCCAGGAAAGAGAGGTGCGTCACAATGGACAACTTAAGTACCAAGTCTTTCCTAGCCAGAGTGTATTCAAACTAGCCTCAAGTATTTCTCAAGAGAAATTTTTAATAAAAACAAGAACAAAGATTTTTTTTTTTTACCAAGAATGACTAAAGACTATAAAATAACTCAAATTATATTAAATGTATGTGCGTTAAATAAAACAAATAAAGATAAAAATAATATAAAATAAAAAAAAATAAATAAAAAATAAAATAAGAATCGAAATATTTAAAATACTAACCGTATTCCCCGGCAACGGCGCCAAATTTGATAAGTTGTCGTTGAAGCTATCAAATTAGTACTACTTTTCAAGGCAACTTCAGTATTGCCAAGTAGTATAAGAAGGTAGATAGGGCTAAAGTAACCCTGAGTCGTCTCCCAACGAACACGGAATTGCTTTTGAATATCTGACTCTTATGCTATGCAATGCTTATGAATAAAAATGATGTTTAGAGAATGTTTAAAGAACAAATAATAAACTTAAAAACAGTTATGATTAAATAGGCTAATTCCACTGCTTTTCCAAGATAGATTCATCATCGGTTATTCACGGATAATTGTTCAATTGATTATTGTTTAAGTTTCAAATTAATTAAAGTACATTCTTAATTAATTTGAAGGCGATCATGCATTTAACCAAAGTAAATTCTCAATCAAATGCAAAACCTTTCTAGATTATTCACAATAAATTCAACCAAAGTACATTCTCAATCAAATTCTATTGTGTTTAATCATGTCTATTCTTAAATCTCCTAATCCAAATTAAAAGCTAATCAATCAAAGTAAATTCTCAATTGATTATAGTTGAAATTATTACTAATCAATTAAAGTACATTCTCAATTGATAGTAAAAACCATTTAATCATATGAAAGTTCCTAAATTAAATCAAAGTAGATTCTCAATTTAAACCTAGAAACCCTAAAACTCATAAAATTAATATGCATGTAGATTCAAACACATTATGATGCAAAAATCTTTGCTTTTAACAAGATAGAGAGATGAAAGACATAGAGAGAGAACACTTAAATTTATAACCAAAGTAAACAATTGCATTAAATCACTCTAACCTCAGAATCCATAATGGAATTACAGCAGAATAACCCTAGATGCTTAGTTCTCCATGAATGGAGTTGAATACAAGATGAAAGAAAAGTGAGAGGAGTATGAGAGAGTGAATGCCTTAAGTGAAGTCTCTGGGTCTCTTTATATAGGGCTTGATTGGGCTTGGACTCTGAGTATTCAGTTGATAGAATCTTTTATCTTATATCTTCCAAATAACTAAAAGATTTAGATAATTATAACATTATTTGGAAGATATTTTCGGTTGATATTCCCAAATTAAATTAATTCAACAACTGAATTTTATCTTTTAACTTTTCTGAATTTCCAAAATTGCACAAATGCCCTGAAATTTCCTCTATCTGCACTTTAGCCCCTTCTGAGTTTCTGAAATTGCAAGAAAGCCCCTCAGTTGACCAGACTTTGACCAGAGAAGGCTTGTTGACCAGCTTTGACCAGAGGAGGACGAACCAATGAGGTGCTGACACGTGTCAGCCCCTTTCCCACCCAAAATTAGGGTTTCAGATTGGGGAAGGCTCCTGTGCCGCCGCGAGAACGAGATCTTCTCTATGCCTTCGCCTTTGCGGTGGTGATGATGCATTTGTCTCTGGGTTTTCTGAATGCAGGTGCGTGTTGATGATGATGAGCGGCGTCTAGGTGGCTGCCATGGAGGAGCTGTGGTGAAGATGATGGATGGTGGTGAAGGTCGCGGTGGCTGGTGCGACGATTGCGCGTGGTGCGCGAGAAAAATGGCGCATGATTGAGGCGCTGTAATGGCCGTTCTTGCGGCGGCTTTGGTGATGATTTCAGAGGAGCTTTGCATGATGAAGATGGTGGGGGAGTGGTGACCGGCGACGCGAAGGTTGACGGTGGTTCTGCGATTTGGGTTATTGCAGGTGCGAAGGAGAGCTTTGATGGAGGTTGGGCAACGGCGAGAACGTGAGAAAATTGGGTTTTGCTGTGTGGTTGCAGGTTGGTTTGACGGGCTGCCATGGTTGATGGTGGTTATCCGGCGGCGGTTTGCGTTGAAGCGTGGATGAGAAGATGCGAGAATGATGGAACGACGTGATGAAGATGACTGTGCCGTGTGAGAAACGTTGTATCGCGACAGCCATGGAGATGCGAAGAAGATGAACGGAGGTTGGGGATGATGCGGGACGAAGGCGGAGCGACGCGGCAAGAATGCGGCAGCGGTGGAAGCGGAACGGCGGCTGACGGCACTGGCGGCTAGGGTTTCTGTGGTGAGGGTGGAAGATGATGCTCATGGGTTAGGGCTGATGTGGCGGCACATGGTTGGCTAGATCTGTGTGGGGAGGATTTGGACACGTGGCGTGATCTGGTGGAGTCTAGCTCAGGAGGGGTATGGGTAAGGAAATTTAGGGGGTGTATTTAGAATAGGGTTACTGTTTGGCTTAGTATTGGGCCTGTTTAAGAGAAGAGGGGTGTATGTAGGGAAATTGGGAGGTGCAAGGGTAAAAGTTGTCTGTTTGGCCCATCTGTACATTATTTTCCAAATAAAACCTGATTTTGGGCCTTGAATTGCCATTTGAACCAATAAAACTTATATTCTCAGCTGCACAAATAAACATTAGAACATCCAAGAATAATTTATGCGCTAAAACTTACTTTTTACGTCTCTTTATTTCCCAAACCCAATAATTCCAATCATCACAAATTCACTTAAAATCAACCATTTAAACACAATTATCCCATCAAAATCATAATTTTCAAACATAAATGTGGGCATAAATATGAACTCATCAGGCGGCTAACCTTTTATCCTATGAAACCATGTATATAAGTAAGTGTAAAATCATAAAAACTCAATGAAAGACGATCTTAAGAAACATACCTTCCATTCCTCAGACTCTCTAGATGCACGAAACTGCATCCAATCATCCTCTGTGAATGTATAATGCTGAGATGGATTTTCATGTTGTCTATCTCCAAAGACATATAGTCGTGTTGGCCTCGTCTTGAAATCCCTCCATCTTATCGCTATATGCGATAACACTTTCTTTCTGATTTGCATTGTGTTTGGAATATCAAAATGTTGTTGTTTTAAACAAAAAACTTGTTACCAAAAGAAAACATAACAGATAAGTATATCACAAATTGCATGAAGTCTAAACATACCTAAACATCTTGCCATAAGAGGTTCTTGTCGACCTCTGGGACATCATCCCAACATGCATGAAGGATAGAGACATGACTTTTTGCTAACTTGCCCAGATAACTCCTAAACCTATCAGCATTTGGCCCTGATGGATGACCTGATCTGGGGTCGATGTCAACATGCCTCCTCTGACAATCCACGCGTCCGGATGTCACATCTACCACTCGGGTGACACCTCGTCCAGGTCTGCTCTTTCCCGATCCTGAGTCTGAGGCCGACATACCTGAAAAATTATACAACGTTAGTAATAATTCAATTATGATGAACATACATATAAAGTCAATAAAAGTGAAAATATTAACCTATTAATTAATTGTTTTTTCCCAAATGCCTTCGTTGTGATCACTACGAATTGCCTGCATTACATCGGCAACGTCATCAACTGGGTATTCAGTGGGTCTACATGCAACAGATGTTGTCTCAAGTATATCAAGAGAATCGTCATCATCATGTCCATGCATGTTTCTACCTTCTAAAACCACTGACCATTTGTTATTCGATGGATCACTTACGTAGAATATTTGTCTTGCTTGACTAGCCATGATAAATGGTTCATCAGTGTAATTCATCTTGTTCAAGTCTACCAATGTGAAACCAAGGTCATCCATCATGACACCAGAATTTATATCAACCCATTTACACTTGAAAACTGAGACTCTAAAAGTGACGTAATCAACTTCCCATATTTCTTGTATTATTCCAAAATAATTGATGGATGCTGTGATTGGATTTGTCTTTAGAACAAGCAAAGTGCACAGCCTCAGCTTGTAGTGTGACGCCACTATTTTGAACTCTGCTTTTGTCATCTTCTACCTTTGTCTGAAAAGAAATATTGTTTATATAGTACCCACCATATGTAATGACCTCTGTGTTCGGCCCATGAGATAACCTCAATAAAGTTTCAAAAACATGTGGAGTCGCATACATCTTTTTCTTAAACCATTGCAAGAAGGTTTTCACATGTTCATTAAGATGCCATTTTTCACTCATTTTTGGGTTTGCTGCCTTTATTTCATTAACGTGGTCAGAAATGTAAGGAATCACATCAACAGTGTTGTTTAAGATGTACAAATGAGCTTGGTCAATTTCTTTTCTGCTAACATTTTGAATTCTCACACCTCAAACACCCTTACCTTCACATTTTCCTTCATTTTTGCTCTTGGGAAGACCGACGTGTTCACAAGATGGCATATAACTTGAACAAAATTCAATGGCTTCTTCTGCAATGTATCGCTCTATGATTGAAGCTTCTGGTCTATACTGATTCTTGACATATCCCTTTAAGATCTTCATGTATCTTTCAACTGGGTACATCCACCTTAAGAAGACCGGCCCACATATTTGAATTTCTCTGACTAGATGAACAATCAAATGTACCATGATGTCAAAAAAGGAAGGTGGAAAATACATCTCCAATTGACATAGTAGTCTTATTCCCTCATTTTCCAATTCACCTAAACCTCGAGGGTCAACAACTTTCTTGCAAATGGCATTAAAGAAAAAACTCAAACGTGTTAGAATACCCCTAACAGAAGGAGGTAATATACCTCGAATAACAACTGGTAACAACTGTTGCATCAATACATGACAATTGTGAGACTTTTAAACCAACTAGCTTTAAGTCTTGCATAGACACAAGGTTACTAATATTTGAAGAATAACCTTGCGGAACCTTCACACTTCTTAAACAGTTACAAAAACTTTGTTTTTCTTTTTTGGAAAGTGTGTGACAGGCTAGGGGCAGATAGGTGCGTCTTCCTATTATCTGTGGATGTAACTCAGATCGGATTCCAATGTCAGCCAAATTTTGTCTTGCTTTTATTCCGTCTTTGCTCTTCCCTTTGACGTTTAATAAAGTTCCGATAACACTGTCACAAACATTTTTTTCAACGTGCATCACATCGATACAATGTCTAACATTAAGTTCACACCAATATGGAAGCTTAAAAAATATCGATCGTTTCTTCCAAATGTTCTTTGCAGAGGTACTTTTATGATGTTTTCCAAACACAATGTCAATGTTTTTGACTTCGTTGTACACCTCTTCACCATTCCGGGGTCTGCACACAACCTCATCCTCAGCACTTCCATTAAATTCTTTTTTCAATCTACGATAAGGATGATTACGAGGAAGAAATTTTCGATGTCTTGTATATACCGTCTTCTGACCATGCTTCAACTGAAGGTAACTAGTGTTTTCTTCACATATGGGACATGCAAAATGACCTTTAACACTATAACCGCTCAAGTTTCCATACGCTGGGAAATCATTTATAGTGCAAAACAACATTGCACGCAAACAGAACTGTTCCTGAACATGTGAATCAAACACGTCGATGCCTTCTTCCCGCAACAATTTCAAATCATCAATTAAAGGTGCTAAGTAAACATCAATGTCATTTCCAGGTTGTCTAGGACCCGATATCATCATGGACAACATCACATATTTTCTCTTCATGCACAACGAAGGAGAAAGATTGTAAATCATCAACATAACTGGCCACGAACTGTGTTTGCTACTTAAGTTTCCATAAGGATTCATACCATCAGTTGCAAGTGCAAGCCTTAAGTTTCTTGGATCTGCACCAAATTCAGGGAATTTGTCATCAATCTTTTTCCATTGTGGAGAATCAACAGGGTGTCGAAGAAGATTATCGCACTTTCTTTCGTCAGAGTGCCATTTAAGGTTCTTTGCATCTTCTTTAACAGAGAACATACGTTTGAACCTAGGTATTATAGGCAAATACCACATCACCTTAGCAGGTGCACCATCATTACCTTCATTACCAGTGACTCGGTCAGATTTCTTTTTAAAACGGGATAAACCACATGTTGGACAATACTTTAACGAAGCAAACTCCTTTGTGTACAAAACACAATCATTAGGACAAGCATGTATCTTTCGATATTCAAGACCCATTGGACATAAAAAAATTTTGGCCTTGTAATTACGAATAGGTAGAGTATTATTTTCTGGAAGCATCTCCTTCAACAACTCCAACAACTCGGTGAAACTTTTATCGGTCCATCCATTCCTTGCTTTTAAACTAAACAACTTTAATGTTGAAGACAGACGTGTAAAGTTCAAGCATCCTAGGAACAACGGTTGCTCTGAATCATTAATAAGAGAATCATACAAATTAGCCCTTCCAAAATTATCTTCACCGACATCACGTATCATGTCCTCTAAATGGTCACTCATCCATTCTTCCACATAATCTGTTCCTCGTGACGTGGTAGGCTGGTCCAGTACTTCTCCATGCCAAGTCCAAATGGTATAAGTCCTCATTATGCCGTACATGAATAGATGGTCACGCACATTGCCTAAGTCTTGTCGTATTTGATTAAGACAACGGACACAAGGACAAAAATATGTCCCGTTGACAGACTTAGCATTTTGTTCAACGTATTGCAAGAACTTCGAAACACCCTTATCATATTCTTCACTGATGCGACGTTCGTTCATCCAGGTTCGATCCATACTATGTTCGTAAAATCATCAGTTCAAGTTTTTTAACTCTCACAAGGTTAGGCCCTACCCATTCAAAAAAAATAATTTTCATAATTTGCTCAAACATGTGCATTGAAGTCTACATCATAAAATTGATAAGATTTCGGCAACATTTCGCGTTGGTCTCCGAAATACACGAAATGAGAGTAGTCAACGATGACCACAATCAAATATGCATCCGGAGAACAACAGAAGTACTGAACCGAAATTTTATCAATCTTATCCATAAACTCCAATTGAGATGTTATTGCAAATTATGAAAATTAATTTTCTCAAACTGTCCAATCGGACAATTCAAACTTTAAGACAAACGATTAAAAGATTAATCGTTTATGTTAAATTTCAAACGGGAACTAAGTGTCACTCAATGATTTGATACTTATAATAACACAACTAATACATGCATATTCAAAAGCCAATAACACATGCACACTTTAGAGTAAAAAACATGCATACACAAAACCCAGTTACCTGCATTCAAAAATTTATCAATAACAACAAGCTAACCTGAAAAGTAGATTCGAAATTAAAGGAGGGAAATCGAGGAGGAAACGGCCTAACACCTCGTCCAAAAACCGTCAAAAAAGCCGCCCAAGAACACGCAAGAGACTGCACAAAATCGGACAGAAAACGATTTTTTATCGGTTCAAATCAAAGATATTTCATCACAGAGCAATGTAATCTGATTGAAAGTCAATTTAAACGGTCCAAAAGAGAGAAAACGAACCTGGAAAATCAATGGCAGACAGCGTTCGCGGGAGATGACGATGAACAGTGAGCGTTCTGCTCGCGGGTTCGCGTATTAATACTGTTAGACGTCCGGGCCTCCCACTGACGGACGTCTATAATATTATAGACGTCCGTCCAGTCACTAATATGACATCTATGGTAATTTAAAATTGATGTTCGCGGGGGGTTTTAGACGTCCGTGATGGGGGGCACGGACGTCTAAAATATTATAGACGTTCGTCATTGGGGGGCAGACGTTTAAGGGGGCTGAACAACTGAACGTTTCAACTCCCCATGTCAGTCCCTTAAACGTCCGTCCTGGGGGGACGGACGTCTATATATAGACGTCCGCCCCCTCCCCCCCGCTCCAGGATATAGACGTCCGCCCCCCCAGGTCGGAAGTTTAAGGGACTGACATGGGGAGTTGAAACGTTCAGTTGTTCAGCCCCCTTAAACGTCCGTCCTGGAGGGGGCGGACGTCTATAATATTATAGACGTCCGCCCCCCCAGGACGGACGTTTAAGGGACTGACAGCGTAGTTGATGTCAGGAGCGGCTGCAGCGGATGGGTTAGCGTGGAACAACAAACCAAGAGGGGGGGTGAATTGGTTCTTACTAAAAACGTGTGCCTTAAAAATTTCTACTCAATTAAACTTACTTAGCAATTAATAATAACAATTAAATAGAGTAAGGTTGAGAGAAATTTGCACAGATGATTTTATCCTGGTTCGGATCTTACCAATCCTACGTCCAGTCGCTTATCTCAAAACAAGATAAACAATTCACTAATCACAAAACAATTACAAACTACAATCACACAGATACAATTTGTAAAAGTTTAGAAAACACCTCTCTTGATGCCACAAGAGATGAACCAACACCTCCTTTGAATCTTCACAAAGGATGAAACACTTCCTCCGAATACTTCACGAAGGATGACTTCCTCTTCCGAACACTTCCTTAGAAACACCAAGGATGAACCAGTTATTCCTCTATCACCGTAGCAGTATTTCACCAACTCTACAGACAGAGTTTCCTTAGCTGAGCAAGAGCACACAATTCTCAAGAGTTTCTGAGTATTTGAGCACAAGGGAAGAGTTTCTCTCGTTAATCTTGGGAGGAAATGAGAGTCTATTTATAGACTCATCCAAAGGCTTTTCCATTTTTCGTTTTCAGCCTTTATGACTGTGTTAATCGATTAACTTAAGTGGTTAATCGATTAACTCACCAACGGATAGTCCAACGGCTGTAAAAACGGCTAGTTTTTCAAACGGTCACTTTGTTAATCAATTAACAGCCTCTGCTAATCGATTAACGCTAATCCATTAACCACCCTGGGTAATCGATTAGCCCGTTTTGCTGTGTTTTTCCATTCTTCTCTGGAACAATCGATTTTTGTACTTTGCTAATCGATTAACGCTAATCGATTAACCACCCTTGTTAATCGATTAGCTATAGTGTTTTGCTACAATAATTGCTACAGTAATTGGCTACAGTAATTTTACAAAACACTTTTCTTTTTCTAATCTAAGTCCTATACATATTTCTAAGAGTATTACAAAAGCTTTCCATCACACTACAAGTCTTCAATTCATTTTGATTCTTGATTGGTCTTGACTTGATTTGGACATCATCAAAACTTCATCTTCATCATTTTGCTAACAATCTCCCCCTTTTTGATGATGATCAAAAACTTCTTGATTGAAAGCTTTTGGTAATAATCTGTATTTAAAACACAACCTAAGGAAGAAACAATTGTTAGTGAACTTAGAAATAAGTTTACGGCTTTAAATATTTCTCCCCCTTTTGGATCATTATTAAAAAGTTGTGTTTAATTTCTCCCCCTAAATTTATTAGAAATTATACTCCCCCTTAATAAAAGGATATATGCATAGAAATATTAAGGAAAAACAACATACATTTTATTGAATTTAAAGAGGCAAGCATACAAAGAAGTTAAATATATAGCACACACACTACAAAAAGCATAGAAGCATAAAGTGCCTAAGACTCATCTTTGTCAAGATAGCAAGAGGTTCCCATAGGTGTAGATGCTTCCTTTGCTTTGTCCATTTCAAACTTGTTAAGAATTTCTCTACAATACTTGGTTTGAGAAATGAACGTACGATCTTTCATTTGCTTAATTTGAAGACCAAGGAAGAATATTAGTTCTCCCATCATAGACATTTCAAATTCTCCCTGCATAGTCTTAGCAAATTCCTCACAAAGAGATTTATTAGTTTAATCAAAAATATCATCAACATATACTTGAATAATCAAAATATGTTTTACGATTAAAAACTCTATAAGCTTTGCTTGTTAGAGAATATCCAAGAAAAAATAGTTCTATCGGCCTTAGAATAAAAGTTTCTTAATTCTTCTTTTCAAATATTTAAAACAAAAACATTTTTAAAAAATATTCTTAAATATGAAACATTTGGTATTCTACCTTTAAAAAGTTCATAAGGAGTACATTTCAAAATTGGCCTAATAAGCATTCTATTCAATACATAACATGCAATACTCACAGCATCAGCCCAAAATTGTTTAGGAACACTATATTCATTTATCATAGTTCTAGCAAGTTCCTCTAAGGATCTATTCTTTCTTTCTACAACTCCATTTTGTTGAGGAGTTCTAGGTGCAGAAAAATTATGAGAAATGCCATATTCTTCACAAAAAGTTTCAAAAGATTCATTTTGAAATTCACCTCCATGGTCACTTCTAATAGCCTTTATTTTCAAATCCTTTTCATTTTGAACTAAATTTGAAAACTTTTTAAATTCTTTGAAAGCTTCACTTTTAAGAGTAAGAAAGAAAGTCCAAGTATATCTTGAATAATCATCTACAATAACTAAAGCATAATAATTTCCTCCAAAACTTTTTATCCTAGAGGGACCAAATAAATCCATGTGCAAAAGTTCTAAGGGTTTTAAATTAGAAACAACATTTTTCGAATGAAAAGATGATTTCACTTGTTTTCCCTTTTGACATGCATCACACAATTTATCTTTCACATATTTTAGTTTTGGTAGCCCAATTACTAAGTCTTTAGAAATGAGTTTATTCAATTGTTGCATATGAATATGTGCAGCCCTTTTATGCCATAACCATGGATTTTCTTCTTTTACTACTAAACATGAAATATTCCTATTTGATGCATTTTCTAAATCAATCAAATAAATATTGTTATGCCTAATTCCTTTCAAAGCAATTTCAGAAGAATCATTTTTATAAATAGTGCAAGAATTTTGTTCGAAGGTTACCTTGAATCCTTTATCGCATAATTGACTAATGCTAATTAAGTTGTGCTTTAATCCTTCCACATATAGCACGTCTTTGATCATCAAGGTATCTTCACTTCCAATATCTCCTATTCCAAGGATTTTTCCTATGTTGTTGTCACCATAGGTGACAAAGCCTCGTTCCTTTTTCCGGAAGCTTGTAAATTTCTTTTTATCTCCGGTCATGTGTTTTGAACATCCACTGTCAAGACACCACATATACTTCCTTGGTTTTGATAATTCCTACAACATAAAAAGAACAAGCTATTTAGGTACCCAACTACTTTGTATGGGTCCTTTGGGTTAGATTAAAAAGATTGAAGTCATTTTACAACCCAAGCATATCTACCACTTGGAACACCATAATGCTTAATTTTACATTTGTTAGATGTATGACCCTTTTTCATACAATAAAAGCATGATGCAACATTTGTGTTCCTATAAGTTGTTCCTTTTTCTACCCAAGTTCTACGGGTTCTATGATTATGCTTATTTTTAATTCTAGGAACATACTTATTTTTAACAACCTTATATTCATTATTTTTACTACATTCTCCTAAGGTTGTTTCATCTAGTAGTTTCTTATAATTAACACAAGATGCACATTAATCACTACCAGTATATTTACCTTTTTCATAAAATAAAATTTTATTTTTCAAAGTTTTATTTTCATCAATAATAGTTTCAAAATTTGTTTTTAAATTTTGATTTTCTTCAAGAGTATTTTCAAAATTCAATTTTAACTCTTTGAAATCCTTTTTCAATTTCTTATGAGCTATATCTAATTTTTCGGATTCTACTAATAAAGCAGCATAAGTATCATGCAATTCATCTTCATTATCATATTGACTAGAATTATCTGAATCGTTAAATGTACTTACTTGGCTTCCAGCAGTGTCGTCATTCGCCATTAGACATATGTTTGCTTCTTCATCAGAATTGCTCGAGTCAGAAATTGATTCGTTGTCATCGTCCCATGCGATGTATGCTATCTTTTTCTTGAAGAATTTCTTTTCTTTCTTTTCTTCACCCTTCTTTTGATTTAGGCAGTCTGCTTTTAAATGTCCCTTTTCTCCGCAACCATAGCATCTATAGTTTGAGGAAGATCCTTGATTTTCTCTCTTTTTGTTTCTGAATCTCCCTTTGCCTTTTGATTTCATGAACCTGTTGAACCTCTTGATTAGTAGACTCAAATTTTCGTCTTCTTCTGAGTCTTCATCTTCCATTTTGCTTTTGCTCTTTTCTACCTCAGATTTGAAGGCTAGAGTCTTTTTCTTAGTTTTTTGCTTCTTCTTCATCTAGTCTTCCGAGGTCAAGTTCATGCTTTCTCAACTTTCCAAATAATGCAGCCATGGTCATTGTGTTGAGATTTTGTGACTCAGAAATTGCAGTCACTTTTGGTTGCCAAGACCTGTCTAAAGATTTCAAAATTTTTATATTAAGCTCATCAGTATCGAAAGACTTACCTAGTCCAATAAGATGGTTTACGGTGTTGGTGAAGCGTTTCTGAACATCTACTATTGTTTCCCCTTGCTTCATCCTGAACATCTTGTATTCCTGGATTAAGGTATTCTTTCTAGCTCTCTGAACATCATCTGTACCTTCGTGGGTTACTCTAAGAACTTCCCACATTTCTTGTGCAGTTTTACAAACAGAAATCCTGTAAAACTCGTCAACAGTTAAAGCAGATGAAATAATATTGCGAGCTTTTACATCATTACCAAATTTTTTCTTATCTTTAGCAGTCCATTGGTCACGGGGCTTTGATTCCTGCATGTTGTTAGTTGGAACAGAAGGACCAAATGCAACAGCATCCCAAATATCTATATCAATAGATTCCATAAAAATTTGCATTATGACCTTCCAAAATGCGTAATTTTCACCTGTGAATAGTGGTGGTCTATTGATAGAAGCACCCTCTGCGAATGTTTGATACGATCCCGCCATTTGAATGACTATCAAAGCAAGCTCTGATACCAATTGTTAGGAGCGGCTGCAGCGGATGGGTTAGCGTGGAACAACAAACCAAGAGGGGGGATGAATTGGTTCTTACTAAAAACGTGTGCCTTAAAAATTTCTACTCAAATAAACTTACTTAGCAATTAATAATAACAATTAAATAGAGTACGGTTGAGAGAAATTTGCACAGATGATTTTATCCTGGTTCGGATCTTACCAATCCTACGTCCAGTCGCTTATCTCAAAACAAGATAAACAATTCACTAATCACAAAACAATTACAAACTACAATCACACAGATACAATTTGTAAAAGTTTAGAAAACACCTCTCTTGATGCCACAAGAGATGAACCAACACCTCCTTTGAATCTTCACAAAGGATGAAACACTTCCTCCGAATACTTCACGAAGGATGACTTCCTCTTCCGAACACTTCCTTAGATACACCAAGGATGAACCAGCTATTCCTCTATCACCGTAGCAGTATTTCACCAACTCTACAGACAGAGTTTCCTTAGCTGAGCAAGAGCACACAATTCTCAAGAGTTTCTGAGTATTTGAGCACAAGGGAAGAGTTTCTCTCGTTAATCTTGAGAGGAAATGAGAGTCTATTTATAGACTCATCCAAAGGCTCTTCCATTTTTCGTTTTCAGCCTTTCTGATTGTGTTAATCGATTAACTTAAGTGGTTAATCGATTAACTCACCAACAGATAGTCCAACGGCTCTAAAAACGGCTAGTTTTTCAAACGGTCACTTTGTTAATCGATTAACGTTAATCGATTAACCACCCTGGGTAATCGATTAGCCCGTTTTGTTGTGTTTTTCCATTCTTCTCTGGAACAATCGATTTTTGTACTTTGCTAATCGATTAACGCTAATCGATTAACCATCCTTGTTAATCGATTAACTACAGTGTTTTGCTACAGTAATTGCTATAGTAATTGGCTACAGTAATTTTACAAAACACTTTTCTTTTTCTAATCTAAGTCCTATACATATTTCTAAGAGTATTACAAAAGCTTTCCATCACAGTACAAGTCTTCAATTCATTTTGATTCTTGATTGGTCTTGACTTGATTTGGACATCATCAAAACTTCATCTTCATCATTTTGCTAACAGTTGAAACGTTTAGTCTCCTACCACTTGTCAGCACCCTAAACGTCCGTCCTGGAGGGGACGGACGTCTATAATATTATAGACGTCCGCTCCCTGCCTGGACGGACGTTTAAAAGGCTGAAGACATTTAATGCTCCAACCACCTTGTTAAGACCCTAAACGTCCGTTTGGGGGGGGCGCAGACGTGTATAATATTATAGACGTTCGCTCCCTCACAGGACGGACGTTTTAGGCTTGATTTTGTTCAGCCCTTAAACGTCCGTCCCCACCCACGGACGTGTATAATATTATAGACGTCCGTCCTGGGAGGGGACGAACGTCTACAATTTCACTTATTTACGAAAATGCCACCGGTCAATTATTTACGTTGGGACTTTTGTGAACGGACGTCTATTGGGTGACGTTATAAGCCAATTCTGCACTAGTGAGATCTTGGTTCCTAAGTATTTCCCAGTAACAAAGAAATCAATTCATCAATCTATGAATGGCCAAAAACATAACAAACATTAAGAATAGGAAAAAATCACTAGCATTCAATGAAAGAAGCATAAAATATTCAAAACATGTTCAACTACATGAAGATCAAAGGTTACATCTTTCCCCAAAAACAATGAATTTTTGTCTCCATTGTCATGGAGAACCTTGGCTTACAATGAAAAAATGTAAATGTGATGGAAACCCTAGAAGGAGATAAGGAAAGTTCTCGCATGCCCAATCTTCCTCTAAAGGGTCGAAGAAAACCATTTTGTGCTTCAGCCGTCAAAAGATATCCACCATAGTACATAAAAGCTTTTAAATAGATCAGAAGTGCCACATAAGCCAATGTTGTTGGCGCTTAATGCCCTAATTAGGGCGCAACCAGGCGAGACTCCGCGAAGAGTGGCGCTCAGCGCCCCATGAGTGGGCAACCAGGCATGCTACGGGATAATTGGCACTCAGCACCCCAGAAGAGGGCAACTAGGCGTGGTTGTGTGGCCTCCAATGCTCAACGCCCCAGAAGAAGGCAACCAGGCATCCTTATGCGACCATCAGCGCTCAAGGCCCCTGAAAGAGGCAACCAGCACCCAGGGCCCAGAAAAGGTTAACCAGGCGTCCTTGAGCCTTCTACAGCCTTCTTTTATGGTACTTTTGTTGTCCTTCCAGGGTTCCAACTCCTTGATAATTTACTCTTCTTCCAAAACATATCAATAACCTACAAAGTTGAGGGAATTAGTGATCAAAATCATTAAGTATAACCTCGACTAACTTATTCACAAAATTTAACTAAAAATAAGAGTTTAAGTAAGCTTCACAGTCAAAGAGAGTTGATTTAGTATCAAAATTGCATCATAGATAATGGTCAAATCAACCGTTATCACAACCTCAAACTTGAAACTTTGCTTGTCCCCAAAAGAGGGCTTAAACAACATAGCCATACTACAATGGTCTAGCACACCAAAAAACATTTTCTCCTAAAACAAGTAATCACTCATGTGTGCTCATCATAGCAAGATCAGTCAAGATATAATGATGTTTTAACCAATTAAGCTTCAACTATGGTGCTCACAACACAAAGAATACACAACTGATGAAAAGGCCTTAAGAGTGATCAATAACCAAAGCAAAATGTTATCCTATAGTGCATGGAATCATTCCTCACCAAAGAAAGTGTTTCACTCAAGCTCAAAGGTGTACAATGAGGTGTCTCTTTCACTCTACCATCACAATGTCACACAAATCAACTTTGTCTTTCATTTAAACAACATCAAACACATTCACAAGCAAGTTATCATCACAACGACTTTTTAAGGCTTGTATTGTGCCTGGCTAAGAAGAAAACTGGTTTTTCTGGAGAACAAAGTTCCTTGAGTTAAGAGAGTGAACAATTTACTTCATAATTTAACATTAACCTCTCTTTCTACTTTTCACTTAAGAAACCACTTCTCAACTTAATCCCAACTTTTATTCATTAAGCTCATCCTTCTTTTCTTCTTCTTTCTTCTCTTGTTTTACTCAATGCTCTTTTTCTTTTTAATTTTTTTTCTTTTTTTTTTTCAATTTCCCAACAACCCTAAACTTGAACCATTCTCTTGTACCATACATGCATACTTTACTCAACTCAAGGCAAGGATTTCAAAGGTTCTTTCACATCCAGCTCAAGTTTCAAAGGATAAAACAAAAATATTTATTTAGGTTAAAATGTTAGCATTAGCTTACAAGGGAGAAGAACATATGGCCTTGATCATTTGTAACAAGCAAGAAAATAGTTCAACAGAGAAACTCCGGCAAAATCAACTATGATTCCAAAGCAATACCATTCAACAATAAACTCCAGAGCCCAACCTCTCATAGGTTCACTCAAGTTCCACAATTTTATAAACATCCTGCCAAGCACATTAATCACAATTGAAACCATGCATCTATCTTAAACTACTATGAGCAACCATCATATATGCTTAAGAGCTAAATCAATCATTCACTCAACATGAACCTCATGTCAATAAGGCAAAAGCAAGATAATCTTACTTCTCACAATCAAACAATTTATCACTTAACACCAAACCATTGCAACAACTATCCATTTAACCAAGTATATAACTCAAACTAAAATTAAAAACAAAATAAACACAATTCAAACACGCATAAAAGAAAAATCCTGATCTTGCAGCATTGGGAGATGTTGTTATCACTCCAATCAGAGGCATCTGAATCTTCCTCCAAATAAGCCTCATCATCCTCTGCCTCATCAGCTTCGTCTTCATTGTCTCATCATCCTCTACCATAACTTTGGCTCCGGATGTGCCACCTCCTCCACTAGCTTGGGCCTGGTCCCTAGGCAAAGACATGCGAGTGATGAACTCATTATGTGAAATGCACTGAAGTCCGGGAGAAGAAGTATATAACCTAAAAACACAAAAACACTCAAAGAAAAATCAAATCAAAACCGCACAATTAAATTAACTAAAAAGGAGGGTTTAAAAAAATGGGTTGCCTCCCAGTATGCGCTTGTTTAACGTCATTAGCTTGACACCACTATCATCAATTTGGATTTTAATGTTGGCTTCTTCTTTCTTTCATAACACCAACATAATCTCAACATCTTCCTAGTCACCAACTTGACTCTCCTAGAATAGGGAGCCACAATTTCAAGAACTCCATTTGCTTTGATAGCCTTGATAACCCATAACCTATTCTTGAGTTTCACTGGTTTGCCAGGTTTAGGTTCATTATTTTCCAGCACAAAGTCTTGGTGCACTAGTTTTTCTTCCTTATCTCTACTTTCTTCCTTTACTTTTGGAGAAAAACAATTATGACTCCTCTTGACCAACTTGGCAACTTGATCATGTAGACTAGTCTCTGATAGAACATCACCTATTGTTTTAGGACTAACATGTTTTACTTGAATTGGCTGCACATTGTCGAAGACATTAAAAGTCGCCTCTTCATCTTGATCTTTCCCAATAACAAAGAAGACCATAAAATCATGCCATGAATGATCAAAACATAACAAGCATAGAGCAAAGGAGAAAATCCCTAACAATTGATGAAATAAGCATATATCAATTAAAACCAATTCAAATACATGAGAGTTCACAAGGTTACATAATCCCGCAACAACAAATTGAATTTAATTCCCCCTTGTCATGGAGAAACTAGATGAACAATTGAATGAGAATGAAAGATAAATCCTAAAAACCGAAGAGGAGAGCTTTTGTCCACTTCTGCCTCTAGAGAGTTGGAAAAGTTTGAATTTGTGTCACTTTTGTCAAAAGATATTCCCTCTAGGACGTCCAATTCCTTATATGTAGTTGAATTGGATCATGGGCCAACGTCGTCAACGCTCAGCGCCCCAACTTAGGGCGCCCAAGCAAGCTTGCGAGAGGAGTGGCACTCAGCGCGCCAAGTAGGGCGCTCAGGCGTGAAACGTTACTTGAAGACTAGCGCTCAGCGGCCCTGAAAGGGCGCTTAGTGTCCCTAAAAGGGCGCTTAGGCGTGAATGCGAGACTCTTGCCCTGAGGGCATTAGAAAAGGGCGCCCAAGCGTCTTCCGACCGTTAGCAGCCTTCTCTTCTGGTGCTCTTTCTGTCCTTTTTGAGTTCCAACTTCTTGACATTTAACTCCTCTTCCAATTCATCCCAGTTTCCTACAAAATCAAGGGAATTTAGTGATAAAATCTTCAAGTATAACCTCAACTCTCTTATTGACCAAAATAAGCTAAAAACAAGAGAACAAAAAAGTTTCTAAGTGAAAAGGGGTTCTTTTATTATCAAAATTTAATTCCAAATTGATAACGGTTTAAAATACCGTTATCTGTGATGTAATTTTGATACTAAATGTACCCTTTTTGACTTAGAAAGTTGCTTGGACTCATGTATTTTCATTAAGTTGTGTGAATAAGAGAGTTGAGGTTGAATTTGATGATTTTGTGACTAATTCCCTTTGTTTTGATAGAAAATGAGTTAATACATGAAGCAGATATGAAGTGCTAAGGAGATAAAGCTCAGAAAAGCCTATAAAGCACCAAAACGGGGAACCGCATGAAGCTTGAGCGCCCTGTAGAAAGCTTGAGCATAGAAAAATCGACGTCCGTCACCCGGGCGACTTCCTAGGTCGCCCGAACGTCGGCCCCCGAAGCCCGAACATCCAATTGAAGGCTCAAGCCCTACGGAAATCGATGTCCACCGCCTAGGCGCCCTAAATGGGGCACCCGAGCATCGCACGTTGCAGATCCAGCCCAGTTTTTGCTCTATTTCGACTTTTTGGACCAGGCCCTATTTCTACTCTTTTCCATCTTTATTTAAAGGACCCAGGTGCTCTATGTTTTGTATCTCTGGCTGGAGCAACACAACAACACACTCTTCCACCCTCTAAAGGCGAATCTGGAGGCGGGAGCTTCCTCTTCTACTCTTAGGTTTCACTATCTCATGCTTTTCCATTATTCATATAGTTTCTCCATGTCTATGGGGAACTAATCTCTATTTTTTGTTAGGGAATAATGTAACCTTGTGAACACTCATGTATTTGAATTGTTTCTTAATTTATATGCTTTTTCATTAATTATTAGGGAATTCATCTGTTTCAATGTTTGCTCTATTTAACTCATTTAGTAGAATTATTTATGAATTGCATGAGTGTCGGGAGATTCTTTAAAATTCAGGTTCTTGTTGAATTCTCCCAAGGGTAATATTTCTCAAGGATGAGAGTATGAGTACTTGGTCGTCTTAAGCTCTTGATCTTCAGACTTAATTTTCTAGGAACGCTAGGAATTGCACGAACTAGGAATTAAGGCAGGCTTATTGCGCCGAGGGATCGGGTTCTAAATAATTTAGTGAGTAACATTAATATTAATGTAAAAAGAAGAATTCTTATATACATGAGAGTAAACTTGGTGAAATCAAACTCTAACAACATAATCAACTCATTTTATAACAACCTTTGTTCATCTTTGTGTTGATCAATTTGCATTAACATTTAATTTTATGTTTTTGCATTTAAAACCAACAATCTCATTTTATTTAAGTCTTAATTTATTGAGTTATCTCACAAATATTTAGTGCCAAGAGTCTTCAGGGATACGATACTTGGTCTTACGATTTTATATTACTTGTGCGATTCGGTATACTTTTCGATCAATCAACAAGTTATTGGTTTCGTTTCTTGAGATCAAAAATATTGTTAACACAAATAACAGTGAAATCAATCGTTATCACAACCCCAAACTTCAAACTTTGCTAGTCCTCAGGCAAAACAACATGTGACTCAGCCTAAACAACACTTTAATGGTTCAACATATCACAAAGCACTTTCTTCTAAGATAAGTAATCACTCATAACAGCTTATCATAAAAATATCAGTCAAGATGCATTGATGCTTTAGCCAAACAAGCTTAACTATGGTGCTCACATATTCAAAATATATAACAGATGCAAACTCATGAATCATCAACAACCAAGCAAGAATGTTATCCTATAGTGCGTGGAACAATTCCTCATCAAGGAGTGTTCCGCTCAAGCACTCAAAAGTGTTTCACTCAAGCACTCACAAGTGTATAGTGAGGTGACACTCTTACACTCTACCATCACAATGTCACATGAATCAACTTTGCCTTTCATTTAACCACATATCAAACACACTTACAAGCATGTTATCATCACAAGGACTTTTTGAGGTTTGTATTGAGGCCGGGATAAGAAGAAAATTGATTTTTGTAGCAACAAAATTCTTGAGTTAAGAGAGTGCACAATTCATTTATTCACATTAACAATAATCTCTCTTTGTTCTTTTATGTGAGAAACAATTATTCAACTCATTCCCAACTTTCCTTTCATTGAACTTAACCTTTTCTTTTCTTTCTTTTCTTCTCTTTTTCTTTTTGCTTTGGCTCAATGCTCTTTAATGAATTTCACAAAGTTCTTTCCGGTTTCTCACAACCCCAAACTTGAACCATTCTCCATTACCATATAAACATACTCTACTCAACTCAAGGTAAGGATTTCAAAAAGGGTTTCATTCAAAATTCAAATTTAGGCTCAAGGCTCCAAGGATAGAAAAACATTATTCTTTGTTGGGTTCACATATTGACATTGGCTTATATGGGAGAAGAACAAATGGCCTTGATCTTGTGTAAGAAGCAAGCAAGAGGTTTAATCATAGAAACTTAGGAAAAATTAATCATACTTCCAAAGCAATAACATTCAATCAATCAAAAACTTTAGAGTACAACCTCTCACCGGTTAATTCAAGTTCCACAATTTGATAACATCCTGCCCAACAAATTAATCACAATTGAAATCATGCATCTATTTTAAAAGTATGAGCAACCACCATCTATGCTTAAAAGCCTCACCAATCAGTAACTCAACATGCATCATAGAACAATACAACAAACACAAAAAATATTACTCTTCACAAACAATTTATCACATCATACCAAACCATTGCAGCACAATTCATTAAACCAAGTACACAAGCACTAAAACAACAATAAAATAAGCAAAATTCAAATAAGCATAAAAATAAAGCAAACATATAAAAATCTTGATCTAAGAACATCCATCAGTAGATGTTTTCCTCTGAATCTTCCAGCATCCATCAGTAGATGCGAATCCTTCTCATAAGCATCCATTAGTAGATGCTTGATCTTTCTCGTCTTCATCGGCATCCATCAGTATATGTCATCAGTAGCATCCATCAGTAGATGCTTAATCACATAGCATCCATAAGTAAGATGCTTAATCTAGTACCATCCATTAGTAGATGCTCTCATCTGAATCTTAATCATCATAGCATCTATCAGTAGATGCTTTAATCTATTAGCATCCATCATTAGATACTCCTCTTCATAGCAGCATCCATTAGTAGATTCTCTCATCAAAATCATCCTAGCATCCATCAGTAGATGCTATCATCTAAGTCCTCCTAGCATCCCTCAGTAGATGTTATCCAGCATCCATCACTAGATGTTGTCATTACTTCAAAGTAAACTCAAATCCAAACCACACAAATAATTAATTAAAAAGAAAAAGTTAGAAATTGGGTTGCCTCCCAATAAGCGCTTGTTTAACGTCACGAGCCTGACACCATTAAGCACAATCCGGACTTTTGATATTGGTGTTTTTCTCTCTTTCATCACACCAACATAACTTCAACAACTTCCTAGTCACCATATTCACTCTCCTTAAATACGGAGCCTCAATCTCAATAACTCCATTATCTTTAATATCTTTAATCACCCATAACCTGTTCTTGAATTTCACTGGTTTGCCAAGGTAGGGTTCATTAATTTCATGCACAGAGTCTTGGTGTGCTAGTTTATCTTCATTATCTACCTTCTTCTACTACTATTGGTAGTGTTCTCTACTTTCATACCTAAAAAGAAAGATTCTGATGGCACTTGAAATTTGGCGCTCAACGCCCACAATTGGGCGCCCAGGCGGTGATGCGTGATATGTTGCGTTGAGGGCCCTTAAAGGGACAACCAAAAGCCCTGCTGACCACCTCCAATCTTCTTCTCTTTTTGATGATCATGTGCTCCTAGTAGAGACTTTCGGAACTAATCCTGCAGACACTAAAGAACACCGCACTGGAGCACCTAATTAGCACAAACAGATAAAAAAATAAAATTAAAGATAAAAATAGAAATTAAAGATAAGAAGATAAAAAGATAAAAATTAAAGATAAAAAGATAAAATTAAATATAAAGTCTAATCGGTTAAGAATCACACAAAAGTATATTTTAACCCACGAGTCCCCAACAACGGCGTCAAAAACTTGTTAAGATGTCTCGAATCGTATCAAGTAATAATAATTGGTAATACGAAGTATCCTTTCCCAAGACACTCACGACACTATACAATCATGTAATTGCTTAACTAATTAAAGCTTAAGAACAAGATTTGGGGTTTTGAATGCAAATGTAATAAAAATAAACATGAATGCAATATGATCAATTGAGGCCAAACACTAGAATGAATGAATGAAGTTGATAATATGAGATGATAATGTTGTTGGGGTTTAGATTTCACCTAATCACTCTCATGCATATATGAATTCTTCTTCTTCATTAAACTGTTAACGTCACTATCTAAATTACTTAAAACCCGATCCCTCGGCGAAGAAAGCCTATCCTTAATTAATAGACCATAATCTCTTGAATCCCTAATAATTAATTCTGCATTACGATTAGGAGCTTAAGAAAACCAAAACTCATATCACCATCCTTGAGCAATACTACTTTTGGGAGAAATTCTCCAGATCGTGATTCGTAAGATATCTCCCGATACTCAGACAAATCGTAAAATATAAGAATTTAGCAAAGGAGAAAATCCTTAACAATTAATGAAAGAAGCATATAATAATTCAAAACAAATTCAAATACAGGAGAGTTCAGAGGTTACATCTTCCCCAACAACAAATAAGATTAGTTCTCGATCGTCATGAAGAAAATAGATGAACAATGGAATGAAAGAGATAGAAAAACACTAGCAACTGAAGAGGAGAGCTCTCACATCCCCAAATCTTCCTCCAAGGAGCGACAAGTGTGTTTTTGTGCTTAAGCCATCAAGAGATACAATCCATAGGACATCTTAGTCCTTAAATAGATCAAAAGAATTACAGAAAACGGTCCAAGCCCAATAGGCTAGCGCTCAGTGCCCTAAGTGAGGCGCCAAGGCGATGTGTGGGAAAAAATTGGCGCTCAGCGCCCTTACTAGGGCACCCAAGGTACAAAGCTGGCGCTTAGGCGCCCAAAATGGGGTGCCCAACTCTGGCGGTAGCATTCCAAAACTCACTTTTTTTTGTTGTTTTGCTTGCTTTTATGCCTGATTCAGCTCTATATATTGTTGAAGATTCTTCGAGGCACATTCTTAGCTACAAAATAAAGGGAATTTAGTGATAAAATCGTAAAGTATACTAAAAACATGAGTTCAAGCAAGCTTCTAAGTAAAAAATGGTTGATTTAATGTTAAAATTAAATCACAGATAACACTATTTTCAACCGTTATCACAACCCCAAACTTGAAACTTTGCTTGTCCTCAAGCAAAATGTAACTTGGCTTAAAAAAAATAATCATACTACAATGGTCTAACACACCAAAAAGCATTTTCCACTAAGACAAGTAAATCACTCATTTCTTCTCCTCGTAGAAAGATTAGTTAAGATATAATGATGCTTTAGCCAATCAAACTTCAACTATGGTGCTCATATAATCAAGACATACACAACAGATGCAAACCTAATGAATAATCAACAACCAAGCAAGAATGTTATCATACAGTGCATGGCACAATTCTTCACCAAAGAAAGTGTTTCACTCAAGCACTCAAAAGTGTTTCACTCAAGCACTCAAAAGTGTTTCACTCAAACTCAAAAGTGTATAGTGAGGTGACCGTCTTACACTTTACCATCACAATGTCACATGAATCAACTTTTCCTTTCATTTAACCACATATCAAACACACTTACAAGCAAGTTATCATCACAAGGACTTTTCAAGACTTGTATTGAGACCGGGCAAACAAGAAAATTGGTTTTCTAGACAACAAAATCCTTGAGTTAAGAGAGTGCACAATTCATTTATTCACATTAACAATCAACTCTCTTTCTTTTTTTTATGTGAGAAACCAATTTTGAACTTATTCCCAACTTTCTTTTCATTGAGCTTAACCTTTTCTTTTCTTTCTTTTCTTCTCTTTTCTTTCTTTTCTTCTCTTTTCTTTTTCTTTTGCTTTTTATTTTTTCTCAATGCTCTTTAAGGAATTTCACAAAGTTCTTTCTGGTTTCTCACAACCCCAAACTTGAACCATTCTCCATTACCATAGAAACATACTCTACTTAACTCAAGGCAAGGATTTCCAAAAAGGATTTTTTCAAATTTAGGCTCAAGGTTCAATATTTAGCGAAAAACATTGTTCTTTTTTGGGTTCACCTATTGACATTGGCTCAAAGGGAGAAGAAAACAAGGCCTTGATCATGTGTAACAAGCAATCAAGTAGTTCAATCATAGAAAATTAGGCAAAATCAATCATGCTTCCAAAGCAATAGCATTTAATCAATCAAAAACTATGGATTCCAAATTCTCACATGTTAACTCAAGTTCCACAATTTGATAACATCCTTCCGAACATATTAATCCCAATTGAAATCATGCATATGTTTTTAACAAAACTATGAGCAATCACCATCTATGCTTAACAGCCTCACCAAGCATTAACTCAACATTCATCATAAAACAATACAGCAAACACAAGAATATTACTCATCACAAACAGTTTATCACATCATACCAAACCATTGCAGCACAATTCATTAAACCAAGTACATAACAAAATAAACACAATCCGGATTTTTGATATTGGTGCTTTTCTCTCTTTCATCACACCAACATAACTTCAACAGCTTCCCAATCACCATCTTTACTCTTCTTGAATAAGGAGTCTCAATCTCAATAACTTCATTATCTTTAATATCTTTAATCACCCATAACCTGTTATTGAATTTCACTAGTTTGCCAAGGTAGGGTTCATTATTTTCATGCACAAAGTCTTGATCTACTACTTTCTCTTCATTATCTTCCTTCTTCATCTACTATTGGTAGTCTTCTCTACTTTCAGACCTAAAAAGAAAGATGTTGATGGCACTTAAAGGCTCGCGTTTAGCTCCCTTAATGGGGCGCCCAAGCGGTGATGCGTGACATCCTACGCTGAGTGCCCTTAAAGGGGCAGCCAGGCGCCCTGCAACCTTCTTCAGCCTTCTTCTCTTTCTGATGATATTGTGCTCCTAGTACAGATTTTCGAATGTAATCCTGCATACACTAAAGAACAGTACACTAGAGCACCAAATTAGCACAAACAGATAAAAAAAGATAAAATTAAAGATAAAATAAAAATTAAAGATAAAAAGATAAAAATAAAAGATAAAAAGATAAAATTATAGATAAAGTATAATCGGTTAAGAATCACACAAAAGTATAGTTTAAACCACGAGTTCCCTGACAACGGTGCCAAAAACTTGTTAAGATGTCGGAAAGTGTATCGAATCGTATCAAGTAATATAAAATGGTAAGACCAAGTATCGTATCCCATAGGACTCACAACACTAAACAGTTGTGTAATTGCTTAACTAATTAAGACTTAAGAACAATTTTTGGGGTTTTGAATGCAAATGAATTAAAATTAAACATGAATGCAATTTGATCAATTGAGGCTAAACACTAGAATGAATGGATGAAGTTGACAATATGAGATGATAATGTTGTTGGGGTTTAGATTTCACTGTCCTTACTCTTATGCATAAAATAATTCATCTTCTTCATTCAATTGTTAACATCACTCTCTAAATTACTTAAATGCGATCCCTCGGTGAAGAAAGCCTATCCTTAATTACTAGACCACAATCCCTTACATCCCTAATAATTAATTCTACATTACGATTAGGAGCTTAAGACGACCAATCCTCCTATCCCCATCCCTGGGCAATATTGCTCTTGGGAGAAATTTCCCAGATCGTGATTCGTAAGATATCTCCCGATACTAAGACAAATCATAAAATATAAGAATTTAGCAAAGGAGAAAATCCCTAACAATTTAATGAAAGAAGCATATAATAATTCAAATACATGAGATTTTAGAGGTTACATCTTCCCCAACAACAAATAAGATTAGTTCTCCATCGTTATGAAGAAACTAGATGAATAATGGAATGAAAGAGATAGAAAAACCCTAGAAACTGAGGAGGAGAGCTCTCACATCCCTAAATCTGCCTCCAAGAAGCAAAAAATGTGTTTGTATGCTCAAGACATCAAGAGATATAATCCCTAGGACGTCCAAGTGCTTAAATAGATAAAAAAAAGTAACAGAAAACGAGTCCAAGTGCAACACGCTGGCGCTCAGCGCCCTAAGTGGAGCGCCTGATAACAGTTGAAAAACCATTATTTTTATACTTAATTTTAATATTAAAACAACCTTTATGACTTAGAAACTAGCTTGGAATTATGTTTTTACTTAAGTTTTGGAAATAAGAGAGTTGAATGGGTTTTATGCTTGATTTTCCTTGTTTTGGTAGAAATTAAGATGAATTAGATGAAAGAATTTGAAGTAGTAAGGAGCTGGATTCAGGAAAAGGAAGTAAAAGTGCACAAAAGAAGAGTCGCATTCATCACTCAGCACAACTTTTACCGTTGAGAGGCATTCTGAAGCACCACAGTCACCGCTGAGGGCTAAAACTGCAGCTGAGCATCATTCTGAAGAGTCGCACTTACCGCTGAGCGACAAAAATGCTGATGAGCGCCATTTAATTAGGCTTGGGCCTATTTTCTGTAATTTTTAATAAACTATATAAGGGTTTAGTCGACCTAGGGTTAGTATCTTAGGACAGAAAGAGGTGAAATCACACTTTCTTCACCCCTTGGAAGAGGATTTTGGATGCGGAAGCTCCTTTCTTCAAATTCTAGGGTTCTATCTTTCATTCTTCCATTGTTTTTCATCTAGTTTCACCCTGTTTATGGTGAACTAAACCTCCATTCTTGTTGGGGAACCGATGTAATCCTTTGAAACTCTCATGTATTGAATTGATTCTTGATTTTATATGCTTTACTTCATTAATTGTTAGGGTTTTTCTTCTATACTTTATGCATGCTTTGTTTAACTCATTCAATTGGATGATCATTGATGTTATTTATATAGACACATATAGATACATCTAGACCTGAAGAAATTCTCCTAAGAGCAATACTACCTAGACATAGGGATAGGAGGATTGTTTGCCTTTAAGCTTCTGTGCAATGTAATGCATGAATAATTGCTAGGGAGATGATGGAGCCAAATTCCAGAGGAAACCAGTGGCCTGAAGCTCCCAGATCAGAGGTGTGGTAGATGTGTTGGTGTGCAGCGGAGTTGATGGAGTAAATGGTGATGAAGATGTTTGAATGAAGCAAGGTAAAATGAGTGAAGCCTCTCAGCTCAAAAAGCCTTCATATAATGGAAGGAAGCTTGAGAGAAAATGAAGAATTAGCAAGCAATTTTGACTCAAGAGCAGAATGCAAGACTGAAATATATTTCTCAGCATTTGGGCATAGCTCTAAAGTACCCATACAAGGAAGAAACCCTCATATTTATAAGTGAAGATGGGTCTCTTTTCTGAAATGAAATCCCGCCTAATTTCAAATGGGAAGCCTAACAGCAATGCCAAATCCTTCCAGCAAATCCCATGCCTTGCTCCAGGTCAGCTCCTCACGTGTTTGAAGCATCTTCTCATCCAACGCTGGGCTATTTTGGGGTTTTGGCTGGGCACATATGACTTTGGCAGCAAGCTTCTCCAACCAGGCCTTCCTTTCACGTGCCAAATGCCATGCTGGCAGCTGCTCCCTCCAATTTATTTAATCCTACAAAACAAAGTAAACATGCTTAATTAAGAGAAGAAGGTTTAAGATAATTCACCTTCCATAGAAGCAAAATATTAAGTGATCCTTCTTCCTCTTGAACTCTCTTAGCCATGGCTCTAGTAAGAGGTCCATTGTATGTCTTAGATGGTCTTCCATCAGACCCTCCCTCTTGAGAAGGATCTGTCCTCAGATCTATTGCATCCTGTTGATCATCTCCTGTGAAAGGAATTAAGTCACAGATGTTACAAGTATGACTGACACCATAACTTTCAGGAAGATCTAAGATGTATGCATTATCATTAATCCTTTTGACCACCTTGAATGGACCATCTCCTCTTGGACTAAGTTTGGACTTCCTTTGAGAGGGAAATCTTTCCTTTCTGAAATGAAGCCAAACTAGGTCTCCTTTTTCAAAAACTATTTTCTTTCTCCCTTTGTTGTTGTATTCTGTATATTTTTGAGTTTGTTTTTCAATTTGGGTTTTGACCTTCTCATGTAACTTCTTGATGAACTCCGCTTTAGAAACACCTTCTTTATGAAGAAAAAGAGATGGTTCTGAAAGAGGTAGTAAATCAAGAGGTGTGATAGGATTAAAACCATAAACAACCTCAAAAGGAGAAAGATTAGTAGTCTTGTGGACTACCCTGTTATAAGCAAATTCAATATGAGGTAGATGTTCATCCCAAGATTTATTGTTACCTCTTAATATTACCCTTAATAATGTAGATAGAGATCTATTAACTACTTCAGTTTGCCCATCAGTTTGTGGGTGACATGTAGTAGAAAATAGAAGTTTAGTTCCAAGCTTTTCCCATAAAGTTTTCCAAAAGTGGCTTAGGAACTTTACATCTCTATCAGACACTATAGATTTGGGTAAACCATGCAATCTCACTATTTCCTTAAAGAAGAGTCGAGATATATAACTAGCATCATCTACTTTGTGGCAGGGTATAAAATGAGCCATTTTACTAAAACGATCTACTACCACAAAGATAGAATCATAACCCCTTTGAGTTCTTGGTAATCCTAGGACAAAGTCCATGCTTATGTCCTCCCAAGGGGTATTAGCTATGGGAAGAGGTGTATAGAGTCCATGAGGCATAATCTTTGACTTAGCTTGTAAACAAGCTATGCATTTAGAACAATGCCTTTGAACATCTATTCTCATGTGTGGCCAATAAAATTTACTTATCAAAATGTTTAGAGTTTTATCAACTCCATGATGGCCCATAAGTCCTCCTCCATGACTCTCTTTGATAAGAAGTTTTCTAATGGATCCTTGTGGTATACAAAGTTTTCCTTTATTAAAAAGATACCCCTCAGAAAGATAGAATCCATCAAAAGGCTTCTTAAGACATGATGAATAAGTGGATGCAAATGTTTCATCATTTTCATACAACTCTTTTATGTCATCAAATCCTAATATTTGGGATCCTAGGGTTACTAATAATGCATGTCTTCTAGATAAAGCATCCGCAACAACATTAGTACTCCCCTTTTTGTGTTTGATGACATAAGGAAATTGCTCCAGATATTCCACCCACTTGGCATGTCTTTTGTTTAGCTTTGCTTGTCCTTTTATGTACTTGAGAGATTCATGGTCAGTGTGGATGATGAATTCTCTAGTAACCAAGTAATGTTCCCAAGTTTTTAAAGCTCTAATGAGGTCATACAACTCTTTGTCATAGGTAGGATAGTTCAAGGTAGGTCCCCTAAGTTTTTCACTAAAGTAAGCTACGGGATGTCCTCCTTGTATTAAAACAACTCCTATACCTATCCCAGATGCATCACATTCTAATTCAAAGGCCTTGGAAAAATCAGGTAAAACGAGAATGGGTGCATGAGTTAACTTATGTTTCAAAGTCTCAAAAGACAACTCTTGCTTATCACCCCAAAGAAAAGGAACATCTTTCTTGACTAACTCATTTAAAGGAGCAGCTATGGTGGAAAAGTCTTTCACAAATCTCCTATAAAAACTAGCTAGCCCATGAAAGCTTCTTACTTCTCCTATATTTTTAGGGGTTGGCCATTCTTGTATAGCCTTGATCTTCTCTGGATCAACATGCACACCTTCTTTTCCAACTTTGAAACCAAGGAAAATCACACTTTCTTGACAAAAAGTACATTTGTCAAAGTTGGCAAAGAGGTGGTGTTCTCTAAGAAGAAGCAAGACTTCCTTGATATGTCTAAGATGCTCTTGAAGACTTTGACTATAGATTAAGATGTCATCAAAGTAGACCACTACAAATCTACCTATGCATTCCCTAAGCACATGATTCATTAATCTCATGAATGTACTTGGAGCATTGGTCAAGCCAAAGGGCATGACTAACCATTCATACAAACCAAACTTGGTCTTGAAAGCAGTTTTCCATTCATCTCCTTCATGAATTCTTATTTGATGGTATCCACTTTTAAGATCAATTTTGGTGAAGAGATTTGCTCCATGTAATTCATCCAACATGTCATCTAGCCTAGGAATGGTGTGCCTATACTTGACAGTTATGTTGTTGATGGCCCTACAATTTGTACACATTCTCTAAGACCCATCCTTTTTAGGGACCAACAACACAGGCACAGCACAGGGACTTAAACTCTTTTGGATCCACCCTTTGTTCAACAAGTCATTAACTTGTTTCTCTATTTCTTTTGTTTCCATAGGGTTGGTTCTATAGGCTGGCCTATTGGGTAGGCTTGCCCTAGGCACCAAATCTATTTGATGTTCTATTCCCCTCAAAGGTGGTAATCCACTTGGTACCTCTTTGGGAAATATAGCATCAAATTCCTTTAAAAGTTTTTGCAACCCCTTTGGTAGAGAACCAAGTTCATGAGTGATTGAAACAAATGCCTCTTTGCAATAAAGAAGGAAATGAGGTTGTCCAAGAAAAAGATTTTTGGAAATATTCAAGGTTTGAGGTTGGACAACTTCATGGGCTGAGGCATGGGTTACCAAATTCTTTCTTTCTTTCTTATTTTCTTTTTTCTTTTCTCCATCCAACTTCTTCTTAAGAATTATTTGGTCCTCTCTTACTTGTGAAGGTGTAAGAGGACACAAAATAATTTTCTTTCCCTTGTGTTGAATGGTGATTTTGTTGGTGAAGCTTGTTTATCATATTGCCAAGGTCTTCCAAGTAATATGTGCCCAGCTTCCATTGGTACTATATCACAAACAATTTGATCTTCATATTTGCCAATGGAAATGGGTACACTTACTTGTTCTTTAACTACTATTCCATCATCCTCTTTGATCCATTGAAGTTTGTAAGGTTTAGGATTAGGAGTAGTGGTTAAGCCAAGCTTCTCTGCCATTCTAGAACTACAACAGTTGCAACAAGAGCCACTATCCACTATCATTGAACATGTCTTTTCTAAAACTTTGCATCTTGTGTGGAATAGGTTCTCTCTTTGTGACTGTTCTAGTTCTACATGTTTGCTCTCAAGGAGTCTTCTCACCATGAGTAAATCTCCATCACAAGGTAGAGTTTCTTCTTCTTCAGAAGTGGATGTTTCAGACTCACTACATGAAGAACCCTCACTTTCACTCTTATGTTCAAGAATGTAAGTTGACCTTCTATTTCGACACTGAGATGAATAGTGCCCTCTTTCCCCACATTTAAAGCATTTGGTTTCCTTTCTTTTATTATCTTTTGGAGGTTCTTTGGCTTTTTCTTTCCCTTTCTCCCTCTCTCTAGATTCTTCATATCTTGGCTTAATTAGACTACCCTCCCTCTTATATTCTTTCTTGTAACTATGAGGGTAATCTTTCTTAGTAGAGCTTTTTCTTTTGAGTTGCTGCTCTACCCTCACACAAAGTTGGACTAACTCATTGAGATCATTGTAGGGTATAAGTTCAACCCTATCTCTTATGTCATAGTTGAGTCCACTTTGGAACCTAGCAATTGTGATTCTTGGTTCCTCTCTTATCCCAGCCCTCAACATGAGTAATTCCATTTTTTGTCTATATTCCTCAACACTCATGTTCCTTTGTTGGAGTTTATGGAGTTTATCCATTATCTCCCTATCATAGTAGGCTGGTACATGCCTCCTCCTCAAGGCAGCTCTCATTTCATTCCAATACCTAATGGGAGGTAAGTGTCTTAGCCTATGGTCCTTGACTAAGGTTGTCCACCAAATTAAGGCATAACCTTGAAAGCTTAGAGAAGCCATGGTGACTCTCCTTTCATCATCTATTTGGTGGCACTCAAACAATTGCTCAACTTTCATTTCCCACTCTAGGTATTCTTCTACATCATCTTTTTCATGAAAGGAAGGAAGATCAATCTTAGGCTCTCTTGGGTAATGCTCTCTAACTCTATGTTGTCTTCTAGGAGGCATTTGGTAGTGGTCGTCATTGTGATGACTACTATTTTGCTCAATTTCACTTGGAGAAGATGATGATTCTTCTCTTCTCCTATGGGAAGACCTCTCTTTCTTTTTATCTTGATTAATCAAAAGTTGACTAATCATATCTTTGAGCTCACTAATCTCTTCATCCCTTTGTTCAAATCTTTGCTCAAATTCTTCCCTTAAAGACATTTCACTATTGGGTTTCAAACTTCCTTGCACACTTGATTGACTCATTCTTGTCAAAGGAAAATTTTCAAAAGGTTTTCAAAATGTTTGACAAGTAATGAATGAAAAAATTTTTCACAAACTTTCTTTGTTTTTGGTGAAAAATTTCTAAGAGATTCTAGAAGTAAAAGATGTTTCTAAGTAGCTCCCAGGAAGAAGAGGTGAGTCACAAATGGACAAGCTTAGAAACCAAGTTCTTCCTTAGCCAGAGTTTCCTTAGAATGTTCTTTTACTTTAGTTTCTAAGTAGAAATTCTTCAAATTCTTTTTAAATGTTATGAACCTATAAAACCAAAGAAAGGTTTACTATATGCTATGCTATCCTAAATACCACGGAGACCTAAAAATAAAAGGATTACTCAAGACATTTAAGGAAAGCAATAAAGATGCAAGAATGTAAATGCTAGACGGCCCTAAGTGAAAGTGCAAGTGACACTTGGAGCCCCTTGACACACTTTCACACTAAGAAAACGAAATTGGACTATTACAATGTTCAATTGTGAGCTTGGAATTGCTTCAAAAGCATTTTCCCAAGTCACTTGGCACAAAAACAGAAATATAATTAAAAACTACAAGGTTTCGTGATATGAGTACTCAAACAAGCTCAATTAAATGTGTAAAAACAGTGTGGACTTCAATCTTCAGCTGCTGCCAAGTGTATCTTAAAAACAATATGCAAGTTGTTCAAATTCTGGTGGCAAATTATGCTGCTGTAATGTATTCTGCAGCTGCTGGACAGCAGAGTTGCATCTACTCAAGAGCTCCTAATTGCTTTTCATTTCAGCTTTCCCCTCACTTCCTAGTATGCTACCATTATAAGTAAAGGTTTCTGCAACTGGATGCTTCACAACAGCTATCATAGTACCTTAAATCCACTTAAACAAACCAAGCCAGAGTTACCATTCTGCACCATTTTTCCACACCAAATTCCAGCAATAATTGACAATTTTGGAAGCCAAAAATGTGGTAAACAAATGAACTAGGTATGGAAAAAACAGCAAGTACACAAAAGGAACCTACCAAAGGTGCTAGAACAGATTAAGAAAGCAATTAAAAACGCAAACACAGTTCAGAAATGATTCCAAATGCAAACTGTTTGATAATTTTCAAAACTGTTTGATAAAATGCCCCAATGACTTTCAGATTTTTGAATTTTGATTTTTCAGGGCCTGTAATCTGGATTGCACAGTTCAACAGCTTTTTATCACTTGATATTACTTCTTTGAGTCATCTATTTTCATTTTTAATCATGGAACCAGCTTTTTCACAATCCAGTAATGATTTTTGCATCAAAATTACCAAACAGCAGCTGGAAAACAAAACTGCACCAGAAAAATTAAACTGAATTTGGTGGTTTGAGATCCAAAACTATATGGAAATGTTTCAATCTTTGTTTGGACAGTTTCAACAATTTTTAATGATGATTTTGAACATGTTCAGACCTTAAAACAACTTAGGAACTGCCTATAATTCGAAATCATTGTTTCACTTCCATTTTCACTCAAAAATTGATGGTTTCAAATGCAAATTTGCATATAAGTCATGTTTTGACCAAATGAACAGTACTAGCAACTTTGAACCATGAATTGAAACTTGCTCAAGCTATAAAACAGCAAGGAAACAACAGATTTTCGAAATTCCCTACTGTTGTACCACTTATGCAGTAAAATGGCACCAAAATAACCAACCAAATTCAGTTTTATGGAATCAAAGTTTGAATCAGCAAGGAAAAGACTCTAGGAAATGTGAATACACAAATCTAAGCTGGAATTAAAGATGCTTAGCATGACCAAACTCAGATTAAACTATGCAATGAAAATTGGCACGGTGATAAACCAAATTTAAATCTGAAATAGCAAATGACTAGTGTCTATGCACAACCAAGCTATGCAAATTGCATTTCATTGATTGTTATGGTTGGCTACACTCTTAGCATCATTCAACAACACTAAACAATGTTGTATCAAGCTTTAGAATCAACCACAACCAGCTGAAAACAGATTTGATGATTTAGAACAACAAACAAAATTCTGCATCAGATTTAAAGAGAATTTTAAAACCAGTTTGGCTTATTGGATGCTTCAGCCTATATTACCAAGGCTAGATCAACTCATCATTGCCTCTAATGGTAACAAACAGCTTGTATAGCACTGGTAAGCACAGAACTCAGCAGAAACAATTTCAAAACAGTGACAATGATAAAACAACAACAGTAGTTTGCACAAGACTTTAGACAAAACAGAATTTAAAGTTCAAAGCTGGAATTGACTCAAACAAGAAATGATTCACCGTTTAAAATGAAAAATGGACATAAAACACTATAAGAACACAGAATTAAAGGCTGGAACAAAATTACAGAACCAGAATTAAAAGAACAAAAACTGAAACAGAATTAAAACTGAAATAGAAACAGAAAACAGAAACAGAGATGGAATTCAGCAGAATTAAATTGCAGAATGAGAAGAAATGCTTAGCTCCTTGGTGCGTGGAGAACCTAAGCTCTGGATACCACTTGATGGAGCCAAATTCTAGAGGAAACCAGTGGCCTGAAGCTCCCAGATCAGAGGTGTGGTAGATGTGTTGGTGTGCAGCGGAGTTGATGGAGTAAATGGTGATGGAGATGTTTGAATGAAGCAAGGTAAAATGAGTGAAGCCTCTCAGCTCAGAAAGCCTTCATATAATGGAAGGAAGCTTGAGAGAAAATGAAGAATTAGCAAGCAATTTTGACTCAAGAGCAGAATGCAAGACTGGAATATATTTCTCAACATTTGGGCATAGCTCTAAAGTACCCATACAAGGAAGAAACCCTCATATTTATAAGTGAAGATGGGTCTCTTTTCTGAAATGAAATCTCGCCTAATTTCAAATGGGAAGCCTAACAGCAATGCCAAATCCTTCCAGCAAATCCCATGCCTTGCTCCAGGTCAGCTCCTCACGTGTTTGAAGCATCTTCTCATCCAACACTGGGCTATTTTGGGGTTTTGGCTTGGCACATATGACTTTGGCAGCAAGCTTCTCCAACCAGGCCTTCCTTTCACGTGCCAAATGCCATGCTGGCAGCTGCTCCCTCCAGTTTATTTAATCCTACAAAACAAAGTAAACATGCTTAATTAAGAGAAGAAGGTTTAAGATAATTCACCTTCCATAGAAGCAAAATATTAAGTGATCCTTCTTCCTCTTGAACTGTCTTAGCCATGGCTCTAGTAAGAGGTCCAATGTATGTCTTAGATGGTCTTCCATCAGGAGACAAGACATTGTAAACTAGTGATTAGGAGTAGGCTTTCTTCACCGAGACATCGGGTTTACGGTAAATAACAAAGTGGCATTAACATTAATGAAGAAAGATGAATTCTTGAATACATGACAGTGGATAGGATGAATCGGAAACCCCAACAACATCATCATTCCATATTTTACATCAATCACTTTTGCTTCTTTCGATCCAATTGATCAACACATGCATTCATATTTATTTTTCAGTATTTGCATCTAAACCTACAAGACTTCGTTTACAAGTCCAATTTAATCAACAAATCACATAACTGTTAAGGCCGTGAGTCCTTTGGGAAACGATACTTGGTCGTACCATTTTATTATTACTTGATACGATTCGGTGCACTTGCCGAGTGTTAACAAGTTTTTGGCACCGTTGCTAGGGACTCGTGGTTTAACTATTCTATTTGTGTGATTATTGATTAGCTTTGACTTGAGTTTTTATCTTTTTATTTTTTTATCTTTTTATTTTTATCTTTCTGTCTTTTTGTTTTATCTTTTTATCTTGTTGTCTCTTTTGTTTATCTTTTCTATCTTTTTATGCTAACAATTGTTTCTAGGGTTTTGTGTTCTTGTGTATGCAGGATACAATTAGGACTAGGAGCAAGAAAATTTCAGAACCTCTTCTTGAAGGATTGGACGAAAGTAGAAGGAGAAGGAGGATCCGAACTTTTAGAGAATTATTTTGTTCTCCGGAAACACTTCTACAACCCTCACCACAAAGGTCTGACCAAAGTACTGAAGAGATGGCCGGAGAGAACAATGATAGACGTACTCTGGCGGATTACACCAATGTTGTTGGCTCTCATCACTTTAATAGCATTGCTAGGCTGAGGGTTAATGCTGCAAACATGGAGGTGAAATCGGCATTGATACAATTGGTGAAGAGCAACCAATTAAATGGGCTATCACATGAAAGTCCATATGAGCATCTAACCACATTCAACGAGATTTGCAACATTATGAAGATCAATGGTGTGCCAGATGATGAAATAAAACTAAGGTTGTTTCCTTTCTCATTAGGAGGCAATGCTAAGCTATGGTTGAATTCTTTCCCGGAGGATAGCTTTACTGAATAGGAAGCCGTGGTTTCAAAGTTTCTTAACAAGTACTTCCCACAGTCCAAAATCAACAAAGGGGAAGCAAGAAATTTCTTCTTTTAGACAAGGCATGAAGGAGATGCTAGGTCAAGCATGGGATAGATACAAGAGCTTGTAGAGAAAGACGCCCACTCATGACTTTGACAAAGCAACAATAGTCATTCTTTTCCTTGGAGGTCTTGGTTCACAAACCAAATTGATGCTACATGCCTCAGCTGGAGATAATATTAAATGCAAGACTTCAGAGGAAGCTTTTGAATTGATAGACAACATGGCTACTAATGACAACGAGATGCATACTGAAAGAGGATCTCTAATTCAATAGAAAGAAGTCTTACAATTGCAATCTCAAGATGCCTTGCTTGCTCAAAATAAAATCATTACTCAACAGTTGGAATAACTGACAAAGAAGCATTCTTTATTACAACAAGAGATATATAATATTTCAATTGTTCAAAGGCAGCAAAAACAGTGGCAACAACAACCTACCCTAATTGAGAAAACCACAAAGCTTGAGGAGACTTTCCAACAATTCATGATAATGTGTGTTTCTTATTGTAGGAATGTAGAGGCGACATTTAATAGTATGAAGATGCACATTGGACAATTGGTCAACAAGATGGAGGGTTGTGAGAAGAGTGCAAAAAGTGTTAGAAGAAAGAAAAGTAGAGAGAAAAGAGAAAGAAAATGAGAGTGCAAAAGAAACACTTGAGTGGAAAGAGAGGGTTGAGAAAGATAAAAAGAGAGAAGAAAGATAAAAAGGACTCACAGCCTAGACAGTTATGTGATTTCTTAATTAAATTAGACTTCTAAACGAAAACATTGTTGTTGAATTACAAAAAATACACATGAATGCAAGGTTTTGATCATTGGAATTGAAAGATGCAAAAACGATTGATGTATAATATGAATGATTATGTTGTTGGGGTTTCCGATTCATCCTATCCACTCTCATGTATTCAAGAATTCATCTTTCTTCATTAATGTTAATGTCACTTTCTAATTTACCTTAAACCCAATGTCTCAGTGAAGAAAGCCTACTCCTAATCACTAGTTTACAATGTCTTGTCTCCCTAGCATTACATTCGCACAGAAGCTTAAAGGCAACCAATCCTCCTATCCCTATGTCTAGGCAATATTTCTCTTGGGAGAATTTCTTTAGTTCTAGATTTACTTATATGTGTGCATACAAATAACATCAATGATCATTGAATTGAATGAGTTAAACAAAGCATGCATAAAGTATAGAAGAAAAACCCTAACAATTAATGATAGAAAGCATATAGAATATAAAACCAATTCAATACATGAGAGTTTCAAAGGATTACATCGGTTCCCCAACAACAATGAAGATTTAGTTCATCATAGACATGGTGAAACTAGATGAAAACAATGAAAGAATGAAAGATAAAACCCTAGAAGTTGAAGAATAGAGCTTGAGCATCCAAAATCCTCCTCCAAGGGGTGAAGAAAGTGTGATTTCGTCTCTTTCTGTCCAAATATACTAACCCTAATTCGGCTAAAACTTTATATAGATTCCTAAAAATCACAGAAAATTGGCCCAAGGCCCAATAAAATGGCGCTCAGCGATAAGTGCGATTCTTCTATTTTGACGCTCAGCTGTAGTTTTGCCCCTCAGCGTTGACTGCAGGATTTCAGAGTGACGCTCAGCGGTAAAAGTGGCACTGAGTGGTACTTGCAACTCTTCTTTTGTGCATTTTTTCTTCCTTTTCTGAGTCCAACTTCTGGCTACTTCACTTCTTTCATTCAATTCATCTTAAAACCTGCAAAAAAAGGAAAACCAAGCATAAAACCCATTCAACTCTCTTATTTCCAAAACATAAGCAAAAACATCATTCTAAGCTAGTTTCTAAGTCATAAAGATTGTTTTTGGTGTCAAAAATAAGTATAAAAATATTAGTTTTTCAACTGTTATCACAACCGCAAACTTAGAACTTCGCTTGTCCTCAAGCAAACAAGATGTAACTCAATCTTCCACCAATCCATACAATGGTTCACCACATTCAAAACTCCTTCTTTCAAGATAAGTAATTACTCAATTCAACTCAACACAAAGAATTTAGTCAAGATGCACACATGCTTTAGTGTTCACATAATCACATAGTATCCTACAAATGCTACTCTCTTGAATGATCAATCAACTAAGCATAGATGTAAACATGTGCTCATCATGGAATCTTTCCTCACCAAATAAAGTGTTTCACTCAAACACACAAGTGTATAAGAGGTCACTCCTTCACTCTACTATCACAATGTCACATGAATTAACTTTTCCTTTCAATTAACCACAATCAAACACATTCACAAGCAAGTATCATCACAAGGACTTTTCTATGGCTTATAATGTGGTTGGGCTAACAAGAAAATTGGTTTTTCTGGATCACAAAATCCTTGAGTTAAGTGAATCATCTAAACACAATCATTCTTCCTTCTTCCCAACTTTCTTTTGCATTGAGCCTTTCTCTTTTTCTTTCTTTTCTTTCCTTTTTATTTTGCTTTTCATATGCTTAGCTCAATGCTTTTCATATTCCCTTTTTAGACTTCCCAGCAACCCCAAACTTGAACATTTATCAATACCACAAGATATTTTCAACTCAACTCAAGGTAAAGCTTTTCAAAAAGGGTTTTCTATAATATTCAAAACTAAGGGTTCAAAGGATAGAACACATTGTGCTCTCTTTTATTGGGTCAAAATCATGCATTTGGCTAATAAGGGTAACAACAGATGGCCTTGATCATATGACACATACAAGCAAGTGATTCAACCATAGAAACCTAGGCAAGGTCATTGATGCTTTCAAAGTAATAACACTCATTCACAAAAACTCTGGAGTTCAAAACCTCATATATAGGCTCATTCGACATTCCACATACACATCTGATAACAATTTAAAATACCGTTATCTGTGATGTAATTTTGATACTAAATACACCCTTTTTGGATTAGCAACTTGCTTGGACTCATGCTTTTTCATTAAGTTGTGTGAATAAGAGAGTCGAGGTTGAATTTGATGATTTTATGACTAATTCCCTTTGTTTTGATAGAAAATGAGTTAATATAAGAAGCAGAGATGAAGTGCTAAGGATATAGAGCTCGGAAAGCCCTAGAAAAGCACCAGAAGATGGAACCGCACGAAGTTTGGGCGACCTGCAGGAAGCTTGAGCGTGGAAAAATCGACGGTCGCCACCCAGGCGTCGGACCCCCGAAGCTTGACCTTCCGGAAATTGACGTCCACCCGCTCTGTTTCGACTCTTTTGGACTAGGCCCTATTTCTACTCTTTTCCAACTTTATTTAAAGGACCCAGGTGCTCTAGGTTTGGCATCTTTGGCTAGAGCAACACAACAACACACTCTTTTACTCTCTGAAGGCGGATCTGGAGGCGGGAACTTCCTCTTCTACTCTTAGGGTTTTTCTATCTCATGCTTTTCCATTGTACATCTAGTTTCTCCATGTCTATGGGGAACTAAACTCTATTTGTTGCTGGGGGAATGATGTAACCTTGTGAACTCTTATGTATTTGAATTGATTCTTAATTTATATGCTTTTTCATTAATTGTTAGGGAATTCATCCATTTCAATGCTTGCTCTATTTAACTCATTTAGTAGCATGATTTATGAATTGCATGAGTGCCGGGAGGTTCCTTACAATTTAGGTTCTTGTTGAATTATCCCACGGGTAATATTTCTCAAGGATGAGGGTATGAGTACTTGGTCGTCTTAAGCTCTTGATCTTTAGACTTAATTTTCTAGGAACACTAGGAATTGTACGAACTAGGAATTCAGGAAGGCTTATTGCGCCGAGGGATCGGGTTCTAAGTAATTTAGTGAGTGACATTAACATTAATGTAAGAAGAAGAATTATTATATACATGAGAGTAAACTTGGTGAAATCAAACCGTAATATCATAATCATCTCATTTTATAAACAATCTTCGTTCATCGTTGTGTTCTTTGCTATTGATCAATTGCATTCATATTTAATTTTCTGTTTTTGCATTTTAAACCAATGATATCTTTTTATTTAAGTCTTAATTAATCGAGTTATCACACAACTACCTGGTGCCGAGAGTCGTCAGGGATACGATACTTGGTCTTACCATTTTATATTACTTGTGCGATTTGGTACACTTGTCAATCCATCAACAAGTTTTTGGCACCATTGCTGGGGACTCACGGTTTAAACTACTCTAATTGTGTGATTCTTAATTAATTTTTGCGATATCTTACTTTATTTTATTTTATTTCGTGTTTTTGTGTTGCTTTTTTTTTTTGCTAATAGTGTTTTCTAGGGTTTTGTGTCTAATGCTTGCAGGATGCAATTCGAACAAGAAATTAATTATATGGGCACTCAATTCCACCAAGGTATTTTCAACCACTGGTAGGAACCTCACTCAAGCATGGATCAAAGTCAATTTGGGCATGCTGCCGGACAATTTTATAGAGAACCACAACAACAATGGCAACAACAACCCTTTATATTAGAAAGATGGGCTAAGATGGATGACACGCTTCAACAGTTCATACAGATGTCTGAGTCTCATCATAATGATACTCAAGCAACATGTAGAAGGATGGAGGCGTAGTGTAGGTTTATAATTCAGAAGCTCCATTATCTTAAGGACAACATGAACCCTAGAGAGGAGTGCACAACTGTTTTTACTTAAAGTGACAAGGTTTTAGGTGAGAGAAAAATAAAGAGAAAAGAAGAAGAAAGTTTGAGTGAAAAAGAGAAAGATGTAGAGGAAAAGAAAGAAAAAGAAGAGAGTGAGATAAAAGAAAAAGAAGAAGAAAGGGAAGAAAAGAAAAAAAAAGAGGAAGAAGATGAGAGAAAAATAAAGAGAAAAGAAAAAGAAACTTTCAGTAAAAAAGAGAAAGATATAGAGAAAGAAAAAGAAGAGAGTGAGAGAAAAGAAAAGGAAAAATAGAGGGAAGAAAAGAAAAAGGGAGAAAAGGAGGATGAGAGGGAAAAGAAAGAATCATATGAGAAACCCCTTCCTCACCCAAAGAAGTATCATAGGAAGGAAAAGAATAAACAGTTTGAGCTTTTCATGGAAATCTTCAAGAAATTGGAGGTTAAAATTCCTATGATTGAGACACTGCAACAGGTTCCTGGTTATATTAAATTCCTATGATTGGGACACAAAGCAATTGCAGCGGGTCAAGCTAGTGACGTTAAAGAAGCGCTTGCTGGGAGGCAACCCAGTCTCTGAATTTTTTATCTCTTATTTTTTTTTCTTTTTAATTTATTATTTGTGTGATTTGGATTTGAGTGCTTGAGTGAAACACTTACCTTGGTGAGGAACAATTCTTTGAATTTCTGATTACTCTCTTCTTAGTTGATTGATCATTCATATTGATAGCATTTATTGAACTAGTTGAGCATCGCAGTGAGTTTAACTGAATTAAGGAATCTGTGCATCTACTAATGAATGCTAGGAGGCAGTGATGACAACATCTACTGATGGATGCTGCTATTCTAAGGATGATGAATGATATCATCTACTGATGGATGCTGCTATGGAGGAGGATGATGAAGAGTCACTGACAACATTTACTGATGGATGCTGCTACAGCATCTACTGATGGATGTTGCTATGCTACAACATCTACTGATGGATGCTACCATGGAAAAGGGCGAAGAATAACAACATCTACTGATGGGTGCTACTGAGAGCATGTACTGATTGATGCTATGCTAATAGATTAGGAGTTTTCTATTTTTTAGTTTATGTTTTTTTGAACTTTATTATTTTGTTTTTATTTTAGCTTGCTTATGTACTTGGTTTAATGAATTATGCTGCAATGGTTTGGTATGATGCGATAAACTGTTGTTTGTGATGAGTAATATTCTTGTGTTTTCTCTATTGTTCTATGACGCATGTTGAGTTAATGATTGGTTTAGCTCTTAAGCATAGATGGTGGTTGCTCGTAGTTGTTTAAGACAAATGCATGGTTTTAATTGTGATTAATGTGCTTGGCATGCTGTTTATCAAATATTGGAATCTTGAATTAACCTGTGAGATGTTGGGCTCCAAAGTTTTATTGATTGAATGTTATTGCTTTGGAATCACAGTTGATTTTTCCTGAGTTTCTGTATTGAACTATTTGCTTCCTTGTTACAAATGATCAAGGTCATCTGTTCTTATCCCTTGTAAGCCAATGCCCAAAATTTAACCCAAAAATTTGTTTTATCCTTTGAACCTTGAGTTGAATGTGAAAAATACCTTTGAAATCCTTGCCTTGAGTTGAGTAGAATATGCATGTATGGTATAGGAGAATGGTTCAAGTTTGGGGTAGTTGGGGGAATCATGGTACAAATGAGCATTGACAAAAACAAGAAAGGAAAGAAAAGAAAAAGAAGAAAGAAGAACAAGATTCAGAAAAAGAATTCAATGAATAAAAGTTGGGAGTTAAGTTCAGAATGTGGTTTCCTCAATTGTGAAGAAAAAAGAGAAGATTAATGCTATATCATGAAGTAAATTGTTGACTCTATTAACTCAAGGTGCTTTGTTGTAACCAGAAAAACATATTTTCTTCTTAGCACGACCACAATACAAGGCTTAAAAAGTCCTTGTGATGATAACTTGCTTCTAAATGTGTTTGATGTGTATAAATGAAAGGAAAAGTTGATTTGTGTGACATTGTGATGGTATAGTGAAAGAGACACCTCACTATACACCTTTGAGCTTGAGTGAAACACTTTCTTTGGTGACGAATGGTTCCATGCACTATAGGATAAAATTTTGCTTTGGTTATTGATCACTCATAACGCTTTTGCATCTGTTGTGTATTTTGTGTTATGTGAGCCCCATAGTTGAAGCTTGATTGGCTAAGACATCATTATATCTTGACTGATCTTTTTATGATGATCATACATGAGTGATTTACTTGTCTAAGAAGAAAATGATTTTTTATGTGCTTCACCATTGTAGTATGATTATTTTCTTTTAGCCAAGTTACATTTTGCATGAGGACAAGCAAAATTTCAAGTTTGGGGTTGTGATAATGGTTGAATTTACCATTATCTGTAATTCAATTTTGATACTAAATAAACTTTTTTAGAGCTTATAACTTGCTAAATCCTCTCTTTTATCTTAGTTTTATGAATAATTGTGTTTTGGGTTACTTTGATGTAATGTAATCTATAATCCCTTTATTTTGTAGCTAAAATTGTGCTTGGAAGAATCTCCAACAATGTAAAGAGCTGAACCAACCACAAGAAGCAAGCAGATCTATAGAAAAAGAGAAAAAGATACAGTGCAGAAAAGTTAGGCTGAGGGCCTTGGGTTAGGGGCCCTAAGCGCCACCAAGTCAGGCTGAGGGCCTTGGGTCAGGGCCTTGAGTGGTACCTACACAGAATGCACAAAAGCTGATTTCTGGTGTGCCCACGTTGAGGGCTCCTTAGTAGGGGTGCTGAGCGCCAGTTACGCGCACCGCAAAACGTATGCTTGCCCTCATTTAGGGCGCTCAACGCCAACCTTCTCGCAAGCTCGCCTAGTTGCCCCCACTTAGGGTGCTCTACGCAAGCGAAGTTTTCCCATGATCAAAAACACACTTTTCAACCTTTTGGAGCAGAATTGGGGATGCGGGAGCTCTCCCCTTATCTTTTTAGGGTTTTTTTTTCTCATTCTTCCATTCTACACCAAGGTTATCCATGACGATGGAGACCTAAACTCATTTGTTGTTGGGGGAAGATATAACCTCTAAAATTTCATGTCTTTGAATATGTTTTAAACATTTTAAGCTTCTTTAATTGAATGTTATTGATTTTCTTCCATTCGTAATGCTAATTATGTTTTGGCCATTCATAGTTTGATGTTTGATTTGTTTGAGTATTGGGAAATATCTTATGAATCATGATCTGGAGGATTTCACCCAAAGGGAATATTGCCTAGGGATAGGGATAGGACGTTTGGTTATCTTAAGCTTCTTTTCTTAATTCAGAATTGGTTATTAGGGATTCAAGGGATTAAGGTCTAATAATTGAGACTAGGTTTTTTACGCCGAGGAATCGGGTTCTAAGTAATTTAGAAAGTGACATTAACATTTTAATGAAGAAGATGAATTCTTATATGCATGAAAGTAAAGAAGGTGAAATCTAAACCCCAACAACATCTTCATCTCATATCATCAACACCATTCATTCATTTATGTTTTAATTGATCAATTTGCATTCATATTTACTTTTGTTGCATTTACATTTGCATTTAAAAAACCAAAAAAATAGCTTTTCACTCTTAATTAGTTAAGTAATTACATAGTTGTTTAGTGTCGTGAGTCTTCTAGGATACAATACTTGGTCTTACCATTTTATATTACTTGATACGATTTGGTACACTTGCCAATGAGTTAACATGCATCAACAAATAGACCACCTTTATTTGTTGGTGCAACTATGCTTTCTAGAAAATAAGAACGCAATTTTTTCCTGAATCAGTAGATAGGGATGTATGGGATGTAACACTCAATGGTCCATTTGAACCCACTGATGTTATAAATGGAAAAACTGTTTTGATAAACTTTTCTGAGTGGACTAAAGAGGAAAAGAAGATAGCACAATATGATGTAAAGCTCGTAATGTAATTACTTCTACTCTCACAATGGATGACTTTTTCAGGGTCTCTCAATGTAAGACAACAAAGGAAATGAGGGAAGTCCTCGAAGTCACACACGCAGGAACAGATGAAGTAAAGCGTGCCAGAAAGAATTCTTTGGTACAAGAGTACGAAATGTTCAGGATGAAAGCCAGAGAAACCATCTATGATGTGCAAAAAAGGTTCACACACATTGCCAACCATTTGATGGCTCTCAACAAGGCATATGAGAAAGAAGAGATCAATATCAAAATCTTGAAAAGCCTGAATAGAAGTTGGTAGCCTAAGGTAACTACTATATTCGAGTTTAAAGATTTAACTAACATGAATATGGAAACCTTGTTTGGCAAGCTTAGGGAACATGAACTAGAACTTGGTAGATTGAGAGAAGAAGAGGAAATTAAACAAAAGAAATCGATTGCTCTCAAGGCTACAAGTAAAAAGAGATCATGAACATGATGGTAAAGAAAGTTTACTAAATTCATGAGAAATAGAAATGGTGCAACTAACAATGCTATGAATGTGGCAAAGATGGTCATATAAAGCCGGAATGTCCATAATTGAAAAACAGGTAGAAGGCTGACACCAAGAGGAGGAGTAAGTAGAGAAAAACTTATATCGCTTGGGAGAAGAATGATGATGATTCATCAAGTGATGATGACCATAGTGTTGAGGAGGAGTCCAATATGTGCTTCATGGTAGGATCTGTATATTCTGAAGACAACGACAATGCCTTTGAAAGCGAGCCTATAGAAGTGAAATACCACATGTTGTGTGATGCCTTTCAAGAGTTTCATGCTATAGCCATGAAACTTCAATACAAGGTAAATCGATTAAGCTCAAAAAGAAAAGATTATGAATATCATATTGATAACCTTGTAGAAGATAATGAAAAGCTCAAATAGGAATTAGAAGCTACTTTACAATCTGCTAGAACTGTTAAAATTGAAAATCAAGTTGTAGAGAAAAAATGTGAAAATTTTCCTGTACATCTAGAGAAAATTGATTACTTGACAAGTGATAACGGTTGAAAATACCGTTATCTGTAATGTAATTTTGATACTAAATGCACCTTTTTTGACTTATAAACTTTCTTTAACTCATGTTTTTGCTTTAGTTTTGTGAATAAGAGAGTTGAGGTTATACTTGATGATTTTATCACTAAATTCCCTTGATTTTGTAGGCTATTAGAATTATTTGAAAGAAGAGTTAAAGTACCAAATAGTTGGAATGCAGAAAAGTCAACCAGAATGCACAAAAGTCAACCAGAGTGCTAGTTTTCTTCCCGTACCACGCCTGGGCGCCCTTTTAGGGGCACTGAGCGCCACTTTCGTGGGCTTGGACCTGTTTTCTATTTAAGGATTGGACGTCCTAGGGATTATATCTTTTGATGGCTTGAGCATAGAAACACATCTTTCACCCCTTCGGGGTAGATTTTGGGGATGTGGCAGCTCTCCTTTTCTCTTTCTAAGGTTTTTCTATGTCTTTCATTCTTTCATTGTTCATCTAGTTTCTCCATGATGATGGGGAACTAAACGTTATTTGTTGTTGGGGAACTTGCTTGGAATCATGTTTTTCTGTTAAGTTGTGTGAATAAGAGAGTCGAGGTTGAATTTGATGATTTTATGACTAATTCCCTTTGTTTTGATAGAAAATGAGTTAATTTGGAAAGTAGGGAAAAAATGCTAAGGAGATAGAGCTCAGAAAGGTCCAGAAAAAGAACTAGAAGGAAAGAAGCTCGACGCTTGGGTGCCCTTTTTGAGGCTTAAGCGCAGGAAGTGTCGCTCACCGCCCAAGCGCCCCTTTTTGGGGCACATGAGTGCCGGATGAAGAAGGCTTGGGCATACTCTGGAAAGCTTAGGCGCAGGAAGTGTTGCTCACCGCCCAGGCGCCCCTTTTCGGGGCGTTTGAGCGCCGGATGAAGAAGGCTTGGGCGTACTCTGGAAAGCTTAAGGGCAGGAAGTGTTGCTCACCGCCTGGGCGCCCCTTTTGGGGACGCTTGAGTGCCGGATGTAGAAGGCTTGGGCGACCTCTGCTAGGCTTGAGCGTGGAAGACCACCGCTCGCCGCCTGGGCGCTGATAACAGTTGAAAAACTGTTATTTTCATGCTTAAAATTGATACTAAAAGCAACCTTTAACACTTAGAAACTAGCTTGAAATCATGCTTTTGTTCATATTCTCATAAATAAGAGAGCTGGACAGGTTTATGCTTGATTTCAGTGTTTTTGTGCAGGTTTTAAGGTGAATTTGGTGAAAGAAGTGAAGAAGGAGAGAGATGGAATCAGAAAAGACATCAAAAAGTGCAAAAGGAGAAGCCGCAACTGCCGCTCAGCGGCAGTTTACCGTTGAGCGGCACTCAGGAGTTCACGTTGGATCCGCTGAGGGACAAAATGGCCGCTGAGGGGAAGAAACCAACTCACGCACTTACCGCTGAGCGGCAGTTTACCGCTGAGCGGCACTATTTTTCGGCTTGGGCCTAATTTTCTGTAATTTACGAATAGTATATAAGCTTTAGGGTTTCCTAGGGTTTGTATCTTTGGCAGAAACGAAGCAAACACTCTCTCTTCCACCCCTTTGAAGGAGGATCTTGGATGCTCAGGCTACCTCTTCACCTTTCTAGGGTTTTATCTTTCATTCTTCCATTATTATTCATCTAGTTTCACCATGAATATGGTGAACTAAACCTTGTATTGTTGTTGGGGAATCAATGTAGTCTTGTGAAACTCTCATATATGGAATTTGTGTTTATATCTTATATTTAAGACCTATGCTTTCTTTCATCATTAGTTAGGGTTTTTCCTCTTTGCTCAATGCTTGCTTTGTTTAACTCATTCAATGCATGATTATTGATTTTGTCGATACGGGAACGTACAGGGAAGTCTAGATCCGGGGAATTTCTCCCAATAGTATATTGGTTGTCGTTAAGCTCCTGCACTAAAAGAACTAATTATTAGGAATGCTAGGAATCGTATGAACTCGTAATTAGGGATAGGCCTTCTTGCAAGGTAATTTAGAGAGTGGCATTAACAATGATGAAAAGAATGTTGAATTCCTAAAGTATATGAGAATGGATAAGATGAAATTGATAACCCCAACAACATACTCATCCATATATTCCATTGAAGTGTTTGTATTTTGTTTTAGCCATTGATCACATTCATGCATACATGTTTATTTTTTGTTTTGCATATTAAACTTCACTTATTTCGTTCTTAAGTCTTAAATAATCAACAAATCACATAACTAAACTAGGTCGTGAGTCCTTTGGGAGAACAATACTTGGTCTTACCGAGTTTATTACTTGAAACGATTCGGTCATACTTGCCGATTGTTCAACAAGTTTGTGGCGCCGTATTTCGGTGTTCATAAATTTGCCATCAGGCGCCCTAAGTAGGGCGCTTGAGCGTTGACGACTCAAGCTTGGGCATTGTTTCTGTTATACTTCTGTTCTATTTAAAGGACCCTAGCATCCTAGGTTTGGTATCTCTGGGTGGAGAAACACAACAACACACTCTTCTACTCTCTAAAGGCGGATCTGGATGCAGGAGCTTCCTCTTCTACTTTTAGGGTTTCACTATCTCATGCTTTTCCATTATTCATCTAGTTTCTCCATGTCTATGGGGAACTAAACTCTATTTGTTATTGGGGGATGATGTAACCTTGTGAACTCTCATGTATTTGAATTGATTCTAAATTTATTTGCTTTTTCATTAATTGTTAGGGAATTCATTTGTTTCAATGCTTGCTCTATTTAACTCATTTAGTAGCATGATTTATGAATTGCATGAGTGTCAGGAGGTTCCTTACAATTCAGGTTCTTGTTGAATTCTCCCAAGGGTAATATTTCTCAGGGATGAGGGTATGAGTACTTGGTCATCTTAAGCTCTTGATCTTCAGACTTAATTTTCTAAGAACGCTAGGAATTGCACGAACTAGGAATTAAGGCAGGCTTATTGCGCCGAGGGATCGCATTCTAAGTAATTTAGTGAGTGACGTTAACATTAATGCAAAAAACAAAAATTCTTATATACATGAGAGTAAACTTGATGAAATCAAACCCTAACAACATATTCATCTCATATTAAACAACATTCGTTGATCTTTGTGTTACTCTACTATTGATCAATTTACATTCATATTTAATTTTATGTCTTTGCATTTGATACCAACAATCTCGTTTTATTTAAGTCTTAATTAATTGAGTTATAACACAACTGTCTAGTGCCGAGAGTCTTCAGGGACACGATACTTGGTCTTACCATTTTATATTACTTGTGCGATTTGGTACACTTGCCAATCCATCAACAAGTTTTTGGCGTCGTTGCCGAGGACTCACGGTTTAAACTATTCTATTTGTGTGATTCTTTAGTAATTTCGCCTTTATATTATTTTATTTTATTTTATTTTATTTCGTGTCTCTTAGTTTTGTTTTTGTGCTAACAATATTTTCTAAGGTTTTGTGTTTAGTTTATGCAGGATACAATTAGAACAAGGAGCAACAGAAGTGTTGAACCTCTTCTTGAAGGACTTGAGACTAGTAGGAAGCCAAGAAGAAGTAGATTATGTAGAGAACCTTCTCTAGAGAGAATTTCATAGGCCTTAGAATCTCATAGAGCAAAGTAGCGAGTGGCTGAAGGACACATCTGAGTCTTGCTCTATTGTGGCTGCACTTGTTGCTGGTGTTTCCTTTGCTACGGCCAACACCATTCCTGGTAGCACTAACGAAGTAGGTAGACTGAATATTTTCTACTATTCTCCATTTCTATAGATGATCAAAATATATTTGTAAATCCTTTCTCCATTTCTATGTCTAAAGCTTCTACTTCTCTTCTTTGAGATAATTACAAAGTTTGTGGAGGTCGTAGCATTCAAGTAAGTTATAAGATAATAATATATAGTATGTTAGTAACATTAGGATTATTAGATATTTTATTTAAACTAACTAAATTAAAACTGAATCATTAATTTATATTAGTAACATTATAGAGTTTCAGACACTCTCTGATTGATATAATTGACGTTTCTGAACATGTGTAAGAGTAATATTATGTGAACGTGTACTGTGCAACACACTATGCTTGTAACTTTGTGGATTGAATGTAGCACAAAAAATATGATACCATATAGAGAATATTGTTTGTAATTTTGGATCTGTAGACACAATAAGTACTTTTATTTATGAAGTAAAGATACAATACTTAATAATGTGAAATAAGAGTGCATAATTGATCAGGTTAGAAATACATAAGTGTGTTTTATTGTATATTTATTTTAATGTTAATGTGGTAATATTTGTTTTACATTCTCTCAAGAGTTAGTGTTTTCTCCATCTCCTCGTGGAAAGGGGAAAGTAGTAATTTCTACTAATATAGCAGAAACATCACTTACATTAGAGGTAACATCTCATTCACAATAAGTTTGATTATGTCTACGGGTTAGAGATGAATCCTCCTCCTTATTTTTTATTTTTAAAATCATGCAGGGAATTATCTATGTTGTTGACAATGGTTTTGATAAATAGCAGTTCTACAATCTGTTAATTATTTTGTTATTTCTATTGAAGAGATCCACTAATGAGCCCTATAATGATTATTTCTTGTTTGATTTATAAATGTAACATTTGATTTATCTTTACTTATATTCAAGTTTCTTTTTTGCTTTCAATTTTTTAGCAAACATTCAATATAACAAAAGTACAAGTTTGTACATAATAAAACCAATATTTTATATTTTTTTTAATACTTTTTAAATATTTTATTGAAAAATTATTTTTTTAAAAAAAAATTTAGACCAATAGATAACGTTGTTTAAATAAGCGCTATCTATTGCCTGACAACAATAGATAACGCTTATTTAAAAAAGCGCTATCTATTGTCTGACAGCAATGGATAGAACTTTTTTTAGAAGCGCTATCTATGATAAAAAAAAAAAGCGTTATCTATACACGTTTTTGTAGTAGTGATCAAGGAAGGAATGGTCTCAGAAGTTAGATGATGCACTTTGGGCATACCAGATTGCAAAGAAGATTGTTATACGGTTATCGCCTTTTCAGTTAGTCTATGGAAAAGCATGTCATTTGCCAGTGGAGATGGAGCATCGAGCTTTATGGGCATTAAAATTCTTAAATTTTGATCCCTTTTACAGTGCTAATAAAAGAAGAAGGAAAATTCTTGAGCTGGAAGAGATGTGTTTGCATGCTTATGATTCTTCCAAGAATTACAAAGAGAAGATAAAATTTTATCATGATAGGAAGCTGGTAAAGAAGCTTTTTCATCCAGGGCAACATGTGTTATTGTTCAATTCACGACTAAATCTTTTTCCTGGAAAATTGAAGTCTAAATGGTCTGGGTCGTTCACAATTAAGGACGTCAAACCGCACGGGGCGATTAAGTTGACAGATCCAACTTATGATGATCTAAAAAGAAGTTGGGTGGTTAATGGGCAATGTCTCAAGCATTATCTGAGTGGAGAGATTGAGCATTTTTCCATAGTTATGAAGTTGGTGGACCCTTGAGCATAATGGTGTCAGGCTCATGACGTTAAACAAACGCTCATTGGGAGGCATCCCAGTTTTCTAAACTTATCTTTTTAGTTGATGATATGTTGAATTTGGTTAATATGTGCTTGGCCTAATGATGTTTGGATGGTTTAGCTAATATGTGTGTGATGAGTAATTACTATCTTATATGTGCTGCTTTATTGTGTGATTGATGTTGGGATGATGCATGGTTTAGTCTTATACACAGGTGGTTGGTCATGATTGTTAGAAACTGATGCATGATGTTAATTGTGATTAATTTTCTAGGAAACATGTTATTGAACTAGGTAACTTGAGTTAACCTATGAGAGATTGGGCTCCAGAGTTTGATTTATTGAGTGTTATTGCTTTGAAGCATGATTGATTTTGCCTAAATTTCTATGATTGAATCACTTGCTTGCTTGTTACACATGATCAAGGCCATGTTTTCTTCTCCCTTAGAGCCAATGTTAATAGGTGAACCCAACAAAGAACAATGTTTTTCTTTAACCTTTGAACCTTCAACCTAAATTTGAAAGTTGAAAAAAAATCCTTTTTGAAATCCTTACCTTGAGTTAAGTAGAGTATGCGTATGTGGTAATGGAGAATGGTTCAAGTTTGGGGTTGTGAGAAACCAGAAAGAGCTTTGTGGAATTCATAAAAGAGCATTGACCAAAAGAAAATTTAAAAAGAAGAAAGAAAAGGTTAAGTTCAATGAAAGTGAAGTTGGGAATAAATTGAAAATTTGGTTTCTCACATATAAAGTAAAAGAGAGATTAATTGTTAATTTGAATGAATGAATTGTGCACTCTCTTAACTCAAGGAATTTTATTGTCCAGAAAAAACCAATTTTCTTCTTAGTCCAACCTCAATACAAGCCTCAAAAAGTCGTTGTGATGATAACTTGTGTATGAGTGTGTTTGAGTTATGGTTAAATGAAAGGCAAAGTTGATTCATGTGACATTGTGATAGTAGAGTGTAAGAGTGTCACCTCACTATACACTTTCGAGTGTTTGAGTGAAACACTTTTTGAGTGCTTGAGTGAAACACTATCTTTGGAGAGGAATGGTCCCATGCATCATAGGATACAATTCTTGCTTGGCTGTTGATCATTCATGAGTTTGCATTTGTTGTATGTTGTGATTAGATGAACACCATAGTTGAAATTGATTGGCCAATGCATCAATATATCTTGACTGAGATTTGTATGATAAGAAGATATGACAAGGGGGAGCTAAACTCAATTTGTTGTTGGGGGATGATGTAACCTTGTGAACTCTCATGTATTTGAATTGGTTTTAATTATTTATGCTTCGTTCATCAATTGTTATGGATTTTCTCCTTTACTCTATGCTTGTTATGTTTAATCGTTCATGGCATGATTTAATGGTCTTCTTTGTTATTGGGAAATACCTAGAAACCACGATCTAGAGAATCTCTCCTAAAAGCAGTATTGCTCAGGGATGGGGGTATGAGTTTTGGTCATCTTAAGCTTCTAATCGTAATGCTGAATTAATTATTAGGGATGCAAGGGATTGTGGTCTAGTAATTAAGGATAGGCTTTCTTCGTCGAGGAATCGGGTTTTAAGTAATTTAGAAAGTGATGTTAACAATTGAATGAAGAAGACGAATTCTTATATGCATGAGAGTAAACTAGAAGAAACAAAACTTGTGAATTGAAATATATGGATGAATATGTTGTTGGGGTTTACCAATTTCATCCTATCCACTCTCTTGTATTTAGAAATTCATCATTCTTTTCATTAATGTTAATGTCAATTTGTAAATTACTTTAAACCCGATGTCTCGACGAAGAAAGCCTAATCATAATCACTAGTTTACAATGTCTTGTCTCCCTAGCAATTAATCATGCATTATACACTACAAGAAAAATTCCAATTACATACAACCAAAATCTGTATATAATATCAAAAATCCGTATATAACATGATATTACATACAGATTATATACGGTCAAAAATACATATATAAAAAAGGTGTAGCTAAATTATATACGGATATATCCGTATATAATTTACATACGGAAAAATTCGTATATAATTTACATACGGAAAAATTCGTATATAATTTACATATAGAAAAATCCGTATATAATTTATATATGGAAAAATCCGTATATAAAATCTGTATATAATTATATACAGAAAAATCCGTATATAATTACATAAGAAAAATCTATATATAATTATATACGAAAAAATCCGTATGTAATTTTTTATTTTACAAAAAAAAAATTGTGATTTCTCGTATGCACTCAATAATTAAAAGTTCTATATAGTTGATAAATATCAAATACAGTTGCCAAATTTTCAAACAGTAAGAATTATCTTTTATAAATAGAATTCAAAGAAACAAGTACAACTTTTTTTCTTTAACAAACTCTTAAACAATTACATTAATGAATCTATTATAATGTGTTACCTTTTCAACAACCACAATTTTAATATATACTCATAATAAACAAACTTATCAATCTAAATCTAAGTTGGCACTATGTCAAAACCATTTACAATGATAAATACCATACTAGACAGTAGTAGATTTATTTAGTTCAGCTAAGACTACAAAAGTATCACTTGCTTCTCTTTTTGCTTCTAGAGACTCCATGTACTATGAATATCTTGTCATGCTCATCTTTAGGTTTGTTTGCTTCATGAAAGAAAGAACCTTGATATTCTTCAGAAAAGACATTGTTCTTCATTCTGCTAAGCTGGTTGTATGTTGCTCATCCTCCAACCCTTATAGTGTATAACACCAACCAACATGTTTTCATCACAAAAATATTTAAGGTAACGATTTGCATCCATCATAATATAATGATGACAATTCATTATGAACTTACAAGATAACTAACAAGCCTAAAACCAATCCAATATCATTTATGAATAATGATTATAGACGTGATCTCAAATTCCATTGACAAATAATGATTATAAACTAAAATCATTGCCTTTATAGTTCAACTTACCTTGGTATGTTGTAGAAGGAGGAAAATAGAAAGAGAAAGGAGGATATGATGATTCAGATGCAGAAAAGAATTACTAAAAGAAGTGCTTCTAAGAAGACTGAAATTGAAACCCAGACTTCCTTGACTTCTGCAAAAAAAACCAATAGATGATATAGATGAGATATAAACTTCTCCAAAGCCTCGGTGAGTCGATTCAGTGGTATAAGTTCTGAAAAGTTCTTTTAGTGAGTCTATTTTACCGTGTAAATATCACCACCACTAATAGGAGGCAACGAAGATGTCGAGGCTGATACATCAAATTGCCAATCTAGAAAAAAAAAGGCATACAATCTGTAAGTTTTTTTAGTGAACGTAATAAAGTAAAATTTGAACATTTACTACTAATATATAAGAAAACGATTTGTAATATTATAGTATGATAATTATGTAGGTCTACATAGACAATCAACTATACAGACTTTCTTCACCATAATCAAAATCAAAACAACTTTGACTAAGTCCAAAGCTTTTGTCATAACTAAAATATTTTCTAATATTGCATCTTCACATTATTTATATTTTTAGAGCTAACAAATAATGTAATAACATTTGATCAATAATTAATCAATTATTTAATCACATTAATTTCTAATTTAGTATTCAAACATTAAAATTAATTTCTTTGGCAAATAGTATAATATGTATAACTTACTAGGTTCAAAATCAAACCAGTAACATAAATCAAATTAATAAATTAATTACAATATAAATGTGTAGATAATATTAATTGCAAAGCTGAGAAAAGCTGATATATAAAAAAGTATTAAGTGGAGGGTAAAATATTGGTACATATAAAATGTTGGAATGTAAAAAATTACCAAAAAGAAAGTTACTTGACTATTTGAAGCATTCAAATTCTCCACCAGCTCTGCAATCTCAAACCGCTTCATCATTGTAGCATGAAGCACCCACATTAATAGACAAATTATAAATACTATATAGTTAGAACAGTTAATAGAAAAATGATAAAGCCTTTTTTCTTTTTAATTGATTCTTATTCTTATAGAAATGATTGAACTGAAACACAATAAGTAAATTTCTTTATAAACACACTAAGTAATCTAAATAGGTTAAATGGTTAAATAGTAGAAACCAAGCCGCCTCTAAAAACAAATAGAAGAAATCAAGGATATCTTTACTCATACCATTCATTCAGCATAAATCTAAGCATAAAATAGATATATTATCTTCCACCTGGATACCGACATGACTGCAGAGATAAAAATCAAATCATGTTGGATGACAGAACAAACTATAATGTTTAAAAAACTAGCCCCTGCATCATAATTAACATACATTAAAAATACATACCTATAAAATATAATCCTTAAAGGCTTTTGTTCTGTTACTTTTTCTAAAGGAAATCAACAAATCTCTGCAAAAAAAAAGGACACAGAAAATATTTGGATACAGGGGAAATTGAAACTTCATTGTCAAAATTCCATCATTCCATAAGAAAAAAAAAACAACATTGAGAATTAGAAAAGAGGATGTCAAATCCTAGTATTACCGCTATAATTATCCTCTTAAAGAAGCAAAAACTATAACAATTCATTTTGCTATTACATTCAAACATGCAACACCGCTATAATTATCCTCTTCATCCACAAATGGCTCCTCTAATGCCTTTCATTATTTGTGATCAAACCCTGTATTAACATGACAAAAAGAAACCTCCATTACAAAGAAAAATGAAAAAGATTGATCAATGGTGAGAAGACATTTCCCAGGTATAGGTGCAAATCCATTCATCATGTACTTAATCTAATGGCATTAAGAAATAATCTCAATATAAGAGTCCGATAATAGCTGAATGGTTCACCTGAGCAAGATGATTATGGGCATGATCAAAGATGATCGCTTTGAGCACTGTAGTGTTTGAGATATTGGGTTTGGACCTACTTGGGACATCCTTTTACGAGGGAAACAAATTGTGTTCCAATTGCTCTAGAACTCTCTCCAAGTTATAAGCCCCATTGACACATGCCAAAAATAATGTTGGGCAAAGATATTATACAGGATTCATGACAACCATAGGCACTAGAAATATTTAGCAAAGCATTGGAAATATCTTGACCACAGTCCTGCCCATCAGCATCTTAACACATATGACACCTCATGCACACGCATCACAAAGAATCAAACTGAGTAATTAACGGATCCCCATCAACAGCGAACTACACCATCCATTGCAGGCCAAAGCATATAATTTTTATTATAAAAAAAAATTATTACACTCATTAATTACAAATGCATTGCGTCAAAAACATTAGAAAAGCATTCAATTTCTCTATACAGGAAAATTACCAAAGGCGGTTATATCACCACGATGGATCTAAATCTGGCAGAAGAAGCAAAACCCATAAAAACATATTATTAAGCAAATGAAGCAAAAGAACACAGTACAAACAATTTTTTCTGCATCTAAGAAACTTCAAAAGGCAAAGTAACTCACTCACCTTTGGTTCCTTCACTAAGGGCCTTCATAATAAAATGGTATATGTCGCAGTCCTACATACCACTGACAATCTTCTTAAACCGCCAAACACTAGCCTCAATCGATGCATCCTAACACTCCAACCACGGCTTGCGAGACCAACCACAAATGTGTCAAATAAAACAAAAAACGAAAAAGAGTAGGGTTCGTGATTAACGATTTCATCGATTACTAAGCATTAGGATTAGGGTTTACTTACCAGATGAAGATACTCCTTCAGCGTCCAACTACGACACCCGACGAACAAGGAGATTGCTTGGTGAACGCCGGAACACGACGGACACTTCGACAGAGAGAGAGGACACAGAAGCAGAGCACGACAGACAGGGACTGTGAAGAGGGCTGGAGAGAAGGACAGGGAGAGCGAAGACGGCTCGAGAGAGGGACGGAGAGAGCATCAGGGTTCGAGAGAGAAAGGACTCGAGGGTTCAAGGAAAGAGATAGCTCGAGGTTTTCAGAGAGAGCAGCTCGACGGTTCGAGAGGGATAACAAAGAGTGAATGATAGGTTTCAGCTTCTAAATAATCAAAAATACATTTTTTTAAAATTAGTTTTGAAATCCGTATATAATATACTTCATTCTACTTACATACGGTTAATGGAAATTACATGGGGATATCCTTATGAAATTTTCCCGCTGCCACGCGCCAACTTTATATATGGAATTTATATACGAAAAATCCGTATCTAAATATCCGTATATAACATCTGTATGTAACTTTTTTTTAAAATCCGTATATAATATCCGTATAAAATATTTAAATTATATACGGATTTATATTCGTATATAATAATCCATATATAATTCCAATATTTCTTGTAGTGATAGTGAACAGAAGCTTAAAGGCAACCAAATATCATACTCCTATGTCTAGGTTTGTAATATACTGATGGAAGAGATTCCCCGAATCTAGATTTCCCGTATGTGTCCATATCGACAAAACCAATAATCATGAAATCGAATGATTTAAACAATGCATGCTTTGAGCAAAGAGGAAAAACCCTAACTATTACTGAAAGAAAGCATGTATCATAAAAATGATCTTGAAGAACAAATTCCATACAAGAGAGTTTTTAAGGATTTACATTGATTCCCCAACAACAAAATAAGTTTAGTTCACCATATTCATGGTGAAACTAGATGAACAATGGAACGAAAGAATGGAAGAGATAGAAAAACACGAGAAAGAGAAGAGGATAGCCGTCACCATCTCCAATTCTACCCCTAAGGGGTGAAAAGTGTGTTTCTGCTTCGTTCTAGCCAAAGATACAAATCCTAGGACATCCTAAAGCTTATATACTATTCTAAAAAATAAAGAAAAGTAGGCCCAAGCCCAGAAAATGCCGCTCAACGGTAATAACGCGTGACCACTTCTTCCCCTCAACAGCTTTTCTCCCCTCAGTGGTGCCAACGGTTCTTTGCGAGTTGCCGCTCAACGGTAATTTGCGAGTGCTGCTCAGCGGTAATTGCACTGAGCGGTACTTGCGATTTCTCTTCTTTTGCACTTTCTATGTCCTTTTCTGATTCCATCTTTATCCCTTTTCACTTCTTTCATCAATTTCATCTAAAAACTTGCAAAAACAAGGAAATCAAGCATAAAACCTGTCCAACTCTGTTATTTCCAATAATTCAACAAAATCATGAGTTCAAGCTAATTTCTAAGTCATAAAGGTTGTAATTGAAGTCAATTTTAAGTATAAAAATAACAGTTTTTCAACTGTTATCAAAACCCCAACAAAAATTTCAATATTATTCATTCACCCTTGTGTTGTCTTCAATTGATCAAAAGTGCATTCATTTTTACTTTCTTGATTTTGTATACAAAACCTTAAATTGTTCTTCAAAAGTCTTAATTAGTTGAGTAATCACATGATGTTTAGTGTCGTGAGTCTTCTGGGATACGATACTTGGTCTTACCATTTTATATTACTTGATACGATTCGGTACAATTGCCAATATCTTAACAAGTCTTTAAATATTAACTTTTCTTTCAAACCAATTACAATTTCATATTCTATACAAAACTTTCCAAAATTTGGCAATCTTGAGTTATTGTTACCTTTATGGAGACAAATAACTCAAGACAAAAGCAACATAACTTTTGACTTTGGACTTTTAAACATTCTTAAAACTTCAAAACAAACTATAAGAAGTCCTTATCCTAAAGTTATTATTTTAGAAAATTCCTTTCTTGGATCGATATTAATTGAAGATATATTTGGTGTGTATTGTAGATTTGTGTTTGATCCAAGAGGAAGAAAACTGAAGCTAAAGGAATAAAGGAATAAGGCCACTCCAAGATGGCCTATCCCAAGACAATGTGGAGCGTCTACATAAGGCGATTATCAGATTTGAGGACAAATTTTTGTTTAAGAGTGAGGGAATGATGGAATACCGCTTGAGAACCCTTCATCTTTTTGTATTGTACTTTTTAAGGAGCCTGGGTGATACATTGTCGTTGAAGCTATCAAATTAATACTACCTTTCAAGGCAACTTTAGTATTGCCAAGTAGTATTCAAGAAAGTAGATAGCGTTAAAGTAACCCTAAGTCGTCTCCCAATGAATACAGAATTGCCTTTCAATATTTCAATCTTATGAATGCAATGCAATGCTTAAGAATAAAAGGAATGTTTGGAGAATTTTTAAAGAACAAATAAGAAACTTAAAAACAGTTATGATGAAATAGGCTAATTAAATTGCTTTTCCAAGATAGATTCATCATCGGTTATTCACATATAATTGTTCAATTGATTATTATTTAAGTTTAGAAATAATTAAAGTACATTCTTAATTAATTTGAGGGCGATCATGCATTTAACCAAAGTAAATTCTCAATCAAATGCAAAACCTTTCTAGATTATTCACAATGAATTCAACCAAAGTACATTCGCAATCAAATCCTATTGTGTTTAATCATGCTTAGTCTTAAATCTCCTAATCAAATTAAAAGCTAATCAATCAAAGTAAATTCTCAATTGATTATAGTTGAATTATTACTAATCAATCAAAGTACATTCTCAATTGATTATAGTTGAAATTATTACTAATCAATCAAAGTACATTCTCAATTGATAGTAAAAACCATTTAATCATATGAAAGTTTCTAAATTAAATCAAAGTAGATTCTCAATTAAACCTAGAAACCCTAGAACTCATATAATCAATATGCATGTAGATTCAAACACATTATGATGGAAAAATATTTGCTTTTAATTTGATAAAGAGATGAAAGACATAAAGAGAGAACAAATTAAATCAATAATCAAAATAAACAATTGCATTAACTCAATCTAATCTCAGAATCCATAATGAAATTATAGTAGAATAGTCCTACATGCTTAGTTCTCCATGAATGGAGTTGAATACAAGATGAAAAAAAGTGAGAGAAGTGGTGAATGAATGAAGTGAAGTCCCTTTTCTGCCTCTCCTGGGTCTCTTTATATAAGGCTTGATCGGGCTTGAACTTTGAATATTCAGTTGACAAAATCTTTTATCTTATATCTTCCAAATAACTAAAAGATTTAGATAATTACAACATTATTTGGAAGATATTGACCAATTTTGACTAAGGAAGGATGCGGCCAATGAGAGCTTGCCACGTGGTAGCCTCCTTCTCCACCAAAATTAGGGTTTCAGCAAATTGGGGAAAAGGGACAACTTGTGCCGCCTTGTTCCTCTGTGTTGCTCGCGTTTTTGCAGAGATGGTGTTGCTGGTCATCGGAGATGCTTGTTGATGAAGATCGCAAGTGTCAATGATGGATTTTGAATCAAAGGTGGCACGACAGCAAGGTGGAGTCGCGATTGCTCCTTCAAGTCGCGATTTGGAAGCGCATTATTTCTGTGATTGCTGGGTTTATTGCAGGTCTGGTTTTGATGCAGGGTTTGATGCGGTGATGGACGATGGCATGACAGATCTCGCGAGGAAGATGGTGATTGGCCGTGGAAGAAGGTTACTGGCAGGGCGCAACTCTCGCGACGCAATGGAGGTGAGCACGGTTGCAAAGAAGGGCTCTAATGGAGGCTTTGCGTGAACCGAACTCATAATCTAGGTTTCGTGATTTGATGGAAAAGCCATCGGTGATGCCGGAAAGGTGCGTTAATGGTAGAGAAGATGAAGATGGTGATGGCAACGATTTCTGTGCGAGATTTATGATGGAGGTCGCAGCGTGGTGGTGGCACGGTAGTGATAGACGTAGTCTGGTGGTGCGACAGTGAGCAACGACGTGACGGAGTAAAGAACTCTCGTCTGGTCTCGCGATGTTGGCGGCTTCACGACGGCAGGAGGTTTTTCTGTTGGCAGGAAGACTGGTTGTTGTACGACGACGACACTTACTACAAAAATTATTAATATTACCGACGGATACATTTCCGTCAGTAAATTTTCATTACTGACGGCATTACCGACGAATTTTGAATTTTATTTACCGATGGCCAAAAGCCTTGATAAATTCGTCGGTAAGTGACATACACATTACCGACGGACATGTTCCATCGGTAAATCTGTCGGTAATGTCAATGTCACTTACCGACGGATTTACCGAAGGCTTTTGGCCGGCGATAAAAAAAGCGGGAATTTTTCCGCTCATTATTTTACTTACTGGCGGATTTACCAAAGGTCCATGTCTGTCGGTAAAAAGAGCGGGAATTTTCCCGCCCAAATTCTGCTCTAGTGTCAATATCTGTGGCAAAGACGCTCATTTCTCCTCATTTTCTTTACCAACTCAGTTTCACACCACCACTACTCATTTCTCCTTACCGTCTTGTGGCTTCAGCTCTCTACCATTGCGGGTTGCTCTCCACCATCGCAGGATAGTCTCCACCATCACGGGATGCTCTCAACTTTTCTGGCGAGCTCCACTTTTCCGGCAAGCTCAAGTTTTTTGGTGGGCTTTTGTAGAGTTTATTTGTGCAATTAGGAACATCACCGGTGCTAAACTTTTCGGGCGAGCTCAACTCTGCATGATAAAATGACACAACATCACCAGTCCTAAATTTTTCCGGCGAGCTCAACTCTCTATGATAAAATGACACAACATCACCGATCCTAAACTTTTCCGGCGAGCTCAACTCTCCATGATTCCCTATAGTTATTCGCGTGATGCCGTTTTGGTGGCGGAGTTCGTGGAAATGAAAAAAAAAATTGACACAGTGACGAACGAAGAGGAAGAAGATGGACCAGGTCGTGACATTTACCGACGGATTTACCGAAGGCCTAGATCCTTTGGTAATTACCGAAGGCTTTACCGACGGTCATTAACATTTCTTTAACCCTCGGCAAGTGTGACCAGATCATATCAAGTAATAAACTCGGTAAGACCAAGTATCGTTCTCCCAAAGGACTCACGACCTAGTTAGTTATATTATTTCTTAATTATTTAAGACTTGTGAACAAATTCTTGAGGTTTCAAATGCAAAAGACAATAAGTAAACATGTATGCATGAGTTTTGATCAATGGAAAAGAGGAACACAAACACTTGAACGAATTAGATGGATGAGTATGTTGTTAGGGTAATCAATTTCATCTTATCCACTCTCATATACTTTAGGAATTCACCATTCTTTTTATCAATGTTAATGTCACTATTCTAAATCACCTTGCAAGAAAGCCTATCCTTAATTACGAGTTCATACAATTCCTAGCATCTCTAATAATTAATTATGAAGCACAGAAGCTTAAAGGCAACCAACCCTCATATCCCTATGTCTAGGCAATATGCTATTGGGAGAATTTCCCCAGATCTAGATTTCCCCGTACGTTCCCATATCGACAAAACCAATAATCATGACATCGAATGAGTTAAACAATGCATGCTTTGAGCAAAGAGGAAAAACCCTAACTAATGATGAAAGAAAGCATGTATCTCAAATAAGATGTTTAAACACAAATTCCATATATGAGAGCTTCACAAGATTACATTGATTCCCCAACAACAATACAAAGTTTAGTTCACCATATTCATGGTGAAACTAGATGAACAATAATGAAAGAATGAAAGATAGAACCCTAGAAAGATGAGTAGGTAGCCTAAGCATCCAAGATCTTCCTCTAAGGGGTGGAAAAGTGAGTGTTTGCTTCTTCTCCAGCCAAAGATACAAACTCTAGGACGTCTTAAAGCTTATATACTATTCGAAATATTACAGAAAAGTGCGCAGAAGCCCAAAAGACCACCGCTCAGCAGTACCAGCGCTTAGTCAATTCTCCCCTTAGCTGCACTTTCACCCCTCAGCGGAGCCAACGGGTGTTCCTGAGTGCCGCCCAACAGTAAAGGCGCTGAGCGGTACTTGCGGCTTCTCTTCTTTTGCACTTTTTGAGTTCTTTTCTGATTCCAGCTCTATCCTTCTTCACTTCTTTCACCAAATTCACCTTAAAACCTGTATAAAACACTGAAATCAAGCATAAACTTATCTAGTTCTCTTATTTCCAAAAATATGAACAAAAGCATGATTCCAAGCTAGTTTCTAAGTGTTAAAGGTTGCTTTTGGTATCAATTTTAAGCATGAAAATAACAGTTTTTCAACTGTTATTATCTACCATTCTGCTCTTCAGCCATATTTTCCGTTTCCTGGTCAGATCTTTGAGGTGAAGGCTGTAAAAGAGTCTCAGGAGAAGGGGAAAGTTCTTTGGACATTATGTTTCTCCTTTTTCTTCTACTATTGTCCAGCCCTGCAAGAAGAGCTTCAAAAACTTTTGTGCTTCTTGTCCGAATTATACCCTGCATATACTAGAGAACAAAACACTAGAGCACCCAATTAGCACTAACAGATAGAAAAGGTAAAATTAAAGATAAAATAAAAATTAGAGATAAAAAGATAAAAATAAAAGATAAAAAGATAAAATTAAAGATAAAGTCTAATCGGTTAAGAATCACACAAAAGTATTGTTTAAACCATGAGTCCCCGGCAAGTGTACCGAATCGTATCAAGTAATAATAAATGGTAAGACCAAGTATCATTTCCCAAGAGACTCACAAATGCAAAAACAAGAGTAAATATGAATGCACTTTTGATCAATTGAAGAAAAACACAAAGGTGAGTGAATGATATTGAAATTATGAGATGAGTATGTAGTTGGGGTTTAGATTTGACCTAGTTTACTCTCATGAATATACAAATCCGTCTTCTTCATTCAATTGTTAACGTCACTTTCTAAAGTACTTAAAAAGTGACTGAATTGGATCGTGGGCCAATGTTGACACCGCTCACACCCCTACTTAGGGCACCCAGGCGAGCTTGCAAGAGGATAGCACTCAGCGCGCTAGGAAGGGTGCCTAGGCGTGAAACGTTACTTGAAGACTAGCACTCAGCGTCCCTAAAAGGGCGCTCAGGCGTGACTGTGAGACTCTTGCATTGAGGGCCCTAGAGGAGGGCGCCTAAGCGTCCTACGAACTTTAGCAGCCTTTTCTTCTGGTTCTCTTTCTATCCTTTCTGAGTTCCAACTTCTTGACATTTAGCTCCTCTTCCAATTCATCCTAGTTTCCTACAAAATCAAGGGAATTTAGTGATAAAATCTTCAAGTATAACCTCAACTCTCTTATTCACCAAAAAGCTAAAAACAAGAGAACAAGCAAGTTTTTAAGTCAAAAAGTGTTCATTTGTTATCACAATTTACTCTCAAATAACTGTTAAATCAATCGTTATCAACAACCACTTCCCCTATCGGATATCAAGGAGATCCACCCCCGCTTGATATTTGGGTGTGTGGAAGTAGTGAAAGAAAGTGGCGGGAGTGGGAGTGAGATCGAGGGTGACGCAATTCACCATAAACATTTGCATGTATGCCCAAATGTTTGGCTAATGTTGTGATAGTGCCATGATTAGATCCCTCACCCTACCCATGTGAAAATCTTCAAATGGGACTCGATCGTACATCACGTTGAACAAGAAGACATACATGAAAAAACAGTCCTCGTGGTTGTCCCCTTTCCCATGGAACACCTACTTGTTCCTCTTGCACACCATCAATTTGATGAAGGAGCAACCCTTAGGAGCCTTTAGGATGTAGCTCCACTCAACCCAACATTCCAGTTGATTCTTCATACAAAAGCATGTTACAAACACTCCTACATTTTGGGACACCAACTCGTAACCAGGAATGATGGCGAGAATCTAGACGAGCTTCACACCTTAGTTAGTTGCTTCGATCTCCACGCCACCAAAAATAAAACTTACAACCATGGATTAAGCGACCTTATTGTTATCTATACTGGCATCACACCAACTAGACTCTCATCCTCATCATACTCTATTGATTCGAAGATGGATGAGGAGATAGATCGTGACATCGACAAAGATGACGCATCATCGTGGTATCCCCGACCGCTCCTTCCCGAGGATTCTTGAGACGAAGACAAGTTCTTAGTTGACATTATTACCTAAAGGAAAGAGTATTGCTCGATAGGTAGAGAAAGTTGAAGAGAATTAACCATTGGGTCATGTTAAGGCCGATCCAAATTGAAAGCTCATTCTGAAACCTATAAATACAAGTTTAAGGTAATGAGGTAGGTAATCATATTTATTGCATCGTTGAGAATGCACTTTAATTATCAAATGGTCATCTACTGATTTAAGCATCTAAGTAGTTTTTACAGGTAACCTTACACGATATAAGGAATATTGAAGTAAAGACTTGGATTGCTAGAATAGTTTAGAAATTATTTAAGTTTGGTGTTGAAAACAGTTACCGAAACAAAATATATAATAAATAGAATATTTACATACATTCATCAACATATTATCATGGCTGTTATTATATCCTTTCCAAAAACGAAAACAACAAGTAAGACCGGTTAAATATCAGGAAGGCCTAAACCTATGTTTTTGATAACGTTATTGGCTGAAAAAGTAAGGTAATTTTAATTTTGGTTGTAATATTTATTTTTATGCATATAATATTAAAAAGGTTAAATATGTATCCAATATATAAATTTGAACACAAAATTGGAATTTGTTTCATTTATAAATTTTAATATTTTAATTTTTAAACTTTAAAAATAAATAATTGTAGTCATTTTAATCCAACAAAATATTAAATAGTATTTTAAGATGACATTTGAACTAAAACATTTATAATGGTATATGAAGCATTATATTAACATGCTAAAAATATTTAATTCAATTGAGTTTGAAAAATTATATCTATTATTTTTAAATTTCACATATCAAAATTTACAATATAAATAAATTTTAAATTGATAAAAAAGTTTAGATACTAAAAATATATTCACTTCCAATAAAATAAATATTTTATAATAAAGTTAAGTGATATTTTAAGTAACTATTATATACAATGTCCGTATCTATCACTTCAAAAATTTCTAAAGATATGGAAATCTAAAATGAGTGAATTTTAGTTTTAGTTGTTGTAAAAAAAGTTTTTGTTTGTAATCGTGCTTACAACTAACCGTTTTGAGGCCTAATATTATATTTAACTGATTAATTAAATGTGTGTTGAAAAAAATTAAACAATAATTTTAAAGTAATTGAATATTAATGTAATAATAATAAGAAACACAAGTATTACTAATAGTTAAAATTCATCAGAAATGTCTAATCTATAAGTAATAACTTTTTTTCGACAGTAATAATACAATCAGTAAAATTTGTTGACAGAATTTATATATATCAGTAATTATTAACGAAAAAAATTCATCGATAAATACAAAAAAAATTGTTAGTAATTATCGACAAAAAATTTGTCAATAAAGAAATCAAGAATTCGTCCATAAAATTTTTTCAATAATTTGAAAAATATTTGTAGTATGTATTATTATTTTAAAACTTTTAAAGATATGTAAAATAAACATCATTAATTTATTTCAAAATAACAATTCGGAATCAAAGCTATGATTAATAATTTTGGAGGAATGAAAACAAAAAGAATAATATTTTATAAGGATTAAACTAAAAGTGATTTAAATTTTTTATAAGATAAAAATAAATAAACAAAATTATAAAATCAGAACTAAACACTAGTGCAATAAGGGGAAAAGGTACCGGTTAATTTTGTTTATAAGCATCGGTTCTGCAAGCAAGGCATATACGGACGAGGTAAAAAGGGTATGTTTTATGTCTCAGTCACGAACCGAGGTAAAACGAGATAGGATTATGCCTCAGTGATGAGTCAATAGTTTCTTGACTTCATTTAGTTTATTGTACCGGATTTAATTCGGGAAGTGTGCTTAATTGTCCAATATTTTTCCATTTTTGCTAATTGTGGTTAATTTGACCAGAAATTCTTATTTTAATTAATTTGAATTATCTGAAACTAATTATTTACATTATTAATTATAGGGAAATTGTTGGATAATAATTTGGGACATTTGGAGGGCTTTCACTTAATTCAAGACTCTCCACAAAAGAATTGTACACAAGAAGGAGGGCACTACGGTGATTTTATTCTTTGGGCTCATGAGAATGGGGTGCTTCATTATTGGAAAAAGGGTGACATCCAGCAAATCACGTTTCCTTTCTTTCGGAGGAAGTAGCACTTCATATTTTTTTTGGGCTTTTGGAGAATGAAATGCTCTTGAATTCATTATTTGGAAGGGTCACGACCTTGGTCCAGCAAGGAAAGAACAACACGCTGTGAGGGAAATGGTCTAGCAGTGTGGTGTCACGGCCCATGGGAAATTGATTTTGGAGCACTGCTGCCACGTCCACAAAATCCAGCAGCTTTGGTGTGCACATGAGCGTCCAGCTGTCTGGAAGAAAGGGGCCCACGGACAAATTAATTTGGACAGCAGCAAGCTTCACACGGACATCAGCGTCCAGAAGGTGTGTGGAGAAAAATCACATTCATTTGGTCTGATCCAGCAAAGCTACGGATGGGGGCTTCACGCGGAGGGAATCACCGTCCAGCAACACAGCACAGCAGCGTCTAGGAGGTGTGTGATGGGAGAGGTGCACGCTCACGGGCTAAAGACCAACAGCAGCAGGCTTGGATGCACTGTGGGCTGATTCACGTCCAGTAAGAAATCCAGCACGCTCATTTTGAGGAGGGCAGCAACCACCGAGAAAGAGGATGGTCTACAGCTGGGACGGCTGGAAGCACGAGGAGCCACGCACATGGAGGGCTACGGCTGAAAGAGTTGCATCCAGCAGGGAATGAATTTTTATCATCTTACTTTGCTTACAAAAAGAAGGATACATTTGGTTCATTATTTTTTGTCTTTCCATGTTTATTATTCGGTTTTCTTTATTTTGAATACAACCAGCCGGCACACTCTTCTTTGCTTTGAACATTGTTTTGGATTTTGGAGGAAAATAGCGTGGCACACTTGCTTTTCTCGGAGGATGAGCTCTTAAATTATTATTCACTCTTGCCCTTTTCATTTTGGGTTTATATGCACCTTTGATTGAAGCCTTTTATTGCTTCTATGCTTCAATGTTCACGCTGTTGAGGGGGAGAATGAAGTAATGTTTATGTTTTTATTTTGATGTCCTTGGGAATGAAAAGAAAGCAAAGCAAATGGTGACATGGCTGCTGGCAGGAGATGTTACGCAAGCGTGAATGAGAGATCCAAGTTTACTTCATTTTGCTTAATTTAATCTTTGCCTTTTCATTTGGCTCCGTGTACTTCTTTTGGTTGAAGTTTCAATCCATCAATGTCATGTCCAGGGAGAAAAATTCATTTTTAGCATTTGCTTTCTTTTAGAAAAGTGAACGGTGCTTTATTGTGTGTGAAAGTAATTCAATGAATCATCATTCACGTTTTTCAATGTGCATCATTACTTTTCTTTATTCTTTTTGCCGTGGTGAATGTGTGGTGATAGATGAGCATAATAAGCATTAATTTTCTTTAGCTAAACATTGTATTTGTTGGAAGAAGAAAATTAACTCTTGCGTTGGAGAAAAAAAGATGTGCACGGTGTTTCTTTCTCTCTTTTAGGAGAGCATGGTCTTCAGTAGGTTATGTGCACTAGGGTTTAGCATCCATAGGTTTTATTTTCTTTTTATTAGCTCAAGTATATGCACTCAAATGGATTGGATATTATATATATTGGGATGCATTCAGCTTGGAAAGATGCATACTAATTCATTTTATTTTCACTCTTCAAACGTTTTTAATACCGTTTCCGTGATGAATGATACATTTCATTTTTCTGTTGTGAGTTTTCCAAGAGCGGCTGCAATGTTCAATTAATTTATTAGTTAAGCATTACTCTTTTAATTGATGTTTTATTCCAGTGTGCATTTGATTGTTTATATTTTAATAGCTTTAATTACGTTTGGATATTTATCTATTGCATTGTTTACTTTAATGTTTTCATGCACTTTAATGCTTTCAATTATATTCAATTGTGTTTAATTTTCTAATTTCGTCACTTGTATTCACAAAAATCTTTCCAAAAACCCCTCGCTTTGTGTTATACTTAAGACTCGAATCACATTTGGTCCTTGAGAGACGACCTAGGAGTCACTTCCTAGCACTATAATTCTTTAATGCACATCAAATTTGATGGGCCGCGACAGCCTTATCACTCGATTCTTAGATAACCGAGGCAGTAGCATGTTTTTTTTTCTTTTTCAGACTTTATCAGGTTGGATTATCAGATGATCAGGAATCCAAAGGTTGGATTATCAGGTTGCAATGCCAAAATCAGTAACCTGTTCTTGTGAGTCTTCACTGGCCTCAAGAACAATGCCAACAACATCGCAACACTATACTGAACCCTACATCAAACTCTCATTCCCAACAACACCGTTTCCAAACACACAATCCTCCTCCAACTTCCACAACTTTCTGTGTTTCTGAATGTCCACCGCACCGGCGTAGCCTTTGGTGAAGTCCCAACCTCTACACAACTTCGCCCTTCCCTTCTTGAATCCACTGCCTTGAATCCAGGACCGCCCGCAACCGATTCGCACTCCCCACCTACTCCCTTAAGCTTTTTGCTCCACCACCACAACCACTTTAGGCATCGTCGTGCAACGATGAAACTGACGACGAAGTTGCGAAGCGCGAGATCGACGAAATAGAAACCCTTAATCTGATTTCTGGAAAAGAAAAAAACCCTAAGAGATTTGGCCATTTGGGCTTGATCTCAGAAGGTGACGGTGGTTGGGAAAGGGACCGATGAGGGCGAGAGAATCCACGACTGGTGGAGGCACCACGGTCGGCGCTGGTGCCGCGTTGCCAGGGTCTAGGACGGGGAGCGGCAACACGGGAAAAGAATGAAGGGAGGAAGAAGAGAGGAGTTTTGGTTTGGTAGTAGCAGTAGAGTAGGAGTAAGAATAATGGAAGGGTTTGAATGGAAAGCCTTTGCTCACTAAAAAGGTGCAACACCTTATGCCTCGGTTTTGTTATTAACCGAGGTCGTAGCTCTTTCTATTAGATGGAAAGCTTGCTTCACTAGAAAATGTGCAGGTCCTTGTGCCTCGATCCTACATCAACCGAAGCAATATCATATCCTTATGCCTCGGTCCTGCATCAACCAGTGTCGTAAACCTTTTATGCCTCGGTTCTTTGTACACCCGAAGCATATAACTTCATCTTAATTTCAAAACAGCCACCGCATCTTTAAATGCTTCGGTTTTTACAAAACCGCGACATATATCACGAGTTAAAAAAGTGTTTTTTTACTAGTGAAATTAGCTAATTTTACACAAGCTATAATATAATTACATTGTTATCAGAACTAAATTAGCTAATTTGACGTTGTTCTTAAAAATGAGTTGTCGACGACAGTGGTACACACACACATACATACATATACATATATATATATATATATATATATATATATATATATATATATATATATATATATATATATATATTTCATTGTTTTATTGTAATTTCTCAAACTCAATACTTAATTTCGAAAGTTTTCTAGAATCATGTGATTTTTTTTTTGTCAAGAACGACATGGTGGTAGATTTTAAATATTGTATCTCACTGAAGTATGTTTGTCCTCTTTGATGAGTATACCGCATATTATTAACCTTTCCGACTTGTCCTCCTTGCTTCCAAACACTTGGATCGTCTCGACCGCTTGTTTTGATTGTCAGAATCGCTCACTTCTAGTCTAGATTGCTCGCTTGTCAACTGCTCTACTCGGTCGTCACCGACTCCGATCAGTTGTACTCTTGATCGGAGGGGGAGATACCTACAAAAGGCACTCTAACGCTCAAGTTAGGCGTGTGATTTGAAGAGCTTATGTTTACTATTGAATATTCAGTGAACTATTCTCACTACTGACTCTTTGGACGTAGTGGAATGTAAGTGGAACATAAGTGGAACGTACCTGGTTTTTGACCCTGTCATTGTATTTATAAATGTTTCATAGACCAAATAACAGCAAACTTACCTGGAGATTTAGTTAGTTATTCATCAACGACTTTATCAATATCTCTAATCAGATATCTTTGGTTATTTTAACCGTCTGCTAAACTTTTGGCCCAATAATGATTTAAACAGTAATAACTTAAACGTCGGTCCAACTATGGCCAACATGATGTAGCGGATGGACTGAACAGTACTTAATGTCAACCTAACCGTTCAGTCTTGAGTGTTTACCATACTTATTCCATTCATTTTTGTAGGCTAGTAAGATTATACAGGACATTTAATTATATAAGATTAACTAGAACAATTAAGATATTTAGGTCCATTTAAATAAAAAAGTTTATAAAGTATAACTATAAACAATGTATTTTACGAAATATATTGATAATTTTTTTATTAATTATATTTATTGTTTGTTAGCGAGAAAAATCTAACTTTATTATCAGTATTTTTTGTAAACAAATATCCTATTTGGTAAAAGAAAAATGAGTACTCAAAAGTACGTGTAGTCCAAAGTTTGACAATTAAAAGTATTTGAAGAATTTGTGAAAATCTTTAAAAGGCACATTCTCGATTCTGTAAAAATAAATATAAACAACAATTTTATGGGATATTTCCTTTTGTGTAAGAAAGAAATTACGGGACAATTTTACGAGTACTCATGTGTAGATTATTAACTATTAATTATTAGCAACTTTTTTGAAATTTGATTACAATTTAATATAGAAAAAATAATAATAAACTGTATAGAATGACATGATATATTTTACTTAAATAAATTAAGAGACTAACTAATGAGATAATATATAAGTGAAAAAACAAAGCAAAAAAAATACATCCATATCACTTTTTGTAAATGTTAAAAGTATTGATATTGAGATTTAGTATTGTAACGGTATGTAATATAGTCTTTCAAGTTATATTATACTCTGAATAACATGTATTATACTCTGAATAACATGAATAATAAAAATATAGAACTCAAGTAAAATAAAAATATAGAACTCAAGTAAAATACTAAAATTTAAACGGTGTTTGAATTGGAATGAGTATTGTTCACGTAAATTATTTTCAAGAGTTAGTGTTTGTATTTACTGATACGTGGAGAATCTAGGGCGGAGTCTATTACGACCTTCGCTAATGTGTGAAGAAACAAAAGGAAAACCACGTATGAAAGAAAGGAAGATGACCCTCCCTCCTTGCGTCGTTGCACCATTGGTGTCCCGCCGCCTGCATCTGCCACTTCTGTCTCCACCGCTACTTTAATCTTGCTGCCTTCAATCTTCCACGGCGGAGGCTCCCTTGCAGGTTTAGCTTGATTTTGCAGGTTGAAAATTGATGATTTGGATGAATGGAGGTTGAACAGGGTTGCGCGAAGTGAGGCTGGGGGAAACAGTTTGATTTAGGGTTTGATGACGGCGATATTGACAGTGAAGATTGGGGGAAAGATGGTGCTCTGTGGTGCGAAGGAGATCGAGAGATTGGTGAAGTCGCGGTGGTTCGATGTGAAGGAGAGAGAGAGATTGGGGGAAATATTGCAGGTTGCGCGAAGAAGAGAGAGCTCTCGCGATGGTTCTATGGTGGTCCTATGAATGGAGTGTTGAAGATTGGTGGAGTTGTGGCGGCGTTCTGGTTCTCTGGTGGTTCTGTGGTGGTCCGACAATGGTTGCCTTTCTGGTTCCCTCCTTATTTTATCTGCAGTTGCGGCGGTGTCCTGGTTCTTTGGCTTGGTTTCTATTTCTTGCAGGTTGCCATGGATAGCGGTGTGATTTTGGAGAATGTTGTTGGAGAATAAGACTTCGCGGGATGGTCTGTGGTGGTTCGGTAAAGGTGGCACGGTTGTTGGGTGGTGGTCCGATGTAAGAATGGAGTGTTGAAGATTGGTGGGGACAAAATTTTAATTTTGAGCAAAAAATTGGAATTTGTTTCATTTATAAATTTTAATATTTTAATTTTTAAACTTTAAAAACAAATAATTGTAGTCATTTTAATCTAACAGAATATTAAATAATATTTAAAAATGACCTTTGAACTAAAACATATCTAATGTATAAATAACTTAAATATTAGGTTTAATACCTATTTTGGTCCCTCTTTTTGTAGGGTCTGTTCAAAGTTGTCCTCCTTTTCTTCAAAAGTTCACTAACATCCCACTTCTCGCAAAAACGGTACATGTTAGTCCTTTTTTGTTATGGCGTTAAAAAGACTAACGACACAGCTACCCAGTTGGAAAAAAATTGATGAGTTGTACAGTTTTGGTTGTGGTGGCACTGTGACTTCATTATATGTGTTAAAATAAAATAATTTAAAATGATTTAAAATAATTTAAAAGATTGGGTTAAAAATAATTTTAGGATTAACTAAAGCGATATTACATTTGGGGTTAAATCAACTCGCGATTTCGGGGCGATTTAGGGTTCAACAATCAGCTTTCCAAGACTCCAGATTTTGATTATTGGTGAAATCAAGTTTGTGGTTCGTCGAAGAGCGTGATTCGTTCGTCAGTGCTGGTGAGGTTAGTGTTCTTACTTATGTTGTTGTTATAGTTACTGATCAGATTAGTATTCATACTTATGTTGTTCTTGTCTTTAATGGGTGGATTCTGTATTTGTTTTGTAATGGGTGGAATGGGTTAAAATATTATTATATTTGTTGCATACTGGGGGGTTTATGGAAAAAGTACTGGCGTTGGGTGTTGAAATTGGTCCCATGGTGTTAATTTAAGTTAATGAGTGGTCCCCCTTTTCCATTTGCAGTGTAGGGATGTCTAACGATAGGTTTTAGGTAATGGTCCACCATGGTGGGACCTTGATAAAGGAAGTGCCCTTTAATTATATAGGTGGGGAGATATGTTATTGGGACATTGACCCCGATACATGAAGCTATTTTGGAGTAGTAGGTTCACTTAAAGATTTGGGTTACATTGAAGTAGATGAGTTATATTACAATATTGAACATGTTTTATATAAGCTATATGACGATAAAGGAGTTATGAACATGATGAATGTGGGAAAATTGTTGGGGAAAGTCAACTTGTATGTTGTACATAAAGTGAGCGAAGTAGTGGTTGTAGAAAATGAGCGAAGTAGTGGTTGAGGAAGGTCCTCTTGACTGTGGTCATGACTTGGAGAGAGATGATGGAGTGCAGGTTGACACATAGGGTAGCGTGGAGGTGGAGCAGGATGATGTACTAGGGTGAAGCAAGTGGTTGAAGTGGAGGTTAACCAAGAGGGTGTAGTGGAGGTGCAGGGAGTGGATGCAGTGGAGGTGGAGGAACTGCATGGAGTGGAGGAAGAAGTAGAACTGCACAATAAGGAAGAAGTAAAACTACACAGTGAGGAAGAAGTAGAACTGCACAGTGAGGAAGAGAACTTGGAGGAGGTAGGTGATTTGGATATTGGTTTGGACAATAGTGATTCAGAATACAGGATGGAAGACAGTGATAACGAAGCACAAGGACATGGTAGGGGGTTGTCAGATGATGAATGAGAGTCAGATGTGCTGTTAACTCCAGAAAATAGTGGAAGTGAGGAGGATGACACTAAGGACATAGCAAGTAGAGGTCCCTTTCCTACATATGGGAAAAAGAAGTCAATGTTAGATTACAAATGGGAACTTGGTACTATATTTACTGATAAGGATGAGTTTAAGGAAGTCATTAGAAGTTATGCTACTCATGCTGGGAGGGCTCTTAAGTTTGTAAAAAATGATAACCGTAGGGTAAGGGTGAGATGCATGGGTGGGCAAAAAAAGTGTCCATGGGTAGCTTACTGTGGGTATTTGCCATCACGTAAGATTTGGCAGTTGAGGAAGATTGTTGATGTTCATTCTTGCAGCAGGAAACTAAACATTAAAATGATGAATAATAAGTGGTTGAGTCATGAAATAGATAATTTTTTACACGAGAATCCTAGTATAAGGGTCCAAGACATACATACTAAAGCATTAAGGAAATGGAACACCAATGTATACATTTCTTAAGCAAGAAGGGCGAAGTTAATGGCATCAAGTCAACGTGAAGGGGATTTTAAAGAACAAGTTCGAAAGATTTATGACTACGCACATGAGGTATTGAGAAGTAACCCATGGTCAATGGTTAAGGTTAAAGTGAATAGTGATAATGGTCAGTCCATATTCGAGAGATGTTATGTTTGTCTTAAAGCATGTAAGGATAGTTTTATTAGTTGTAGGCCCATCATCTGTTTAGATGGGTGTTTTTTGAAAGGTCTTTATAAGGGAGAGCTGCTTACTGCTATTGGGAGGGACCCAACTGAGCAAATGCTACCCCTTGCATATGCAATAGTTGAAGTCGAAAATAAAGATAGTTGGTCTTGGTTTTTGCAATTATTGGTTCAAGACCTTGAGGGCAATGAAGTTTGTGCACGTGGTTGTCTCACTAGCAAAAGGTACATGCACTACTTAAATTATTTTATTATTCATACTTTATTAATCATGTGTGTTTGATTAAAAAATTGATGTTGGTAGGGGTTGGTGCCAACTATCCAAGAGCTTTTGCCTAGGGCAGAACAAAGATTCTGCATCAGGCACCTTCATGCTAACTTTAGGAAAAGATTTTCTGGTCAGATATTGAAGAATTTGATGTGGAGGGCTGCCACAAGCACATACCCCCAAGCTTGGGAGAGAGAGATGTTGAATATAAGAGCAATGAATGAAGAAGCATATAAATACCTCATAGCCATTCCCCCAAGGTACATTGTTTCCCTTACATGCACAAAGATTCTGCATTACTCATGTTTGGTAACCCATTTTCTTCATTCTTGTGCAATAGGTATTGGTCAAGAAGTACGTTCAAAACTCAAGCAATGTTTGATACTGTAGATAACATCAATGAAGGTTTCAACAGTGTTATTGTTCATGCCAGAGCAAAACCCATTATCACCATGCTGGAGGATATTAGACTGTATTTGATGAAAAGATGGGCCACGAACAGAACGAAGGTGGCATCTATGGATTTCGATGTCTGTCCAAAGATCAAAAAAAGACTTATGAATGAATGTAATTTGTCAAGATATTGGATCCCAAGGTAATATTGTTCTTGTGCCTTATTTATGTTCATATCCAATTGTTGATGTGCCTTATTTATGTTCATTTATTCAGCTGGTCTGCAAGAAGGATTTTTTAGGTTAGGCATGTTTCAGTCATTGGGAAAAAGTTCACAGTGGACCTAGACAATAAAGAATGTAGTTGTAGGAAGTGGATGATCAGTGGCATCCCATGTTGTCATGCAGTTACAACAATGAACTATTCAAATGTAGACCTAGAAACTTTTATACCAATTTGGTTCAGGAAATCCACATATAAAGAGGCATATGCGTCCATCATCTATCCTGTGAATGGCCACCTCCTATGGGAAAAAACAAGTTCTCCTTATGTACTGCCACCACTTAAGAGGAAGATGCATGAGAGACCAAAGAAAAAAAAAGAAGAATGGAGCCATGAGAGCTAACTCAGGATGAGACCCAAATGAGTGTTGGTGGGCACAAAAAGAAATGTAGCATCTGCCGTGAAGTGGGGCACAACAAAAAAGTGTGTCCTTTACATCCAGCCATCATAGAACCAACATAACCAGAACAGGCACAAAGTTCACAACCCCTTACACCTTCACAACCATCAAGTCCCCAATCTCCTCACCCACCACAACCAACTCAAGATTCCATCCCAGATTTAACTCCACCAATAGGAAGGAAAAAGTTAAATATTAGAAGAAAAGATCCATAGATTTAACTGAAAATTTGGATGTATTTGGATCTATTTTGTACTCTTATTAAGTACTTTAATTGTGTAAAAAGTACTCTTATTAAGCACTTTAATTATGTATGTTGTACTATTATTAAGCACTTTAATTTTGTAGTGCTATTAAGCACTTTAATTAAATATGTTATTATAGTTGTAGTGATATTATGTTGTGATATTTGGAAGTGGTGATATTATTTAATTATATATGTTTTTTGCCAGGTATCCTTAATATGTATTACAGTCATATATGTTAGGGACCACCTTGAACAATTTTTAAAGGAAAGAGGGACCACCTTGAACCATTTTTAAAGGAAAGGGGACCACATTTAACATTTTTAAAACGTAGGGGGGACTAAAACGAACTTTATTGCACGAACTCAGATTGTTCACTCATATTACAACACCAACTAATATTACATCAACAAAACATGAAGCTAAACACCTAAGTCATTACATGAACAAAACATACATTGCACATTGCACACCTAAGATCAAGCTAAACATAGTCACAATGTCATAATGTTCAGCACAATAACAGCAAACACAACTCCAACTAAGAACTTTATCCTTCTTTGCAACTCTTTCACATTAGTTTCCAGATCACATATCATGTTGCTTTGTCTCACAATTGTACGATCTCTATCATCAGCATTGTCTTCACACTACAATAAAAGGGCGTATTACCGAAGGTTAATTACCGGCGGCCTTCAGGCCTTCGGTAATGTATTGGTGAAATTAAATACCAAAGGCTTTTGCTCTTCGGTAATGTCTCCGATGCTTTAACTTCAAAATTTAAGCATTTGTTCTTCAAATTTCCCAAAAGTAGAACAACCTCCCTCCCTTTTGTCGAACTCACTCCTTGACTTAGGGTTGTGACTTTGGTGGCGGTCAGCCGGTTCGATGTTGTGGTTTGATGGCACGAGTTTGGTGGTGTGGATGCTGACGGAGGTTCGTTGTTGGGTGGCGCTCTTCCATTCCCTACTCTCTGTTCGAAGCGGTTTTTTGGTTTAAAGCGTGAGGTTGTCGTCTTAAGGCAGTTTGAAGCGGTTGGTGTTGCAGACGCTGACGGCGGTTCGTTGGTGGCTGGTTTGCGGCTAGGGTTCGGGTTTTGGTCCTTGTGAGTGTTGCGACAGGGGTGGGGGTTGTTGGGGGTTGGCGTGTCGAGGGTGTTGCACTGAAGTGGTGTTGGTTTGGCGAATTGGTTTCGGATTGGGCCGCAGATGTTGTTGTCGGAGATGTCAAGGTGGAGAAGGAGGCAGAGGTTTTTGTGGGGATCGAGGAAGCGGAGGTACACTAGTGGGAGAGAGAATCAATTGGACCACCAAGGTTGAGGGAAGGGAGGAGAGGCCCACCACTCTGCCGTTTGGGGAGCACTCGGCGCCGAGCCACGCGAAGGACAGGCGTCGGCTTTAGTTCAGTTGGAGAGAAGGTTGTCGTGGGTGTCGGCTTTTAGTTTTATATATTGTTCTTTCCATCGTTTTCTCAATTATCAATGATATCGGAGCTATTGCTACTTCTGCAACTTGAATTATACACTAATCTTATTTTTATTTGTAGGGTTTAGTTGTTTGTTTGTTTATTTAAGCTGTATACATTTATATATTATTTGAAGCATGTTGGATTATTTACTATTTTCAGCCCAACTTCCCAAGAACTTAAGAGGCTCTTGTTTTTGCCAGTTGGAGCTGAAGTCCTTACTCGGAAATTTGATGAGATGCATCAACATACTCTTGAGGAAGATCGGTCCTTACTCATGTAGATAACATCCATTTTTTTTTTTGTAGTTGTCAAAATGATAATATCCATTTCTTTTGCCCTGTAATTTTAGGAATGGATTCTATGAGGCTTTCTACAGTGCATTTGATGACCAATCTGCAGCAATGAATTCAATTCTAAAAGGGAAGGAGTTGTTCACTCAACAGGTAATTGCTGAACTGTGCTCTAACTTTATCTTTTGGAATTTAATATTCTAAATTTAGCTTATAATTTATATTTACAAAATTTAGTTATATATTTAGCCATTTGGTTTTGGTTTGTTGTGTTGTGAGCGTCAGCAGGATGGTATTTCGCTCATTAGGACTTTTTGCCAATAAGCAAGTCAAACATTTGTATTTCCATGCTCTATAGAAACCATGAACGTCTAACTGACTTTAAAAGCTTACTGAGGAATTACATCTGTTTCTTTTTTTTGCCCACATGGTTAATTAATATTACAATATTAGTTTACTTGGGTAAAAGAAAGTGAACGTTTGTTGATTGCCAATCTCCTTGAGTTTTTTTCACTGAGTTCAAAGTTACACTATTTTGTTTCCATTCTGGCCGCTTTCAATGCCTAACGAGCAAGTGACAGAGGTTGCTATCTGCTTGTCATTACTCAACTGTGCTTAAATAATTGCACTATATCAAGCTCCATAAGCATTTGATGTCATATTTCCGCTATTCTATCTTTGTTTTGCATTTGGCTCTTTTATCATATCCCTTTATATTTTCATACGCTTTGCCTTAACATTTATAACATTCTTTATATTCTGTCTGTTATTTTCAATTTGAATAATCGATGATTTTCTGACCAAAGAAACTATTATTTCTCAGAATCAATTGATTTTGATAAGTTTGACTGTCCTGTTCTGAATTTTTTTTTGCCCGAGAGTGACAGATTTCCTAAATATACTTTGATGGTGGCATCTTTCTCTTTTCAATGGTCTCTATCCTCATCATTATTGGTATGCATGATTCTTGCATTTGTTGCACTGTAGACTTTAGTTTCACTTTCATGTATGAAAGAGAATATGCAAATGGGTTAAGAGTTTTTTGTGTTCAGAAAATTACTTAGTCATACAAACGTGGAATGTTTTAATAAAACTAATCGAAGCTAATTTTATTAAACTTTGAACAACTCATAGAAGTTATGCATATAGGCTTATGCGTTTCAAACGTATTGATTATTTTCCTTTCTTTACTTGTAGGCGCTAAAAACGTATTGGATAAATTTGTGGAGTGAATCTGGAAAACTGAAAGCTGGGTGTTAGAAGATTCAAAAAGGAGTAAACTTCATGGACGAATTGACCCACCAATACCTCCAAAAAGTAAATTGATGCTTGAAGCATTTCTTCGTGTGGGTCCCTATATGCCAAGTGAAGTGAAACATATGAATGAATTGTTCCACAAACTGATGCATATAGGAAACTGTACTATTTTAAACTTTTGATTCAATCACTTTTATTAATCTCCCATCATGTTTAAATCATAGTGTTTTTAAATTATATTGTCTTTAAAAAATTAAACATTTTTTTTGACAATTCTGTATTTCTCGACTTAATAACTTTTTATAAACACTAGTACAGTAAAGGGAAACGACAACGGTTATTTTTGCCTTTCCGCAGCGGTTCTACAACCGAGGTATATACAGGCGAGGTAAAAAGTTGTAGGCTTTTTGCCTCGGTTGTGAACTGAGTCAAAAAGATGTATGCTTTTTTCTCGGTTCAAATGCAACCGAGGCAGTAAAAAGTGTTCCTTTTTTATTTTTTTTTTCGCCAAACTTTTGGCCTCGGTTGTTGGTCAACCGAGTCAATAGGTGGTTTTTTTTTTCAATGGGTCATATTCCTCCATTTGTCCAAGAAGACTCAATTCATCCAAGAAGCGGGAAAGTAAAGACATGAACCAATTAACCAAAACAGAAGAACCAAGCAAGATCAAGAATTTAAAGGCACATCATAATCAAAGTAATATTGGGCAAAAATATTAAAGCAAAAAAATTCTAAAATTGGAACTACTAAAAATCCAGAGAGATCAATGGAACCCAGAAAACACATAGGAAATAACAGGAATCTGGAAAGGATTTCATCTTAAGTACAAACAACATCCAAAGACTCGAGCTTGGATTCCGAAAGTTTGGAGCAGCGAAGTTTGGAGCTCCATGACTGCCTCCTTGCCTTAACCCTCCAAGATGAAAGATTTTCTAGATTTGTCTTGAAGTCTTTCCCAGGTTCCCCACAATATGCTCGTGCCAATTTTATTTTCCTAGAAGAAAATTGTATAGATGGAGGATATGAAGGTAACCTCAAAGGTGCTACCATCTACAAGATTCTGGACAAGATAACTGCACAAAACCACATAACATAGGAAGGCATTTAGTTGGCTGATGTTTCAAACTCAACAACAAAGAGGGTATGGAGAATAAAAATAATACCTCGCTGCTACTCACTTGCTGCAACAGGACCGTTTTAGGCTTAGCTACTGGTTTGAAGCCCTAACTTTGGGAATGTATATGACATTTTGGAATGCAAAAACAAGGCAATAATACCTATCAAACACATATCCAATTTGTAAAAGTTTAAACAGACCAATCTAATTGCAACATCCTTTCTAAAACAATACCAGATAATTTTCGCCTTTTCAAAATTTTGTTTGCCCTTTTTTTTATATTGAACGAGTTGGTAATCCCTCCAGCACGGATTTCCGCCTTAACAGCATTTAGTTCCCCTTCTATACCTGTGGGTCTGCATACAAAATTTAATTAAGGCTAAATTCAGACAATTTATTAATTAGTGAACTGATAACATATATTAACTACGGCTCAAAGGTCAACACATCAACAGATAGTTAAAGATAATTGAATATGTTTTCTGCCATATGCAAACTGAGCCTGTTGTGGACAAGGCTGGGTGGGATTATACTTTCAGATTGAAACCGTTTACCATATGCAAATCCCTCACTCCAGCATATCCCTTTTCCCCAGCCACCTTTTTACCTTCCTTCTCCTTCGCAAGTGCCTCTCTTGGGACTTCGTGCTCCATCTCATCTTCCAATTCGGGAATCCCCTCTCTCTCCCTCACCTCCTTCGAATTCAGATTGCTCGCTCTCAACCCGAACCGAGGCGGATAAATTGGATACCCATTCTCAAAGCTATCGAACACACTGAGGAAATCCCAAGTGAAGACGCAAGGAGGAGACGACGGCGCTAGAGGCGGATGCGGCGGAGATGACGACGGTCCCGGGGGAGGGTAGTAAGGGTAATCCCCACCCGATAGGTGAAAATAGAAGGCGGAATAGAGAGGGAAAGAAAGGAATGGGGCCGCTAGGGTTTTCTCCGCTAGAGAAAGAAAGGAATGGGGCAGCGGCGGAGGGAGGAGGCGGCAGAGGGAGTAGTAATGAAGGCACCGTGGTCGTTGGAGGCAGTGGTGGGAGCAACGATGGAGAGAACACCGGCGTCGTTGGAGGCAGCAAGATGCACCACCCTCAACGCAATTAAATGGAGGCACCATCTGAAGTGGTTGGAGGCAGAAAAGGAGGAAGCACCGTCGTTGGACGCAGCGGCAGAGGGCGACAGAGAGCAACAGCGAGATGCACCAGTGTAAAGGGCGGCAGAGAGCAGTAGCGAGATGCACCAGCGGCAGAGTGGAGTGAATGCATTGTTGAAGGAGAGAGAGAAAAAAAGAAAGAGTGGAGTGAGTAGAAAATATCAAGCCATACTAACTTGGTTATTTGGTTAACCGAGGCCTAATTTAATGCGTGAAGGGGGCCGCGTGATGTTTGCAGGCTTTTATGCTTCGGTCTTATAACAACCGAGTTAATAAACGCTTTTATGTTTCGGTCTTATAACAATCGAGTTAATAAACGATTTTCTGACTCGATTCTCCTTGAACCGAGGCCTATAAAATTGTTATAATTACAAAACTGACACTGCATTGTTTTATGCTTCAGTTTTTTGAAAACCGAAGCACATTATCCGCATTAGAATCCTGATTTTGTACTAGTGATAATATCATATTATCGATATATTGCTAATATTTATATGTTACCAATTTGTTTTATATGTTAAATAAAATATGTCTCTTTCTTCAGGTTGAAACAATTAAGAATATATCAGAGTATGTGGTTTAACTGAGGAAGGTTGGAAAGGGTCACAACATGTTTTGCTACCGTTACTTCTTATATTGGTTGAAAAAATATACCTTTGATGTACATTTCCAGCAATATGGTAATTTTCTCCCAATACCTTGCTACCGTTACTTCTCATATTGGTTGAAAAAATATACCTTTGATGTACATTTCAGCAATATGGTAATTTTCTCCCAATACCTATGACTTCTACTTACATTTATACTTTATGGTTTGCAGGTGTGTGGCACCTTGATCAAAGTCTACTTCATCATGTCGCTTGAACTTGGATAGTCTTTATAGTCTTTATTATTAGTTCTCGTTTACATTTGCTCTTAGAATTTAAATGTTTTTCCTATGTACTGAGATGTAAAAACTTGTAGTGTTGTAGTGTTGTGGCAACAAGTATCTTATGTAAAAGACTACAAACATATTATGCAATATAATTTGATATCTTCTTTTCAGTTATCCTTCTCCAATAGAAATATCAGTGGTTAGTTTGACTTGATGTCATGAAAATTTTCATAATCTAAACTAATGGAATGAAATTAGGGCCGTTAGTCTTTTTAACGTTGTAACCAAAAAGGACTAACGTGCATCGTTTTTACGATAAGTACGATGTTAGTGAACTTTTAAAAAAAAGAAGGACAACTTTGAACATACCCTACAAACCGAGGCACCAAAATAGGTATTAAACCTAAATATTAATATGAAATACTATCTTAACATGTTAAAAATATTTAATTCAATTGAGTTTAGAAAAATTATATCTATTACTTTTAAATTTCACATATCAAAATTTACAACATAAATAAATTTTAAATTCATAAAAAGTTTAGATACTAAAAATATATTTACTTACAATAAAATAAATATTTTATAATAAGTATTTAATTATATTTATACAAAAGATTAATGATATTTAAGTAACTATTATATACAATGTCCGTATCTATTACTTCAAAAATTTCTAAATAGATGTAAATCTAAAATGAGTGAATTTTAGTTTTACAAGGATTAAACTAAAAATCATTTCATAACGATTAGAAAAAGTGATTTCATTTTTTTATAAGATAAAATAAATAAAAAAAATTATAAAATCAGAACTAAATTTTACAGAGCTATAAGATAATTACATTGTTATCATTTCCGATTTGAAGTTGTTCTTAACAAAAAAATGAGTTGTCATATATATATATATATATATATGTGTGTGTGTGTGGGGTTTGTTAACGCGCACGCCTGTTTTTCAGTTGGTACATTTTATCAATGTGTATCGGGTTTTAGTAGACAAAAATATCCTTATATATCATGGATTTTAAGTTTTAAGGTTAAGAGTATTTTAATAAATTTCATTCTCAAAACTAGAAAAAAAAAATCCCAAACCCTTACTCACCTCCCTCATTCCTCTCAACCATTTCTCTTTCGTCTCTCTCACTCCAACATTTTTTCTGTCATCCTATGGTAGCCCAACTGAAAAAAATCAGAAACATTGGCCGTTAAACAATGTTACAAAAAATAATATTATAATGAGTTTTCATTTTATAATTTTTGTCTTATCTAATTTTATCCAATTTTCACAAGCATAAAGAAATTGGTAATTGACCTGAAAAAAAAAAAAATACTCGTTGTTAAACAATTTCTTACAAAAAATGATTTTATAATGAGTTTTCATTTTATAATTTTTGTCTTATCTAATTTTATCTAATTTTCACAAGCATAATGACATCAAAGGAATTGGTAATTGGCTTGGAAAAACTCAAAAGCACTCGTTGTTAAACAATTTCTTACAAAAACTGATTTTAGAATGAGTTTTCATTTTATAATTTTTTTCGTATATATATATAATTTTATTTTATTTTCACAAGCATAATGACATATGAAGGAATTGCTAATTGGCCTGAAGGATTTTTTTTTTTAGAGATGATGAAATTAGAGAGGTTAGTGAAAATGATGAAATTGAAGAGATCTTGAATGAACCTTTGTTTGGAGGTGAATATGTCAATTAATCAACTCTTTACAAAGAAAAATTGTTTAACTACAAGTGTTTATGATTTTTTCAATTGGAACTACAATAGGGATGATGGAGAAAAGGTTGGAGTGAGAGAGATGAAAAGGTGAATATGTCAATTAATCAACTCTTTACAAAGAAAAATTGTTTAACTACAAGTGTTTATGATTTTTTCAATTGGAGGGATGACGGAGAAATGAGAGAGATGAAAGAGAAAGGGTTGAGATGAATGAGGGAGGTGAGTAAGGGTTTGGGAGTTTCTTTTTTCTTTTAGTTTTGAGAATAAAAATTATTAAAATACCCTTAATCTTAAAACTTAGAATCCATGATATATAAGGATACTTTTGTCTACTAAAACCCAGTACACATTACTAAAATGTACCAACTGAAAAACAGGTGTACACGCGTTAGCAAACCCATATATATATATATATATATATATATTATATTTCATTGTTTTATTGTAATTTCTCAAACTCAATACTTAATTTCGAAAGCATTTTCTAGAATCATGCGATTTTTTTTGTCAGGAACAACATGGTGGTAGATTTCAAATATTATTAAGCTCATATGTATTCCATTCATTTTTATAGGCTAGTAAGATTATACAGCACATTTAATTATATAAGATTAACTACAACAATTAAGATATTTAGGTCAATGGTTTAGGTCCATTCAAATAAAAAAGTTTATAAAGTATAACTATAAATAATGTATTTTAAGAAATATATTGATTATTTTTTATTAATTATATTTATTGTTTGTTAACGAGAAAAATCTAACTTTATTATCAGTATTTTTTGGAGACACATATCCTATTTGGTAAAAGAAAATTGAGTACTCAAAAGTACGTGTAGTCCAAAGTTTGAAAATTAAAAGTATTTGAAGAATTTGTGAAAATATTTAAAAGACACATCCTTGATTCTGTAAAAATAAATATATACAACAATTTTATGGCATATTTCCTTTTGTGTAAGAAAGAAATTACGGGACAATTTTACGAGTACGCATGTGTAGATAACTATTAATTATTAGCAACTTTTTTGAAATTTGATTACAATTTAATATAGAAAAAATAATGATAAACGGTATAGAATGACATGATAGATTTTACTTATTAAATTAAGAGACTAACGCATGAAATAATATATAAGTAAAAAAACAAAGCAAAAATATACATCCATATCACTTTTCCTATACATTAATTTTTGTAAATGTTAAAAGTATTGATATTGAGATTTAGTATTGTAAAGGTATGTAATATAGTCTTTCACGTTATATTATATTCTGAATAACATGAATAATAAAAATATAGAACTTTCAAGTAAAATACTAAAATTTAACTCTGTGTTTGAATTGGAATGAGTATTGTTCACGTAAGTCAGTGTTTGTATTAACTGATATGTGGAGAATCTAGGGCGGAGTCTATTACACTAGTACACTAAAGAGATATGACATCGGTTGTTTTTGCCTATAGGCAGCGGTTCTGGAACCGAATCATATAAGAACGAGGTAAAAAGTCTACTCCTTTTGTCTCGGTTGTAGACTGAAACAAAAATAATAGGATTTTGCCTCGGTTCTTTTTTGAACCGAGGTAATATATTGAGAAATTCAATAAAAAAAAAAGGTATTGTGACACTTACATTCATCCTATAAAACAAAGTCCTTCTTTCAGTGCTCTACTTCAGATTTTAAATAAATTAATATAACATATACTCTAACAATGAAATAATAAAACATCAATATCATATACTGTAATCTAAAATTAATATAACATATACTATATTAAAAAAATTGTCAGTTTCCACTGAGTAGTACAATAATCATCAATATCAAATGTTGCCAACCTCTTCAACCAGAAGAAACAAGGGATAATCTTTTCACAAATCAGCAAGATGCAAAAGATATCCTCCTAGACTATCACGACTCATCACGAAATGGCATTGCCCTATTTTTGTGAAGGACAAATGGCAAGAACAATGTCACAAAGATGTCCATCAGCTTCCCTACCCACAAGCTTCATCTCCAAAGCTTCATCTCCCTCAACTGTTTCTCTGCCTCAATTCCATGACCAGCACAAATGTACATAGCAAGGAGCATTTCATGAACCACTCCATATAGTGATGGGCTGCCATCTTCTATTAGCCAATTGGACAACCGCACTCCATGGACCAGTAGCAAAACTTTGAAAAAAATTGAACAATATTTTCAATGGTGTTCGTGATGCCTACAACCACAAAACGACAACTATCAAACCCAAAACAATTGATAAAGAAAGAACCCGGCCCAGGTGGGTCTCCTCCTGGGGCATGAACCCAGGCCAGAGGTGCGACGGAACAAACTTGTCGAGCGTGGAGGGCGGAGACGACAGCAAGGAAGCGGTGCCAGTTCGACGAGGGGGCAGAGCGAGATCGCATTCGGTGGAGGAGAGAGATCGCGTCCGGTGGCGGAGCCAGATCGCGTCCAGATCGCGTCCGGTGGTAGAGCGAGATCGTGTCTGGTGGCGGAGCCAGATCGTGTCCAGATTGCGTCCGGTGGCATTGCGAGATCGCGTCCAGATCTCGTCCGGTGGCAGAGCGAGATCGCGTCCGGTGGCGGAGAAAGATCGCGTCCAGATCGCGTTCGATGGCGGATCGATATCGTGTCCAGATCACGTTCGGTGCCGGAGCGAAATCGCGTCCAGATCGCTTCCCGTGGCGGAGCGAGATCGCGTCCGTTGGCGGTTCTGATTGGTGGTGGGGTTAGGGTTTCGGGGGTGGGAGGCGTGACAGGTTTGGGGGTAGGACAACGACGATGCGGCCATGGGCTTTGGGAGTAGAGACGGAGGAATAGGCTTCCGCGGGAGTAGATTGGATGCGCGGCGATAACGGAGCGGCAGAAGAAGAACTGCGCGGGAGCAGAGGAAGAAGAACTGCGCGGAGAGGAGGAAGATGAACTGGAGATTAGGGTTCTGCACTTTTGAAGATAAAAAACTAATACTGACTCAGTTCTTTACCAAACCCGATGTCTATACTCATTTTATTGTCTTTGTCCAATTCAACCGATGCTGTAGGTCAATTTGAAAAAGGATTACGCCTCGTTTTAACCATTAATCGAGGTAATTTGACATTTATGCCTCGGTTCAAGGGGAATCGAGGCCTATAAGTTCACTTAAATTGCAAAAATGCCACCAACTGTATATATACTTCGGTTCTCTAAGAACCGCGATGTATTGCCCGCCTTCTTTTCCGCGTTTTGTACTAGTGTTAAGACCTTCGCTACTGTGTCAAGAAACAAAAGCAAAACCAAGTACGAAAGAAAGGAAGATGAAATTGCCCTTCGGAAGGTGCATGGCATATATTCATTATTTGTATAGTGGCCATGCATGCAAAGAGATTCTTGAACCAGATGTACTAAGAATATGTGACAAGATCCTGATGATGGTTTGATTTCTTCTTTTGTTTAGAAAAAATATTGTTGTTGAGAGCAAAGAGATCCATCTCTATAAAGCATGTGTATCAATGTTTATAGGATAGCAAATATTCATCGGGGAAAATACTAGTTATATTTATAGAATCAACATGAGTCGTGGGTCTATGTTTCTATTGAAATAATACTTATTTGAATAGCATAATAACAGTGTATAATAAATAAAAACAGAATGATAAGTAATAACTAACACACTACACTACCAATATTTAGTCATAATATGTAAATATGGCCGAAATAATAAGCATAGGTTTGGCTTGTTCCATGATGACGAGGCTTAAAGAACCTTACTGGTCGTACTCTTTAATATATCTATTAGGATGAATAGGAACATAAGCCTCCACACCATAGGAGATTTGTTTGGTGTTTGTGGTCATTAGACCCCTAGTCAACTTGGGCCCACTTGTGTAGTTAGCAAATAGATTGGTCATTCAGTCGAGTTCATAATATAGTTGGGCCTTTCGATCGTGGATTGGCATCAAGACTGAAGTTATAAGATAGTTGGGCCCTCGAGGCCGAGTTTATAACATAGTTAAGCCATTTAACCATGTTTTGCTCGTGGATTGACCTCGAGGCCAAGCTTATGATTGTTCTAGCCATTCTCCCATGTTTTGTAGGTGGATTAGCCTTGAGAGGCCAATCTTATTTAGTGGATGATCTAGTTGAGGTATTAAATAATCTGACCATTCGCCAAGATCATTTAGTGGTTAATCCAACCGAGGTTTTATTAGATAGGTTCGCATTCAGACCTAACCATTTAGTCGTGCTCATGTAGTGGCTAATTGTTAATTAATTTGCCCACTAGGCTCAACTCATTCAATGGTTAATTCAGCCGAGCTCTTATGTAGGTTCCTCAAGGCTTGGCCATTTGGTCATGCTCATTTAGTGGCTAATCCAGCCGAACTATTAAATAATTTGGTCATTTGGCAGAGCTCATTCCATTGCTAATCCAGTAGGGCTTAGATAGGTTGGCCTCGGGGCCTTCCCATTCAACCATGCTAATTTAGTGGCTAATCTAGCCGAACTATTAAATAATCTAGCTATTCGTCAAAGCCCATTCAATGGCTAGCTCTTAGATAGGTTGGCCTCGGGTCTTGGCCATTCGACCGTGCATATTCAATGGCTAATCCAATCGAGCTATTAGATAGTTTGGACATTTAGCCGATCTCCTTAAGCGGTTAATCCAGCCGAGCTGTTAGATAATTTAGATCGTTCAACATTGCTTCTTGAGTGGCTAATCCAACCAAGTTCGTTGATAATTTAGTTATTTAGGCGAACTTCTTTAGCGTTTAATCCAGTTGAGCTCTTAGATAATTTGGCCATTTGGTTGAGCTCTGTTAGTGACTAATCCGACTGAGGTCTCTTAGATAATTTGGTTATTTGCTGCTTCAGAATAGTCTTTCTGACTTGTGTTGCCTTGGTGCCACCATCTTTAGGCAAACATTTTTTTGGCACTGTCAACTTTGGACAATATTCGCCTAGGTGTTGTTATCTTCAAACAAATTTTACTTTTGATGTTGCCATCTTTCTTTGATGTCTTGAACATGACTTTCTTTGATGTTGTCAAATTCGTGTATAACTTTATTTGAGGTTGTTTACTTCAGAATAGTCCTTCTGACTTGTGTTGTCGACTTTTGATTTGTGCATGATAATCTTTGCTTAGTTGATTAATGTGTTTGTGCAGAACTGAATGAATATGTGTGTGCGTTTTATGAATTTGTAGTCATGAAAACAGTTTTAATCTTCACCTAGTTAATTGATTCATGTTGGATTGGGGATGAGAGAAACGAATGATTTATTTGTGATTCTTGATTTTGAGCATTGCAATATGATTAGTAACCAACCTATTTTAATCTACGTTATTTCTTGTGTTAATTTGAATTTGTAAAACTATTCAACCCCCACTACATGCTCGATCTAATGACTGAACCAATAATTGATCTTGGAGAGATGACCTAGGAGTCACTTCCTAGTATATTGCACTTTAATTGCATATTAATTTGATTCTGGTATGAACTTGATCACAATCCACTAGTGGTAGTTGGAGAAGGTTGGTTTGATCATAAGAAAACGTGTTCTTTTAGTGTCAAGGGGTTTAACTCGGCCCTAATTCAATGCTAACCCATTTCACGCAGAGTTTTAGAGCAAAAGGCTAAATAAAAGCCTTGCAACGTGGGTAAAGAAAAATGGAGTCTAGCTCTATGAAAAGGAAAGTTGGCCTTGAAGCTCAAAATTAAATTGATATCCCAAATAATGAATGACAACCTATTAATTTGTATGTTACCATTATTGATGTTTTTAGAAAATCTAGTTTCAATAAGTGGTAATCTTATGTGATTGACTAAGGATACATCCACAATTCCATTTTTCACTCTATACTTATTGAATTCCAATAAAATTATATTTTTATGTTTAAAATATAAAACAGTTTAAGAGAAATTAAATAAAAATAAAAGTATTTACTTTTTCTTAGGTGTTTAATAGACCTACGAATGTTGAAAGGTGTACATATACTATTTTCTATGCTATATATGTGAGATCAGATTCTTTATTTTTTATACTATTTCAAATTTTGACCGAGATAGATACACCAAACCAATTATTCCATTGACTAAATAAATAAATAAATAATAATAATAATAATAATTGTTTCGTTTGCGAGGTCGAGTCACTCCAAACACCTTCACAATTTGCTCTTCTACGCCATTCGGTCTCGTTCTCTGGTCTCCTTATACGCTCCCCCGCCCGGAGATATACCTGTCAAAGGTTCTTCGATGCTTAAGTCAGCAGATAGTTCATTCGGTAATTCTGAACCAATAATAAATGCACAGTAAATGCGAACCACCTACCTCTTACCTTTGACCCATATTTATAGTTTTTGCCACGGACTTGGGATTAGTGAAACCTTAATTATGGTCTAATCCCAGCCCAATGACTCTAACCACTTCTTACCTTAAACCTTGCATAAATACAATTATGGAGTCTGGTTGGTTGTCCTTCCTTCAGTCGTCCGGCCAACCTGACTATAACATGATTTTATTGCCTCCCGGCCAACCGGCCAATGCAATACATAGGCCCCCCCAAGCCCTAAGCAACGTAGTTGATGTAGGGTTTTGTTTGGGCCACTCCGTGTGTGGTAATGGTCTCATAAATAATTTCAAAGTTGTCTGTTTTTCTCGAGATAGATTTTGGGCAGGGAAAACACGTGTCACGTGTTCGCTTACTTTCCACCTCAGGCAACTGAAGCGTCTTCACATCTGGGCCGTTGGTCTAGGCGATTTTTAATGGCTACGATGCATTGAAAATTTTAAAATTTTTTTCTATAAATAGGGGGTAGGGACGATGTCATTTTCACGTTTTCTTACTTTTATTATTTTCTTGCTTCCGGCTTAGAGCAATCTTTTTTCCTCAAGTAATAAATGGTCGTCTTTCATGTTGAGTCGTCATTGGAGTCGTCGAGTAGGGGCGGGGAGGGTGTAGTGGGCAGCGGGGAACGATCCTCTTCTCTAAGCTCGACGTCGTCTTCCTATTTCGAAAGGTCCGATCGGGACGGGGATTCTAGGCCCCCGTCCCATGTACATAATAGGGAGGAGGGATTAGGGTCTCCGTCTCCTGTATATGATGCAGAGAGAATCATCAACAGGGTGGCCATCCACCTGCTCAAGGGGGGCATTGATATTGATGATGTCGTTGGGGTTTCAACTGATGAACTATCGGTCGTCAAAGGGTATGATTGGGCCTCGCATGACGTGGGTCTTTACGTGTATGACTATCCCACAAAAAAGTGATTAAAGTGGCAAGCCGATCAGTTGCACATCTTCTAGGATGAGGAGGACGCCTGTCTAATACGGTTGGGCGTAAGCCGAAAGAACGAGCGAGTGTTTCACGAGAAAGAGTTGAGTGCGGATGACTATTTTTTCGTGTATACCTATATGTTCAATCAGGTTTTGGTTTGGGTGCCTTTCACGGCATTTTAGTCGGTCGTCCTTCGAGAGCTGAATGTCGCTTCCTCCCAATTGTACCCGAACGCTTAGGCTTCAATCCACGCATTCACAACAATGTGTTCCACCTTAGGAATAAAACCTACTGTCCCCATCCTTTTACATTATTTCAACGTCTGTCCCCTTCCTAAGCGAGGTTGGGTATCCTTGACGTCCCTCATGGATAGAGTATTATTAAGGCCGTATTCAGATTCGTTTAAGAATTTTAAGGACAAATATTTTAAGGTCATAATAAAAGAGACCAATAGGTCAGAATTCCACGACGAAGCTGAACATCCCCTATTCCCCTTTTATTGAACGGGGGATCCTCGAAAAATAAAGGCTTATTCGGTCGAGCGTTTGAATCCAATGGACTTAGAGGTCGTGAGGACCATTAATAGTTTGCCTTGCCACCTCTTTACCCGTGGCTTAGTTGAATGCCTTGGCCATAAGGATTCTGACCAAATGGCGTTCGGTATGGTAGTTTTGTTTGATTACTTTGATTAGTGCTTTGATGTTAACTTAGCTAAGTTTGTGTCTTCGTTTCAAGCATTGTGTTGATTCTGGTTACCCAAAAATCCAGCTTTATGTCTTGGAGGAAAGAGACGAGGGGTTCCCCCTCGGCTGGTAGGGCTCCCCGACCTCCGCCCCCTCCCGTCAAAGTAACCATTGCTGGGCGGAGGCCGCGGGGACCGTTGAAGCCAGCCAACCTTAACCCAACCCCATCATTTTCCTTGAGCAGTCATCGGAGGTGGCCACCACCTCAACCATCCCCTTTGAGAGGAAGAGAAAGGCTCACAAGGAGGGAGAGAAGCCCTTCTCTAAGAAGAGTCGGAAGGAAGGGAGCTCCGCTCGACCTCTTCCGAGTGGGCTTGGACTCTGAATATTCAATTGATAGAATCTTTTATCTTATATCTTCCAAATAACTAAAAGATTTAGATAATTATAACATTATTTGGAAGATATTTTCTGTTGATATTCTCAAATTAAATTAATTCAACAACTGAATTTTATCTTTTAGCTTTTCTGAATTTAAGAAATTACACATAAGCCCTGAAATTTCCTCTATCTACACTTTACCCCTTTAGAATTCTCCAAAATTGTACCAGAACCCCTGTTTGACCAACCTTGACCAGATTCAATTTCTGTTGACAAGTTTTGACTAAGGAAGGACGTGGCCAATGAGAGCTTGCCACGTGGCATCCCTCTTTCTCACCCAATTAGGGTTTCAGATTGGGAGAGCGCTTCCCCCTTTGCTCCTGCGGCGGCTGCTTTGCTGATGATGCTAGCAGTGGTGGCTTTGACGGTGGAGGACGATGAAGGTGACGCGGATGTTGTTCATGGTGGTGCTGTGGTGAAGATGATGGATGGTGGTGAAGGTCGCGGTTTTGATGTACGCGACGTTCGCGATTCAAACTCGCGATTTTTGGGGTCGTGATGTTTTTCTGCATTTTAGGTTTGATGGAGGACACAGTTGAAGTCTCGCGGTGGCTGGTGCGTGTTTGATAGTGGTGTCGCGGCGCGGATAGGCGACGACAAGGTGGTTTCACTGTCTGACTGCACTAGTGCCTTTAGCGTTTAATCTAGTTGAGCTCTTAGATAATTTGGCCATTTGGTTGAGCTCTGTTAGTGACTAATCTGACTGAGGTCTCTTAGATAATTTGGTTATTCGCTGCTTCGAAATAGTCTTTCTGACTTGTGTTGCCTTGGTGCCACCGTCTTTAGGCAAACATTTTTTTGGCACTGTCAACTTTGGACAATATTCGCCTAGGTGTTGTTATCTTCAAACAAATTTTACTTTTGATGTTGCCATCTTTCTTTGATGTCTTGAACATGACTTTCTTTGATGTTGTCAAATTCGTGTATAACTTTATTTGAGGTTGTTTACTTCAAATATGTTTAAATAATAATAGTAATATTATTATTGTTGTTTAAATGGTTTATTTGATTAAATATTAATAATGATATTTAAATGATAATATTAATGTATGTTGTTACATTGTTGAAATAAAACTTTTTGAGGTGAACTCAAAAATATTAATTCAAAAATATTAATGTATGTACGTTGTTATATTGTTAAATGATAATATTATATATTTAAGTTTTATGTTTTATAATAAGATGTAAAATGAGAAAACTCAATTGTAGCAATGTAATAAATATTGTATAAGGTGTGTGAGTTGTATTATGATAAGATCTTTGCTTTTCAAAGTGTTATGATTTGTGAGATTATGTTATATCTTGGTTGTCATGGAAAATTAAATTATAAGAATGATGGGCACCATTATGTTCCGGCAACAAATAATATATAATAAGTAGAACTTTTACATACAGCAATGAAGATATTGTGCTCCTGAACATAGATGTTGTCCTTTCTAGCCATCGAAAAACAAAAATAGGGAAAGAGACTGGGTCAAGATTAGAAAGACCTAAAGCTATGCATTAGGTAATTTTATTGGTTGAAAGAAAAGTAAAATTTTAATTTGGGTTGTTATAATTGTAATAATTCCAAAAAAATAAATTTAGAAACAAATCAATATATAATAAATAGAAAATTTGCATACAATCATCAAGATAGAATGGTCGTGAACATAAATGTTATTTTATTTATCCCTTTGAAAAACAAAAATAGAAAAGGAGACTCTTTCAAGATTAGAAAGACCTAAAGCTATGCTTTAGGTAACAAGAAAAGTAAACTTTTTTATAATTGTTTTTGTAGTTCTAAAATTGAAAGTAGCAAGAAGTATATAAATGTGATAGTTACTGATGTTTGTTGAGAAAAGTTGCATTGTAATTTAAAGTAATAAAATACTTTAATAAAGTTGTAATAATGGAGGAGCAAGTAAAACAAGAACCGAGTCCTCTGAGAAAAATGGTGGCAGTGTCATCCATTGCCGCCGGAATCCAATTTGGATGGGCTCTACAACTCTCCCTCCTCACACCATATGTACAAACCCTAGGAGTTCCACACGTTTGGGCTTCCTTCATATGGCTTTGTGGCCCCATCTCTGGCCTCCTAGTTCAGCCTATTGTAGGCTACAGCAGTGACCATTGCCAATCTTCCTTTGGCCGTCGCCGTCCATTTATCCTCGCCGGCGCAATAGCTGTCGCAATCGCCATTATCCTTATTGGCTATGCTTCCGATATAGGACACATGGCCGGCGATGACATCACAAAGAAAACTCGTCCACGGGCCGTTGCCATCTTCGTCGTCGGCTTTTGGATCTTAGATGTTGCCAACAACATGCTCCAGGGACCATGTCGTGCCTTCCTTGGTGACTTGGCTGCCGGCGATCCCAAAAAAACGAGAACCGCCAACGCATTCTTCTCATTTTTCATGGCTGTGGGCAACGTCCTGGGCTATGCCGCAGGATCCTATAACGATCTCCACAAGATCTTCCCTTTCACTGAAACCGAGGCATGCAACATATTCTGTGCAAACCTAAAGAGTTGCTTCTTCTTCTCAATCGTTCTTCTTCTTGTTTTGTGCATTATCGTTCTGACTTGCGTGAACGACCCTAAGTTCACACCGGCACCAAAGGAGGTGAAGGTAGAAGATGGGAAGACACAAGTTTCGTGCTTCTACGGAGAGTGTTGTGTTGCATTCAAAGGACTGGAGAAGCCAATGTGGATGTTGATGCTAGTGACAGCTATCACATGGATTGCGTGGTTCCCTTATGTGTTGTTCGACACTGACTGGATGGGTCGTGAGGTGTACGGCGGTGATGTGGGTCAGAAGGCATACGATGCTGGTGTGCATGCTGGTTCTTTGGGGCTCATGTTGAATTCAGTGGTGTTGGCTGTGGCGTCTTTGGGTGTAGAACCATTGGGTCGCTTGGTTGGTGGAGTCAAGTGGTTGTGGGCAATCGTTAATGTTATTCTCGCAGTTTGCTTAGCAATGACCGTGCTCATCACAAGAGTCGCTGAGCGACAACGTGCCAATAACCCTGCTCTCATTGGAAACCCTTCCATGGATGTGAAAATTGGATCCTTAGCTTTCTTCTGCGTCCTTGGTATTCCTCTTGCGGTAAGCTTTCTATCTTTTCAAACAACTTTTAAGGGTCTTTTGTCGAATTACAACTATTAATACTCTTTCTGTATCCAGGTTACGTATAGTGTTCCCTTTGCTCTGGCCTCTATCTATTCTAACAACTCAGGTGCAGGACAAGGTATATACAAAATTACCATTTTCTTATTTTCTTATTTTTTGAGATTTAACTTTAAATTTTTTATTTTAAGGTGAACCAAAAGAAGCGGTGAGTAAATGTTTAAGCCTAAATAAAAAATGTGTAACCTTTTTGTTTGCTTCAAAACTTTCAGGATTATCTTTGGGTCTTCTGAATGTTTCAATTGTGATTCCTCAGGTTACAATTCTCATCTAATTACTTTCTGTCATAACTATTTCAAGTATTATAGAATACAACGTATACAACAATCCATTTACTTCATACATCATCATCTAATAAAGATTATATATTTTATTTGTACAGATGATTGTATCAGCAATTAGTGGACCATGGGATGCTTTGTTTGGTGGTGGCAACTTGCCCGCATTCGTGTTGGGCGCTGCAGCGGCCGCCATAAGTGCCGTACTTGCAATTGTTCTACTTCCAAACCCCACAAAGGAAGATGAAGCAAAGATTTCCAGCCTCAACATGGGTAGTTTTCATTAATGGTTAGATCTCGACATGGGAAACAAGAGGAAGAGTATTTGGATTTGAAGATGGTGCATGTGCTCAGGAAATTAGCTTTTAGATCCTTGAAAGGTTTCCATAGTTATCATAGCTTATTCAAGTTATCCATGTTCTTTATGTACTTAGGTGTGAGAATCACAAAAATTTTTGTAGGGAAAACATCATCAACTTCAATCAATAAACGAGATTTTTTTATTACTAGAATTCAAATATTAAAATTGTAGTTGGCGTATTGTTTTTGTGTTTCTTTACTTATTTCACAAGTTAATACCTTAATTTGTTAATTTGTTTTGAAAAAAATCTCTCGTCTCATATGCTACCTAAATTAAATTATAATAATCTTTCCACAAAAATCATAATAATTAAAAAATAATCTATGTACGTTAATTTTGTATAAATTTGAATATTTTATAAAAATGATATTAATACTTATCTATTTCACATTTTTTGTTATAAAATACATTATCCTTAAAATACTTATATATTTTTTTTAAATAATCACATTTTTAAATATTCATCATATAGGTTTTGGTCTTTTTATATGAGAATAAACAAATTTGTTTCATATATTACAAAAAGATTTTAAAAGAATTATAAGAATAGAAAATTCGTATATGAAGAAATCATGTATCTCTAAGACGATTTTATATACTTAGGTGTGAGAATCATAAAAAAATTTGCAGGGAAAACATCATCAACTTCAATCAATAAAGAGATTTTTTTATTAGAATTCAAATATTAAAATTGTATTCCGCGTATTGTTTTTGTTTTTCTTTACTTATTTCACAAGTTAATACCTTAATTTGTTTTTAAAAAAAAAATCTCATCTCATATGCTACCTAAATTAAATTATAATAATATTTCCAAAAAAAATCATAATAATTAAAAATAATCTATGTACGTTAATTCAACATTTTTTTTTAAATTTGAACTTTGTGTAAAATTATTTTATAAAAATGATATTAATACTTATCTATTTCACATTTTTATTATAAAATACGTAATCCTTAGAATACTTATATATATATATATATATATATTTAAAATAATCACATTTTTAAATATTCATCATTTAGGTTGTGGTCTTTTTATATGAGAATAAACAAATTTGTTTTATATATTACAGGCAAATTTTAAAAGAATTATAAGAATAGAAAATTTATATATGAAGAAATCATGTATCTCTAAGACGATTTTACCCCTGTAATATTTGAAAAGTTGAAATCGTCATATGTTTCCACGATTTTATCATGATGTAATTGGTTACAAGAAATGGTAACCAATTATGTAACGTTGAAGTCGTTGGAATATAAAACGACTTTCAATTTCAAATTATTGTAATCAATTACATAGTGATGATAATCAATTACAAAGGAGTTTTATTCGTGTTACCTGTAGCTATAAATTGATTACAAGTTGCCTTTAATCGATTATCAGGAGAATTTATTTATAAAACATGAGTGTAATCGATTACGAGTATTTGTAATCGATTAATAGAGGGGATTCATTGGTCGAGCTGATGGACTTGGTGGCAGATCACTTGGGTGGTTTGTCAAGCTGTGTTACGTTACGCAGAGCTAGGTTCTAGTGGTTGCCGAGTAATGGACTTCAGGCTGAGCTATTTTCCATGTTTCGTGCTTGTTTTGGATGACTCTCGTTTATCATTGATAATTGATATGGTGGTTGTATCTTATGACTGTTGATGGAAGTGCGAGACAGTGGAGAAGGGAAGTTTCACCTTGGCTCTGGCCTGTTGCTGAGTATAGTGCCCGGTGTGCGATTCGTCGTCATTTTTACTTGTAAGTCCGTAAGGAGTAGGGAAACGAGACCTTTACCCGTGAGGACGAGACGAATCGAACCACCCTCTTTGAAAGAATATGTATGTGTGGTAGGGTACAAGAGATAGACAATAGTCTTGCATGCTTGGTGATGGTGATGTTATTTAGATGTTTGGTTTGATATGTTATGTTTATTACTGTTCTTACATTTTGAGTTGTTTTAATGGTAGCTTATCGTTGTTTGGTATGTTTGTGTTTGTGAGATGATGGTATGACTCTTTGGTTATACGAGAGTAGATGACATTGTAGATGTTCGTGATGCAGTATAGAGATGTAAATGGACAAGGAAGACAACACCAACCTTTGTCCAAAAGCTTTAAATAAAGAAACATGGAGAAATAAGAAGGAATCTTTAAAATTATCTAACGAAGAAGGATCGTTCAAGCTACATTTATGAAAGAATTGTTGCCCTACATAGTAGACTTGAGATTGATCAAGCTATCAAAAAAAGCTATGAAGCCTATCTTGAAATCTACTTGTTGTCCAATGATAATCTCTCAAGAAAGTCCATAGAAAGAAGATCACCTAAAAAGATAAGAGTGAAAATGATGGACGAACGTCCGAGAAGCTGACGACCGAAGCTGTGCGAGCTCGATTCGGACTCCTCGAAACTTCTCCGACGAGTGAAGACGCAGCGGAATGGAATAGGAAACTCGAGATTGAAGGGGAAAACGGAGATCGAAGAGTGGAAAACTTAAATTGGACACGAAGAAACCCTCAAAGGATGAGGAGACTCAATATAAACCGATTAATCGGTTTAAACAACTGATTGAACGTTGGAAAAGAAGGATGAACGGAGGAAATAAGGTTTGTTCGGTGAAAAATGAAGGAATAATGAAAATGAAGGAGGAAGTGAGACGAAACCCTAGAGGAGAAGATGAGATTCGGTGGAAAACCTGGATCTAGGGTTGCAATGACGGAAGCAAGGTAGAATAGAGGTTGAACCTGGAATCTGTGATGAAACCAAAGCAAAACGGTTAAGAGGATGTGGTTGATGGCCGAGGAGCTATTGAGAGAGTGAAATGCAAATGACTGTGGCTGAGGCGTGATGGAATGAAGAATGTGAGGTAGAGCGCTAACACATGCTCTAATGAGGTGGCAGCGAAGGAGAGGTAGCGTGGAGGAGAGGCAGCACCGTGGAAAATGGAATATGAGAGTGAGAAAGGTGCTTGGAAGGTGGCTAGAGGGAGTCCTTGGACTCTCTAGCCTATGACTTTCAAGAGAGAACAGTTTCTAATTCAGAAAACTCAATTCTCATTAATCTCAAAAGTGCTAATACAAGAGAGGAGTTGGGTATTTATAGTAACCCATGCTCCTTAAGAGCTAAGCTAGGAAAAGTAAAAATAGAAAAGGAGGACTACGTCAAGGAGGATTCCATCATGCCCACCCTCTTAAGAAAAGATTTGTCCTCAAATCTGACAATGGCCTTATGAAGAAGCTCCACACAATCTTTGGGAGCATGGCCATCTTAGAGTGGCCTTATTCTTTTAGATCTAGTTTTCTTCCTCCTGGATCAAACACGAATCTGCAATACACATCAAATAAATCTTCGGTTTAATATCAATCCAAGAAAGAATTTTTCTTTAAAAACAAGAGAATAAGAACTTCTAATGCTTTGATTAGTAATCTTCGAAAATTTTAGAAGTCCAAATTCAATTTTATCTTGAGTTCATTGTTTTCTTAAAGATAACAATAACTCAAGATTTGAATTGTCATATTTTGAAAATGTTTTCATGACAATTGGTTTGAAAGAGAAGTCAAAAATTGAAAAGTAATCAATTATTGGAAAAGAAGTAATGATTTGGAAACCTTCCCTTTTAGGTTCCACAGTCTTTGAAAGAATAGGATTTGTCATCAGTAACAATTTCTCCTTTTCTTTCTTCTCTCTTTCTTGCCTTTCTCTCTTTTCTTCTTTTCTCTCGTCTTCTCTTCTTAATTCCTCTCTTCTTCTCTCTTCTCTTTTCTCTATTTGTTCTCTCTCTCTCTTCTCTTCTTCTTTCCTTTCTTCCTTTTCTTTTCTCTCAATCTCTCTTTCCCTTTTCTTATCCTTGATCTCCTTAAGTCTTGCCCCAAATTCTAATTCTCTACGAAGAAACCCATGATCAATTAAACTCTCAAGAAATAATTTTCCATCATCAATGCAATCCCTAATTAGTTCTAGGTTTCTTTTAATGCTTGAAGGCACAAAATTTCTTCTCATGCAAGCTTTTAAATCATGCCAATCACGTATGGAGGACTTTCTACCTTTCCTAACATGATATTGTCTTTCATTCCACCACTCTCTTGCATGCTCTTCTAACTTAGAGAGATATATACTAAGAACATAATATTCACTCTCTTCACAAAACCAAGGATTTATTTTATCAATTTCTTTTTCCCAAGCTAGGTATGTTAATGCACCTATGTCTTTACCAAAGGATGGAAGATTCCTAGCTTGTTTAAACATTTCATCAACTTTATCTAACCTAGAAGACCTATATGAACCATAAGAAGACATCTTTGTTTTTAAAAGTTTTCTTAATCTAAAGGGTTCAAAACTTTCACTTAGACAAGTCCCAGGTAAGAGAGGTGAGCTAAAGAGCTGCTTAAGTACCAAGTCTTGCCTTGCCAGAAATGTCTTAGGCTACTAACTAATTACCCCTTAAACTAAAATCACCTTTAGAAACAAAGTACACAACTCAAACAATCACAAACAATTAAGCACAATTAAAAGACTAGACTCTCGGACTCTAATGTGATAAGGCTTAGAGTTTAATCCATTTTAGCCTAAATCACCCCTAAACGTGAAACACATATCAAATCAAGCAAAAACACTTAAGAAACCAGCAGACTCTAATGACCCCTACGAGATACACAAATCAAGTCAATATTAAAGTCTACTCCTATGGTGAAGCTTGTAGCTTTGGCTTACCAGACACATTCACCTGTCTAGCTATGCTAAAATTAAAGCAAGTATAAAGTTGCCAAGATTTTGAAAGAGCACCAAGGACTCTTCCAAAGAACTTGGACTTTATAAAAGGCCCTTTTACAAAACAAAAGCTAAAGCTAACAGTAGGCTAACACAAGCCTATTACAAACAAATTGAAGAAAAAACAATTACAAAAGCAACAATCCTATGCTACGGTCCTGTTCATCCTAGTCCACTTCATTCAGCTTTGTTGCTCAACTTTGCTGCTTCTGGAATCAATTGTCTTGAATTTTCCAGGCCAGTTCAATCCTACAAAAGTAAATGCACAGAGCTGCAATCAAAATTTCCTTAGCTAGAACAAATTGCACAATGAAAACACATAACAGTAAGAACTTCCCTTTTATTATCTGGCCTTCACGTGTGCACTTGTTGATCCTGGCAGCTAATAGAATTGCTTTTGCTCTCAAATTGCAAGACGCTGCACTAGCTATATATATTTCTCATCAACTGAAATCTGCACAAACAATTCATTCCAAAATTAATAGATCACAACTGCTTCTAACTGTGTGTAATTCCAACTAAACTCCCAACACATCAACTCTGCACACTAAAAATTCACACCAAATTCCTGCAAGGTACCAATGGGAAATGAATATTAAACAAGATGCAAATGGGTGTAATTCAAGGCTGAAACCAAACTGATTAAACAATCATTCCAAATTAATCAAAATCAGATTAATCCAATGCAATGCAGAACAATTCCAATTCAGAATTCAGATTGGCTAATCCTAGTGTACAAAAACTGTCATACCAGATTCAACATTATAGCAAGAATAGTTCAACCAAAACAAAAGCAATTTAAGGTGAAAGAAACTCCCTTCAGTTCAGATGGCTGCTACTGGTTGCTCAAGCTATACTCATGCTCATTCTAAACTAATCTCAACTTCTATTGGCCACCCTGCACTGGTTCATCTCTGCATACAAAAGCAAACCCAAATCCAGCAAATACAAATAGGAATGGACATTAACCAGATGCAATGGATGTAATTCAATCAATCTGAACAAAACTGAAATCTGCATGTGATTAATACTAGAAAAATATTTTCTATAAGCATTTGGAAAAATGATCTCAACAAAGAAAGAGTGATGATGCTAATAAGGACTCAACAGATTTCAACAATTGTAAGCAAACCATGAAATCAGTAATCACATTCAGACATATAATATCTCAATGATTTCAGCAAACAGTTTATAAGCCAAAATGAATGCAATGTCAGTTTAAGCAAATCACAACTGCTCCAATCTAATTGATCCAATTTCTTTTCCTGCACAATGAACAATCATAAAACAGTTAGATTAACAATGAATTCTCTATTTCAAAGTGCCAAGGAATTAGGCCAAATTAGCCTCACGAAACTCACTACACTCAGGCTTCACTTTGAAAACTTAAAGCACTCAAAATGGAAAGGTTTGGAAGGGAGATTCTCCCTTGGCAGTTCAAGGCTTGAGAGTCTTTCAGACCACCACCACCTAAGATGCTACCAAGCACACAAACCCTCTTTCAAATTCCAGAAACCAAAGTGTAACAGCTTCTCAATCAAGAATGGCTAGGCTAAAGTCAGAAATCAGAAACCAGAACAGAACAGGACAACCACAAAACAATGACAGAACAACAGATCTATTGCTTAAGACAACTCTAGATCAGATGAATAAAGCAAGTAAAAGCTTCAAATTAAGATCAGCAGAATAGATTGCACATGTGATAGACAAAACCAGAGTTATCAACCAAGACAAGCAAGAAACAAAGCTTTGAATAATGTGAGCACTCAAACAGGATCCTAAGATCAGTTCTAGAGTAGATTTCAAAACCAATAAAAAGATCAAGAACAAATTGCAGAATTTTTGTAAACAAATGTTCAAACTGATTCACTTTATTTCAGAATTGTAGTGCAGCATCTAACATTGTTAATTTCAGCCTTATGCACTGTTTTACAATGAAATCAGTAGAATCAACTCCAATTACAAGTGTTACTGCTAGGTTCAAATTCAAATCACAGATTTAGTGGTTATTTTGTACAAGATTACAAGTACTGCTGATGTGATGCATATTTTTGTGGACTTAATCATCAACCACTTACAAATTTTAAGCCAGAACAACTTTGACACAAAGGTGCAGTAACACAAGTCAAATCAAATTTATTTCTGCAGAAAAGAAATTAAAGCACTCAGACACAATGACTCTACGATGTACTGATGTTAGAACTTAGTAATGATCTAATACTAAGAATAGAATACAACCACACACACAAGACACTAAGACAAATTCAATCTCGGTGTAATTGAAACAAGAGAATGTTGTGTTTTCACAAAGTACCACCAAGCTATGCCATGAATTTCATTGCTTATGAGATGTGTACTTGTTACTGGCTAGCAGTTCAACTTATAGAACCAAACTTAGTTCACAGATAACACTGATTTCAAAGGAAACTTGCAAATCAAAAGTCAATTTTAACTACTGCCAAGTACAAACACCCGAGCTCTTAGTTAAACTTTTCATAGCTCATATGGTGTGCATTTATGAGTAACATCCAGGCTCAAATCACATAAGACAATGCAATCATTCAAAATTGCCAATGGAAATCTGTCAGCCAGCTTATTCATTCGAATGAGTCATAGCTTTTGAGGCTTGATAGAAATTACACCAAGGTTAACTTCAAGTACTCACGAAATTGAATACTAACCCAGTTAAACACATATTTAAAATGACAAAATAAGAAAATAACAAGACTAAACATGACAGGATAAGATTCAGAAAATGAAAGACTCAAATAAATTGGATTCACCGAATAAAATGAAATAAGACTCAAAGCATAACAAGCGCAGATCAAGAAACCTTATCAGAATTTGGAAACCTAAACACATTAAAACAAATTTCACTGAAATAAGATGCACGAAACACAAACTAATTCAATATCAAACCAGAAAAGAAATATTGAATTGATTCAATGACGAACAAAAATTAAACACAAGACAGTAAAGGAAAATGATGAACAACTCAGAAAAATGAAACACAACAGAGAGGCGAAACAGAAACGCAAAACCAAGACAAAGCGAAAAAAACACAAGACAATAATGGAATCATAAAACAACGCGGAGAATGAACAAAAATAAACACTACTCAGAATCAAATGAACGAAACATGACTCAGACAGAACCGAATCAAGAAAACAAAACTCAAACAACGAAGGAAACAGAAACACGATACTTACCTTTGACGCATGGACGACTAAAGCTCTGATACCACTTGATGGACGAACGCCCGAGAAGCTGACGACCGAAGCTGTGCGAGCTCGATTCGGACTCCTCGAAACTTCTCCGACGAGTGAAGACGCAGCGGAATGGAATAGGAAACTCGAGATTGAAGGGGAAAACGGAGATCGAAGAGTGGAAAACTTAAATTGGACACGAAGAAACCCTCAAAGGGTGAGGAGACTCAATATAAACCGATTAATCGATTCAAACAACTGATTGAACGTTGGAAAAGAAGGATGAACGGAGGAAATAAGGTTTGTTCGGTGAAAAATGAAGGAATAATTGAAATGAAGGAGGAAGTGAGACGAAACCCTAGAGGAGAAGATGAGATTCGGTGGAAAACCTGGATCTAGGGTTGCAATGACGGAAGCAAGGTAGAATAGAGGTTGAACCTGGAATCTGTGATGAAACCAAAGCAAAACGGTTAAGAGGATGTGGTTGATGGCCGAGGAGCTATTGAGAGAGTGAAATGCAAATGACTGTGGCTGAGGCGTGATGGAATGAAGAATGTGAGGTAGAGCGCTAACGCATGCTCTAATGAGGTGGCAGCGAAGGAGAGGTAGCGTGGAGGAGAGGCAGCACCGTGGAAAATGGAATATGAGAGTGAGAAAGGTGCTTGGAAGGTGGCTAGAGGGAGTCCTTGGACTCTCTAGCCTATGACTTTCAAGAGAGAACAGTTTCTAATTCAGAAAACTCAATTCTCATTAATCTCAAAAGTGCTAATACAAGAGAGGAGTTGGGTATTTATAGTAACCCATGCTCCTTAAGAGCTAAGCTAGGAAAAGTAAAAATAGAAAAGGAGGACTACGTCAAGGAGGATTCCATCAGAAAAGGTGAAAAATAAAGAAAGTAGGACAGAAAACGAAGAAGAGTATGTTTAAGAAAGATCATCATTTATTTGCTCTACTTCATCTTAATGCTTATATCATCGGATAATCTTCAACCCAAAAGAAATGATGAAAGCTAGCTCAAGCACTACAAAAATAATAGATTATAGTGGAGGTTTTCTTCCGACAATTTTAAAAACCTTGGTTAATTTTCGGTGACTATAAATTAAAAGCACAACTATATTTTATTTTTCTTTTTTTAAAAAATTTTCGACGATTCATTATAGAAACCGCGACTAAGATTAATTTATTTTTTTTATTTGGAAAAAATTGTCGGTAGTTTTTAATGAAACCGTCAGAGTTGCAAATATTTTTCGCAACCCTACTTCTTCGCGCTTTCAATTCATGTTTTCATCTTCTCCACATTTTCATCTTTTCCACTGCCTTTAGACTTCACTTCGCGCCTCCATAGCTTCATTTCGAGCGTCCATAGCTTCGCATCTCAATTACTTTTCTTTGCATCTCAATTTCTCATTTTTCGTAGTGTATGACTTATCCTTCACAACCTTCACTTGAGTTTTCTTCTAGAACGCGCCGGAATAGGGCAACACAATCGTTATCTCTCTATTTTTCGCTGACAACCCTTTTAGAGAAAACTTGCTCCACTTTCTGACTAAACCAACCAAGCTCATATCCCTAACCATGGTGATGCCGAGAATGACGATGTCGGCGACAAGAAGAAGCCTAGAGGAACAAAGAACAAAAGTGAGTCCTTGGAGTAGAAGGAAGCTTCAAGCTTTACCGCTAATCGTAAAGCATTGTGCACTTCTAGCTTCGACTTGTAATACCTATTTTTCCAAAACCTAAATAAATCCTCATCTATTTTTCAATTAGGACATCCAATTTGCCGTAAAAAGAAGGTGATATTATGGGGATATTTTGGCTTCTTTTTAGGTAATCGGTGAATTGCTAATATGATGTAATTGGGCTAAATGTCTTGGGTTTAAGGGAAGCTTTATTGAGTTGTGTGTATAGTTGTTGATGTTCATGCTGTTAATTGTTGTGAATCTTTTACCTATGAGAGTATTCTTTTTCATGGAAACCAATTATACTTTCTTTTGTTAATTGATAGTATGAAATTGTTATATGAGTGATATGTTTTATGCTTTGGTTGATCATTCATAAAAGAGACTGTTATGTGTGTTAGAATATGATTAAACTATGTATATGTGATGAATTGACTACATGAGTCAAGAAATATATGTTGAAAGTTACTTTACTTTTAAGTGTATAATTAAGACATTTCATAAATTATGATATGTGTATGGTAACCTTGAATTGATTAGGAAATGGGTATAATGTAGTAAGCAACATGGTATAAATGGAATGGTATCATGTGTAAATTAACTATGTAATCAGCTACTGGAATTTTTAGGGGCAACATTGATATTGTTTCTATCAGAGGATCTTGGCATTGTTCATCAACAGATACCAGTACACGGTATAATTAAGAAACGATATATTCATGATCCACTACTTCCTCAAGTAAACAACAGGTTTCTGTGTATATATAATTTTAACATATATGACATACTTTGATGATCAGTGCACTAGTGGAAAATATACTTTTTATAGCAATTTTTTATACTTGTTGAAATCCACCACATATAGAAAGTGGCGTGGTGGTAGTTTTTGTAAATATGAGAAACCTTTCTACACCGATTATAATAAAAACAGGTATAAAAAGTAATAAAATGACAATATTGTAATAAAATACAAATAACTTTATAGGTATAGAAAATCCTTTGTTTCATACCTTCACCCTAAAACAACTATAGATTATTGATCTATATCGGTTAAATATTATAATAGATATGGATTACTTTACATATTTAGTTTCTTTTTCCCGCATTACTTTCTCTTCTCTTCTGGTTCGAAATTATTTTTTCGTTCTCCCTCCTTCCTTCTCCTCCATTCTCATTCATTCTCAGAGCCAAACCCTAACCAGTTCCGTTCCGAACTGGAAACCAGAGAGAAACATTGAGATTCATTCAATCACCTTAACTTAAATGCGTGTAGCTACACATTGCATCGAGGGAACTTCGATCTTCGTTATAACCGATGGATGCGTGGAATGAAGATTTTGCGGAGAAGGAGATTGGGAACTCTCCGGAATCGTTCCAAAAGTTTTTTCTTTCATAGAGAGATCTCTTTCATAACCAGATCGATCAATTGCAGGAAATCCTCGTCACACAATGCAAACTCACCGGCGTCAACCTTCTCTCTCAAGAAATGGTGCTTGGAATTATTTGAACTCTTGAAGCGTTCGTAGAATTAGTGGTGAACACATTCAGGTTATAATTTTTCTTTTGTAGTAAATTATTGTAAGGCATCGTCATTTAAGTGTCTGATTTTATGCAAATTTTCGTTTGTTTTTGGTGCAGGTAGCTAGTGCTTTGTCAATAAAATTTGGTAGGTTTTTTTGGTGGTACAAGATTTTTTTTTGCAGGCTTGAACACAATTCTACTCTTTCACTAGTGAAAGAAATAGCATACTATAACGACCTATTATGAGTGGTGAAAACCATCCATTATAATAGGTCACTCATAATAGGTTGACCGGTGGCAAAATTGTAATAAAAGTTAGATATATTATGACGTACTTTTGTACATCAGTCATAATATGAAACGCGGTGGCAAAGCTGTAAATATGTTTAAAACATATTATTATGTAGTTTTTGTACATCAGTCATAATATAAAACGCGGTAGCAAACTTGTAAATAAGTTCAAAACTTATTATTATGTAGTTATGGACACCTGTCATAAGGTTAAAATTTTTTTAACGGAAATCAGTCATAATATCTCTCTCTCTGCCCATTTCCCTCTAATCCCGTTATCTCACGCCCCTAATTTCTCCTCCCTCACTCTCGTTCGCCGTTCTTAGAAACCATTCAACCATTCTTCCTCTATGCCTCTCTTCCTCTCTTCTTCATTCTCCATCATCCGCCATTCACTCAACCATTCACTATCGTTCACTTGCATTGCACTAACTATAAAAATTTTCTCATTCGCGTAGCCTCACAAGAGGTTTTCTCTCGTCTCTATCATTGAAGGCTCTCGCCATAGTTCTCATTCGCCACAGTTCAAGTGGTAAGCATCTTTCACCCTCAATTGCTAGGGTTTCTTCGTATCTTCATCTTCTCACCTTTTGACCGATTATTTTGCCTTTCTCTTCATTTTTCACCGATTGAAATCAGTTTCGTCAGTTTTTTTTCTGGTCAAGCAATGATTCGACCAGTGGAGGTAGGAGCTAACATAGGTAGAGGTGGTTAATGCTGCAAGTGTAGCTGCGTGTTTGTTCCCCTTTCGAAGCAAGGGTTTTTATTTCGTAATTACTCTCTAAGGTAGGAAACAACTTCTTCTGCCAATAACTTAGATGTCTTTATATACACAGACAAACGTCTATAGACGTCCGATGTGGCATTAACAGACGTCTAGTGGGTATTTTTTTTTTAAATTTATTTATTTTTCCAATAAAACCACACCTGAAAAGAAGAAAAATGTCCCATAACATTATAATATAATATATCAACTCGTTTGAAGTTAACAAAGTACTAAAAAACAATCCAAAACCTAAACTATCGAAAGTTAAATTTAAACTAAATCTAAATATGTTGAACAACAATAATAAATCTTCCTATCTAAGTCCATCTTTGTAGAAGATAAGTTGTTGTTAACCCTCGGCAACTGTAACCGAATCGTATCAAGTAATAATAAATGGTACGACCAAGTATCGTTTCCCAAAGGACTCACGGCCTAAAAAAATATGTGATTTGTTGAATAAATAAGACTTGTAAAACAAATTCGTGTAGTTTGAATGCAATTGCCGAAAAGTAAATATGAATGCATGTATTGATCAATTGGATCAAAAGAAGAAAAACATGATTAAAATATATGATGATGATGTTGCTGGGGGTTTCCAATTCATCCTATCCACTCTCATGTATTCAAGAATTCATCTTCTTCATTAATGTTAATGTCTTGGTGAAGAAAGCCTACTCCTAATCACTAGTTTACAATGTCTTGTCTCCCTAGCAATTATTCATGCATTACATTCACACAGAAGCTTAAAGGCAACCAATTCTCCTATTCTTATGTCTAGGCAATACTACTATTGGGAGAATTTCTTCATGTCTAGCTTTATCTGTATGTGTCCATACAAATAAAATCAATGATCATGCAATTGAATGAGTTAAAGAAAGCATGCATAGAGTATAGAAGAAAAACCCTAAAAATTAATGAAAGAAAGCATATGAATTAAAGAACCAATTCAATACATGAGAGTTTCAAAGGATTACATTGATTCCCCAACAACAATGTTTAGTTCACCATAATCATGGTGAAATTAGATGAAAAACAATGAAAGAATGAAAGATAGAACCTTAGAATTTGAAGAGTGGAGCTTGAGCATCCAAAATCCTCTTCTAAGGGGTGAAGAAAGTGTGATTTTTCTTCGTTCTGCCAAAAGATATTAACCCTAGGTCGACTAAAACCTTATATAGACTCTTAGAGATTATAGAAAAGTCGCCCAAGGCCCATTAAAATGCCACTTAATAATTAATTTCCACTCAGCGGTAAGCGCGATTCTTCAGTTTGGCGCTCACTTGCAGTTTTGCCTCTCAGCGGTGACTACGGGTCTTCAGAGTGCCGCTCAGCGGTAATTTCCGCTGAGCGGTACTTGCGGCTCTTCTTTTATGCACTTTTTTTCCTTTTCTGACTCCAACTTATGGCTACTTCACTTCTCCATTCAATTCATCTTAAAACCTGCAAAAACAAGGGAAACCAAGCATAAAACCCATCCAACTCTCTTATTTCAAAAACATAAGCAAAAGCATTATTCCAAGCTAGTTTCTAAGTCATAAAGGTTGTCTTTGATGTCCACTCCTGTCTTATCTTCTTAATTGTGTCCTCTGGTATAGCCGATATACTCTTGAAGCGCTACAAAATGAAGAAAGATACATTATGTACCTATCTTACAACAAAGTTAAGTTGTTACAAACTAAGAATCTAAATAAGTTAAGCATCATTACCTCATTCCAGTCATCTGTAATAACAACTTGAATGATGGTCTTAATCCAGACATGACATAGTAGCCACACTCCCATGAATCTAGCTGCTTTGTATGCTAAAGTGACAAACTAAATAGTCAAGCATTTAAATCATTCAATAACTAGTAAAATAAATTAGAACTATAAATGACTTACAACCTTTGGATACAGGACGGATACTAGCTAACCTTGGTTTTTACCCATTACTCTATTTACATTGAAAACACAAGGTAATATTAATATAACTATATTTATCATAAAACTTGAAGGTCAAAATGAATTTGAAACATAAAAGGAGAAACACTTACCCTTGAATCATGTTTCTCAAGTCATTTTTCATCTTCCTGTGCAGCGAATAAAACCATACAAATTTATATTGTTTGGGAATGATGAGCATCAGCTTGCAATGAGACCTATCATGATTCATAAATAGTTAGTAAACTAATTAAGAAAACTTTAATGAAATTTTACATAAAGCAAACCCATACACATCAATGTATGACACAAAGTATATGTCTTTGTTTGGCTCAACTATCCATGTTTCCAAATACTTTTGTTTGCTCTCAATTGTGTTACTAGAAGGTTGGATGATCTGAGGTTCAACAAATTCGTACATGGAAGACCGCCTTGGTCCACAATGACTTTGTCCATGTACCTAAAACAACAAAGTTAAGTTGTTAGAAACTAAGAATGTAAATAAGTTTAATATTCAACATTAACTATCTTACATTCACCATAGTTGAAGGATGGAAATATTCAACATGTTGTTTCCTCCAATGATCTCCAATGCATCATTGATTGTGATATATACTACGACATGGGGGGACGCCAAATACTTTATTATCCTAGTACACTTCTACTGGTCCTCTGTTATGTTAGCAAAAATCAAAGATAAAGTTTTGATGATGAACAGATTTGCACAAGTCAAGATCCATAAAGACAAATTGAAGATCTCTGTATTTTATAAAGCTTTTATAATAATCAAAGTTGATGTAATAGTGCTCAAATATGTATTTGGGTTGATTCTTGTCATTTATATTTGATTTATTTATTGTTGAGAATCATCCACAAGCCGTTTTAATCGATTAAACCCAGTTTTAATCGATTAAAACGAGGCTGGCACTGAAAACCCAACTGCCCCTGTAATAATCGATTAAAGCTAATAATAATCGATTAGTTAATCGATTATTCCCAAGAATAATCGATTAACACTAGCCGTTGGGGGTTTCAAATTTGAAAAACTAGCCGTTGTACTCATTGTAATCGATTAATACTTGTGTTAATCGATTAAATGCGTTAGATGGCCCGTTTTCGAAGAATGGAAGGGTATTAGGCTGAGTCTATAAAATGGCTCACTCTTTATCTCAAAAATAACTCTTCCCTTGTGCTAAAGATCTCTGAACTCTTTGAGAACTTTGTGAGATTGTTGAAGCTAAGGAAACTCTTGTCTGCAAAGTTCTGAAGTTCTACTGCGGTGACAGAGGAATAGCTTGTTCATCCTTGGTGTATCCGAGGAAGTGCCTGGAAGAGAATCATCCTTCGTGAAGCATTCGAAGGAGGTGGTCATCCTTTGTGAAGATTCAAAGGAAGTGTAAGTTCGTCTCTTGTGGTTTGAAGAGAGGTGGTATTTCTAAACTCTTACAAATTGTTTTTCTTTGTGATTAATATTTGTAACTGTTTTGTGTTAGTGAAAAAGGTTTATCTTGTTTGAGATAAGCGACTGGACGTAGGATCCGAGTGATCTGAACCAGGATAAAATCACCTGTGCAATTTTTCTCTTTCCCTTACTCTGTCATTTATATTTAATTATCTCCTCAGTAAGAAAAATTAAGAGAAAAATAATAAAAGGCACAATAAAAGTATATAACCAATTCACCCCCCCCCCCCTCTTGGTTTGTTCCACACTAATAATTCCGTTGCAGCGATTCTAACAATTGGTATGAGAGCTTGCTTTGATAGTCATTCAAATGGCAGGATCACATCAAACCTTTGCAAAGGGTGCATCAATCAATAGACCCCCACTATTCACAGGTGAGAACTATGCATTCTGGAAGGTAAGAATGCAAATATTTATTGAATCTATTGATTGTGAAATTTGGGATGTTATTGCGTCTGGCTCTTCTGTTCCTACTAACAATACACAGGAACCAAAGCCCCGTGGTCAATGGACCACTGGACCACTGAAGAAAAGAAAAGATTTCAGAATGACGTAAAAGCCGGAATATCATTGCATCAGCGTTGACTGTTGATGAGTTCTACAGGGTCTTTGTCTGCAAAACTGCTCAAGAAATGTGGGACGTACTCAGAGTAATGCATGAAGGAACAGATGATGTAAAGAGGGCAAGGAAGAACTCCTTAATCCAAGAGTATGAAATGTTCCGGATGAAGCAAGGAGAAACAATTTCAGACGTTCAAAAACGCTTCACCAACATTGTCAATCATCTCATTGGACTGTGTAAGTCATTTGATATCGATGAACTTAACATTAAAATCTTGAAGTCTTTAGACTGGTCGTGGCAACCAAAGGTGACTACAATCTCGGAGTCACAAAACCTCAACACCATGACTATGGTAGCACTCGTTGGAAAATTGAGGGAACATGAACTAGATCTTGGAAGACTTGATGAAGAAGAAGCAAAAGCCAAAAAAAAAACAAGAAGAGTTTGGCATTAAAGTCGGAGGTTGAAAGAAGCAAAGGTAAATCGGAAGATGAAGACTCAGACGAAGAAGAAAATTTAAGTCTTGTGATCAAAAGATTAAACAGGTTCATGAAGTCTAAAGGTAAAGGAAGATTTAGATACGAAAAGAAAGATAATCAAGTATCTTCCTCAAATTACCGATGCTACGGCTGTGGAGAAAAGGGGCATCTAAAAGCAGACTGCCCAAATCAAAAGAAGGGTGAAGACAAAAAGGAGAAAAGATTCTTCAAGAAAAAGAAGGCCTACATTGCATGGGAAGACGACAATGAGACCATCTCAGATTCAAGCTACTCAGATGAAGAAGCAAACATCTGTTTGATGGCAGATGATGATAATGTCAGCCAAGTAAGTAATTCACATTATTCTGATAATGATACTCACATTGATGAAGATGAAATGCATGAAACAAATGCTACATTATTAATTGAATCTGAAAAATTAGATATTTCTCATAAAAAGCTGAAAAAAGATTTTAAAAATCTAAAATCTGAATTTGACAATTTTCTTGAAGAAAATGAAAATTTGAAGTTTACTTCTGAAAATCTCTCTAAAATAAATGATGCTTTGAAAATTGAATTTACAAATTTGTCTGAAGAAAACAGAAGTTTGAAAAATAAACTTTTATATCAAGCAGAAGAAATCAGAAATTTGAAAAGTACAATTTTATATTATGAAAAAGAAAAATATATTGCTAATAATGAATGTGAATCTTGCATAAAATTCAAATATTTTTCTGAAAATACAACTATTGGAGAATGTAGTAAAATCTTTGAAAATAAAGCTGCTAAGAAATTTGTTCCTAAAATTAAATATAGAACCCGCAGAGCATGGGTAGAAAAAGGAACGATTAACAGAAACATAAATGCTGTATCCTATTTTTACTGCATGAGAAAAGGCCATACCTCAAACAAATGCAGAATTAAACGTTTTGGTGTTTCTAGTGGAAGGTATGTTTGAGTTGCTAAGTAATTTGAATCTGTGAGTACTGCTTGCTATGTTTTAAATAGAATGATAATTCGACCTATTTTAAAACGTACTCCTTACGAGCTTTTCAAAAATAGAAAACCAAATGTTTCCCATTTAAATATTTTTGGATGCAAATGCTATGTTTTAAACAATGGAAAACTAAATTTGGGAAAATTTGATTCAAAAGTTGATGAAGGAATTTTTCTTGGTTATTCTTTAACAAGCAAAGCATATAGAATTTTTAATAGGAACACGTTCACAATAGAGGAATCCATACATGTTACTTTTGATGAAATTGTGGACCTTGAGGCAAAACCTCTTGAGTCAGAAGAATCTGATGCAGGAACAAGTAAAGATTCATCAAAGGAAACAAATGGAGAGAAGAATCATGACAATCCTCAAGATGAAGATTTAAATAAAATATGGCGACAACCTAGAGGATTATCTTTGGACAACATAATTGGCGATATCACACAAGGGGTAAACACAAGAGGTAATATTGTAAATTATTGTATGAATGTTGCTTTTGTGTCACAGATTGAACCAAAGAATGTTAAAGAAGCCCTTCAAGATGAAAAATGGAGTATCGCAATGCAAGAAGAACTCAACCAGTTTGAAAGAAATCAAGTGTGGGAATTAATTCCCATAAAAGACACTCATCAAGTAATTGGAACAAAGTGGGTGTTTAGAAACAAACTGGATGAAGAAGGAAACATCACCAAGAATAAAGCTAGGCTTGTGGCAAAAGGATATAGTCAAGAAGAAGGTATAGATTATGATGAGACATACGCTCCAGTTGCCAGGTTAGAGGCGATACGCCTACTTCTTGCTTATGCATCTATAATGAAATTTAAATTATTTCAAATGGATGTTAAAAGTGCTTTTCTAAACGGTTATATCAAAGAAGATGTATTTGTTGAACAACCACCTGGTTTTGAGGATTTTAAAAACCCAAATCACATCTACAAATTAAAGAAAGCACTATATGGTTTAAAACAAGCACCTAGATCTTGGTATGAACGTCTTAGCAATTTTCTTGTAGAAAATGGTTTCAACAGAGGAAAAATTGATTCAACATTATTTATTAAAAGAATGGGAAAACATTTTCTAATTGTTCAAGTATACGTAGATGATATTATTTTTGGTTCATCTAACACAACTCTTTGCGAGAATTTTGCTAAGTCCATGCAGGGAGAATTTGAGATGTCAATGATGGGAGAACTTACTTTCTTCCTCGGACTTCAAATCAAACAAATGGAGGAAGGAACCTTTATATCTCAAACCAAGTATTGCAGGGAAATCCTTAAAAAGTTTGAGATGGACAATGATAAAGTAGCATCAACTCCCATGGGAACATCCTGCTAAAGTAGCATCATTTCTTTTTCTTCTATGCATAATTTCTTTTTATTAAGGGGGAGCACATATTTTTTTTCTTATGATCAAAAAGGGGGAGAAGATAGTTTAAACTCTTTATTTCTTTATTTTTCTATTAATCTCTCCTTTCGTGAGTTGTGGTTGTTTTAGATTATTAAAAAGCTTTAAACTCAGGAGAATTTTTTATCATCATAAAAAAGGGGGAGAATGTTAGCAAAAATCAAAGATGAAGTTTTGATGATGAACAGATTTGCACAAGTCAAGATCCATAATGACAAATTGAAGATCTCTGTATTTTATAAAGCTTTTATAATAATCAAAGTTGATGTAATAGTGCTCAAATATGTATTAGGGTTGATTTTTGTCATTTATATTTGATTTATTTATTGTTGAGAATCATCCACAAGCCGTTTTAATCGATTAAACCCAGTTTTAATCGATTAAAACGAGGCTGGCACTGAAAACCCAACTGCCCCTGTAATAATCGATTAAAGCTAATAATAATCGATTAGTTAATCGATTATTCCTGAGAATAATCGATTACCACTAGCCGTTGGGGGTTTCAGATTTGAAAAACTAGACGTTGTACTCATTGTAATCGATTAATACTTGTGTTAATCGATTAAATGCGTTAGATGGCCCGTTTTCGAAGAATGGAAGGGTATTAGGCTGAGTCTATAAAATGGCTCACTCTTTATCTCAAAAATAACTCTTCCCTTCTGCTAAAGATCTCTGAACTCTTTGAGAACTCTGTGAGATTGTTGAAGCTAAGGAAACTCTTGTATGCAAAGTTCTGAAGTGCTACTGCGGTGACAGAGGAATAGCTTGTTCATCCTTGGTGTATCCGAGGAAGTGCCTGGAAGAGAATCATCCTTCGTGAAGCATTCGAAGGAGGTGGTCATCCTTTGTGAAGATTCAAAGGAAGTGTAAGTTCGTCTCTCGTGGTTTGAAGAGAGGTGGTATTTCTAAACTCTTACAAATTGTTTTTCTTTGTGATTAATATTTGTAACTGTTTTGTGTTAGTGAAAAAGGTTTATCTTGTTTGAGATAACCGACTGGACGTAGGATCCGAGTGATCTAAACCAGGATAAAATCACCTGTGCAATTTTTCTCTTTCCCTTACTCTGTCATTTATATTTAATTATCTCCTCAGTAAGAAAAATTAAGAGAAAAATAATAAAAGGCACAATAAAAGTATATAACCAATTCACCCCCCCCCCCCTCTTGGTTTGTTCCACGCTAATAATTTCGTTGGAGCGATTCTAACACTCTGTTCAACCTGGGTAATTTTCTCATGAGTTTTGCGAAAGGATCATCCTTTGCTTCAGCCAGGTCATCATCTTCATCTATGACTGGCTCATTGTTAACACTTCGACAAATGTACCAAATCGTATCAAGTAATAATAATTGGTAAGACTAAATATTGTTTCCCTAGAGACTCACGGCCTAAACATTCATATGGTTTCTTGATTAATTAGGACTTGTAAACGAAATCATTGTGTTTATATTGCGGAAAATAAATATGAATGCAAGTGTTGATCAATTGGATTGAAAGATGCAAAGGTGATTGGTATAAAATATGGAATGATTATGTTGTTGGGGTTTTCGACTTATCCTATCCACTCTCATGTATTTATGAATTCATTTTCTTCGTTAATGTTAATGTCACTTTCTAATTTACCGGTGAACAAAGCCTACTCCTAATTACTATTTCACAATGTCTTGTCTCCCTAGCAATTAATCATGCATTATATTCGCACAGAAGCTTAAAGGCAACCAACCCTCATATTCCTATGTCTAGGTAATATTGCTTTTGGGAGAATTTCGCCAGTTCTAGATTTTCTCATATGTGTCCATAGTGACAAAATCAATAATCATGCAATTGAATGAGTTAAACAAAGCATGCATAGAGTATAGAGAAAAAACCCTAACAATTAATGAAGTAAAGCATTTTATAATAAGAATCAGTTCAATACATGAGAGTTTCAAAGGATTACATAGTTTCCCCAACAACAATGGCGGTTTAGTTCACCATAGTCATGGTGAAACTAGATGAAAATAATGAAAAGAATGAAAGATAGAATCCTAAAAGTTGAAGATTGGAGTTTCCGCATCCAAAATCTGCCTCTGAGGGTTGAAAATAGTGTAATTTTGTCTCTTTTTGTCCAAAGATATGAACCCTAGAAGGTCCAAAACCTTAAATAGTTTCTTAAAAATACAGAAAAATGGCCCAAGCCCAAGTCGTCAGCGCTCAACTCCTCAAAATGGCACTCAACGGTAATTGTGGCACTCTTTTGACCTTCAGCAGTGGTGCCCAAGCTTGAAATAATGCTGTCAAAATCAAACTGGCACTTAGAAGTGGCGCCCAGGCATCAAACAATGGTTGCACTTCCATAGTGGTGCTCAGCGATGGCACCCAGGCGTCAAACAATAGTTCTTCTATGTGCCACTTTCTAGACTTTCATGACTCAAGCTCCTTGCTACTTCAACTTCTTCATGCAATTCATCTTAATTCTTGTCAAAACAAGAAAAAATAAGTATAAAACCCATTCAACTCTCTTATTCTCACAACTTAAGCAAAAACATGATTTCAAACTAGTTTCTAAGTCATAAAGGGTGTTTTTAATATCAAAATTAAGTATAAAAATAACGGTTGAATTGAACATAAAAATTTCAAAGTTATGAATAAATATTTTTAAATTTAACATATAAAGACTAATAATAAAAATATTATACATGTGGTGTAGCAATGTGTGACATGATCAATGCTTTAGGCTAGGCTATAAATGTAATGGCCTCCCCCACAAAATGAATTTCTAAAGTGGGTACAGGCACCTGAGCTTGGGGACCCCGAACCTGGTCAAATGGTATAAGTTCTCATTATGCCGAACATGAATACATGGTCACGCATATTGCGTAAGTCTTGGAGTGTTTGATTAAGACAACGAACACAAGGACAAAAATATGTTTTGTTCACAGACTTAACATTTTGTTCAACATATTGCAAGAACTTCGAAACACCCTTCTGATACTCTTCACTGATGCAACATTCATTCATCTAGCTTCAATCCATGTTATGTTCGTAATATACTTCATCAGTTTCAATTTTTTAACTCTCACAAGGTTAGGCCCTACCCATTCAGAAAAATTATTTTTCATAATTTGCTAAGACACATGCAAAGAAGTCTACATCATAAATTTGATAAGATTTCGGCAGCATTTCGCATTAGTCTCCGATATACACGAAATGAGAGTAGTCAAGGATGACCACAATCAAATATGCATACAGAGAATAATATAAATACTGAACCAAAATTTTATCAATCTTATCCATAAACTCCAACGTACATGTTATAGCAAATTATGAAAAATAATTTTCCCAAACTGTCCAATTGGACAATTCAAACGTTTGTGTTAAATTTCAAACGGGAACTAATTTTCACTCAATTGATACTAATAATCTAATATACCAATCATAACAACACAACAAAACTTTATCACATGCATATTCAAAAACCAATAACATGCATACGCAAAAGCCAAAAACATGCATACACACAAGTCAATAACATGTATATATATCCAAAAGCCAACAACATGCAAATCCAAAAGCCAACAACATGCAAATTCGACGGTTAATAACATTCATATTCGAAAGCTAATAACATGCATATCCAAATGCCAAAAACATGCATACCGAAAAGCCAATAGCATGCATAGACAAAAACTTTTAAACAAGAATGCTAACCTTCTTAACCGATTACAAACGTAGTGGAGGAATTGGAGGAGTGGAAAACGCAAAAAAAAAAAAAACGCTGCCCAAAACGCAAAAAATCACCGCCCAAGGAAACGAGCAAAACTGCACCAACACACAGCGAAAACTCATTTTAATCAGTACAAATGGAAGATAGTTCATCAAAGACTCATTTAATCGGAGTAAAAGTAAGTTTAAACGGTCCAAAAAAGGAAAAACTTACTTGAAAATGCAAAGTCGCGAGAGAAATCGCGAGGAGGAAGTTGATGAATAGTGCGCGTAACTGCCCCGAGTTCGCGCAAAGTGTAATAAAACAGCCTTAGACATCGGGGTCCACCCCTGTCGGACGTCTATAGAGACATCAGACGTCCGACATAGGGGCCCAAACGTCTAAAGCAATGGAACAAGACAACTTTTCACCTACTTGTCAGTCATTAGGCGTCCGACATAGGGGCTTGCACGTCTACACTGCGAAATAAAATGACTTTTGGTATTCTTTGCCACCATCAGACGTCCGATTTAGGGGCCCAGACGTCTAAAGCAATGGAATAGGGCAACTTTTCACCTACCTGTCAGGTCTTTAGGCGTCCGACATAGGGGTTCGGACGTCTACGTGTCACCAGTAATTTTTTACGTGGAATATTTGAGGGTCGGATGCCTAAAGGATGACGTTAAAGGCCTTTTCTGCACTAGTGATACACACTTCATTTCTACACACAAAGGCACAAATTAATGTTTTGCATTAATTCTCCTGTTGATATTGTTATATATGGTTAAAGGAATGCTAAATGAAACATCAAATTGGGTAGCTAAGAAGAGGTTGTGGATTATTCTGTTCGTTAGTGACCGTGGTATTCCCACATTACATAAAATATGTTTTGTAAAATGATTAATATGGAGTATTGTTTTTACCATAATGTTATGTTGTAGTTGATTATGTTATTGATGGGCATTAAGATTTGGCTTGGAACAGATTCTGAACTTTCATATTGATTTTTGGGTTTTCACAAATGTTTTGATAGCTTTATTTTTCAATCAAACTGTTCTTTTATATATGTTTTCTGTTTTTTTATCCTATAGTTTATTGGTTTACTTTGAACAGAAAATTATATTACTTTTAAGGATATTATAAATTAATTTTATTTCTATTTGATGTGAGATTTTCAATGCAGAACCAAGTCTAAAATGAACTTTCTGGTTTCCAATTTTTGCTGTTTTGCACTGTTAGAATGCTTGCATATATGAAATTTGCATTGCACCAACTTTGTTCTTATATCTTACTATGTTCATTAGTGCTCAAAGGAATTCTAGCATGTTATCATGAGCTCACAAACTATTTATGTAACTACTTGGATCTATTTTTTGCTGTATTTATCTTCTGCACAGTGTTCTAATGATAACCAGAAATGTTGGTCTGATAATCAAAGACCATTTTTGATCCTAAGATAACATTGTTTACTTTGCTCACTGTTATTTTCTCTTTCTTTTAATGTTTTTCTGTTTGTAAGCAAAGCTTTTTGATTTTTCCTCATTATTGTCTATGCTATATCTAATATTACTCATTGCATATTGGTCAGGAAAATAGGGTAGATATTACAGCAAATTCTCTTCATCCAGGAGCAATTATAACCAATATTTATAAGCTAGCGATTAGTGGCGCTGTGCCAACAGGTACTCAACACATTGAACCATTCATAGATGAATTTATGGTTTTTCTAGAATTCATGCATATCTTGAATTTTGGGTTCAAAAATAAAGTATTTTCCATAATCTACCATATTCCTTCTATGAGTCTTCAGCAAATTTACAATGTAATGAGATCCAGTTCCTCTTTTATAGTTTAAGTTCAATAGCTAAGCCCCTTCGAATACTAATTCAGACATTCTCAACAGCGTCAAACTTTTAACAATGATTATGAATAATGTCTTGGAAGTTACAACCACTTCAAGGCTTTTGATGTTTTTGCTTCAAACTAAAAAAAGAATATTTCTTTAGTAAAATAATTATTTTTTAACAGTTTTCATAAGATAAACTTAATTTTAAAAAGCAGAAAAAAATTTGCAGTAAAAGAGAAGAAAAAAGTTGAAAAACACAAAACACAATTGTTTAATATCTTTTCGGGTAAAAATGTTCTTATAGAAATTTGCAGTAAAGCTAATTTTTTGTGTTTAGAAAGCGATGTATAGCCCGTGGGAGCCTTTTCTGAATAACTTCACCTTTTTTTTACCTTTTCTATTGAAGATAAGCCAGGAATAGAGTCCATAATTCAACTGATTTTGTGTGGAAATCTTTTGGAGTTTGACTATATCCTGGATCTGGAATTGGCTGGCTTGTTCTCAATGCAAACATCTCAATGCATTTTATATACAGTTCTTGAGTAATCATGAGCATTGTATATGTTGATTTGTGTGGTACTATAATCACTCTGTTTCTTTTCATGTCATATGCAGTCAAGGGGTTCAACTCGGGATGGTACTGGAGTTCACGACAGCATAGTAAATCAGCTTCTGACTAGGGTCAGTAAAGTTTTTGAATGCTTTTATTGATAGAAGAGATAGTTTCTATAATATATAGTCACTGTTTCTATAGTATTCATATCAATATTATTTAGTTTAAAATAAGAAACCACTTCCAAGTGTTTATTTGTTTTTGTCATCATCATTACTACTCCAATTGTCCAATAGATCCTAATCTAGATCACTCCCCCTTTACCTGTGTGTCCTTGTCAAATAAAATTAAAAATCCCAAGCCAAAGGAACTTGCCATGCTATCTGCCCTGTTTTCTAGCACCTAAGTGAGATGATGAAATATTAGGAAGGATAAATATGTTGATGACTTCTTTCGACTTTAACTTATTAAAATGTCAAGACTATCTTGGGAATTCAAGTTTCCTATTGGTTGTCCAGATTACTCTTCTCATTGGATATACAACATGTTTTACTTGTTTTCATTTGTAGGGTAGTACTGTGATATTGTCTATAAAGTTTGGAATATTGTTTTCATTTCTTATCATAAACTAGAACGGTAAGATTAAGTGTAAAGTTAACATGTCAAAATACAAGTACTTTTTCTTAAGTATAGTATCTTTGTCAAATCTACACGGATATGGGAAAAGCTCTTATAAGTAGATTTCTTTTCTTTCTATGGATGTCTTTTCTTTCTACTATAACCTTGAATTGATGTTTGGTAAAATCATCAATGGTTATAAAATAGGTTTTTCTATTAAAAGTTTTCTCTTCTTATCATATAAGATGTCCCATTATTTTCTAGTCAACTTAATCATTTCTATTACTTTTTTGTAATTTCACTATAATAGTGACTTTTAAGACAAGCGCACAAAACGTTGCTAACGTTTTTTTGTTGATGAATAAACCGCATCAAGTTCGTATTAAAGCAAGGAGATTATTGTTATTAAAAGCTTTAATTAGAAATTAAAAGGTGTATAAAGCTAATTAATGTGAAAGATATACTTCACGTAGGTTTTAATTTTCTAGATTTTTTTCGTTACAAAATGTCAGAATATCTTTTGCATATCATGGAATATATGTTATAGAATCTTATACTTTATCTAGTCCACAAATACATACTTTTAAAAAAACACTCTTACGAAAGATATTTTACAATTGTAATAAACTTTTCTTACTGATATTTTACAATTTTAATAAATTTCTCTGGCCGGTAGTCTTGAGTTCATTTGGGATAGAGTAGCATTTTAATCTTTTTAGCTTCTTTATAGTGTTCCAATTTAGGGCAGCGTTTTTGTTATATCTTTAATGTGACTAATTTTGTTGTTGGTTTTATGAAATCTGGTTTAGCAAAATTGATCAAAGTTATATGGTGCAAATGTTACCTAGAGTATAATCTGATATTATGTGACTATAATTTGGATGAGTCTTGATTAGTTGTATTTAATTTGCAGTGTCGACGTCAATTGGGCAGATATGAGTGTGGATATTATGTAATGAAACAGATCATACCATAACATTACTGAATCATGGAATAAGATATTAAAAAACTAACTAAATACTTATCAAACTATTCATTTGTTTTAACTCTATTCTTTTAGATATTTAATGATTCATCTCCCATGGAAGCTGCAGACATTGAGACATTAGACGGAACTAGGTTTCTTTTATTTTAAGTGTTACTAAAAACTTGGCTACAATTCAATAGTGTATGTACATTAATGTAATATTTAGATTTAATATATAGTTTCATGTATAAATGATGTATTAAATATTATTAGACAATTTAATGTTTGAAATGAATTATATTTTGTTAGTTCCATTGAATTTGTTTATTTGAAGTTATATTGATTATAAATTGATTGGATGAGATCATAATACAATAATATGATTATAATTTCATTGGATGTCAATTGTAACGATCAATTTTTAAAAGAAAAAAACATATATTATGACGTAATAAACAATGTATGTCATTATATGTTGATTCTAAAAACTATTTATTATGATAGCTGAAAAATTGTGCATCATAATACATTCAACATATTATGATTGGTAAAAATATCTAGCTCATAATACACCATATATTATAACAGGTAAACACATCTACGTCATAATATGTTTTGCAATATTATGAGTGATAAATAAAAATTTGTCATAATAAAGTACGCATATTATGACTGATTACAGAAATTACGTCACAATATGTTCAAGTTATTACCACGTAAATTTCTATGAATGTTAGGGAGTAGTAGGTTTCATTTCTTTTAACCATTTGTAATGATTAAATATTTCAATATTACAATTTGAGTTTAGAAACTATTTTATGTGTAACTATGTTAAGTAACTATGTTAGCTAAATATATTTAGGAGTTTTTTTAGGTAAATATTCCATTTTGATATGTTAATAAAAATAATATTGATTATTTTGCTCGTTATCGATTATTTAGACTGTATTTTGGGATTGAATTTTACGCAGGTGTGACCATGGATAGTAGCACACACAAATCAAATAATACAAAAAAATTGTAACCTTTAAAACCAATTAAATCAATAACAGGTATAAAAAGTCTTATTTTTTTATACCATTTTGATGTGTTAATAAAAATAATATTGATTATTTTGCTCGTTATTGATTATTTAGAATGTATTCTGCGATTGAATTTTACGCAAGTCTAAACATGGATAGTAGCACACACAAATCAAAGAATACAAAAAAATTATCACCTTTAATACCGATTAAATCAATAACAGGTATAAAAAGTCTTATTTTTTACACCGATTATAACCCCACCAAGTATAAAGTGAGAGTGAGACTTTTTATACATGTTTATAGAATATCAGGTATAAATATTAGACTTTTATACATGTTATAAACAAAACTGTTATAAAATATTAAACCTTTTATACCGATTTTAGAATCAGTGTAAAAATAAAAAACTTTATATACCCCTGCTTCTATATCTGTTCAAAAACGGGTATAAAAGCTTTTTTTAACAAGTATAAAAAAGGTTTAATATCTCTAGAGGTCCCTATTTATGCGGATTTGTATCAATTGGGTCCTCGTATTTTGAAAGTTCTCAATTGGGTCCCTATTTTAGTAAAATTGAGTCAATAATGTCCTTGCCGTTAATTGCTGTGGACGGCGTTAATTTTCTTGCAATATGGTATGCTGAGGTGTCCTTTATTTATGACGTGGGATAGTATGAGATTATTATGTGGATATTTATATCATTTTAAATTTTAAAATACGTTGGTTGACGGTAGAGGCGACAAGAGCCCGATGGAGGCGCGGGGGATGCAGCAAGGGCGCGTTTCTTCTTCGTCCCTCCGTTCTGATTCGCGGGGCAATGAGGAAGCTTCCTTCCCCTCTTCCTTTTCTGACTGAGAATGTTAAGGTATTGAGTTGTGATTTTTGGGTTGAAGCTAGATTGGAGGCTAGTTGATGAAGTTGTGACTGAGGATTGTAGTAACCATGAGAGGGATTTGGAGTATCAAAAATTTGTGACTTGTAAAGTGTTTTTGGGTTTCACTTCTAATCTTATTTCCTTTGGTGTTAGAGACATTGTTCGGTTTGTTCTTTAGCATCGCATGATGAGCTACTTTCCGTTGTTCGAAGGCCAATTCAAGCCTTTGCAATGGTATTATTCAATGCTTCCCACACCATCATGGTTAAATAGTAAATTCAAGTCAATTTATTAAATTTCCTTTTTTTGTATATGTTTTGCAATGTGCAGGTTGATGTAGGAGATTTCTCTCTGCCTGAAGCGTATCTACACTCAAAGGGGTTGAATCAAATTGGTAATTTGTTGGTCCCTAATGACAACTACTGCAAATTTGAGAATTGGATTATTCCTATTATCCCTCCGTTCTATTGCGATATTGGGGCTAGGGTTCGGACTGAGAATTTGGGTTAAGGGCCTCTCACTACTGGCGTAGATGCGATGCGAAGATTTCACGTTCTCTACTTGCTCGATTTTGGGATTTTGTGATTTGGGGTTTGATTGTTATGTTTGCAGGTTAGCTTCATCAATGGCACAGAGATGAACAAACTAAAGGAGGTTCACGATTTGGGGGTTTAATTGTTGTGATTTGTGCGTTCTCGTTTTCACGTTTTTCAAAGGTTGCTCGTGGCTGGCGAAGTGCGGACAACGGTGGCTGGCGAATTGGTTCGTCTGTCTGTGATGATTTTGTGGTTGCTCAAATGTGGGTCAATCGCGATTGCGATGTGTGATTCGTGTGGTTGCCATGGAGAAGATGATGGAGTAGATTCTCACGCAAGAAGTAGATGCGCGATTATGGGTTCTGTTACCAATAAGGAGTATTGGTAAATCTTGAAGAAAATTGTTTTGATGATGCTGCAAGAAGTTTTAGTTGAAGAAGATATTAGAATTATTTAAAAGCAATTTGTAGAAATTAAATATAGTAGGAAAGTCTTGTAAACTTTGTAAAACTTGCATTTTTAACTGCCATAATCGGTTATGGAATGACAATTATCGATTATCACAAAGTCATCCAGGAATAATTGATTATCACCTCATATAATCGATTATCACATTTTTGAAAAAACGGTAACGGACTTGAATAATCGATTATCACTTACAATAATCGATTATTCGTGGCAGTTGAGACTTAACCTTAGATATTCAGAACAACTGGCTATATATTGGGTTTCTGTGAAGATCAAAAGAAGAAGTTGAACAGAAGCTCTTACAGAATACTGTTTGTTAGAGGAAGTTCTCAGAAGCTATAGTTCAAGTTCTCTTGCTTGGTCTCGTGAATAGGAGGGGCTCGCATTTCGTGTGTCGATAGTCGGAGCAAGCTCTCTTCGAGTTAACAAGGTGCTCTGCCTGGTCTCGTGAATAGGAGAAGCTCGCGTTTCGTTTGTCGATAGTCGGAGCGGTTCTCTTCGAGTTGGCAGAGTGTTTCTCTTCCGGTTCGTTCATCGAAGGAAGGTTTATTTATTTGCTTTATTCACTATTTGTTGTAATCTGTGAAATATCTTTTTAGTGGAACTGTTAATCACTTTTTATAGTGATTAATGACTGGATGTAGATTTTGTTGAATCGAACCAGTATAAAAATTACTCGTGTGATTTTCTATTCCCTACATTTTTTATCTTTTATGCATATCAATTGTTCGATATATTTTCTGAAAGAAAATTGATTTTCTAAAAGCAGACCAATTTATTTTAAAAAGGTGATCGAACACGCTTTCTACTACTTAAGCATTATTCCGCTGCGTTACACTTTGTCTGGTACCAATCAACAGGTTCTGTGGTTTGATCTTCTGCAGGTTGCTTGTGATTGACGAAGGAGGAAAGTGACAAAGGACTTGTGACGACCATGGAGATTCACGACGGAGGTTGAGGGGACGGTGCTGGCGAGGATGGCGGTGGCGCATAGTAGCTAGGGTTTGGAAATTAAGGTTTCTATGGAGAAGACATAGATGACATGGCAGGAGGCATGAGGTGGTATGTTCTGGTTGGTTAACTTGTGTCAACTCGTAATTAAAGAACACATTAGCATGCCACATTGCAAGAAAATTAACGCCGTCCACAACAACTAACGGCAAGGGTATTATTGACTCAATTTTACTAAAATAGGGACCCAATTGAGAACTTTCAAAATACGAGGACCCAATTGATACAAATCCGTATAAATAGGGACCTCCGAAGACATTATACTTATAAAAAACCTTTTTTGACATAGTGGTGTTACCTAGATGTTTCTAATTCCTTTGAAGGATTCATATACTTTTAAGTTGTACTTGTGGAAAATGATTGATAGGTCATGAAAATTGTAAACCTTAGTGGATGCGTGATCCTCTATAGGATCTTAAAGGATGTGAAGCTTTTCACAATTAGATGGTGTTCACCTCAATTATAATTGCAGAGAATATCTTGCAAGATGACTCTGATATAATGAAAGTTGTTTTCTATTTCTTTGCAATCCTTTGACATTGGGTTAACATTTAGTTGGATTTTGTTGTTCTTTTGTAGGATAAAGAGTTGTAGTTAGGTTGTCATGTTTGTAATTTACATTTTTTTTTCGAATCTAGGAAGATTTTCTTGTAATATATAATAATAAATACTATAATCACTGTAGGCCACTATGAAGTACCATGATGTTGGAAGACGCCGCCTACAATTGGAGGAAGGTGTTTTCAGTGCTATTGGAAGTAACAATTCCCATGAAAAACTGAATGCAACTTCAAACAACGAGAAAACGATTAAGCTGGTAGAGTTTGTTAATTCCACCATGTATCCTAAGCAAGGTTGTGGAAACTTACCTCTACTAGATAATTCACCAGGGATGAACATGAATAGATTCAAACTTTCGTATAATGTCAATGGAGAATCATCTACTGTATATTGGTAACATTTCCTAATCACTTAGAGTTGTTGGTTGTATAAAAAAAAAGGCTGCTAGTATACAAATTAAATATGAGTTTAATGATATATCACAGAAAGGATTTTTATCCTGGTCCGAATCAACAGATTCTATTGTTTGAAGTTCCACATCGACTAGAGATAAGGCCAAATTATAATATATAAGTGGGGTGCAAACCTCACCATAATGTCCAGTTTTTTGGGGTTGACCTAGGCTTAAAGTCCACTTCTTAATATGGTATCAGAGCGATGGTTTGAGCCTTTCCTAGCGAGATCTATGTGGGCATTCTGTTCCACCCGTTGTCGGGCCACTATCGGATCACCCATTAATTTTACTCTCACGCTCGAGATGTTTATACCTCGGCGTGAAGGGGTGTGTTGGAAGTCGCACAACGACTAGAGATAAGACCAAATTATAATATATATATATATATATATATATATATATATATATATATATATATATATATATATAAGTGGGGTGCAAACCTCACAATACAAGCTGGTTTGGTGGAGTTGAGTTAGGCCTAAAGTTCACTTCTTAATATCTACGTCGATTCGTTAAACTATCATCACATCTAGCCTTCTACTTATCTCCAAACCTAGAACGTCTAATGATTCTAGAATGAAAGGAAGAGAAGAAGAAAAGTGAAGAGGAAAAAAGAAGAGGAAAAGAGAAGAGATAAAAGAAGAAAAAGAAAAGAGAAGAGGAAAAGATGAGAAAAGAAGAGAGAAAGAACTTCGTGAGCTTATGTAAAAACTATTAATAACAATAACTCAATATCTTATCCTTTGATTCATTTATAACTTCTTTATGTTTGCAACTATTTTTAAAAACATACGTACAAAATTTATTATGCAAAACTATTTGTAAGAAATCGTTCTTAATATTTACATATATTTAATGCATAAATGATAATTATATTTTTATTTATGGGAATAAAACTTTGAAGTAAAAAAAAAAGGTTTAAACCCTCGGATGGTCCTCTTATTTATATGGGAATCTCAAGTGGGTCCTCATATTTGCAACTGTCTCAACGGGGTCTATATATTTGAGGTTGGAGAGAGAAAGAAGTGGTATTTAAGATTAATTAATTCATCAACTTCTTCAGGTAGTTTTTTTCTCTAGGTCTGTGAAGAAAAATTGATTGTGTTAGAAGGTGAAATGGTTTGCGTCTCAGCGCTAATGTCTCTACGGCGATGAGGGTTTTCGTCCTCCGGCGTATCAAGGCTCTCAGTTTCGATTGGGGATTTTTGGGATTGTTCATGTAAGCTTCTCTACAGGTTAGGGATATGATATTGGATGGTCTGTTGTTGTGTTTGGATGATGCAAGGATTGATTGCAAATTGTGGTTGAAGAGATGGTGAAAATGGTGACCGTCGGCGGGTGGCTGTCATGATGGACCCTATAATTTGAAGATAAGTAAAACCCTTTTGTCATGTCATAATGTCTTAAATTAAATAAAAATTCTACGTAATCAAATACTTTGACATCAGCGTGCAACACATCATCCGCTATTAACGCCGTCTGTGAAGATTTAACGGAAAGGACTTAATTGGCTCAATTTTACAAATATTTGGACCAATTAGCTTAATTTTACAAATATTATGAACCAATTGAGATAGTTGCAAATATGAGGACCCACTTGAGATTTCCATATAAATAAGAGGACCATCCGAGGGTTTAAAAAAAAAACTAGATATTATAAATTATTTATTATAAAACCTTTTGTAGATATAAACTTACACTAGTAAAAAATTGGGTTTTTACAGCGCACATTATGCCACGGTTCACTAGAAACCGCAACATAATGGTGCGCGGTGGCAGTTTTGTAAATAAATCGAACGAATATGCCGCGGTTCAGAGGGGAATCGCGGCATATACGCCAGTCAACCATCCCCTTTGACGCCAATTTATTGCAGGGGCTGACTGAGTCAGAGAATTTCAGAAGTTACAGGGGTATATGCCGCGGTTCGCTGGGAAACCGCGGCATATACCCCTGTAACTTCTGAACTTCTCCGTCAGTCAGAGAATTTCAGAAGTTACAGGGGGTATATGCCGCGGTTCTCTGAGCAACCGCGGCATATACCCCTGTAATCTACTGATATTCCCCAAAAGGAAGTTGGGGAGACAGTTGTATTCAGCACGTTACTAGGGTATAGGCCGCGGTTCTTAGAGTAACCGCGACCTATTCTCCTACCTGAAATAAATTTAAAATGAATTTGAAATATTTAGAGGCATATACCGCGGTTGCCCGCTAAACCGCGGCATATAGTTTAAAAATAATTTCAAAAATGTCATTTAGGTTATTTTTTTAATGAGTATAGGCCGCGGTTTGTTGTGAAACCGCGACATATAACCATATTATACCGCGGTTAAGTAGTGAACCGCGGTAGATTCTCCAATCAGAGTTAAAAAATAAAACTTTGGAACAGTATCGTCTTGTTCGTTCGCGCAGACGCTGCGAGTTTTCTTCTCCCGCCGACCACCCATCTCAGTTCCCTCCTTTCTTCACCGTTTAAACTCGAATGTGTGATAGCTTGATTGGTACATTACTCAACATTCAGGGAAAGGCAAAAGATGGAGTGAATGCTCGTTTGGATTTGGTTGACATGAATATCCGAGAAGAGTTGGCACCCAAGGATATTGGTAAACGTACTTATTTGCCCCCTGCATGTTACACAATGTCTAGACAAGAGAAGATAAGTTTTTGTGTATGTTTAAAGAGTATCAAAGTACCACAAGGATACTCTTCAAATATGAAGAGTTTAGTGTCGATGCAGGACTTAAAGCTTGTTGGCATGAAGTCTCACGATTGTCACGTCTTAATGCAACAGTTGTTACCGGTGGCTATTCGTGGAATTTTGCCCAAAAATGTTAGGCACACCATAAACAGGTTGTGTTCATTTTTCTCGTCAATATGTAGTAAAGCCATCGATCCTACAAAGTTAGATGAACTTCAAGGCGAGATTGTTATCATCTTGTGTCAACTAGAGATGTTTTTCCCTCCATCTTTTTTTGACATCATGGTACATTTACTTGTTCATTTGGTTAGAGAAATCAAATTGTGCGGACCGGTATACTTAAGATGGATGTATCCTATTGAGCGTTATATGAAGATTTTGAAAGGGTACGTTAAAAATCCATATCGTCCTGAAGGTTCGATGATTGAAAGGTATATTGCTGAAAAAAGTATCGAGTTTTGTTCAGATTACATGACATCAACGAATCCAATAGGAGTTCCTCGCACAGTATGGTTGAATAAATTTTCTACAAGTAAAAGCATCCGAGGTGTCAATGTGGTGACAAAAGATCGCGAAGAATTGTTGCAAGCGCATCTTTATATATTGAACAACACAGATGAGGTGATCCCTTTTTTGGAAGCACACAAAGCCATTGTTAAGAATAAAAATCCAAGACAATCAGAGAAATGGCAAATGATGGAGCAAAACAAAACATTTATGTCTTGGTTCAAATCTGAAATTGACAAAGAGCCACATTCTTCTGAAACTTTATTGTGGCTTGCAAATGGTTTGAAGTTTGATGTCGTGTGTTGTACAGGTTATGAAGTCAATAATTGCACATTCTATACGAAGACTTTAGATGATAAAAGCACAGTACAAAATAGTTGAGTCAGTTTAGAAGCTGAGTCACTTCAATTTTCCACATCAAAAGATCAATCTCCTGTACTTGGATCAATGAGATATTATGGTATAATAGAAGAGATATGGGAGGTTGATTACACCAAGTTTTTTGTTCCATTGTTCAAGTGTAAGTGGTTTGACAATAAGAGTGGTGTGAAAATAGATGACTCGGGTATGACACTGGTTGATTTTCGCAAGGTGGGTTACCGAGACGAACCGTTTATCATGGTACATCAAGCATCTCAAGTTTTTTATGTCAAAGATCCTGCGTCTGACCATTGGTATGTTGCTCTTCAAGGCAAAAAACAAATTGAAGTTAACGAAGATAATTTGATTAATATTTATATTGCTGACAACCATTCATTTCAAACTACAACAAATTTGGATGACCAATCTCTAGTTGACGATGATGTACATGCAATTCGGTCAGATCATGATGAGGGAATATACATATGATGAATCCATATCTTTATGTATGAATTTTCAATTTTTGTATAAGTATTTTATTAATATAACATAAGTTTTCCTTTTATACATTCCCTATGATTACTATTACATGTTTTGTTAATTTATATGATATTACATAAGTCTTGAAATAAAATTTAATGTTGTTATTTATTTTGACAGATATATGGCTGATCATCCACATTCTTCAAGGGATGAGGCTCCCCCAACCAGATCCACTAGAGGACCCACTAGGATGAAACAACTATTGATCAGCAAAAATAGTGGTGAAAGAACTCCGGTGAATGTGAATGTCACCACGGGTGTGGCAACTGGCCCCCATGCAGATGACTTCCGATCATACCTTGGAGTGGTGGCACGTGATAAGATTAGCATTCTCATTCCATCTTTTGATCATGTGTCCGAGGTTGATCGGAACATTATTTGGAAAGATATATTGGTAAGTTAGTTAATATCATTTGAATTAAAATTTGTTTATATTGATAATTTTGTACTAATACAACTTTATTATGTTTTTTTCAGCTGACATTTGACATTCCAAATGTCACAACACTTAGAAATAAATGTTTGTCAACTGTTGCAGAAAATTTCAGAAACTTTAAAAGCAAGTTGACATCAAGATACATCTTTGGACACCTTAAACATAAAAGTCCATGTAGTTCATATAAGGCCATTGATGAGGAGATTGACGGCTTTTTAAAGAGAGTCGGATGTCAGAGGAATGGCAGGTTAGTGTAGTTCATATTATTCAATTCCTCATTAACAAATATATATCATATGAACTAATTAATTAATATGTATGTGACAGGCAATTAGAAGCAAAGCACAAGGAACAAGTGCTCACAACAAAAACCCCCACCTATTATCTCGTGGTGGGTATAGGAAGCTTGAGGAGAAAATCCTCAAGCAAAAGGCAAATGCTATACCACCATCTCAGGGTGGTAGCCCTCCTCAGCCTCCTTCTCCACCGTCTAGACATGAGAAATGGAAGTTGGCCCGTATGCGACCATCGGGCACCTACTCTTCCGACACTGCACGAGAGATTTCTGAAAGAATTGTAAGTTATCACTGTTCCTAAAATAATAAGTATTGTCATTATACATACTACATTAAACTATTTAAAGAATAATGGTGTTTTGTAATGTTACAGGACGTCTTGGTTGAGCAGAGCTCCCAAGGCCAATTCACTCCAGAGGGTCGCCAGGATATTCTTGCTGCTACGATTGGACGACCTGAGCACCCTGGACGTGTACGTGCTGCAGGTCCTGGAGTAGGAATTAAAGATTATTTTGGGAGCTCTTCTCGTCATCCTTCATATTCATACAACGATACACAAAGGATGACAGAAGAGATCACAAAAAAGGTCCGAGAAGACCTTAGAGAGGAGATCAGGGCCGAGGTGAGGGCTGAATTCCACGTCATGTTCCAGCAGCAGTTTCAGAGCATGCGCCCGGTGCCGTCTCCTATAGAGGAACATGTTATCCCTCCCCCTCCCACAGGTAAACTTAATAAACATTTATGTGCAATTATTTCTATCTTTTGTATAATCTAACATTTACTCTGACAGGGAGAAGCGGGAAAGGAAGTTGTTCCGCATCAGCCATCCCAGAGGATGACATGGACGATGGTAGTCCATGTCTGCTATACATTTTAGAGGATACTGAGATGGTCCATGTTATCCCTCTTTCTTCATTGCATATACTTGCTGACATCCTTGATGATAAGCCTTTGGAGGTTGAGTATGATGCTAATGTATTTGGGACAGGCTCTGAGGTCCCAATATACCTTAATAGCCAAGATGTCCGTGAGCTTGCGTCGGGAACACAAGAGTTGAATATTTCAATTATTCAACTATGGACGATGTAAGTCTATGACCAATTATTTATATATAAAATTGATTTATATATCAAGTATCCTTATATCAAAGTTAACTTTTGATTTCAGGTATATGTCTGGGGTCAGTAACAAGTTGGGGCGTTCTGATGATTATGGATTCATTGATCCCCAATCAATTCATGAATCAAATGATTTTGACCAGATCAACATGAATCTGATAAGAAGTTTTGGAAGGGGCAAGAAAATATACTTTTTGCCCCATATAACCGGGTAAGTGAACTTTGTTAACATAATAATGTTCTATATGTGATTTTAATATTTAATAGTTACGTTATTATGAATTTCAGGCGCCATTGGCAACTTCTTGTTATGTCTATGCAAGACAACTATGCTTTGTGGTTCTGTTCATTGCACAGGCCTCCTCCCACACAACTTAGACAAGCAATTGATTGGTAAGAACCTCAATGTTTGGACTTTCTTTGTTATATAAATGAATGCTAAAACCTTTTTTTATATACAGTTCTATTCCAGCAAGTATAATGATGGGTGGGAGATCAATTGTTAATAGTAGAAAGATTGCTTGGATTTCTCTCAAGGTTTGACATATGCTAAAGCCATACTTTGTTATAATTGTTTTATTTTAATGTTATTCACTAACTATTATCAACTGTGATGATATATTGTAGTGTAACAGACAAAATGGGTCATATGAGTGCGGATACTATGTAATGTATTGGATGACCCATATTGTTCGTTCTCACATCACAAGTCGCTGGGAAACGGTAATATTTAACTTTAACAAATTTTGATTTTTTCCCAAATGTTGAATTCATATACACAAATTAATATGAATTGTCTTTTGTAGAGATTCAAGACTACTACACCAGTTCCTGAGAAGTCACTATTATTCATTAGGAACGCTGCTGCGAAGTATATAATTAGATTATACAATAGCTTTTAGATTTAAACATTGCATTTGAATAGATTGAATTTTCTTAGACTTTGAACTTTATTTGATGTTGAAATACATTTGAACATGTGTTTGCTATGTTCAAATTGAATTTGTGTACATGTTTTTATATGTAGGTCTGTTTTTATGGTAGTGGATATCACAAAAACAGACCTGCAATTTTAAAAAACTGCAGGGGAATATGTCACGGTTGTAAACACAACCGCGGCATATAGTGTTTCGTTTTTTTTTTTAAAATGAAACATATGGCCGCGGTTAGTGCAAGAACCGCGGCATATAGTGGACAAATTTTTTTTTTAAAAAAAGTGGATTTAGGTAGCGGTTCCTTGAACAACCGCGGCATATTCCGCAAACCTATATACCAAGGTCATAACCGCGGCCTAAAGTCTCTGACTTACTACCGCGGCTGAATATGCCGCGGTTCGTAAACCGCGACGTATAGTGAAAAATAACCGCGGTAAAATCCCCTCGCTGCACTAGTGTTAGATAATACTAATAAATGATAAAAATTATATTTTCTCATATCACTAGTAGAAAAATCCGTCTTACCTACAAATTTTCCTGAAAATGTTATCCATAAAAATTTTGCATCTTTTATACAAATATTTTTTGTAAAAAAACAATATTTACTTGAGTTTTTGTGTAAAATTATTTGTAGAAAATTGATTTTAAAAAAGTATTTATAATATCTCAAATTTTCTTAAAAGCAATTATTCATATAAAATTAGTTAGTTGAGAGGTGCCTAATGATGTGAAATTGAATGAGAAAAAGATGAGGCAAGTCGCGCCATTGATTGATGAAGAGGAAGATAGTATGTTACGTTGGGCCGGGCTACTTTTTGCTCACCCCCAAGTTTCGGTTCTCATATCCCCATGTTTACACGCTGGGTGTTGCTCCCTCCACCACCATCCCTTCTCCCTCCACCTCCTCACAAAATTTTTAATGACAAAATTATACTTTAACTTTTAATCATTTTCCTTTTAACCTTACATCATTCCTCACTTTCACTCTTGCCCAACCCACTTCTCCAGCTTTCTCTCACTCTTTTTGTCTTTGAAATCCATTTCTTCCCACCTCCGTCTCACTCTCTTCTCTCTTTTGGTAAGATCCGTTACTTTTCACCCCAACTCTCCCTTGCTCTCTGTTCGTGGTGGTACGATGTTATGATGTGGTGGTGTGGCGGTGGGTACAGTGATGGTTTGTTGGTAGTGCGGGTGCGTGCATATCTTCGTTGGTCTACCCTCAGTTTTAGAGAAAGTGCAGATCTTCGTTCATTCACACGCCACTTCAGCTTCAGAGAAGAGTGAAACAGCTTGAGACATAGCGTGACCAAGTGGTTTTCCTACACACAAATTAATAATCACCATAAATATCTATCTAAAGTTTTTCAAGAGAGAAGTGACTTATTTGTTGAGTTCTAATTGTTTAAAAAGATTTTTAATAGTTTTCTTTATATACAAATAAAGTAAGAGAATGATTTGCAATACAAGGCAAAGAAAAGTCTGCATGGAATGTTAAAATGTATAAACCCAATCCCTCCTATTAAAAGAATATCTCGATACTATTTTTTTTATTAAAAAACTTTCTCTTTTTTTTTCTATAATAAATAGAACAATCTAAAAGTTTATTAAACCATTTAAAAGAAGGTAAAATTTGGTCCCTTTTTCTATGTCCTATGGGCTAAAACAACATACTCAACATGAGAAATTGCCTTCAAACTTGATTATTAAGGTTTTTGTCATGTTATTACGAATTATGCTTCACTAACCAGAAAAGTTTTTGTTACTTACTAAGTGAAGGCACGACACCAAATGATGCTTAATGATTCAGAATATTTTATTATTTTTCTTCTTCTTGTAAACCGTGTGACACTTTTTTAATGATTGAGAATTATCTAATGTCCCTTTACACCGTCATTGAGGGTGTGTTCTTTTGGTATGATTTGTGGGTGATGATTTGGGGGAGATGATTTGAATGGATTTGAGTGGATTTGAGGGTAATTTTTTAGTTGTTTTTTTGAGTGGATTTGTGGATAATTGAGAGTGGATTTGGAAGTAAAATTTATGAGAATTAGTGTAAGATTTGATTGATGTGATAGATTTTAAAAATTAGTTTAATTGGTAGAAAATGAAGATGACCAAATTGCCCCTAGTTATAAAAGTATTATAAAATGTAATTTTGTAATGTTATATTTAATTGTAAATATGTTTATGAATAGGAACAAATAATTATTAATTGTTTAAATTAATGTTTAAAAATTATATGAGTTATAATTTAGTTAAATGAATATATTTTTAAATGTAAATTTAAATTGTAATATAATTTAGTATACCATGTGAATTTGTAAGTCATTGAAGTGAGAATGATTAATATTAATCAAACAACCACCATTAAGTAGCAAGTTATAATATTACATGAACTAAAAATAAATGCAAAATAATCGACATACAAATATAAGTCACATACAAAGAAACTTATATATATTAAAGTCATGTAATACATATACGGAAATATAGTGAACTTAATCATCTAAATGGTGAAGAATTGAGTTCACATTTTGATTGAGGTGAGCAAATTGGCGATTCATGTCTAGGGAAAGGTTTGCCAAGTTATCTTCAATACGTTGAACACGCACCTGCATTTGTTCCATACCCTGCATTCTGTTTCTCAAGTCTTGTACTCCTTCCCACATTTGAGTGATCATGTTAGCATTAGATAGAGGTGGAGGAGGCTGCATAGTGTGGTGATGAGGGTCTGCTTGGTCTTCTTCTTGATCATCATCCAGATCGTGTTGCCAAACACCGTTGACATTAATAATTTTCATCCTCTTCAAAGAATTGATAGAAAAGTGATGTCGGGACCCTATATGAGTGCAAGCATCGGCATCGACGTGAACTCCACAATATTGCATGATATGTGTGATAAGGACACCGTATGGGAGGGGTGTGTCACTGGCCTTGCATTTAACCATATGTTGCATGATGTGATGTGGCCAATTGATTGCTATATTATTTTTAAGCACCCATATCATAAAAATATCTTCATGCAATAACCTAGCAAAATTTCCTGGTCGTGGAGTCAACATATGCACAATAATATAATGCAGAAGCCTATCATTGATATTCAAACAACCAACCGTTAAAACACCTTGACCACCCTGCAAATCTGGTATGATCATAGTAGCTAATGCCATGTCGCGGTCATATGGAAAGTCATGTGGGATATTTTAATAACACAATTTCGGACCGTCGTACTTCAAGTTCACTACATTCAACCAATCAGCAGGTTTGAATCTAATTTTTCTCTTGTTTACCTCACTGAGCATATATCCATTTGATGATATCTTCAGATTGGAATAAAATACCTTGATTAAATCCGGATAGTAGGGTCCCTGTAATGTAAGAAATTGGCTCAACCCTTGAAATAGAAGATGCTGCTGGAAAAATAACCCTGAACCGGTAAATGAGTCAAAATTCATTATCTTGGGAGGAACTATAGTCCTTGTACAGTATTCAGCTGCATAGTTTTCCATTTGATGACTGTGTGTGAAAAAACGACGCTGATCTAATTGCTCCTCTACAGATGGTCTTACAAGGGGTGCATCTTCTGCCTCAGTGAGAGTTTGTTTACCCTTACGGCTTTTTCTTGTCCTTTTTGTTGATGATGAGGCCATCTGATAATTTCTTCAACAAATCATTTCATTAAAATAAGAAAGTACATCATAAGATATTACTTATATTTAATAATAACAATGCATAACAAAACATAAGAACAAATGTCAAACATCATATACATTAACAGAACTACAAAATGTCATCTACCATACAAATATAAACATTCATAACTAAATTACTGATACACAATTTTATTTAATACTAATAGAAGTAAGTCTGATATGAAGTACGCTAAAAGTCACCGCCCGATATCATTTTACATAATTTATTCCACCGCTTATGTGGTGGCAGTCCCATCAACCTCTTTGTACATGTGGGGTTTTCACATAAGAAATCATAACATTGGTCCAACAAATTCTCGTCAGCAATGTTCATAGAAGTCAACATTTCATAAATGTCCGCCTCTGTATATGTGTAATTCGGGTTCCGACGGAGTATTTGATTTCTATCTTCCATTGCTGACACTTGACGCACGGCTGCATCAGAGATGACACCAAAATGAACATTTGATGAGCTTAAGACATTTGCAAACCCATCCAGACTAGTCGTCAACTTATCAAATTGAGAATCAATACAATCGACCATGGGCGCCTTCCTTTTCGAACCACGTGACGATGAAGTGCCACCAGATGGGACGGCAGGCACAGATTGAGTCTGTCCCGGACTATATTCATCGACAGATGGAGGAGGCGATGGTGGAGTTGGGTCTCTATACCGATTCCAATCAGGCTGTTCTGGAATGTACTCAACATTTTCATTCAAATCAACAGTGACGCGAGGCCCAACACGTTGCCGACGTGCTTGACGTGCAGTCCGAACACCACTTCCAGTGGCTCGATCAGCTGCCCATAGCTCGACCATCAAATCGTAGTGTTTTATACTATTGACTCTCCACTTTGCCGCCGTTGGCCTCGACTGAAACAACAAATAAAACAAACACATTGTTGCATATCATGTATAATTGACAGTGAGAATATGTGAGAATATAGATAAATACCTGAATCAAGTCCATCCACACTTCGTCCTCAGCATTAAAGGTCATACTAACCGGGTTCCACGCAAATCCACTCAACCCGGAGAATAGGTCATGCACCTCGCGCCATTTATCTTTCAAGACTTTCTGACGATTTTTTACATTATTTTTGGTAATTGCGACATACCCACAGCTATGAAGATGATCAACTATATTACTATAAGCTTGGGATGTCCAGCTGCCGTCAACCCTATTACCTGCATGTGATTCCTCAATCATACAGTGAAGAAGTCGTGCGTCCATATCCTCTGTCCACTTCATAAACTCTCTAGTTGGACCAGAGGACTCAATGGCGATTGTCTTACCTCTGCTCATTTAATACCTAATTCATAAAAAAAGTGGTCAAAGGTTAACTTTAAACATCGTTAATATTATGTTTTTGTCATACCCATAACATGAAATAGTCAATCTAAATACAACAATAATATAATACAATAACTACGAGTTTTGATAATCTCGCCACATATGATCTGCTATAGAATCCCTAATACTACTTCCAATCCTATGGTCCTCTTCTCTAACTTGAGATGATGAAACATTATGGTCATCCCTTTCATTCAACTCATGATCAACTTCATCAAGCAATGCTTCATCGTTGTCCATGCCACGAAGGAAGTTGTGTAAGATACAACAAGCTAATATAATGTCTGTCATTGTCTCCAATCCATAGTGCGGTTCAGTGCCACTTGCAATGATAGGGAATCGTTTCTTCAAAACACCAAAGGTTCTTTCGATGACATTTCGCAAGGATGAATGTCTATGATTAAACAACTCCCTTGCATTTTGTGGTCCTCTACGTGTATATTCTTTAAGGTGATATCTGACGCCTCTATATGGAGTCAAAATTGTGCTTTTCAACATAAATCCAGCATCACCGAGGTAGTATTTTCCTACAATGTTTCCCACAAACAGATAATTAGTCACTGCTAAATAAAATCTTCAACATCGCAATGTACACACTGACCTTGGGGAATAACCAACGGATCATCTCTTTCAAGAGCATTTTTTAAAATTCTTGAATCAGATGCAGTGCCTTCCCACCCAGCAAGAACATATGTGAATTTCATGTCAAAATCACATGCAGCAAAGACATTTTGAGTTGGCCAATCTTTTCTTCCTCGAAATCTGACAGCTTCACGACTTGGCACCTTTACACGTACATGAGTACCGTCTATGGCCCCTAAACAATCCTAATAATAAAAATAAGATGTGATCATAAACCAAAAATCATTGTTATCATACTTTCATCAAAGAACGTCTACAAATATGTTCATATGCGTACCTTAAAGTACGGGTAAAATCGATTGTTGTTGAAGACATATGGATGCACCTCACTTCCTGAGGGTTGGATTAGAAATTCCGATTCCAAAGTTAAGATAGCATCCAAGACATTGTGAAAGTGTCTGCTAACCGTCGAACCAGAACGATGGAAAAAAAATGCCACACTTCGATTCTTAACATTATGGCCAATTATATGAAGAAATTGAGCAACTTGTTGCTCCACTGTTGAACGAATGGCGTCCTTAACTAACCCCATTGATCTTAGTCTCTCGCATAGCTTAATAAATGCCTCTGGTCCCATCCTAATGATGTCACGACACCGATCCGTATGCACAAGATATGACATTAATTGCTCTCTACGACGGTCTCTGTCTGGTAGGTAATTGCTTACACTACTGGAATCACTAGAGTACATATTCAAGATACTCAACGCGTGTGCAACAATGCATAACATTGTTACTGTAGCCAATGAAGTGGTAATTTGTAATTGTTGACGTATCAATGCGATAATGTTGAAGTCTACACCGACCACATCATCATCTATATCTTCACGGTCCAAATATGAGAAATCTAATTCTCCTTCCATCTATATTAACTTAACAACATACATACTCATTAACCACTTTATACAAACATAAAACTAAATTAGAACTACATAATTAAATTCACATACTCATGTCCTCATATCCTATTTAACAATATTGTACCATTCATAACTTAATTAACCAACATACATTACATTTATTAATATAATAAAGTGATTTCAAACATACCTCTTGAAGAAACTTATTAAGCTTTCAAGCAAGTGTTTCAGCAAAAATTAAGACTTCACCCAAGATTCAATTTCCACTCACACCAAGATCGGAATAAGTTACTGGCTTCAATTCTGATGAAATGAATGACACTTCCAAAACAAACCTGTGCAAATAAGAACATCAATATCTTATATCATTTGTAAAAACAACCCCATAAAACATCATATAAATATGTACCTTTTGCTCACTCTATCCAGTGAATGAACAGAGCAACTTAGTAAGCTTCAGGACGTAACGGTCAAAAGGTATGTTTAATACACTTGCATATATATATGGTCCTCTAAGATGGATCGCCTCTCAGCATAGATATAAAATCTTCATCATAAGCAATTTTTCTATTATTTCAGTACTGTGAAATTGGTTATCAGTAACCAGTGTTCCTTGTCAATATTGAAGTTCAGTAAGAAGATCAATCTACATTCAAAAGACTTTGGTCCAAAACACTTTCGTCCACAGATTGAAAATTACAGTGAATAATATAATTGCAACACGGACGACTGAATTTGTCAAGCCAATCTGCACAATTTATTACAGAACACATCAATAAACAAGCATGAAAATGTTAAAACGTGTGCATTAAAATTGGACACATAAATAAAGGTGTTTCTTCTCGTACCTGATAAATGCTATGGTCCTCCCTAGCTTACCAGCAGCTTTGGAATGCACCTCTCAGCTTCAAAACATGAACCTGCAACACACAGAAATGGTTAGCATCTTGCTTAAATTTCAACTGCACCTCACTGTCAGGCTTATCCTGAATTTGTTAGTGAAAAAACTACGCCCGTAAATCCTTCCCACCACCGTCGTCCTCCTCCTCTCCACCTCCATCCCCATGCAGATCTTCTTCTCCATGCAAGACATCACCCTCCCCTCCAGCATCCCCTTCTTCATGTTTACGGTAAGTCCTTGTGTGCCTCGAAGGGTAGTGGTACCAAACCACCCTCCATCATGTGCTGTGTTGTCTACAACCCCAACGCTGCCAGCGCTTCCATGCATCAACCTTAACACACAGCACCTAACCAAGGATGGAGCAAGGCATGCACCTATGTTTATGGAAACTAACTTCACACACCACAACCTGCCCAAAAGGATGAACTCATGCACACCACGCCTGGAACACGAGAGCCTGTAACAAAATTCTGGACGACCTCTAACCGGTTACAATATTCTGTAACCGATTAAGCCTTCAACAAAAATTTCCACTGTAACCGGTTATGGGTCCTGTAATCGGATATGCGCATGGACAACGATAACCGGTTACGGTGTGTTGTAACCGAGTACGCCTGCAAGCTCTCCAACCCAATACCCTCTTCTTGTTCCACCGAGGTACAGCCGTGATGAATCTAATTTCTTCAAGCACTGCTTCGACGTTCGATCACCTTCATCCACTCCGTCATCATCATCAACAACGTTCGTCGTCCTCCTGCCTTCGTCCTCTACTTCGTCACCATGGTTGTACCTGCAACAACCACATCAACACGGAAAGAAAGTATACCTCTCCTCCACAACTGGTTACTCTTTGCAAGAAGTTCAGCACACACACTCCCACAATGGTCGTCTTCAAAGTTCGGTCCTCTTCAAATTTCGCTGTCTCACCCAAGTCAAGTAATCCACCAAGCACGACCTTCTTAATGGTGAAGATGCTTATTCTTTTGAAACTCAAACATGTTTCCAGCAAGCAATGGCAGAGATTCTCTCCTTTGCAGTTGATGGCAGTGAATGGTTTAGTCAAACAGTCACTCAAACACGGAATCTCGACACTGTATTAGTCAAACAGTCAAAACTGCTCATTGGGCACCCAGTCCACTTTACTCTTCAAACCACAGTAGTGCTTTCTCGTGAAACCACAGTGTACCATTTTTAATTTATCAAGAAGCGTTGGAATCGGTTACTAATGCTTCAGAATCGAATAACTTCTAACGTTCGCTGATGTATGGAAGTGCTGGGAAAAGCTGCTATGTCGTACAGGGTATATGCGTCTTTGTATCCTAAATCATCGCAAATCCTCTCACCCTTGCGAGATAACCTGCACAGTAGAATCCCGCAAATCGGCGGTAATCCGTCTTAGCAAATCCGCGCATATCCACTTAAACGAACGACCTTCCATTTCGAAATCCGTCCGCGCTAATTAGCGTCAACAGTGTCATCCCTCCAAAGGAACACAGCGTGAGTTCCTCCACAACACGGTTGAAGAATGCCTTGCCGTTTGATCAGTTGTTAGTACTAGTACTAGTTTGAGGTTCGTTTGTTTTCTCTGGTCGTTTAAATTCTCTATGTAAAGGAACAGTGAGTTAGTATTTTTATAATTTTATTTGTAGACTGGTCGGAAGTCCGGTAATGGTACGTACAGGCATAAGATGTGATTGGACGGATGTCAACATCCGTGTATTTTTGATTTTTAACGGATGTCAACATTCGTGAACGAATATCAATATCCGTTTATCATGTTGATATCCGTGCATGGATGTTGACATTTGTTTAAAAATTCAATGTATATTCGTATCTGTTTAAATATTAATTAGGAATAAAAGAGGAATGGAGATGTGGAGTGAACAGTGTGTGATGGTGGAAGGAGTAACGCCCTTACGCGCTACACCTCACGACAGTAGCACTTTATGACTGTTTGCAGCCACGTTTTTGCAACTTGCATCCGATTGCACTTTCTTTGATTAGAGCTTTTATTTTAGGTTTATAACCCTTATCTTACTTTTCATATCTCCACCCTTTTTTACTATTTGGAATTCCAATTTTTCATATACGCACCAGTTTTCTAAAAATTAAAAACATATATAAAAATGTAAAAATATTTTTTTCTTTTACTTTTTGGTGTTTCTACTGCAGTTCGCATTGTCTAATCCTTTTCAAACAATTTAAAAATCGAAAAAATATAAATTTTTAAAATTAAAAATATCAAAACACAAACAGCTTTTTTAAGGATTATATAATCTTTAGTTAACATAAGCTTAACTTAGCATTACAAGTTTAACCTTTTTAGATTATGAGTTATGAAAATAGAATATCAATCAATATATTGAAATAAATAAATTAGATGTGGTATTTTAGGTGCCATATGGTCAATATGATGAGTTGAAGCGCATGTATCAATTGATCAATTCATAACTCATCATTTAATCAATAATATAACTTGTATTATATATAGTTTGTCTCTTCTGGATATGTATCGTCTAATAAGTGTAATTTAAACTCTTTCATCATTTTATAATCTAATTTTATATAAAATTTTATAATATGATCGTTGTAATTTCCATCATCTTATAAGATTTAGGCACTATAGATTCCTTTTCAAATACAGCATAAAACTATTATGCAAAACCATAACAATAGCTAACAAATTATTACCTTCATCTAGTGTATTTGATTTTTAATGTATTTGATTTTGAACCAATTGATTCATTGAGGAAATTTTTTACCATATTCACATCATCATGTTGCCACAAAGAAGGTGGCAAATTTTGATTAAATGCACTCCCAAAATTATGCATATCATCCAAATTAATTTGTTTTGTGCAAATTGATTTGCCCATGCATCCTACACATTAGAATCTTGAATCAAAGGTTTATTAAATTGTGAAGAATTTTCTTTAGTTTCATCCTTGCATAGTTCTTTTTTGCATCAACATCTTTACTAGATAGATTTTGTACACAACATTAACCTACTAATTAAAACACAAAGGAACATAAATTTGTTTAACATTGTTCACCCCTTAGATTTAACATAATCAAATTTGAAGTCTTTTCCCTTCTATAGTTTCCAAGAACATGCCCAACCATCTTAAAAGAAGAAAAATGGACAATTTTTTAATATTATAACTCTATTATAAAGACATAACAAGGTCTTTCCATTAAAATTTGATTAGGTAATTCAATCAACATACCTATATCAACCAAAATCTTAGTAAAAAAAAAACTCTTGATTTATTCATAGTATTATCATCTAAAGTAAGGGAATACCAATTTTCCTAACAATATGCAAATGGTAAACTATATATCCTCACCCAACATTGAGCTTTAGTTAGTTTAAACAAAATCTTGTTCAAATTCCAACGTTATAAATGATCGGTGGAAATTTTGTAAATAAATGCAATTATTAAACGTCGTTTAGAATTTTAATTGGACGTAAGACGATATAAAACGTCGAATGCCTCAGCGTTAGACGTCAAAAGGCTAGTGAATTCAATAAAAATTTGAGCGAGAGATTGGAAATTCATTCACTTTGTCTTAGCGCGCGAGAACCACTTCTCTGTTCAAACTTTTCTCGAACTAAGTTTGACGACCATCACATGTAATCTTTCTTTCATTTGATACAAATGCATGTTAATTAAGTACTTTAGGTATGATTTTCGTTTGTTTTAACCGATTATTTTCGTGTTCTTGTCCTTCATAGGCGCATTTTGCTTTCTCTCTCATTGGTGGCAACACTTTATTCCGATGAACCCACCTTTGAAAGGTTAGTTTTCGTTTTCGTTTTGAAGAACTTATTTGTTAAACTTGTTTCTTTTTTTTGGTTCAATTTGTTTGTTGTTGTTTGGTTGAACTTATTTGTTGTTGTTGTTTGATTGAACTTGTTTGTTGTTTATTATTGTTATTTGTTGTTGATCCTATATTACCGTTCATAGTTCTGCTTTTCAGGTTTCGTAGAGTTGTTAAAAAAGATTACAATTAATTAAAAAAATAAAATAAAAATTGATTAACGTCGTATATGTTCAAAATTCGATGTTAAATTAACGTCGTATATTGACAAAATGTGACGTTAAATTAAGGTCGAATTTTTTAAATTTTACGTCAATTTAACGTCTCCCGATATGACGTCGTTCTCAAATTCTCCGTGAAAGGCAAAAAATATTCCACGTTGTACGCTGTTTTTCTACTAGTGAAACTACAATTATTACAAAAGCTTTTAATAGCAAAACAAATCTTCAAAGGATCTTCTTGAATCTCGATATATCTTGACTTGATTTGGACATCATCAAAACTTCATCTTCATCATTTTTCTAACAAACACCTATGCTAACAACATCACTAAATTAAAAATCACTATCATAGCCAAACCACTATCACCGTGGCATACTAAGGAGCATCTTCAACACCATGATCATCATCATAAATATACCACCGTCATGAATATGCCCATCATGAAAACATCATCATGAATATCCTCATCATGAACAACACCATGAGCATCCACCACCTCATAAACTTTGTCATGAAAAGATTCAATCACATTCTTGTAACCTACCTCACACAACTATAGTCCGCATACAAGGCCGCTTGAGTCATCCTCCTTTTGCGGTAAAAGGATTTGTTTCCCTATTGCATAAATACTATGAAAAATATCATTCTTCCAATGAAAAGAAGGTTCAACACTCAAACATTGCTCCCTTTTCGCACACAAGGAAAAAAAGAGTTGTTATCCCATATCTCATGGTAGATAGTCTTAGGATTTACTCGGTACAAAAACCAGACACGTCCTTCACGTCTCATGCTCATCGATCAATCACACACCTTTATGCATCCCACCACTTATGCATGCTCCAATGTCAAACAAGAGTCGAATTTGTCCCAAACTTACCAAATAGTTCAATTCCTTGCACATCAACACTCCAAGCTGCCACATCTTCATTCAGCCACGCGTGATATTATCTCTCCTGCCACGCCTTCATTTCGTTGACATGAGATCATATTCATTTCTCTCTCGAAGCATTCTCTTGAGCCACAACCATTTCACTCTATCGCTCTACTGTTCATCAACCTCCAACATTCGTTTTCATTATTCTCATCACCAAATCACCTTTCGCGTCTCAAATCCTCCATATTCAAGCCATATCCCCTTCGATCTACCGTTATTCGATCACTTTCACCGAAGATCTTCGTCCTCCGCTAGGGTTTCTCCCTTCTTTCACTTTTTCCTCCATTTTTTACCGATTGAGCCATTCATACCGATCATTCTTCACTTTCCCCGATTAAACCACCATTCTCACCGATTAATCGGTCAATTTAGTGATTCCTCACCATTCTAGGGTTTTCCAGCTTTTAACCTTAGTTTCGTGAGTTCTTCTCTGATTCTGCCCTCAATATAGATCTTCGTCTCATTATTTCACTGCGTTTTCTCTGGAGGAAGCCTTGAAGAGGAGCTTGCTTCGCACTTTCGTCCTCTTCCTTATTTTCAAATGGCATCTAATGAGTTTTCAAAGGAATAAAAAGCAAAGATATGTTCAGATGGTGATGTTTCAAAAGGATTAATCAAAATTTTAGAGAAAAAAGGCACTAAAGCACAAATTTTATACTAGTTCACTCAACCTGAGCTACATCCAGTTCTTCCTTAGAAACTCTAAAGGGATTCCACTAACCTTATCAAATATTACAATGAGTTTAACCTCTCCAAGTTTACAACAAGTATTAGCACCACTCCTAGTTCACCTAGTCAAAGCGACTCGTCCAAGTATTATAAACCACTCTCGGTTTCCCTAGTCAATCCTAACTGGTTTGAGTTTACCCACTCTTGGTTGTTGAGTATTTTGACCACTCCTGGTTCCTAGGTATTATCAACTACTCCTAGTTTCCTATTCTAACCTAACTAGAACAAGAATAATATGAGTTTTTTAATACAAAAACACTTGGTGTTTGATAACAGATTGAGTAAACTCTCATAAAGAGAATTAATACAATATAATACAATATGTGAACTCATACAGTTTCTTCTCTTATGTTAAAGAGCATTAGAAGATATAAGCTCATAAAGTTCTTTCTCTTTTTTCTTCTCTTTTTTTCCTATTCTTTCTTTTCTTTTTTCTTTTCCTCTTCTTTTTTTCCTCTTTTCTTTTCCTCTTCTCTTTTCTTCTTCTCTTCCTTTCATTTTGGAAGCATTAGATGTTGTAGGCTTGGAGATAAAGTAGAAGGCTAGATGTGATGATAACTTTCTCTTCACATTTTCTCTTGCTTCACTACACAAATATTAAATTTTACTAGGTTTTTTTTAACATTTTCGGCGATTTTAATCCCTGGAAAATACAGTTCCTGATGTTACAAAAATTGTTGGGAAAAAAGTATCGTTAACTATTATCGGCGGTTTTTTTTCTAACCACAGCTATTTCCAAGGGTTTTTGAGGAATTGCTGGTATTTGCAAACGTTTTGATGAACCGTGAGTATTTGCAGAGGTTTTGAAAACCGCTAGAACTAACTAGGGTTTCGAAAACCGCTAGAACTTACTCGGCTTTCAAAAACTATCGAAACTTACAGGGTTTAAAAAACCATTGAAACCTACTAGGGTTTTAAAATCGTCGAAAATGCGATGCAAATAGTTTATTTTATTATGATAAAGACTATTTAATATATCAATCACACAATCAAATAGTTTGAAATAATGCATTACATTTATACTTAAGTACACCTTCTAATAAACTAATATATAAATTAATAAAGTTCTCTTTAAAACCTATTATCCAATAAGAACCTTATATAGTGACTGAAAAATTCCCATTAAAATGTTCTAATGTCTAAAAATCTAACAGAGTTGTTGGGTGAGCCCTTCTATTACGTTTGACATTATCTCTTTTTCTTCTTTGATGACCAGTGGTATCCTTGTTGGTAACCTTAAAACAATATAAACAAATATTAAGGATCAAAATTTAGTACCTTAAATAGCACATAATCTAGAAAACAAATGCCTAGTGAAAAATCGAACTTTACACCCAAAGCTCCAACTTCTCGTTATTTGTTTCGGCATCCAAAGCTTCAATCGAAGGATCATCTTTCTCATCCAATTATTGATGGAAAGTAACACTGGAGTTAGTTTTCTTTGGAAATGATCGAGGACTATAATACTTAACCGCAAATATGTTTAGACAATAACCAAAATCTAAGAGTAAATAAGAACTAAAATCATATATATGTTAATAATAGTTATGTAGGAAGAAGGACATGTAATAACCACTTCAATAGTTATCTCTTCGTTTAGTTGAGCACACACCTAATATTATTCTTATTTTTTCTCAACTAAAGTATAAATCTTAAATATTAGAATCTCCTAATCAAATTTAAAATAACAATAAAATTAATACAAATATAAAAATGCACCAGAAAAGAGGAAATATAAAAATAGGGTAATAATATAACTAAAACACTTTAAGAATCCAAATATCATCCAAAAATCATAGTATTACATTGTCAAATATAAGTTTCTTATCATAGTCAAAACAACAGTTACGTTAGTAGAAATAAAAGAATGTAACCGAAAAACAAAATATGGTTAATACCATTATTAGTCCTAATTTTTGTTAGCTTTGTTCGAAATGGTCCTAATTTTTTTTATGTTCAATGTAGTCCTAATGATTGTAATTTGTGTTCAATTTAGTCCTTTTTGCAAACGCCGTTTAAATCGTTAACGACCAAATGTCCAACTGTGCAATTAGTGAATGACATGTCATTTAATGACTGACGTGGACACTTTAAGGCACAATGATGTGAATATTTGTTTTTTATGAAGTGATTTTCTGATATTAGGTTTTTTATCCAATTAAAGTCCTTGTGGGTGGCTACGTCAACATCCTCAACGTCGACTCTCTCTTATTCCTTCATAAGTAGCAAAACCCTTTTGCTCTCCTTCAAGTTTGAGACCACCATCCATCACGGCGCCATGGTCGGAGACACCTTCTCTATGCTGTGTTAGATGTGACTCTTGGGGTACTTTGGTGGTTGGTGGGTAAAGTCCAATAAGATGTTAAACTATGGTTTTTTTTTTCATTTTTCAGATGAGGGGATGCGGCAAGACCATGTTTATGATGCTGGAGTTGGTTCTTTTTTAGAAGAAAGAAAGATCGAGCAAAACCAAGAACCCAAGAGTGGAAGGTCCTTTTTAGAGAAACTTTTTCTATTGAGAATTCTAAGAGAGAGAGAAAGAAAAGTTAAACTAGTATAAAGTAGATTTTCTTGTACCTGTGACATATTGCTCCTCTCTCAATTTATTGAAAAAGGTGAAGTTAATTCTAGCAATTGTTTTTGGATTTGCATTTCATGGATGAAATGTGATAAGCATATTAGCCTGAACCAGACATTAACTAACACAAATAACATGGAAAAACATATATTCGAATACACAACAGTAAATTAGACTAGCAAGCTTGATTGGGTTCACATGGTCATCCCATCATTCACGGACCACAACTCTAACCTTCCTGCCCAAATTATTCTCCCAAATCCCTATTATCCATCATCGTTCTAGCAAACAGAAACCAAAATAGGTTCACCTCTTCCGATCTTCCCATTCTTTGTCTACACCAATAACTTATATCCAGCCATCACCATCATCTTCAATAAAACTCCATCCCTTACCACAACAATTAAAACCCTAACCAAAAATTCAAACCAATTTTGGTGGCAGGTGTAGCGGTTGAGCTTCAGCGAAGCTCGGAAAGATACATCAACGCCTTTCTATGGCTTATAATGAAATAAAAAAGCAGAGGGAGACAAGGAGTGAATGCCGACAACGAGGAGTGGCAGTCATCGAAGGGCGGCAACACTTCCGGCGTCAGTAACGTGTTTGACGACACTCTTGGCCAGCCAGGGAGACCTGCGATGATTCTGTTCGGACCCGAGGGGGTTGCTATCAATTTTTAAAAAGCCCTAATATAAGAAAATCACTCCAAGAAACAAAAATCGATGTCACTATGTCTTAAAGTGTCCACGTCGGCGTTAAATGACATGTCATTCACTAATTGCATAGTTGGATGATAACGATTGAAAATACCGTTATCTGTGATGGGATTTTGATACTAAATGCACCCTTTTCTACTTAGAAACTTGCTTGAAATCATGTTTTTCTATTAAGTTGTGTGAATAAGAGAGTTAAGGTTGAGCTTGATGATTTTATGACTAAATTCCCTTGTTTTGGCAAGAAATGAGATAATATGGAAGCAGAGCTGAAGTGCCAAGGAGATGGAGCTCAGAAAGATTTGAAAAAGCACTAGAAAGTAGGAACGCCCGAAGCTTGAGCGCCCTTTTTGGAGCCCTCAGCTCCAAAGCCTACCGCACACTGCCTGGGCGCCTTTTCTGAGGCGTTGAGCGCCACTTTTCCTGAAGAACCACGCCTGCTTGCCCTCCGAGTGAAGCTGAGCGCCAGTTTTAGTATCGCAGCACGCCCGGGCGCCCTAAGTGTGGCGCTGAGCGCCAGCAAGATGGGTCTGAGCTTTGTTTTTGTTGTGATTCTACTCTATTTAAAGGACCCAGACGCCTTAGGTTTTGTATCTTTGGTAGAGGAGGCGCAACAACATACTCTTCCACTCTTTGAAAGCGGATTTGGATGCGGGAGCCTTAATCTTCAACTTTTAGGGTTTTTCTATCTCATTCTTCTCTATTGGACATCTAGTTTCACCATGACAATGGGGAACTTACTTCTATTTGTTGTTTGGGGATGATGTAACCTTGTGAACTTTCATGTATTTGAATTGATTCGTAATAATTTATGCTTCTTTCATGAAATGTTAGGGTAATTCTTCTGAGATTAATGCTTGCTTTGTTTAACTCATTCATAGCATGATGTATGAATTGGATGAGTGTCGGGAGGTTCCTTACAATTCAGGTTCTTGTAGAATTATTCCCAAGAGCAGTATTTCTTAGGGATGGGGGTATGAGTCTTTGTCGTCTTAAGCTCTTAATCTTCATAATTAATTATTAGGAATGCTAGGAATCGTATGAACTAGTAATTAAGGATAGGCTTTCTTCACTGAGGGATCGGATTGTAAGTAATTTAGTGACTGACGTTGACTTTAATGAAAGAAGAAGAATTCTTATATACATGTGAGTAAACTTGGTGAAATCTAACCCCAACAACATATTCATCTCAGAACATAAACATCAACCGTTCATCGTTGTGCTACCCTTCAATTGATCAAAACTGCATTCATATTTAGTTTTCTGTATTTGCATTCTAAACCAATGATTTTGTTCCTTTTAAGTCTTAATTAATCAAGTTATCACACGACTATCTAGTGCCGAGAGTCTCTTGGAACACGATACTTGGTCTTACCATTTGATATTACTTGTACGATCCGGTACACTTGTCGGTGACTCAACACTGGATATTTGGCCGTTAACAATTTAAAAGGCGTTTGTAAAAAGGACTAAATTGAACACAAATTACGATCTTTAGGACTACATTGAACATAAAAAAAATTAGGACCATTTCGAACAAAGCTAACAAAAATTGGGACCAATAATGGTATTAAGCCAAAAAAAATAATAATAAAGTAACAACTATAACTCTAAATATAACAATTACATTTGTAGCAGCATCTTGAAAAATCAAATATTGTTGATAACTCCAGACCTTCCTTCTCCCTTTTGTACTTCCAATGAAATATTTTTAGCACCTCTGAAAACAATGGTAGGAGATACCAATATGGCATGGTTCACAACTTAATTTAGCAAACATAATAAAGGATAATAAGAAGAACATGAATCAGACTTTAGAATTGAACATTCTAATAGTTATATTGCATTATGATATTTGATTGTATTATAAAGAGTCAAATTTTACTTTTCCATAAACTCACCTCTCTTCGCGAACTTCTTCCTCTTCATATATGTGAGTGTGGCCAATCCAAGTACCACACCAAGAAAATAATGCTTACTATTGAAGCTCTAATTACTCCTTCCATGAAGATTTCAATTTTTTGTACTTTTTCCCAGTTTTCGATTTGCTTCCATAATGGGCTAGTGTAAATCTTCACCAGCTTGTTGTGCATATCTCTCAACGACAATCCCATAAATTCTTCAACATCTTTCACCTTTTGGAGATGAAAGAACTAATTCAACATTGAATCATCAACTCAAAATCCAAACTTTTTAATAATATATTACAATTATTACATGATGAGATTATAATATAAAATTCCACGATGGTGCAGTCACAACACATGGTTCACACTTACTGTGGCATTTTTAACAAGATCCTCACAGAATGTTACCAATGAGAAGAATTGATGCCTTGAAGTGATTTTGATGATGATACACTTGAAAGACTTGAAGAATCTATATTGTAAATGTTAAAAGCATACATTGTAGAAATCATTGTATAAGAATCATTTTGCATTTGTAAAGCACTTAAAAGTTTCATAAACTAGGGATTCTTTACGGCAATAATCGATTATCATGTTCCAAAACAGAAAAAGGTGGTCACCACAATAATCGATTATCACAGGGGATAATTGATTATCAATGCAAGATTAATATTGTCCAAGGTTCAGAAATAATCGATTATCCTATTTTCTAAAAACCTATAACGGCCTGAAATAATCGATTAGCACTTATGATAATCGATTATTATTGGCTGTTGGGAGCATTCTTTTCATTTTTTGAATCCTAGCCTATATATACAACCTTCCTAAACCTTTAAGAGGTTACCTAAACTACTTGCGAGCACATATTAGTTTTGAGGAAGTTCTCTGAGTTTAAGTGTGAGTCCAATTAAGTCTTGTGAAAAGGAGAAGCTTGTGTTTAGTTCGTCTAAGGTTCAAACGGTTCTCTTAAAGTTAATGGAGTTGGTTTCTTTCCATCGTGTGTCGAAGGAAGGTGTATTCTTTTCCTAATCTTTGTATTATTCTTATTGTAATCTGAAACTGAATTATAGTGAAAAGGTTAATCACTCTTTATAGTGATTAACGACTAAACGTAGAATCTGTTAATTTGAAACAGGATCAAAATCTTTTATATGATTTTCTCTTTTCTTATACTCTTTGTTTACAAATTATTCTATAAAATTACTGAAAAATAATTATATATTTTAAAATAACCAATTCACCCCTCCCCTTTTGGTTATTGACTGATTTCAAACTTTCGAAACATTTCGTTGCGCGATACAAATCTCAACATAGAACATTGTGACGAGTGTTCGTAAAGTATTGAAGAGCTTTTGCAGTTGTCTCCTCTAGTCCCTTTATCTCTGTCATCAGCAATATGGAATTGATATGTGGCATGTATTTGGCCATAATTCCAGCCTACAAACAAAAACTATTTCAACCATTTCTTCACATTTACAATCAATGCACATGTCTAGTTTACATTTTTTTAACGTAAAAGATACTTCTCAACCAAAACCTATGCATGTTGTATTGCATTTGGGTGTAAAACTCATAATAACTTTAGTGCGATCAATGATCAATTACATATCAACAATCACTTTTCTCAACATACAATATTCTAATCCAAACACAAAGGCACATACATACCAGAATGCATGATATATCAATAATATAATGTTCAATTTGTATACTAGCACCTTTTTCTTCATACAACCAACAACTATAAGTGATTAGGAAATGTTACCAATATACAGTGACGTTAATTCCAATAGATGATTCCCCATTGACATTAGATGAAAGTATGGATCTCTTCATGTTCATCCCTGGTAAAGGTAAGTTTCCACAACCTTGCATTTAGTTTTTCATGGGAATTGTTACTTCCAATAGCACTGAAAGCACCTTCCTCAAATTGTAAGCGGCGTCTTCCAACATCATGATACTTCATAGTGGCCTACAGTGATTGTAGTAATTATTATTACATATCACAAGAAAATCTTCATAGACTCGAAAAAAAAAATGTAACTTCCAGACAAGAAAACCTAACTACAACTCTTATGATTGATTGATGCTTAATGCTGAAAATCAAACCCTCGTCTGAAGTCCAGGTTGCCCCCTACTTCTTCCTCATTGTCTTATTTTCACCAATTGTGTTTATATTATGAGAAACTCTTTAGGTGTTAAATTCATGTCATTTTTTTCATTGGCGAGAATAATTGTCAGGAACGTTGAGCCTGTCATACTACTATATTTGGTGAACTGGCGCTGCAAACAAGAAAGGCACAAAGTTTACGGCAAATTGGATGACCTAATTGAAAAATAGATGAGGATTTATTTAGGTTTTGGGAAATTAGGTATTACAAGTCAAAGCTAGAAGTGCACGATACTTTACTATTAGGGGTGGAGCTTGAAGCTTCCTTTTACTTTAAGGACTCACTTTTGCTCTTTGTTCCTCTAGGCTTCTTCTTGTCGCCGACATCGTCATTCTCGACGTCACCATGGTTAGGGATGTGAGATGCAAAGAGAAGTAATTGAGATGCGAAGCTATGGACGCTTGAAGTGAAGCTACGGAGGCGCGAATTGAAGTCTAAGGGCAGTGGAAAAGATGAAAATGTGGAGAAGATGAAAACATGAATTCAAAGCACGAAGAAGTAGGGTTGCAAAAAATATTTGCAATTCTGACGGTTTCATTAAAAAATTGCAGGAAAATTTTTCCAAATAAAAAAAATAAATTAATCTTAGTTGCGATTTTTGTGATGAATCACCGAAAATTTTTTTAAAAAAGGAAAAATAAAATATAGTTGTGGTTTTTATTTAAAGTCACCGAAAATTAACCATGTTTTTTAATATCGTCGGAAAAAAACCTCCACTATAATAAATTAATTTTGTAGTGCTTAAGCTAGCTTTCATAATTTCTTTTGGGTTGAAGACAATTGGACGATATAAGCATTGAGATGAAGTAGAGCTGATGATGATCTTTCTTAAACATATTCTTCTTCGTTTTCTGTCCTACTTTCTCTCTTTTATATTTCACCTTTTCACTCTTCTTATCTTTTTAGTTGATCTTCTTTCTATAGACTTTCTTGAGAGATTATCATTATGTAGCTTGTACGATCCTTCTTGGTTAGATGCTTTTAAAGATTCCTTCTTATTTCTCCATGTTTCTTTATTTAAAGCTTTTGGACAAAGCTTGGTGTTGTCTTCCTCATCCACTTGCATCTCTATAATGCATCAGGAACATCTACAATGTCATATACTCCCGTATAACCAAAGAGTCATACGCTCATCTCACAAACACAAACATAACAAACAACGGTAAGCTACCATTAAAGCAACTCAAAATGTAAAACAGTAATAAATATAACATATCAATCCAAACATCTAAACAACATCACCATTACTAAGCATGTAGGACTATTGTCTATCTCTTGTACCTTACCACACCTACATATTCTTTCAAATAGGATGGTTCAATTCGTCTCGTCCTCACGTGTAAAGGACCCATTTCCCTACTCCTCATGGACTTACAAGTAAAAATGACGACGGATTGCACATTGGGCATTATAGTCAACAACAGGCTAGAGTCAAGGTACCATACAACCACCATAGTAATCATCAATGATAAACGAGAGTCATCCAAAACAAACTCAAAACATGGAAAATAGCTCAGCACAGCTTGACAAACCACCCAAGTGCTCTGCCACCAAGTCCATCAGCTCGACCAACGAAGCCCCTCTATTAATCGATTGCAAAATGTCCAGCGTTGGCCGTGTGTCCTCTCTTTAATAAGGGTGGAGTCCACACAATAAAACCCTAGGGTCCAAGTCACTAACCTCTACTTTTGGGTCTAATCTACTTTACCAAAAATTGACCCAAAATGTAAGAGTTGATTCAAAAATTCTAAACTACTGAATTACAATTTAATTAATTCTAAATTGTCTGTGTGGAGAGTCTTGAATTTATTTGCATTCTTCCTGATGTCTCAAAATGTATCTCCAAAATTTTTCCTGCAATCAATGATGAAAATAATTAACTCAGATAATTCAAATTAATTAAAATAAGAATTTCTGGTCAAATTAGGCACAATTAGCAAAAACGAAAAAATACCGGACATTTAAGCACAATTCCCTGATTAATTCTAGCACAATAAACTAGGTGAAGTCAAGAAAATATTGACTCATCACACTCCTATGTTTTATAAATAAATTCTCCTGATAATCGATTAAAGGCAACTTGTAATCAATTTACAGCTACAGGTAACACAAATAAAACTCCTTTGTAATTGGTTATCATCACTATGTAATCGATTACAATAATTGGAAATTGAAAGTCATTTTACGTTCCAACGAGTTCAACGTTACATAATTGATTACCATTTTTCGTAACCAATTACATCGTGATAAAATCGTGAAAAGACATGACGATTTCAACTTTTCAAATATTACAGAAGTAAAATCTTCTTTAAAATACATGATTTCTTCATATACGAATTTCCTATTCTTATAATTCTTTTAAAATCTGTTTGTGATACATGAAACAAATTTGTTTATTCTCATATAAAAAGACCGCAACCTATTTAAAAATGTGATTATTTAAAAAAAATATATAAGTATTTTAAGGATAATGTATTTTATAACAAAAAATGTGAAATAGATAAGTATTAATATCATTTTTATAAAATATTCAAATTTATACAAAATTAACGTACATAGATTATTTTTTAATTATTATGATTTTTGTGGAAAGATTATTATAATTTAATTTAGGTAGCATATGAGACGAGAGATTTTTTTCAAAACAAATTAACAAATTAAGGTATTAACTTGTGAAATAAGTAAAGAAACACAAAAACAATACGCCAACTACAATTTTAATATTTGAATTCTAGTAATAAAAAAATCTCGTTTATTGATTGAAGTTGATGATGTTTTCCCTACAAAAATTTTTGTGATTCTCACACCTAAGTACATAAAGAACATGGATAACTTGAATAAGCTATGATAACTATGGAAACCTTTCAAGGATCTAAAAGCTAATTTCCTGAGCACATGCACCATCTTCAAATCCAAATACTCTTCCTCTTGTTTCCCATGTCGAGATCTAACCATTAATGAAAACTACCCATGTTGAGGCTGGAAATCTTTGCTTCATCTTCCTTTGTGGGGTTTGGAAGTAGAACAATTGCAAGTACGGCACTTATGGCGGCCGCTGCAGCGCCCAACACGAATGCGGGCAAGTTGCCACCACCAAACAAAGCATCCCATGGTCCACTAATTGCTGATACAATCATCTGTACAAATAAAATATATAATCTTTATTAGATGATGATGTATGAAGTAAATGGATTGTTGTATACGTTGTATTCTATAATACTTGAAATAGTTATGACAGAAAGTAATTAGATGAGAATTGTAACCTGAGGAATCACAATTGAAACATTCAGAAGACCCAAAGATAATCCTGAAAGTTTTGAAGCAAACAAAAAGGTTACACATTTTTTATTTAGGCTTAAACATTTACTCACCGCTTCTTTTGGTTCACCTTAAAATAAAAAATTTAAAGTTAAATCTCAAAAAATAAGAAAATAAGAAAATGGTAATTTTGTATATACCTTGTCCTGCACCTGAGTTGTTAGAATAGATAGAGGCCAGAGCAAAGGGAACACTATACGTAACCTGGATACAGAAAGAGTATTAATAGTTGTAATTCGACAAAAGACCCTTAAAAGTTGTTTGAAAAGATAGAAAGCTTACCGCAAGAGGAATACCAAGGACGCAGAAGAAAGCTAAGGATCCAATTTTCACATCCATGGAAGGGTTTCCAATGAGAGCAGGGTTATTGGCACGTTGTCGCTCAGCGACTCTTGTGATGAGCACGGTCATTGCTAAGCAAACTGCGAGAATAACATTAACGATTGCCCACAACCACTTGACTCCACCAACCAAGCGACCCAATGGTTCTACACCCAAAGACGCCACAGCCAACACCACTGAATTCAACATGAGCCCCAAAGAACCAGCATGCACACCAGCATCGTATGCCTTCTGACCCACATCACCGCCGTACACCTCACGACCCATCCAGTCAGTGTCGAACAACACATAAGGGAACCACGCAATCCATGTGATAGCTGTCACTAGCATCAACATCCACATTGGCTTCTCCAGTCCTTTGAATGCAACACAACACTCTCCGTAGAAGCACGAAACTTGTGTCTTCCCATCTTCTACCTTCACCTCCTTTGGTGCCGGTGTGAACTTAGGGTCGTTCACGCAAGTCAGAACGATAATGCACAAAACAAGAAGAAGAACGATTGAGAAGAAGAAGCAACTCTTTAGGTTTGCACAGAATATGTTGCATGCCTCGGTTTCAGTGAAAGGGAAGATCTTGTGGAGATCGTTATAGGATCCTGCGGCATAGCCCAGGACGTTGCCCACAGCCATGAAAAATGAGAAGAATGCGTTGGCGGTTCTCGTTTTTTTGGGATCGCCGGCAGCCAAGTCACCAAGGAAGGCACGACATGGTCCCTGGAGCATGTTGTTGGCAACATCTAAGATCCAAAAGCCGACGACGAAGATGGCAACGGCCCGTGGACGAGTTTTCTTTGTGATGTCATCGCCGGCCATGTGTCCTATATCGGAAGCATAGCCAATAAGGATAATGGCGATTGCGACAGCTATTGCGCCGGCGAGGATAAATGGACGGCGACGGCCAAAGGAAGATTGGCAATGGTCACTGCTGTAGCCTACAATAGGCTGAACTAGGAGGCCAGAGATGGGGCCACAAAGCCATATGAAGGAAGCCCAAACGTGTGGAACTCCTAGGGTTTGTACATATGGTGTGAGGAGGGAGAGTTGTAGAGCCCATCCAAATTGGATTCCGGCGGCAATGGATGACACTGCCA